>NC_137787.1:53889840-54517340 GCF_963383645.1 Muscardinus avellanarius | reverse complement strand
TGTACCTGGGTCAAAGGCATTATGACTTGGAAGTTATTTACTCTCCATTCTTCAATTTCAAGATAAGAAAATAGAACTGAGGTTTCTCAGTTCTTGTTTTCATAACATAAGTAGTTGATTTATGTCTCCATAACAAAAATAATAGAACCCTTCTTCATTGAATTATGCCATGAGTAAAGTCCTCCTAGTTGCCTTGGAAAGATACTATTTCAGTGTGTACTGCAGTCAGACAGGACAAAAATGAAGAGCTGAATGATCGGACACCATTTTGTTCTTAAAACATTTAAGGCCTGGTTGAATGTTGAAACCCTTAACACATAAACCAAATATTGAAAAACTCTATTGGTATTTACCAGTCCAATTTATTATAATACATGTACTATTACCGTAGACCATATTTGATATTTAATTAAAATATGAGAGTAAAAGGTTTTACATTGTTATATAAAATTTTTAAGTTTATTATATTCATAGCTGCCTGATAATTAACCAGCAACTTGCAGTGACTCCATCAGGCAATTGTGATTGCTGTCTAAAGATAGTAGCTTCCTGAGTTCTTCCATATACAAAGATGATAAGCTTCATTTGAAGTTTCTGTAACTCTTAAAAATCTAGTGACCAAGATTTCAAATTAAAATAAACAATAGTTCAATGTACCATTCATGCTTAGCCATTTTAGTCATTTACTATCTGAAGATAAATTTTTTGCATGGTTGGCTTTATATGAAAAATTTACTACATATAGGTATATGTGTGTATGCACATCTATATCTATCTACACATATGTGCTGCTTTTTATTATAGGAGTAATACATGCTTATTATAGATTAAAAAAAGAAAAAGCAGAGTTGAATGTAGCGGTATGTGCCTGTAATCCCAGTACTTGGGAGGCTGAGATAGAAGGATCACCATTTTGAGGCCAGCCTTAGCAGCTTAGCAAGACTCTCAACAACCTAGTGAGACCCTGTTTCAAAATGAAATATAAAATGTGCTCTGGTATAGCTCAGAGGGACAAAGCTCCTGGGTTCAAGCCCCCCCCTTCCCCAAAAAACCCAATAGAGCAGAAATGTGTTACATTTGAATATGTGTAAAAGTATGAATGTAGCATGGTCAACCTGGACACTCATTGTTGGGAAGGGGGAAAGAGGAAGCAGGAGGGGAGGGCGCCAAGCACTGTCTGAACATATGCCATTTTCAGTATGATCCACATAAAAATAAAAAGAGAAATGTGTTATCCAATAACTACAAATAAAGATAACTACAAATAAAATATAGGGATCTTTCTATGAATGCATATGTATGCTCCCATATCTATTTATCTATCCTTTAAAAAATTAAAGAGTACATATAGTTTTGAAATAATTTCTACTTATATAATGCATATTTTCATGTTAATCAATACATATTTACATAATTGTTTTTAAGCTAACCTTTCCTGATGAGCTCACTGAATTTTGGATCATAGGATCAGTCTTTTAGCTTTGGAACTAACCTAAAGATCAGGAAAGGAAAACTGGGCCAAGAAGACAAGAAGCAGAATCTATGCAAAGGGGGTGGGGGGAGCAGCCTGTTCCCTGTGGATGCGAGGCTCTAATCTATGCAAAGCGGGTGGGGGAGCAGCCTGTTCCCTGTGGATGCGAGGCTCTCTCCTCCTAAGCCCTGTTCCTCACAGATGTTTATACAGACCATACAGAAGTTATGTGGGCACTGCCATAAGAGATGTTTGGCAGAGTAACTACTTCTGTCCGGGGCCATATCGAACGGAGGATGCAGCCTTCCTTGGACTCAGGGTGATTGAGCCCAGTGAAGAAGGAGGTTTGTTCTGGTTGGTGACATAGTTGGAGAGATCTAGCAGAGGCTGTATTTAAAAGCAGTGGCGGCGGCAGCCACTCAAGGAGAAGAAGGGGTTACTTATGTCTTGCCAGTGTGAGGAGCACCAATCAGCAGCTGTCCCAACAGTCACGTGCCCGCTCCCCTTTCTGGAATCCTGGGAGGTAGAAAATCCAGACATCAATCTTATTGCCCTTTCTTTAACCCTTTGGGAGAGGTTGTTTCTAACGAAAATGACCCTCTCCTTAGCTCCAAGCCACAGTTATTACATGGGCATAGGCAATCATGAAATTATGTTGATGTATGCTGTCGAAAATGTTCATATGTATATCACAAGGAAGAATACAACATTTCTAATATCTTATACCTACTTCTATTTCAGAAATAGATGACAAAAGGGTGAACAACAACACACAAGGAGAAGTAAGTTTTCCCGTATTTTATCCAAAGTGGTTCAAATAATAAACATAACGTGTTTATATGGGCATGGTGGTACATGCCTACAATCCCAGTATGTGGGAGGCTGAGGCAAGGAGGGTGGTGGGTTGGAGGCCAACCTCAGCAATATAATGATATCTGCAGCAATGTAGTAAGATCCTGTTTTAAAATAGTAATAAATAAGACTGAAGGTGTAGCTCAGAGGTAGAATGCCTGTGGATTCAATCCCTAATACCAAACACTAAAACAAAACAAAACAAAACAAAAAACAACTAGCTTGATTCGATGTAATATAAAATATGACATAAACATAACTGTGATATGAAAGCTATACAGGTTGACTTTGCTGACCAAAAAAATAAATGGTGTCATTAATGTCTCTTTTTTTCAATTAGCTTGAATTTCTGACTCTCTGTAGAATGCTAAGCCCCCAGAAAACTTCTGAAATAAAGAATTCATTTTTGTGGCAAGATAGGGTATGGATGATTTTAACTTAGTGAATGATTATGTATGAGCACCACAGCCTAGGAGTAAGCAATGTTAGAATCCTGGATCAAGGAGAAGGGCGGGGTAGGGGTGGGTCCATGGTAAAGGGTCCTCTGGTGAGTGCATCCAAAGCAGGCCCCAGCGCCAGACTCTGCAGAATTGAAGTCCTCCGAAGCCTAGGTGCACAGAACTAAGGGGCTCGCCAATATTCAGAAATGAATTCAGCAGCTTGTCTGAACATTGTCATCTTCTACCCACCACATGCACACATGTAGGAGTTTGGATAGAAAATAGAGTTAAGGGAGGCTGAGGGAACTGATAATATAGAATATATAAAATAAAAAGAAGTCAGTGAACTTGAGCCCCAACAAGCAAATATTGCTAGGATGCACTGTGAACTTAATAACCAATTCCCATGATCACAAAAGTAGGCATTCAGCGATATGAAAGAGGAAAATGTAAGCCAGATGTGGTGGCACCTGCTTGTAATCCCAGGACTTGGGAGGCAGACACAAGAGGATCACAGGTTCACAGCCAGCCTCAACAATTTAGGGACATCTTCAGCAACTTAACGAGACCTTGTTTCAAAATAAAAAGTATAAAAGGCTAGGGGTGTAGCTCAGAGGTAGAAACCCCTGGGGTTCAAACCCTAGTAAAAAAGGAAAAAAGGAAAGAAAGAAAGAAAGAAAGAAAGAAAGAAAGAAAGAAAGAAAGAAAGAAAGAAAGAAAGAGAAAGAAAGGAAGAAAGGAGGAAAATGTAAAAACAACAAAATACCAGATCGTATCTCACAAAACTTTAAAGTCAATTTAGTGAAATAGAGATTGCAAAATTTCTTTGAAAACTAAGCTCTTACATAGTTTTTATGACAAGTTTTATTGCTATGTTATTAAGCAATAAAATAACTCACTTCTGCAGAATTAATTTTCTACTTGGTATCTAAAAAAAATCCCAGAGGTCATTGCTTCTCAAAACCAACCTGATGTGGCTGGCACAATAGAAGTGTCCCAGAGATATTAGTCACCCACAGATTTCATGTAATGCAGAGCCAACCCACCTGCGCCTGGGCCTAGAGGACTGGAACTCAACCATTCAGACATTCCAGAGGAATTTGCTTGTACTATTTGTTCAGTTGTTAGGCATTTGGCAACTGTTTGGTTGATTTTTTTTTTCTTTTAGGTTTCTTTTGCATCAAGTGTACATGAATGTCTTGACAGTGACCTTGAGGGTTAGGTTTGTGCAGAGACAGGACTTATCAAGTTTGATGACTTTATGAGACAGTTTCTAATTTTTGCAAACTCTGTATATAGAGTTCTTTATAATATGCAGTGTAAAGCATAGAGAAATTTTCTCAAAGTGACTTGTAACCATTTATATTTGAATTTTTCAAAGCAAAATAATTGCTCCAGGCACTGAAACTCATTAAGATCCTTGCCACACTGAAATATAAGTCAACGTGCTATTAAAAGGAGTCTTTGTGGCAAGATCTGAGCATCTTGTTAGAATAAGCTATATGTATATTTCTATAATTATTTCTATAATATCTATTTTATATACATATATTCCTGTGTCATTATGGCATTGTGTAATGGTGGTTTTGATTCTGAAATATGTTTTTATTTTTATCATTTATAAGTACAAAATCCCTTTTTTGATAACATAATCATGATTCAGTGTGCTTTGATAACAGTAGTAGATGGCAATTTTGCTAGAAAAGGGCATATGTTTTAAACAAATGAAAGAAAATTACCTCAACATTGTCTTTCCAAGTAAATGGATATTCACCTGAATATATTCATCAAGAGGGTAGTGGATTGCTATTACTTACCAAACAAGGATCCTCATTATCTCTCCTGTATCAATAATAGTAAGAATAGATAAAAATATTCTATGAAGTATACTTTGTCTTGGAATTCTTGTTTTTACACTTAAATTAAAATAATTGATGCCTTTCTTCTTTTTCTTTTGAGGGGTTGTTGGAGGTTGAATCCAGGCACATTCTACCTCAGAGCTATACCACCAGCCCTTCTTATGTTAAGTTACTGAGAGTTCAGTAAGTTGCTAAAGCTGGCCTTGAACCTGTGATCCTCCTGTCTCAGTCTCCAAGTACTGAGATTATACGCATGCACCACGATGCTTGTCATTTTTCTTTTAAAACCTGCTATTAATAGACAAAAAGTAAAAAGAGTAATTTCAAAATTGTAGTGGACAAAGAGTTCTATAATAAAATAGAGGCAATAGCTTTATATATCTCTTAATCCTGTGACATTGCTGAACATGCATAAAAATTTCTCATTGACTGGTGTTCCATTGCTTGACAGGGTGGTGGGGGGAGGGCATTGGAAAGCTCTTTAAAGCAAGCAAAATATTTTTTTCCTTTAAGAGTCTGATTGGCGCTACACTTTCTATTCACATCTAACTTTTTTATTCTTTTCTCCTTGTCCACAGTCACAGAATGCATCCCCTAAGCAAAGGAAGCAGAGCGTGTACACTCCACCCACCATGAAAGGTACTGTCCAGGTACTGTCTTGGTTGTCAGAAGCGTTGGGGCTGTCTGTTCCCCATGACCATCCAGTTTGATCATCTAGTCTCTGCTTTATAACTCAGTAGTGTGATGTTCAATAAAATACTCTAGCTGGGTGTGGCACATGCCTCTAATCCTATTGCATGGGAGGCACAGACAGGAGCTTCATAGCTTCACAGCCAGCCTTAGCAATTTATTGAGGCTCTCAGCAACTTAGTGAGACCCAGTTCCCAAATAAATATAAAATGGGGCTAGAGGTGGAGCTTGGAGGGAGAACACCCCTGGGTTCAATCCCTGGTTTCTTACAAACACAGACAAAATAAATAAATAACAAAACTCAATTTAAAACGTAGTGTCATCAAGAGAGAAATACGTGGTTGAAGGAGCAGTAACTGGGGACCTCAGTTAGAATCTCAGTCTAGAAAATTCAGTTTTCAAAACAATAAAAAAAGAATTTTCCTTTTAAATTCCTCACCGATTTTCTTTGAAGGAATTAACCCCATTATTTCTGATTATTCTTGCCATTATTGACAGATAGTTGTCATTTCTTTTTGGTTTAAGTAAATCAGAATATGTTCGTTTGGGGGAGATTCAATGTAAAGTATAGCTTCATTGCCTCGTGTCAGGAGCAGCTCTAAGAAACCCAGTGCTATCTGTTCTTAGAATTACAAAGTGGTTCAGGAGGGAGGATGATGGTCCTTGGTAAGTTATACTTTTAACAGTTGATAAACTAACAACTAAGAATGCCAGTTCAGATTCTGTCATTTTTCCAGAATTTTCCCTCAAAATGGAACTGCTAAAATAACATTGATGTACATCAGTATTTTGAACAACATCAGTTCCAGGGACAGCTTCTTTTATTTCTCACACAAAAACAATCCTGACACGAGCCAGCCTTTTCAGCCCAGGACCTTGTGTTCCAGCCAGGAGCTGGGGCTGTTGGCTCCGTGGTTTCTCATACAGTTGTCCAGCTCAGTTCCAACTGCATGAAAGATCAGCCCGGCAGCTTCCTCTGGAGTTTGGAGAGATGTCTAAATTGAGAGTAAAATTTCCACTCTATATTCTCTCTAGATTTGGTGACTTTTCAGGAAGGTGGGATATAAATGGACACATTAATAGCTACTTTCAGTAAACTTCCTTCCTGCACAACTACAAAATACCATGTTTGCTTCCATGTAAGACTAGTAAATAATACAGTGATTGGCATTGTAGTTCATGCCTAGGTAATTATTAAGACTACTGGGCATCCCTGTCTGAAGATAACTGTAATTATTCAAAGGCATTTTACCCATTGTAAGTGATTTTTTTTTAATGTGTAAGACATATCAGTTTGGGCATGAATGGGCAACAATGAAAGATATATGGTCACTCATTTAATTATTTCCTTCCTTCTATTTTGGGTTCATTTAAGCTAAATAAAGTAATCCTGTTCTCATGTCCTTAGAGAATAATAGTATTATTTTTAAGGGACAATCTTAAACTAAATGCCCTAAGGACCCACGTGTTTGTTATATTTAGCTCTCAAATATCCCAAGAATGTGGGATCCTAACATTTAGGACACTTGGTGCTATTGCACATTTGCCGTAAAACCTTATGCTGTTGAGCTCGCTAAGGTTGTCCTTCAGTGAAAATTATTTATGGTTATGAATTAAAGGCTTAAGGAAGCACACTAATTCTTTCAAAGGGATATCAGTGCATCAGTGTCACTTAAGTGGATCCTCATTTATAAGCAGTAAACATCTTTGTGAGTCTTCAGCTTATGACAAAGGAAGTGAGAAAGCCAAGTCCACATGTTTTATGAGTCTGTCTGTCCCTGAGAGCTAGAAATGAATATTTCAGGTCAGAATTGAACAATGGTAACATATGGCACATTGTGAGCCCATTAGGAAAATTCAATCATGATAAAGATGACTGAACAAAGAAAATGTTATCGAGATGCTAAATGCAGTTATACAATTGTCCTGAAATGTATCATTCTTCAAATTGCAGTGGAACATGCAATTATTGAAGGTAGAAAAAAAATGTGGGGAGAGCAGAGCATCAACGGATGTGATTAACAGTTCTGAAACATTTGCTGTGAAAGCATCAAGTAGGTCTTCGTGGAGCCAGTGATTAACCCGTGAGCAAAGCAAAAGAAAACAAAACAAGAAAGCAAAACAACCTGGGCAGACTCCTTCTTTTTCTCTTATTTGGCTATAAGATGTTATAGTATGGAGATCAAGGTCCAGAGAAACACTGCTTCCCAGCTAAGCCGTTGCACCTTTATCTATAAACAGAGAAAGATCGTATCTCCTAAGGTCATTTATCGTTTCCCTTTTTGGTTGTATGGGTACCTTGTTTTGGATAATAGGGACACATCTAGGTTACCTCTTGTGATGAGGGAGGGTTTTAAATAAAGGGACCAAAGAGAAGATGAAAAGCAGTTTCCTCTGTTTTGTTTTAATAGATACACTGTCAGGCCTGGTATACTGATGACTCTCGAATACACCTGTCTAGTCTTAATGTTGCTCCCAAACTCCAGGCTCCTCTTTCCTACTCACTACTGAATTGCTACACTTGGAGGTATTGAATATTGAATATGTCCCTACCCAAACTCAGTGGCTCTTTTTTCTGTTTTTTCTCATCTCAGGAAATTGTGTTTGCCGTCGAGATGAAATCCTTGCACACTCCTCACCTCTGCTCTCTTGTCCAACCCTCTCTCTGCTCTTGCTAGCTCTAATTTCAAAATGCACTCCTCCTCTGACTGCATTCTGTCTCCTCAGCCTCCATGACCCTGTGGAGAAAGGTCACCTTTCCATCTCTCTTGGCTCAGCGTCCTTTTTACAGGTCTCACTGTGTCTGCTCTTGTCCCTCTAAGATCTCGTCCCCACACAGAAGTCAGATGTAGCAATTTCTCTAACTCACAAGTAAGCTTGGAGCATCCTCCTTATCACAATCCTCAATAGCTTCTTGTCATATGTAGAATAAAACTGAAATACCAGCCATGGCTTTCAAATCCCTGAGTGACCTGCACCCAGCTCTCCTCTTCTACCTCATCCTTTTCTGGGACGCGTCCTCACGCACACACTCCCACCACACAGCACTTGTAGGCTCCATTTTCTCTGCCTTCAAGGCTCGTCCCTCAGTGGCCTCGGTTTCCCACATGAAATCAATTTCTTCTCTACTCTTCTTTTTTGCAGGAAGTAGTATTTTCACTTCCTGGGTTATGGGTGTCTCTACCAACCTTTCCCTCACTCCCACGTACCAAGATTTATGGCTTGCACCCTCTCGGAATCTCTCCTCTGTCCCCAAGGCCAGCACCATGTTTCAAGTCACACTGCTCTCTTTGCTCAGATATAACTGGTCACGCTTTGTCCAGTCTCTCTCCTCTCACTGTTTCCTATGTTGCAGTCAAAGTGGATTTCTACTTCTTCCCCCTCCCCCTCCCTCCTCCTCCTCCTCCTCCTCCTCCTCCTCCTCCTCCTCCTCCTTCTTCTTCTTCTTCTTCTTCTTCTTCTTCTTCTTCTTCTTCTTCTTCTTCTTTTGCTGTAGTAGGGATGGAACTCAGGGGCATTCTACCTCCAAATTACACCCCCAGCTCTATTTTTTATTCTTTATTTTAAAACAAGGTCTCACTGAGTTGCAAAGGGCCTCAATAAGTAGCTGAGGCTGTCTGCAAACTGCAATTCTTCTGTCTCAGTCTCCCAAATGCTGGGATTACAAGCGTGCGCCACCATGCCCAGCTCAAGTGGACTTCTTAAAACACAAAGGTAATGATGCTATTTCTTTGGCTCCAAGCCCTCAATGGCTGCTCATCACTCAGATAAGATTTCTGTTCCACAGCATGGTTTCCAGCGCTTGCTCTCTCCTGGCTCCAGTCAGCCTCCTGGGCTCAGTCACCAGACCCCAAGCACACTGGCACTTAGTCAGCTTTGAGATGCAAAAAGCTCTTTCCCGAATCAGAAAGCAGTAGCAAACATGCTTCCACTGGTCTAGAATAGTCCCTGCTATCTCCACCTTTTCCTTATTCTTCATCAGGCCAGCTTCATTCAAGCCCTGTCTTTAAAGGTGAGCTTCTGAAAGGAGCTTTTTCTAATCCTTCATATTGACCTCTCTGTCCTTATAAACTCTCTATTGACCCTATTTAGAGTTACAATTCTTCTTTCACTGCCAGTATTCACAATGTCCAATTGTTTAGCTAGTGTTTCTCTCTCAACAAACCCAGAAGTGATCTACACGGAGGCCTCAACACCACTTCTTTTATTCACTACCATATGGGCAGGTCTTAACATTATGCTTAGAACATGAACAGTGCTCATAAATATGTTTAAATAATTTTAAATTATACATCCAACCTGTATAATTGATTAAAGAATGATTTCCTAAGGATATCTACCTTCTTTCTGGGCATTCTGTTAGAAAGATTCCTTTCTTTTGAGGTCCCTAGAAATGTCTACTCTTGGATTCTTGTTCTATATATTATTACTATTCGTGATGAACTTTTATTTTACTTTATTATATTTATTTTATTTTTCTATGCTGAGAATGGAACCCAAGGGAATTCTACCTCTGAGCTACACCCCAGGACTATTTTTTATTCTTTGTTTTGAAACAGAGTCTCATTGAGTTGCAAAGGGCCTTGCTAAGTAGCTGAGGCTGGCTGTGAACTGGATCCTCCAGTCTCAGCCTCCCAAATGCTGGGATTACAAGCCTGTGTCACCAAGCCCAGCTTCTGATGAAATTTTATTTTATTTATTTATTTTTAATTTTTTTGATGGTACTGGGGGTGGAACCCAGGGGCTTTTCTACCTCTGGGCTATACTCCCAGACCTATTTTTTATTTTATTTGGAAACAGGGTCTCACTAAATTGCTGAGAGCCTCACTCAGTAGCTGAGGCTGGCTTCGAACCTGTGTGATCCTCCTGTCTCAGCCTCCCAAGCACGGGACAAGTGTGTGCCACCACGCCTGGTGTTCTGATGAAATTTTTAATGACAAGAGATTCAAGTAGTTCGAGAAATCTATCAGGTCTTCGTTTTACGTTTAAGTTTCTTTTTTCCAAGTTAAATATCCTAATGTCCAATAAGTCTGTAATTTACCCTTTCTCATTTATTCTTGATCTCCAACTAAACTCCATTTTGTCTCTATCTTTTTAGAAGTGCATCTTTCAAAATCAACCTAATGTTGACAGTGTGCCCCTGACCAGGATAGGATGGAGATTTCAACTATGGCCGACATTTCCTTCATCCCAGAAAACTTAATTATATTAACACAATCCCACATCTTGTTTGCTTTTCTGGCAGTCATGTGAATTGTTGACAAATAATGAGTTGACTCTAAATTCAAAATTTCTATGTCTTTTTCATGAACTGTTCTCCATATCTGCCATTTTTTCTAACTTTTAAATGATATATTTTTTTTTCTTTTCCTGGGCAGAAAGAAAATCAATGCTGCCATTTCAATAGGATTTTCTATTGTTGGAATCAGGCTGTGACACCAGCATGTCATACTTCATATCCTGATTCTATCATCCATTCTATTTTCAATTATCTCCATATTGTGTCATCCACAGATAAGATAAACGTATCTTTGGCATTTTTATCCAAGTCTATAATACATGTATGTCCAGAGCCAGAGCAGGACTAAGAGCCCTGCAGCACATGCATCTCCCTCTAGTTGACATTGATCCCCTTCAGATGCTACCTTTTAATCAGTTGTCAAATAGACTTATTGTATCGGGAGCCTATCCTCCAAGCCAGAGGTTCTTATAGGCTCTCTTGTTAGATATTTTATTTTAGTGTATTATGGCACTAGGGATTGAACCCAGGAGTGTACTACCACTGACCTATACTATCAGCCCTTTTTTATTTTTATTCTGAAACAGAATCTGGCTAAATTATTGCACACTAGTTTCTAACCTGTGATCCTCCTGTCTCAGCCTCCAAGTACTTGGGTTACAGGTGTATGTAGCCATATCTGGTAATATTGTTATATTTTAGATAACTTTTGCTGAACACATTTTTTTTGTCTATGCAGAGATCTCATTAATGTAAGATGTATATTAAGCATAAACATGACAGAAGTTGAAATTTGCAGAGAAAACAGATTTTCTAATACTTGGTGTAATATAGTGCATTATGATTATATAAGTAGAAAGATCTAAAGATTATCAGCAAAATGTTGATGGCCAATGCCCATGTACACTTCTTTGGTGGTTATTTATATGGTGTTCAGCCCTATAATTTACAGAACAGCCAATTAAATTATTATTGGATCATTTGAATCATGTTTTCAGAAAAGCAACGTGGGTTTGAATCTTGGGACAGGAAATAGCTGACTCATTTTGATTCTTTGTGTGTGTGTGTGTGTGTGTGTGTGTGTGCGTGCGTGTGTGTTACTGGAAATTCAAATGCCTTCTACTGAAGATAGCAAAGCAAAAGAAATCAATTTAAATGGAAATATGAACATTAAACAAAGCAGCTGACTGAAAGGCTTTGTGTAGCAGGGCTGGTTAGTGTTATATTACTTTTCCTAATGCATAGCAAGTCCGATTTTTCATTTAATTCTCAAAAAACAACAAAAAAAAAAAACCTTCACGACATTCCTTGTAATTTCTTGTAAAAGAAAATTTTAGCTACTGCAGTATCCAGAGGTTGTTTTTCTGGTAAGTCAGATCGAGCTCTGAATGATCAAAACATTTTAACCCCTAAGTGTTTTCTTTTTTTTCCTCCAAGGACAGCTGTGCTCATGACATTTTATCTTGATTAAACCTCTTCCTATAATAAAGCAGTAAATGCAATAGGAATAACTCAAGAAACCAAACCAGCCTAGTAAGAACTGGTTTTTGGAGGATGGTACAAGACAGTAGCTAGGATGTATAATATTACCAAAGGATAATCTTCCAGTCAGATAATCTGCTAGTCACAAAATTTCATGGGAACCAACATTTAAAAACATGAAGTAACAAGAGATCAGGATTCATATCTTAGCACCAGCACTTATTAGCTGTGGGACTTTCAGAAAATCAATGGACTAACCTGTCTCCTCCTCTTCCTCTTCCTATACTGGGATTGACACCTAGGGTCTGACACATGCTAGGTAAGTGCTCTCCCACTGAGCATGGAGCTGCACCCCCAGTCCTGTCTCTCTTTTCTTATTGTTAAATAGAGATGATACCTAAGACACCAGGATTACTTAAGGGACAAACTGAAACAAATCTCTAAGGAAAATGCCTAGAACAGAAACACAATGTGTGAACTATTTTGAATAAGTATTTGAACACGAAATCTCCAGAGAGTGAAGCATGCCCCTCCTCCATTTGCACGTAGGTTTGCGAAGTGGAGAGGCTTGTGGCTCTGGGGAAAGGCAAGAGACTTGGAGGAGAAGGAAACCTTTGCTAGAGCTTTGGTCTCACCCCTGTGGGAACTGGGAAGTCTACTTCAGAGGTCCCTGGGCCTGAGAAGCATGCAGATTGCCATCACTAGCAACATTCACCCCATTTTTATTTAGTTCAAATTCAGGCAGATTTGTGAATCTTTGGTTTAAAGGTATCAATCTGTCAAAGAATCAATTTCTTTGACAGATTGATACCTTTAAACCAAAGATAGATTTCGCATAACCTTCCACCCTCAGACACAATGTCCCTTATTTCCCAGCTAACTGAAATTTCTAAGTATTGATTTTTAAGTTAATAAAACTTGTGTTTCAGAATAAAAAAAAATATTATGCAGTGTATTTAATAATACAGTGTTAGTTAATGGTGACTTTGGGGTGCTAACTCTGATTATTTAACAAATATTCCTTGCCAAAGGGTTGAGCAGGAAATTACACTATATAAATGGAACCTATCATTTAGGCAATCCCGGTAAATTCACAATAATTGTAATGAATTGGGACCAGTTCACTTTGGCTTCAAACTTCTTATAATTGTGACTCTAAAAGAAAAAATCTCAAAAGGAATCACGGGCCATGTCATCCTGCTCCCGTTACCCCTGCTCAGGGAGGACTGGAAGAGGGGCAGGATCTCGAGCATCCCCTCAGGACTTCTCCACCACCAGCCATCCTTTTTAAACACCTCGAGGACAGCTTACCAGCTGTGAATCACACTTGCCTTTCTAAGCCTTGTTGGTTTGTGTTGTTGTTGTTGTTTATGTTGGCTCAGTTTATGTACTGTACAGGGTAGGACTTAGTCAACTCAAGAGACATTTAGCAGATTTCTAGATAACAAGGAACATTCTAAAAATATACACATCTTTCTTTCTTTCTTTTTTATTATTAAAAAAACTAAGTATGTTCCTATTTCTAGATTCATTTCCTTTGCTTCTCTTTAATTCCATCCGGTGGGCTTTAAGTTAACCTTTCCTCATGTCTTTGAAAGTGGAGGGTGGGGTCAGGTTAGAGAACTAGCTAAGAATATATTCTTTTTGAAAATCTACTGTCTTTATTCTTTTTTTAAAAAAATCTTTTCCTTTTTTTTTTCTTTCTGAGATAAATGTTGAGAGAAAATAAAGCAAGAAGAAAATTCCAGAAAGCAGGAGTGGACATCATGTTATAGTGTCATCATAAATTATTAGACTAATAGGACTACATTGTAAAACTGAATTTAGGACCAGTAACTTAATCTCTGAGATACTATTTAAACATTTGAAAAGGCTAGTACCAATTTTCAGTGTAGTTCCATTCCTTTGTCTATATACATTTACCTCTCTTTAGATTCATCTTCTTACATTTGTATCTTTTTATATAAAAGCCATTTGGAATTTTAAAATTAAATTGCTTCTTTCCCAGTACTTGGGAAGCTAGGATAGGAGGATCTCAGGTTAGAGGCCAGTCTCAGCAATTTAGGGAGACTTTCAGCAACTTAGTGATATCCCATTTCAAAAGAAAAAATAAAATAGGGCTGGAGGTAGAACACCCTGGGGTTCAATCCTTAATACCAAGTTACTTCAATATTTCTAAAATATGCAAGTCCACTCTTGTTAACGGGAATTCCTGAAAGAAGAACAATACCTCAAGAGTAGAATGTAGACAGTCATTGTGGGTTGGCCCTTCTTAGTTTAATACTTAGTAGTGTTCCCTGATGTTTCTGGGACCAGATTTGCATTGCTCTTTTAGAGATTTGGGATCAGTAATAGGTCTGTAGCCTTCTTGAAGACTGGCAGTTGACTTGACAATGCAGAGATTTTTAAAGGTAATGTTATACTGTGAAGCTATCAACATATGTTGTTGTATAATTTATTTGCTTTTACCAAAAGCCATGTAATGTTAAGTAAAATCTTTTATTTAGGAAAAATGTGAAGTTCACAGAAGAACAAGCTTCCATATTAGACATCCTTATGAGGTTAACTTGTGACCAGCCTTTTCTTAAGGTATCTTATGAGGATCTGTTGGAATAGCAGTGGACTTTATTTTTTCCATTTGCCTATTTTGTTTGCCCTAATCAAAATTCAGAGATCTTCTAACCTTATAACTTAACGTAAACATTTTACAAGATCTTTTTATACTAGTTTCTACAAAATGCTTACTTAGTTTGTTTTTAGTGTGTGTGTGTGTGTGTGTGTGTGTGTGTGTGTGTGTGTGTAGAGTGGGAGAGTACGAGGGATTGAACCCAGGGGGCAGTCTATCTCTGAGCTACACCCCCAGCTCTTTAAATTTTTTTTAAATTTTGAAGCAGATTCTCACTAATTTATCATAAGCCGGCCTCAAGCCTGCAGTCCTCCTGTCTCAGCCTCTCAAGTACTGAGATTACTGGTGTGCACCATCACACTTGGCTTAATTTTTGTATTTTTAACACATATATATCTGTATATAACAATGGTGTTATACTCAAACCAAGCTTACTTTTACTACTGTGACTCTCAAATTCCCCTTTGAATAGACAACTGTCTACACCCTTCAAATAATCCTTTTAAGTAAGACCCTGGAATGATGTGCAAGGCAGGTTCAGATCTTGGCTTCCTTTTGCCTGGCTAGCCTCCCCTCCTGCCTCTGCCTCCTTTTTCTCCTCCTCCTCCTCTTCCTCCTCCTTCTTTTTCTTCCTGCAGCAATGCTGAGCTGCATTTAGTTCCTTGAAAATAATACATGGTTCTTGCCTTTCTGCTTTGGTTCTGCAGCTTCACTGGCACAGGCTTTTCTCTGTGTTCTCCACCC
The DNA here is from genome assembly GCF_963383645.1 of Muscardinus avellanarius. Taxonomy (NCBI): domain Eukaryota; kingdom Metazoa; phylum Chordata; class Mammalia; order Rodentia; family Gliridae; genus Muscardinus; species Muscardinus avellanarius. The sequence continues at coordinate 54,501,937 of NC_137787.1, read as the reverse complement.
CCATTCTAAATTCTTTGGGCTGTGCTCCTTTAAGACTCATCATTAACAGGTGTGAGGTGGAGCACACCTGTAGTCCCAGCATTTGAGAGGCTGTGACAGGGGGAGCACAGATCCAAAACCCACCCCAGCGACTTATCAAGACTCTCAGAAACCTAGCAAGACTCGGTTTCAAAAACAAAAACAAAAAAAACAAAAAACAAAAACACAGCTGGAAGTAGATCTCAAAGATACAATGGCTCTGAATTCAAAACTTCAAAACCATAAATAAATAAATAAGATGGTATATTTTAGTTATAGAATGCCCCTGGGTTCAATCTCTATCAACACACATGGGTGTGCACGCACACACACACATACACAACACACTCAACATACATTATAAACACTTATGTATGTGCTATCTGTAATCCCCTCTAGCTAGCTGAGAATTCCTTCGGGATAGGGCCAGTATCAGGAGTATTCTTACTTGTGTTTCATTATATCAGAACACATGATAATGGAAGGCCCTTAATAATACTGAATCAGTAGGTAAATAATCTCATTTACAAATAAGTATAACTTGGCTTCGTTTTAGCCTTACTGAAGAAAACCAATGAATTTCTAGTGTATATTTTATTCCTTTACTCAGTCATTAATCCTACAAACATCCATAAAACATCAATGATCTGCCAGGTCATCTATTAAGCCCTTTTAGCTCAGGAGAAGCTAAAGGCAATCTCTGTCAATAGGAAAAATATAGTGAGATTTTAAAAAAAAATTGTGTAACAAATAACTATCAGTTCTGTAAGACTGATACAATGTTACTTGAATGAAGTAACATCACAGCTATGGGAGACGGTCACAGAGAAAATCAACTTCATCTGTTAACTGAAGAATCAGTAGGCTTTTCTTTTTTATTTTTGTTGCTACTGGGGATTGAACCCAGGGGCATTCTACCTCTGAACTACATCTCTGCCTTTTTTACAGTTTTAGTTTTGAAACAGTTTCACTAGGTTGCTGAGAGTCCCACTGTGCTGTTGAGGCTGTCCTCAAGTCTGTGATCCTGACTCAGCCTCCCAAGTACTGGGATTACAGGTGAGCACAACCACACCCAGTAGCTGAGTAGGATTTTGAAAAAGAAGTGTGAAGGGTGAATTGCTGGCAGAAGGTTTGGCAGATGTGATGGCACAGAATATGAAAGGCTATAGGAACGCTGAGCACGGTGAGCTTGAGTGGAATCTGTGGGAGAGAGAATGCTGGACAGATCAGGGCTGTGGCAAAGTCTTCTGTGTTCTGTGCTCAGGAGCTGGGACTTTATTCTGAAAACAGAGAACTGTGGGATGATTTTTAAGATTTCTTGTTATGTTGTGTATCCTTGTGAGAACTTGAAGATAAGGGGGTGGTGAAAAGGACAAAGAAGCTGATTCACAGAGTTATTTTTTTTTAATGAGTCTACCTGTGACTCAGTTCATCTGCTTCCAATTCTTTTATATAAAGAAAAAGATGGCTGACTGCTAGCCCCAACCTGGCTTTCTTTTTCTAAATAATAGCTTAGACTTGGGATAAATTGAAATACTCATCATGTTATTTTCCAAATAAATGGAAATCCGAGTCAAAATCTGTTATGATATAACAATGTCAGGATAAACTGAGGAATTAGTCCTCAGTGGGGCAAGCTTAGGACAGGATTACTTTCTCCCCAAACTTGTGCTGTCTATAAAATTTGTCTAAACACTTCCCCTCTTAAAGATTTATATTCTTGTTTGAACTTCAAAGAATGATCTGAAACATAATTTTAAGAACAATTTCATCAATTTCTCTCTCAATCAGTTCTCTTGGCTATATCTCCCATATTTCAGTCGCGGTAGGATGGGCCACTTTCTCTTGAGTATTCTCCGTGGAACAGTAAAAGATATCAGCATTACTGTCAGTCAAGATACAAATGTTTATTAAACATGTACTCTGCAAAGTTCTGGGCTATGTGTTATTTTAAACAAATGAACTACCAAGTTCTAAACAGTGCAAGTCAAATTTTGAAGGTTTACAATTTCAATTCTTTCATTAAGAGGCAAAATACCAAATAAGAATGAGTGTCCAAAGTTTATAGTTCTAGGAAAGTATCAGGCCCACAGTATAAAAATTACATGATAAGCACTGAATTTATGATCTGTGTTCTACATTATGTTTTTTATGATGTAATTATCTATGGGAACCATGCTGCACTTCTTTATCTTTGGTATGTATGCCAAAGCTCTCTTTTTTCTTTTTTAAACAGGAATTTTATGCACATCACTTAAATGACTTTGTTATACTTTATCAAGAAAGCCAAGTTTAAATTATTTTATTGGCTTTCAACCAGCTATCTTTTTTGAGGCAGAGGATTATGGGGATTGAACTTGGGAGCATTCTACCTTTGAGCTACACTCCAGCCCTATTTTTTATTTTGAAACAGTTTCACCGAGTTGCTGAGGCTGTCTTCAAACTTACCATGCTCCTGCCTAAGTCTCCCAAGTACTGAGATAACAGACGTGTGCCACCACACCTGGCCTCAACTACCTATCTTGCAGCAAGATTCTCACATCCTCCCACCAATAAAATGCACAAAAGAGAATTCAGCTTTAAGTTCAGCTCAAACCAGAATTTGCACAAGTCTTTGAAAGCTTGGAATGGCTATCATATTGCTCCTTTGGAATATGAGGCTGTTGTTCCATCTACTGTTAGTTTTTTAGGTTTTAGAAGAGAATTGAGAAACCTGGATCCTGGCAGTTTAGAGGCAGAGGAGAAAGGAAGAGCACAGAAGTAAAATGAAATAGCTGTAGAAAATGTAAGAGCTATGGTATTGAAATGGGGGTTTCTTCTGAGACTCCCAAGATGACACAGGGGATTCCTGAGAAGAAACCTGGAGTTTCATCATAGATGAAACGGAGTTTCTTGAGAAGAAACTTGGCATTTCCTTACAGGGTTCTTGTCTACAGTGAGCAAAGAATGACACCCGCAGACCTCAGGAAGGGGAGTAAAAGGTTTATTGGAAGCAGCAGGGAATGGGGCAAGGGTGGCTGAACACCCCCAAAGGGGCTGGAACTTGGGTCCAGCAGCTGCCTTCAGGAAAATACTTGAGAGTAGCCCAAGCTGAATTGCCTTCAATTGCAGGCTGCTTTCTTCCAGAGTCCACGTGATCTGCCAGAAGGGAATAGGAAAAGAGGCAGAACACCCCAAAGGGACGGTCGGGGCCTTGGTGTCCAGTAGCTGCCTTTATGTCACTACCCGAGTGTTGCCCGAGCCAAGTGCCGTCAGTTGCAAACTACTTTCTCCCAGGGTCCACGCGATCTGCCAGAAAAGAGGTGCAGGTCACCCCTAGGGGCCCTGGTCAGCCTTGATGTCCAGCAGAGGCCTTCAGGTCACTATTCCAAGAGCATCCCGGGCCACATGCCATCAGTTGCACTCTGCCTTCTCTCAGGGCTAACACAACCAGAGAGAGAGAGAGAGAGAGAGAGAGAGAGAGAGAGAGAGAGAGAGAACACAGCTCCCCCAAAGGGGAGGCGTTCCAAGAGGGAAAAACCCCATCTGATCGCCTAGGGCCATTGCCCAACCATTTGCAAGTCCTCTTTTGGTTAGGGTGACTTTGGGAATTCTGGAAAGCAGCTCTCAGGATTTGCATAGGGTATTTGCAAGTTCTTTGAAGAGTCTCCTGTCAGACTTGCTCTTGGGTTTGTTGATTAGTAAGCAGATGGCTTTTGTGAAGCTCTGGTCCTTCTTATCTCTGAGCCTTTGGAATTTCTGATATCCGTTGCCCCTCAGGAAACTCAGGAAACTCAGGAAATTAGCTTTTTCTACCGAGGCCTTTTCCCTATCTGCCTATTTCCTTCTACCTCCTCAGTATCTGGGGAGAAAAGAACCAACTATGAAATGTGCCATCAACATCATGGTGTAGGGCAGAGCTGATCAAAACAATGACCAGGAGTTTCCAAGAGTCAAATGTGCACTTTTCTGTTATGCTTATTATTTTAAAAGGCACATTATTTTAAAGTGCACATTGGAAAAATTTAAGCCCTACTTTCCAACTTACTTTGTTAGAGATTTTACTCCTTGTAATGCATGTTCTACATTACATGAAAATACAAGTGCTCATGCCCTCCTGTTTGTACTTTTTCTGAAGCATTGACACCCACACTTGATCTCCCCAGGCCCTGGGGTAATCACAGTTTGAAATCGCAGGAAATGGGGAGCTGTCTAGACCCCAGGGCTCACCAGTGGTTTTCTAGTCACTGGAGAACCTTAGGGAGGGGTCAAGGCACATTTGGTCTACTTAGCCATTTTGCCTGGGTCGGTGTCTTACTTCCTACATGCAATCAAAGTTTTCTTTAAACTCTTTCTCAGAAATCTAAAGGTAAAGAACAACTTCCAAAATAGAAAGTACTACATCTGCTTTAAAAAGTTGAAAGGGTCCCCTTGAAACAGTAGATGTGTTTCTTTTAGAGTGGTGAGCTCTTAAAGCAAATTACAAATGTCATATCTATTAATTGTCACAGATAACTACACTGAAAATTTTACTTATGGACTATTTTGAAAATGAAAAGAGTAATTTTGATTTTTTATACTATAATATTTGGAACAATATTTTACCTAATTTTAAATTCTTTTTTTTTTTTCGTGTGTGTGTGTGTGTGTGTGTGTGTGTGTGTGTGTGTGTGTGTGATACTGGGGTTGGAACCTAGAGGCTTTCTACCTCTGGGCTATACTCCCAGCCCTATTATATATGTATATTTGGAAACAGGGTCTCACTAAGTAGCTGAGGCTGGCTTTGAACCTGCGCGATTCTCCTGTCTCAGCCTCTCAAGTGCAGGGATTACAAGCGTGAGCCACCACACCTGGCTTGATTTTAAATTCTTATTGACTATTACCCTATGCATTATTGATATCTGAACATCTTGCTTAAAATTTTAAAGAGAATCTCCTTGGGGGGGCTAATTTGATGATCATTAGGTAAGAGAGCAGTTCAATTTATAGAAGTTCTGTGAAAAATAAATATATTTGTGTATTAAAAGTTACCACTGAAGCCAGGTATGGTGGCCCATGCTTGTAATCCCAGTACTTGGGAGGCTGAGATAGGAGGATGGCAAGTTAGTGGCCAGCCTCAGCTACTTAGTGAGACCCTCTGCAACTTAGTAAGATTCTGTTTCAAAATAAAAGATAAAAATAGAGCGGGGGTATATCTCAAATGTAGAATACCCCTGGGTTTGATCTCCAGTCCTGAAAAAAAAAAAGTTACCACTGACCAGGCATGCAACCAGCAAACAAACACAATCTACTGGATGATAATACTTATATTGTGTAAAGTAGGACTCAAAATAGATTTTCATATTAAAAAATCCCACAAACTTTTTGTAAAGAAATTTAAAATGTATTTTTATTATTTGTTACATATTTATAATGAGTATTATTTACTTTTAGGTTTTAAATTTAGTTCTATTTATAATGTTGATATTTGGCTTAAAATTATTCTATTATTGTGAAAGTGAGTCTGAATCTTTTGGAACACTTTTTAATGTCTCCTAAAGTTGTCTATAAATCAAGGATTTTTACCTTCCAGAAGAATGAGACAAGAGGTAACCTCTCTTGCTTTTTGTCCATCTTTAAATCACCAGCAAAAGGTACCTGTCAATGCCTTTCCTGCTTTAAGCTTTGATGGTTAATGAGGTCAACCAGCCCTCTCCTGAGTCTTCCAACCCTATCCTTACTTCTTAACGTAATTATCCCCCTACACAATAAATTAATTAGCAATTAATTAGCACTTGTGCAACAATTTCTTTCAAAATAGTTTTCTATTGATCTTACTCAAGATCCTACAGGCATACATTGTTATATGTATGCCTGTAGAATCTTGCTCCTGCTATTTTCTTTAACATTCCTATCTTTTTCGACTATTAAGTAACTCAACTGGATTTTAAACAGCATACCTGTAAATCCTAGCATGAAGACCTACAGGAGAGAGATTGGCTTGCCAAGATTCCTAGCCTATCTGATAATCTTGACCCCTGTGTACTCCTTTGTACATCTCACTCATCCTACACATTGTGAAAATGGTAATAAGTTTAATTTTTCTTTGGGTTTTCTCAGAATATGGTAGACAATTATTCCTTAATTAATATCCACAATTATTTTGGTAAACAGATGTGCATTAGACATTATGCAAATTTAAGAAAAATTCTAATCTCCCTTCAAATTGAAAAAAGTATAACATGAATATGCTTATGTGTATAAATAAAAACTAAAATTCTCTTTTATGACCTCAAATCACTCCAGATTATGGTAAAATGTTTCAAGCATTAGATAGGTTTAAACATTGCTACATTATGCCATTTGTTTTTGAGTGATATGAAATGTGAATTTAAATGATTTTTTTTGGATTAGGATACATTTTTGATAGCTAAACCATGATAAAAAGGAGAGGCACTGATCGTTTTAATTTTAATGTGAATCAACTTTAATTAACATGCCAATATGTTGAAAATAGCTATGAAAAATATTCAGAAGTAAATATCACAGAGTCTCCTTGTCAACACCAGCACTTTCTTTGGTCTTACTAAGATTAATTAATTGTGGAATCACAACAGGTCCCATGTTTTACTTGTAAGGCCAAACCAAAGAATTCTTTGCAGTTATATCAGCATCCCTGGTTTCCTAGATGAGTGTTTTAATTCCTTCTGATCACTGAGATACATATATCTCAGATAATTACTCAGTAGACTAGAACAGATCCCACGGAGCCACTCCAGTGTGTGCTGGATAAATAATGTTCTGTTCTACCCCTGGTAATTGGTCCATAGATCCCCCCAGGAGTGTTCTGATCCCTTAAATAAACACTCCATGAGCAGGAGGTGGACTCAGTATCTTCTTCACTGGCAATGAAACCCAAAGGGCTTCTCCTTCACTTCTCATGACATTATTTCAGAGAGCGAACTGCATGTGACCCCACAGCTCCCTCTGCTGGTTTCCAAGTCACAAGAGTCACTATGTCAATGAACTAGGAGGAAAATTTGTCATTTGGAGTATGTTATGGGATTAAACTAAATAAGTAAGCAATAGAAAGACTTCTCATTTTTGCTGTTCTCGAACTGAGGGCCATCCTCACCATCTACCTTTATTTAGTGGCTACATATGCCTATTATACCTTTTTATTTGTAGTAAGAAAAATGAACTCTAGAAATCATAAACATGTCTTCTTTTTCTCAACAACTCTAACCAAAGTAAGCTTCATGAGTCCATAAGTACCCACGGTAAGAGCTGCAGTCCTATACAAGAGGACTCAAGAATATTAAACTACCTTTAGTCTGTGTGAAACTGTGGCAGATAAACTATGTAAAGAAATGAAAATGTGTGTGGGGGTGGGGTTGCTGGAGATTGAAACTAACTAAGAACAAGCTACTTGTGAGCTACACCCCCAGCCCAATTTTATTTTTTATTTTGAAACAGGGTCTCACTAATTTGCTTAGAATGTCATTAATTCCTGAGGCTGACCTCAAAACTATCACCTTCCTGTATCAGCTTCTAAAGTACTGGGATTATAGGAATCTGCCACGGTGCTGAACAAGAAATGAACATCTTCTGCAAACTATTTAAAATCCTGTGCATCTCATCTTTATGGCATTGATAACTACATTTATTTGATACAAGTAAAGGGTAGCAAAACAAGAGAGGGAGAGAGGGAGAGGGGGAGAGAAAGAGAGAGGAGAGATCTGGAATAAAGAAACATGGCCTTGAATTCCAGCTCTGACAAGTAATTCTGTGTCACCTTCTTCCAGTTCCCTAACCCTTCTCTCTTGTTCACATCTATAATTATCTTAGAGAATCATTGCAAGGGTTAAGCATAGTAATGCCTGTGTGCTGCCCAGCAGGTGCACATTAACTGTGGCTAACACTGTTTCTGAGAAATGTGAGGTTTTGCCTCAGCCAACCCAATGATTCAGAAAGTGTCAAAAACTAATAAATTATCCTCCCAAACATTCTGAGAACATGACCACATAACACATGGTCAATCCTATAACACATAGTTTTCAATTTTGCAAGTTAATATGATATGATGACTTTACTATAGTTACACCATCTACAATCAGACCCTATTTATTTTTGTTAGGAAGACAAGATCAGAAATACAGTTAACACTAAAGAATTGTAGGTCCCAGAAACCATTAGCCAGGCCATAAAAGAGGCTAAGTAAACAATATGTCCTGATGAAGAGAATTTAGATAATGAGTATAGATGTTATCATAAATTATTACAAATAAATTCATGTCTGTTAGTTGTCTATTGCAGATTGTTTATTTTATTATATTAGGTTTGGACAAGACAGTAAACACTGGTTTTATAATCAAACAGCTAGATACAGAAAAGTGATTTGAACCTGATGTTGTATATATTTAGGCGACATTTTGCCTCCAGGTACTGCTGTACTGTCTCTAGTTCCCTATACACAAGTTGGGTCACTCTTTATTATCAGGTAATAAAAAAAATAATAGAGGCAGTGTGGATCGTGACTAAGCGCAAAAATCTGAAGCCAGAAAATCCGGGTTTGAATCTGGCTCTATTTTGCCTTCTGACCTTGAGAGGGCTCGTCGAATGCCTCATTTGTGCTTTCTTTTGTTCACTTGTCAAATAGGAAAAGTGTACGCTTTGTACCCATTTCCTAGGGCTAACTTAACAGATGAATGCAGGCCTGACAGCTTACAGTAAGTGTACTCTCTCACAGTGTGGGAGGCTTGAAGCCTGGAATCTAGGTGCCAGCAGGTCAGGATCCTTTCCTCAGGCTCTTGGGAAGAACCCTTCCTGGCCAGGCCCAGCTTCTGGTGGCCCCAATGTTCCTTGGAGCAAACTCTGGTGTCTACCTCTCTCTTCACGGTACCTGTGGTCATTTCTCCTTATAAGGATACTGATCTTTGGGTTGAGAATGTTGGATACTTAATCCAGTATGATTTCATTCTAACTGTATCTGCAAAGCTCTGTTTCCAAATAAGATCACCCTGAGAGATTGCATGTGAACTTGAATTTTTGAAGGATACCATGCAACACACTACATAACCTCATGGGGTCGTTTTGAGAATAAAATGAGTTACATTACAAAAGCCCTAGAACAATGCCTATAACTTATACTAAGCTAAAGTGACTTCTGAAATTCTATCTATAGTTCAAGCAGTTTCATCCCAGTTACAGATGCTCAGTCGTGGCTCTCTGCTTGACAGATCTCCCAAAGGCCCACTGTGCCTCAAATTCAAGTCATCTAAAACTGGCTTCATTTTCTCTCCCAAATAAGAACACTGGACCCTCCAATTCTTGTAAATGGCACCTGTCACCATCCCCCACTTGCCCAGATTGAAAACCTCATCATGATTTATTACTCCTTCTCTTTTGTTGTCATAGCCTATCTCAAGTGTGCTCGAGAGCAGTTTACTTATCATTTTCCCTTGAGCCTTGAGAGTGTGCCTAGAGTACGGTTCATCTGTTATATTTTCACTAGTCAGGCTCTATTTAACATTTACCCAGATGATAAATAAAATAATACACACTAAATCACAATAAATGCACACTCATTTTCAGATAGCATAAATATAGTTAACTCTTTCTTTGTGTATGTATGTGTGGCACTCAGAATTGAACCTAGAAGCATGAAAGGGCATTCTAACTTTGAGCTATACCCCCAGCCCTTTTTAATTATTTTGTTTTGAAACTGGGTCTCACCAGGTTACTGAGAGTCTCACTAAGTTGCTGAGGCTAATGATGAACCTACCCTTCTCCTGTCTCAGCCTCCCAAGTAATGTTATTATAGGAATGTACTACTATGCCTGGCTACTATATTTATTTTAATCCACACAATAGTTATATTATAATAAAATGTAATATACAATTAAGGTTGTTTATTGGTGCTATATGCAAACTGATTGTACTGCAGAGGAAAAAGAAGCTTTAAAAGAGAAAAAAGATAATTTATAATCTGTAAATTAAAATTATACCTACACATAAGATTTTCATAAAAATTAAACAAAGAAACTATGTAAATTGGTTCAGCATGGTACCATGCCCCACTAACATGGTGAGTAAATGTTAGTCATTACATATAATTGTAGTCATATTGGCATGAATTCTCTAATTTTTGAATCTATTTGCTACTGTATTTTGTGGGTTATTTCATTAAATATATATTTTCAAGTTCTGTCGAATTTTAGCAAGGAGTCTGGTGTAGGTGCAGAATTTGGTTTGAGCCTTTAGCTGCTATTGGGTAAATGGAGGCAAGTATTGTATTCTTACTGAGTTTAGTGCCCTCTAGTGTCCATACTTATAAAACAGGGAGAAATGGAGTGTGATACTTCAGTGCTCAATAGATGGTAGCTATCTATCAGTATTGTATAAGCTTTTTACATGTCCCAGCTTCTAGGTGGTTCTCAATGACTAGCCTTATCCCATTGCATCTTCTTTAAAACAGTGGATGCAAGCCACAATAGGGCAGATGTAACGTGAAACATCTGTACAGAAAAACATTAGAGCATTGTGATAGAATTGCTCAAAGTCCTTATATTTCTATCACTAGAATTATTAGCACATATTCAGCACTTATTTTAGTACTTTTATTGGTGCATTATAGTCTCACATCATAATGTAGTTCCTTGTGGTAGTGGCATACATGCACACTGCACTTGGTGAGCTTTTCCGTGCTCCCTCCCTATTTCCCTCCTCTCCATACAGGATATTGATATTGATAATGGTTTTGTCATATATATACATAATGTTGATGGAACTATTCCTTTATTGATCCTCCCTCCCTCTTCCCCTTTCCTTAGACCACCTCCCTGGCTCCTCTGGAGTTTTTCTCCATTATCTGAAGTCCCTCTGGTGTCCCAATTACTTCCTAGCTTCCGAGTATGAGAGAAAACATATGACCTTTCACTTTCTGTGACTGGCTAATCTCATTTAACATAATGTCCTCTAATTCCATCCATTTTCCTGCAAGTGATGTTATTTTGTTCTTCTTTATTGCTGAGTAGAATTCCATTGTGTGTATAGCTCATAATTTTGTGGATTCAATTGTGTGTATAGCCCATAATTTGGCTATTGTAAATTGATTCAGAACCTATTAAATGTTGATATTCTTAATAACATCGGATCCGATTAAAGTGATCACTCAGCAAAGTGAGCAAGAGAACATTAGCACTGAGATACAGCATAGCAAGGTTAAAACACAGGCGAATTTTAATGTCTGAATGTCATATATATTTTTCAAAATATTAGGTCATCAATAAAAAGTCTTGCACTTAGCAGGAGTTACATGAACCGTGTCTTGTGTAGAGTTAAAAAGCCACGTCTTTACATATGCCTCCTGTCCTGGGTGAGGCCATGCACACTTCCCTATGTCTACAGATTTCCATATTCTGCTTAATACCAATTATTTATACCCACAAACTAAATAGAAATGTCAGGGAGAGAAGCCTCCTGTGCAACAAGTGGAAAAATAAATACTAACAAATACTAACAAATTCTGACTACACACATACACACAAACAACACATATACACAAATACACACACATATATGCACACTCATACATATCCTTCCAAAAATTTTCTTTTTCTGCCCCAAACAACTTTGAGAAATAAACATAAAGCTATCACCTCAACAAAACCGATACTAACATATTGAGACTTGAGTGTAGATATATGCATACACACACACACACACACACACACACACACACACACACATATTTACCTACATGCTCTTTCCCAAAAGGACATAAAAAGAAATTTTTTACTCTTTATTGTTTTAGTTTTAATTTTTATTTTTGGGGAAGAAGGGGACTGGGGATTGAACTCAGGGGCATTCTACCTCTGAACTATACCCCTAGCCCTATTTTTTATTCTTTATTTTGAAACAGTTTCACTAAGTTGTGGAGTACTTCACCAAGTAGCTAACTGAGGCTGGCCAAGAATTTGCAATCTTCCTATTCCAGCCTCCCAAATGCTGGAATTATAAGCATGCACCACCACACCTGGCTCATTTTTTGCTCTTTAGAATCTGATGTTCTAATTAGGAATTCTCACTTTACATGTGCAAAGAATGGAGACACTCATAAAGCAACAGATGAATGCACACATGTAAAAATTGCCTGTAAACCTATAGAACTTAGAGAGATGGTTGGAGGAATGCCATTAGATAGCAAAGGTCTTGCTGAGTTTTCAAGTAGGTCCCAGATTATGCCTGACAAGAGGATGGGCCATCATTTCTAAGGCACATTTGCATGTATTTGGCATAAAACCACAATTGGAAAGTTACTCTGAGGATGAAGAAGGGGCCAGTCTTGCTGAATTCCAGTATGATCTGGTAAGAGAGCCTTAGGTACTGAGGAAGCCTGGTTCTGACACATTTATTTACTGCTTTTATTAACTATGCACCTGAGTTCCAGAACATAGATTTAACAGGTACTGAAAATATGCTGTTTTTTTTTTTAGCAAGACAAATATAAAAATGTCAAGATCAAAAGAGTTGTTTCAGTAAGAGCACTGTCAAGACACTGAAGGCCTAGGCAGTATCAGTAGAGGTGCCCTCTAGTCACCTGTCACACAAAAGGAGAAAGGGCATTCTTCCCGATGATGTTCCGGATCACCAGCTTCCTTGGTGATAGGAGGACTGAAGTTGACAATGGACCAGAGTTGCTCCGGATGGGAGGCTGTAGCATTGGGGAGAGTCTGGTGACCTCCAGTAGGATTGAGAGTCCTGCAAGAGTATTGAGAAGCAGAACATTTTAAGGGGCTAAGCATGTTGATTCCTGCGGGGGGCCAGCCTCCTAAAAACTCAGGGATGGGTGCTAGGCTTGAAGGATAAAAAGCTCAAAAGGATCCTGTGAAGAGGAAAATTTCAGAGATAATGAGAATTAATTCATAACGTAATCCTTAGCATTGTACCAGCATCGTATGATGGCCTTGAAAAGTGCCTCCATGAACTGTATCACATCATGCTGATACGTAGCTAACAAGCCGTTTTACAAGGCCTTGAAGTAAAAGAGTAGAAAATTAAAATGGAATCATCTTACTAAGCCAGATGTAATAGAAGTGCTGACAGGGCGTCCATCAAAGGTCAAGGATTTGGGTTAACTATGTGATCAGCATGGGCTCCGTAGGTCATTAGGTGAATAGAGAGGCTTGAATGAGAATCAATTCTGGGACTGTAAGAAGAATTAAGATAATAAATGTGATTGTGGTGGTTAGAAGGCTAATTGATGTAAGGACTAAGGTTGTTGCTTCAAGATGCATAACAAAGTGTCCTGCTGTGATGTTAGCTGTTAGTCAAACTGCTTAAGCTATAGGATGAATAAAGAGACCGCTAGCTTCAACAGTTACTGGCTTTGGGATAAGTAGAGTTAGGGGTTCCTTGGGGTAAAAAAATGGTAGAGGCAGACAGTACCTGCTGTGACAGTCAGAACAACACAGCTAGAGTACACTTAACTGTGTATACTCTTGTACACATCTTGAAAAGCCCTCAAAGCCTAATTTCCTAGTATCACAAAAATTAAAAAAAAAAAAACAGTGCACAGGAGGCTTAGATAGCTCAAGAGTAAAAAAAAGAGCTGAAATAAGAGCATCTCAGGTCCAAGACCAAACTCAACAACTTTGCAACACTCTCAGCAACCTAGTGAGATTCTGTTTCAAAACAAAAAATAAAAAGGGCTGTGAATGTAGCTCAGAGGTAGAATGCCCCTGGGTTTAATAACCAGTACCAGAAAAAAAATTTAAAAAAACCAAAAGTCAAAAAAGAAGTTTGAGATATTTGTGACACTAAGCTCCCATTTATTTGTTATGTTACTAAAGCCTAGGAAAACCGAATTACAACAGAAAGATTTGATTTTCATATTTTCAATTGTTTGCAGGATTTTGATATAAGTCTTTAAAACAATGGAGTTAAATAATTAGGTTAAAGGGAAAATTGTTTTTTTTATTATGTATTCTATTTTGAAAGTTTTTGTTATGTCCCTCCATTCCCATACATGTAAACACACATTGCTGTCCAAGAAAATAAAAGGTTCTGAATACGCATTCTTTAGAACATGGGTAGTTATGACAATGTTTAAAATATATTCATTACTATTTTATGATTCTTTATCCCTTAGCTGCCCTTGGAGTATAAAATGTATATGAATGCCAAAGATGGTACTTATACAGGATAATTAACTTCTGGTTTAATTCACCTTAGACAAAATGGTAAAGGCCTTGTCTTTTTGCCTCTAGCTTCTCACAGTAAAAACAATCCCTAAATGATTTGCTGCATATAATGTTTTTGCTGCCTAAGGCAACCGCCTGCTCTTTATGGTAGAATTGACCCTAGTTATAGCTGTTGAAGTTCAAATATTTGTAGTTTATTTCCAATGAATATGCTATTCTGCAACATGCCACAGGGGAAAGTTTTAAAACAGAAAAGGGAATGAGAAGAAAGCTGATCATATAACATTCACATTTGTTCTACTCTGCCCTCCAGTATATCTTTGGTTTTTGGTCAGATGAAGTGTGTTGATAAATATATAATGAAATAAACTCTAGATAGGCCATAGACTAACCATTTTTAGTGGTACCATAAAATAACCTAGAAGACAATGTGTATACATGTAAGATGATGAGTCTGGAAATGTAAATATATTTAAAATGTAAATTAAAATAAAGTTAAAAGAATTTACAAAGAAATAAAAAAGAGTGAGTGATAGAAACAGGTTCTGAAAACTTAAACAGTATTCAAAGATAAATGGCAGTCCTAAAAACAGGCAGACAAAGGCTATATTAGGAGTTCTTATATTATTATACTTATACCTTCTGAACAAGAATTGATCTTTTGACATTTATATACAAACCAAGGAGGGAAATGGTGAATCTCCACAAATTCATATGCATAGAATTAGAAGAGAATATGACTAGCAGGTCATCAACTACCAAACTACCATGTGTCACTGAGAACTTCTATTAAAACAAACCTTTGCCTTTAAATCACACTTTTAATTATTTTGTGGTAATTTTTCAGTTTTTATCTCACTTGTAGAATTTGGCACAATTTATCACTTTCTCTTTCATGAAATGGAGCCCTTTCCTGGGCTTTTGGACACCACAAATATCAGGGTTTCCTCCCATCTTCGTGGTTGCTCCTTCATTGTTTCTTTTGTTTTTATCCTTCTCTTTTAGGCTTCTTAGCCTGGGACTTCATCTCAATCCACACACACCCTGAATAATTTAATATCTTAATATCTTAAACTAGCACTATCTAAACTCATTTGAACAGGAAGAGAAGAATATTCTTTGTACATTTTTTTTAATCACCTGAGTTGTGGCTCCTGGTAACTTTATATACAGATGACTCCCAGATTTATTTCTCAGGAATTCCATACTCACATATAAGACTACTTTGGGATTCTAAGAGATATTCACATGGAAATCTAACAGACATTTTAAACTTAGTATGTCCCTAAAAAAACAAAAAACAAAACTGTGACCTTCTCCTGCCTTCAACTAACCCCTTTCATATGAAAGAAAAACAACCATGAGCCATGCTCTCCTAAAATCTTCCTTTCAGTTAATGACATTTCCATCCTTCCAAATCTCACATCAAAACCCTTAGTCTTCTTAGACTTCCGTTTTGCTTTCAAATTTTACATCCAACCTATCAGGGAGCCCCATTGGCTCTGCTCTCAAAAGGTGTCCCATCACTTCCTACAACCTTTATTGTTAACACTCACACTTGAGCTGTGGATGTTTTTTGCTTGGACTGTCGCAGTGGGTGTGAAGTGTACACCTTTGCAGGGCCTACAGAGCTCAAGTTCTGGACTCTCCTCACCCCTCTTGCCTCTTCACTCACCATTCTCCTTTTAGCTCACTCTACTTGGAGCACAGTCTTTTCTGTTATTCTTTTAAAATTTCAGTCATCTCCTTGTGCTGTTTCCTCCGTCTAGCATTTTCTTCTCCGACATGGCCAGTCCTCTTGTACCTTAAGCTTTAAAAAAAAAAAAAAAGTTTCATCATCTTTCCGATGAAACTTCCATAGCCACCCAAATTCAAACTAAACTCCAGAGTCTTGTTCCCAGCTCCATATTTATCCATGATACTTTTTGTAAAAATATTTTGTTATTGCTTATTGATCATGTTGGATATATATTACCTGGACTTTCTTGCTAAAATAAACTTAGTAAGGTTGGGGATTTTTGTCTTTTTTTGCTTACTTGCATATTCTAATACACAGAAAAATGCCAGGCACATAGTAGGTCCTCAGAAATACCTGTTGAATGAATGAATGAACTCTATGTCAGTTCCATGAACAGTGAACATGTCTGTTTGGGGTATTACTGGATTACACAGTCTTGCACACAATTTATCACTTAGGGGTTACTGAATAAGTAAGAGTGAGAAATGGGTTTTTCAATCTCAATACCTTTGATCAAAGATGGTCCATAGTTTGAAATATCATATATTTTTTTGCTCTAAATTATAAATGCCTATGAAGTATGCAAATTGCACAAAGGTAATAAGCTTTTAAGGAGCTCCTCCAGGGAATAACCATGGTAGGAGATGGAGTGATTGATGGTCCTGCTACTGATGCTATTACATTGATCTGGTGTTAACAGCACCTCATCCTCAGGGAGCAGTGACCTCTTGTTGACTTTTTTTTTTTTTTTTGGCATTAGACCATTTTTTTCTTTAGCTCTGACTAGTTATTTTTAACTTTTGTGGAATTTTCTCTCACTTTTTATTTTGAAAAATTTAAAGCCTACATATGCATTTCATAATTACATGTAGACATGATGTGACAGAATTAAAGTTTTACGGGTAGCTCTTTTAAGCAACTGAATTAGACCATTTTCCTCTGGGGTTTGCTAGGATAACCAGTAAGGGGATGAGCAAGTCTTATTTCCTACTGTTAAAAGATTATGACCCTCATTCTTTAAGCTATTAAAAACCAATCCTTAGAACATGTTCTTGGGATCTTTGCTGTGGAAGTCTAGTTCACAGTTATACTACAAAAGATTAAGCAGTCACTAAACTGAGAAAACCTCTTTGATGGATTTTGGAGGAAGGTGTGAATGCTCAGCCACAGCGGCTTTGTATGTGGAGTTTGCTTGTCTGCTTGGTTATCACACTTCACAGGTAAGAGTCAAAGGTGATGGAGATGCAGACAGAGGCTCTAAACAAGAAATACATGTCTGTGACTTTCATGACTACACAGAGGTTGACAGTTAGGCAAGGCTGACTGTGGACTGTGGGTTTGGCAGTTTTCTTAACACTTGATTCCTTTTGTCCCAGAAAGTTGCGTGGGTATTCCAAACACATTGACAATTCTTTTTCTGTTTCTTAATTATCTATTCTTTCTTTAGACCTGTGTGTTTGGTTTTATGTAATCAAGAGAAAGACAAACAAATTGGCTAATAAGGTTATGAGTAGCAAGCAGGCTATAAACATGCTCGTGTTAAACGAAACACAGTCATTCTTGAGTACACACAACATTTCTTATTCACATTCACTTATGCTGGCTCAACAAAATCCCAATAGGAATTAGACCTCCAGGCCTTTTTAATAGAGTGAACTAATCTCAAATGCTGGAAAAGAATGAGTAAATAGATGGATTTATTTTTTTATCTAGACAATCAGGTTAAACTGGCCCCATGCAGGACCACCATTTATGTCTTGATTTTGTAAACTAGATTCTTTGATTACAGTGAAAATCCAGCTCTGAAAAAGAATTTTTTAAAAAGGCATGTCCAGCTGGAGCCAGACTAGTCTGAAATAGATCTCAGCTGTTTGGATTATGTCAACCCAAAACCAACTAAATACTGCCACTGATAGTACTATCGGCAGTAAATTCTGGTTTGAAGTTGTAGTGGCTGCAAAGCACAGCCTTATAGACCACCCCAGGCAGCAGTAGCTGGGAAGGGATAGTGAGAGAAATGGATTAATTTTTACCTGTGATTCTGACAGTCCCAACAACCACAATTTACTCGGTATTTCAAGTTGTTCCCTGCATGAATGTATTTTGCTAGAAGCAAAGTTACAGGTAGGAAAAAGCCAGCCCTTTCAAAGGAAAATTTTCAATTTGACTAATTTGAGATAAAAATCCTTCATGTATTTCTCCAATAATCATAACTGTGGATGTGCATTTTGTCTCATATGTGGCCTTTTTTCTTTTTTAAAAAGTACAAGCTGACTATATATATATATATATATATATATATATATATATATATATATATATATCTGCAGATAAAATCTATTTTAGTTACACTGCCTTAAGCAAGCATCGTTTAAGCATCCAGAAATACTCAAAGAGCAACATGGCAGATAGCTATAGGACATGTTCTCTTCTTTACAATAATCATCATTATATTCTTAACATGTAAATTAAAGCCAGAAGTTGTGGCACACACCTGTAATACCAGTACTTGGGAAGCTGAGACAGGAAAATCACAGATTTAAGGCCAGCCTCAGTGACTTAGGGAGACCCTGTTTCAAAATAAAAAGGATTGGGGGTGTAGTTTAGAGGAAGAACGTTCTTGGGCTCAATCCCCAGTAGCAAATAAATAAATAAATAGTTGCATTCTGTATTGGTGATATGCCTTGTTGCTAATAAAATCAATAATAGTAGCTAAGCGTGGTGGTGCATGCTTGTAATCCCAGCATTTGGGAGGCTGAGACGGATAGCCTCAGCTACTTTGTGAGGTCCTCTGCAACTTAGTGACATCCTGTTTCAAAATAAAAATAAAAAATAGGGCTGGATCTCGAAGGTAGAATGCCCATGGGTTCCATCCGCAGTACCACAAAAGTAAAATAAAGTAAAATAAAAATATAATAGTGCATATCAGTTTCTGAAAATTTGATTCAATGACTTTAACACAAATCTTTTTAGGCAATTTATATTTATTTAAATGGGTTCCATTATTCCACTTTCACATGTTTATAATGTAGTCTCACTTTATACTCACACATTCATAAAGTAAGCACTTGAATCAGTTTCTTATCTGAAAGCCTAATCAAAGATAAATCATTTCATACATTTCATATACAAATAGTCTCCTAAGGAGAAATGGATTCATTTTCCTTAGTCAATATGTTGTATATTTAATGTGGACATTCTTGTCTATGTAGCCTTAACCTATCTTATAAAAATACTTTGTATAAAAATGAAGGCTAATTCTGATTCAGTAAAAGGTTGAAACTGAAGCCAAAACTCATTTTGTCACCTAGTATTGTATCAAATGGTGTTATACAATTCCCTTGAAATATAAATTGTGTGTGTACACATGCATGTATGTGGCAGAGGGAGAGAGAGAGGACTATGTACTGCAATACACTGAGAGGAGTTAATTGGTAAGGCATGTTTTCTCAACTTTAAACAAGTAGTAAACTGGGTGACATTTTCTATTTATAACAGATGAAAACCAGATGAGAATTTATTTTTCCTGTAACCCTCTGAACAGAGCATTTGAAACGTCTGATGACCAGATAAGCTTGTTTTCCTTAAATACTGTGCTTATTAATACTTAAGCAGAATCTTATTTGAAAAGTTAGTTTAGAATGAATAAATAAAAAATTCCAGATACAATCTTCCAGTGATGACAAGATAGTGAAATGTTTTCAGATTATGGCTAGTAAGTTTCCTCAAATATCAAAAGCTTTAAACTAAAATCTTAAAACAAATTATCCATTCACACATGCACAGTCTTCACAGTTGAATGAGAACATAAATGGTTTTAAAATAATAACATTAACATTTGGAGATTTAAAAACATATCCAATTTCCTCAGCATGGGAGAAGTTGTCAAAAAGTTTTACTTTCCCAGAAACACTGAAAACATTAACCATAATGAGGATGAGAGAGAGAGAGAGAGAGAGAGAGAGAGAGAGAGAGAGAGAGAGAGAGAAAGAAGAAGGAGGAGGAGGAGGAGGAGGAGGAGGAGGAGGAGGAGGAGAGAAGAAGAAGAAGAAGAAGAAGAAGAAGAAGAAGAAGAAGAAGAAGAAGAAGAAGAAGAAGAAGAAGATGGGGAAGGGGAAGAAGAAGAAGTAGAAGAAGAAGAAGAAGATGGGGAAGGGGAAGGGGAAGAGGAAGAGGAAGAAGAAGAAGAAGGAGAAGGAGAAGAGGTAATAAAAGAGTTCATAGTTTCGGGGACATGTAGAGTTTATGGAACTTGTATAGGTGAAATACTTTTTTTCCAATTTTAAAGAAGTAATAAATTACCCTGGTAGAATTCTTGCATTTAAGGGCTTAGTAGGACAAATAGAACACAAAGATGACTGAGAATGACACATAGTCAGATCCAGCAAGGAGGGGAACCACCAAAAGAATTATACTTCAGAAGCCAAGTGGCATTGAAACTTCAGGCAAGAGTGTGAATTTAACAAGGGTAAAGCCTGAGGCATGATGAAATAAACTGGAAATGGGAAAACAGCAGGTGGATTAGGACGATCAAAAGCCATCTGTGGACAGTTTTGGTAAAGAGGCTTAGCAGGTGAAGAACACCCGAGGGAAGGGAGGTGAGGGAGAGGAGCCATCAGTAAAGACAGCACTTTTCTGAAAGAATAAAGAGAAATGTGCCAGGTTAAAGGAAGTTTTTGTTTGACTGTTTAATTTTAGGTAGAAGATGCCCAAAGATGTCTTATAACCTGAGAAGAAGATAGAATAGAGAATGGAATGGAATGGAATGGAATAGAATAGAATAGAATAGGAGTTCTAGATAGAAGATGAAGACATCTGAAGATTCCTGAAGAGATTAGATTGGGGTATATATGCAAATTCTTCTTTTGACCAACAGCACTACCAAATGATCCAGTATTCCCTTCTAATTTTTCTTTTCTCTATAGCACTGATTATCTTCTATAACACTATATAATTCATATATTTGTTATATTTTTTCTTCCTCACCTTTCCACCCCAATTTTCTTCAGGATCTTTTCACTTTACAGGATTTCCACTTATCCCTTAAATGTATAAGTCCCCCCTACCCCACAGGGTGTTGTGGAGTTCGGAGGGAAATGTGGTTTTTTTGGGGGGGGGGCTGGTACTGGGGATTAAACCCAGGGGCATTCTACCTCTGAGCTACAGCCTCAGCCCTTTTTATTTTTTATTTTGAAACAGGTTCACACTAGGTTGCTGCAAGTCTTATTAAGTTACTGAGGCTCATCTCAAACCTATAACCCTTCTATTTTAGCCTCCCTAATATTGGGATTGTAGGCATGCACCACCATGCCTGGTGAGATGGCTGATTTTTCTCATTAATAAATTTCAAGCATTTAGAACATATTGGCACTCAGTAAGTATTTGTTGAATAAAAAGATGTCAGATTTTAAAGTGAAGAAAAAAATGTTGAGATTGGCCTGGAAGGTTATTGCTGTTGTTTCAATGTTATGACTTGAACCCGGTACCTTTACCATTCTAGGCTAATGTTCTGCCATTAAGATACATCCTCAGCCTGCTGTAATTCTTCATTTTGTACCTATAAAGTAGAAATAACTAAGGTACAATAAAGAGTGAACAAATGTATAACAACGTTAAACTTTCAGCTTATAGATCAGAGGCCACTCAATGAAGTCCACGTACCTCACATAAGAAGTTACATGATTCATTTATCCTACACAGTATTTTCTTTTTAATAAGCTGCTTTCATCAAACATTAGGTTTAACACAAAATTGAAGACATGGAAAGTAGATGTGGCGATACTTGTGGTGATACTGGCCTCACCACATCTCTGCAAGACAACAATCACCAGGATTTGAGTGAGAATCTTCCCACAACAACAACCCAACCCTCACATATCAAAATAAGCACGTGATCTTCATTTACAAAGTTCTCACCAAGCTGGCCCCGGTGGTGCGCGCTTATAATCTCAGTATTTAGGAGGCTGAGGCAGGAGGATCACAGGCCAACAAGTGTTAACTTAGTGATAGCCTGTATCAGAAAAACAACTAGAAAAAGCTGAGGTGTAATTCAGAGGTAGGACATCCCTGAGGTCAATCCCCATAACCATACACACACACACACACACACACACACACACACACACACACTATATATATATATATAATATATATAATATTATATATAATATATATATATAATAAAATAAAGTTTTCACTATTCACTATTGTACGCTTAAGCTATAAGTTTCTTGTCAGTTACCTTTTATGACTGAGCTTGAGCCATTGCTTTTTAAAGCATGGCTGCTGCGTCCTCGTTACTGGCCTGTTTTACCTGGTAGTGCCTACAATTCATGATATTGAATAAGTTGTGTTACCCTGGAGCCATAGGGGAGAAAAGGTAGTATCTTTTCTTCATCCTTCACGAGGTTCATGGTTGACATCCCTGCCACAAAAGACAAATTAACAAGAGAAAAGCATAATAGATCAATTTAACCAAAGCTTATGAGACCCTGAAATCTTCAGAGGAATAGGAATAACTAGATGTTTTTATGTTAAGTCTGAGAAAAGAATTAGGTGGTCCTGGGTACAATCTAATAATAAATTAAGAGGGGCTTAGCAAGGTTTAATTGTTTAGACTGCTTTTGGTATCTGGGTATAAGGCAGGAACCCTCTGGTGTAAGGGTCCCATGATTGACTTCTAGGTGAATAACCTCTCTTCACCATTCCACACTTGCCTTTAAGTGAGCTCCTACTTTTTGTCTTTAGTGGCCCTCTTCCTTCTTGTAGGTAGGTCAAGCTACTTACAAGTGTCCAACTTTTATATGTTCAGTTCCCTTTGCTAGGATCCTCTGCTTCTAGATGATTAAAATCATCTCCCAATAGTGAAAGCAAAAGTGCTAAATCCTTGGTTCTTGTCCTTGTGTGTATGGGATACTGCACTGAGGATTGGACCCAGGGGCATTCTACTTATGAGTGACATACCCAGTCTACTTTATTTATTGTTATGAAACAGGTTCTTGCAAAATAACCATATGGTAGCCTCATACCTGCAATCCTCCTGTCTCAGCCTTCCAAGTACTGGGATTACTGGCATGCTCCACCACGCCTGGCTTTGATTCCTATCTTAATTTTACCATATATGTAAACATTGGTTAACAGCAGGCCCTCTCATCAAAATCATGCAGGTTGTTCTGAAATTTTAGTGTGTCTCAGCCTTCTGTCATTACAAGTTCTCCAACATAGAACTTTCATGAAAAGCTCACTCCAGGAAAAGATGACAATTTCTTAGTGGCAGAATTAATATAAACATCAAGTCAGAATCAGGGGATAGCTTGGTTACAGAATATATTTGAATCCTAAGACGGTGTTCCACTCTGAAGAAGATGTGCTATTACTAGATTTTTAAGCCCTGTTTATCGCAAGGGCAATGGTGACCATATATTCTGTCAATCTAATAAACATATCTTAAATGCTGCTCATTTCTCAGAATATTTTTAGCATGCTATATTATAATTAATAATCTTCCTGGTATTGACAAGAGCTTTCTCTTAGAGCCCAAAGCTATCACTGGCGTGTTAGTGCTGATTAGCATACGTGAGATATTAACCAACTACCCAAGGGCTTCAATCTCTGTACACTCACACCACACAGATCACAGTCTTAATTCTGGTGTGCTTTTAACCATAGGAAAAATAGCCATTAGAAACCTCTCATATATAGACCAAATGACATGAGAAGCCTCCCTGCCACCACACAAGTTCTAAGTGAAACAACATGAAAAAAAGTTAATTACCACTAAGACTAAGAGCGCCTGGTTGATCCCTCTGCTCCTTCCATAGAACTGTTCTAATTTGAAGAAATTGTTTCTGATACCTCCCATCATAACTTTAAATGTATTTGGTCACAGAAACAGTCATGATTCAGCCTGAAATGGATCTCTAGGTTCTGTGTTTCTGGATCTCAATGTATTAAACAGGCACTGCAGTTTTCTCTGAATGACTAGCATGAAACCCAGATTTTGTTCCTCTTCTTTTTCTCCTGGTGTGCTATGAATAAATTACTGCATATAGCTGTGAGCAATGTAGAACTTACTAACAATTTTGCAGGATAAACTTAAAAGAGGGTTGAATATCAAATACTCCAGGGCGCAGTCTCTTAAAAAACCTCATGAGACATCTCTTTTTCCAGTCTGTTCCATCTTTTCTTTCTTTTCCCCCAGGTTTTATTTATTTATTTTTATTTTTTATTTATATTTTTATTTATTTATTTTTTTGGTGGTACCAGAGATGGAACCCTTCTACCTCCGGGCTACTCCCAGACCTATTTTATATTTTATTTGGAAACAGGGTCTCTTAAGCCAGCGAGGCTGACATCAAACCTACGAGATCCTCTTGTCTCTGCCTCCCATGCGCGGGCATTACAAGGCCACTGCCCGGACTGTTCTACCTTTTCATGTGATCAAATGAGGGTTCTCCCTTCCTCTTTCTTTCCTTTGGGCACTGCTCAGCTACTGTTGGTTCCTTCTCTTCCTCTTTTCCTAAAGCAAGTTTTCTTCTTTCTTTCTTTCTTTCTTTCTTTCTTTCTTTCTTTCTCCTTCCTTCCTTTCTTCTTTCTTTCTTTCTTTCTTTCTTTCTTTCTTTCTTTCTATCTTTCTTTCTTCTTTCTTTCTTTCTTTTCACATGCATAATAACTTTGCCACTGTCTCTGACTCCTGTATACCAGCCTCAGCCTCCATCCAATTAAAACAGCAAAAATAGCCCTGCGCAAGCTTGTAATCCCCGTGCTTGGGAGGCGGAGACAGGAGGATCGCGCAGGTTCGAAGTCAGCCACGGTGGCTTAAAAGACCCTGTTTCCAAATAAAAAAGTATAAAATGGATCTGGGAGTGTAGCCCGGAGGTGGAAGGGCTTCCAGGAACCCCAGTACCACCCCCCCCCCAAAAAAAAACAAAAATAAATCAGGAGAATTTGCATGCTAACAACATGGGAAAATCAAACAAAATCCCTACATTCTCACATTTGTACTTACAGAAATGTAGATTGTGATTACAGAAATGTATATTGAGTTCTAAACACTATACATGTTTTGGGAACACAAGTCTTCTTTTTTTTTTTTTTTTTCCTTTGGTGGTGGTGTGGGGTACTGGGCTGAATCCCAGTGCTCTACCACCAAGCTATATCCCTACTCTTTTTATTTTGAGATAGGGTCTCACTAAATTGTCAAAACTGGCCTTGAACTTGCTCAGCCTACCAAGTAGCTGAGAATACAGATATATATTGGTATACCCTGCTGGGAATTTTTTTTTCTTATTTTGGTACTGAGGATCAAACATACAGGCATTCTACCTGCAAGCGACACCTACGGTCCATTTTATTTTTATTTTGAAACAGAGTCTTGCTTAGTTGATGAGGATCTCACTAAGTTGCTGAGGCGGCCTCAAACCTGTGATCCTTCTATCTCAGCCTCTCAACTACTGAGATTAAAAGTATATGCCACCATAACCAACTAGAGGTTTCTTGAGTGATCGAAACAAACAAACAAGCTCATTAGCTTTGATTTTTCTTCAAATATGATAGAATGTGGTTTCCTATGATAATGTTTGGTGTTTAATAAAAAAGCTCCAAGTTTTTTTGTCCAAACACACAATAATCTACAGTTATTTGCATATGGAATGAGAACTTGAAAACAGGTATCTTAAAATAACTGAGAGATCACAGTACACTCCTAAAATAACTTTGATGGAAAAAATTTGTTTCTAGTAATCAACTTAACAGTTGTAATCTGTCTCTCTACATTCTTTTGGTGATATTTACTAAAAAAAAAAAACCCAAGACTTAAGAACATTGTAATTTTGTAATATTGGGACAGGAAGTAGTTCAGGAAATGTTAGAATTCCTAGGATTTTCCATAATTTATAAGAAAAATAATTCTGAATATTTGAAATGAGTACTGTCTTAGGAAAATATCTGCCTTATTTCTAAGTAACAACAGTCCTACAAATAGATATCTGAGGACCAACTAAATACGATGGTTGCAAAGTCCTGAGATTCAGAATCATCTTTACCTATCATGATCTTTCTTGACACTTGAACTAACATTGTCATTATGTAAAACTTTCTCTTTAGGTATGAGAATGGTATCTATATTCCTCAGGTAGGAAAAAATGGGCAAAATGTTCACCATACTGTATTGGGAGGAAAAGATTTCCAGTTAGAAAAAGCCTGTGAGAAGAAAAATGAGTCTCTGGCCCAAAGAGAATGAGAACTGGGTGAGAAATTTCAGATTCTGGGGGAAAAAAAGACAGATTAGAATCTGAGAACTTTTGAGTTCTCTAGTGAAGGGATCTTGGGCAGCTCACTTAATTATTGGAAGCCACAAACATTCCAGTTGTGAAATGAGATTAGTAGCAGCAGCCCTTCCAATCCTGTGATGTTATATGATGGAAGCAATGATAGTATACTTTTGCCATGAAAAATTGAAAAGTGTATAATAATATATTACCATTAATAAGTAGGATGATATAGTTAGAAAATTAATAGGGGTAGAAGAAAGAAACCCCATTTTGGGTTGGTTTATGTCAATCAAAAAATATTGGTGATATGAAATAAAGGTGCAAAAAAAAAAAGAGGATGAAAATTTTAAACTAATCCCCCAACCTTATAAGGTAGGTTGGCTGCCCCCGAAGGAGGCTGAGGTAAGCTCTGTTAGACCAAACCTCACATTTACCTAGACTTGACTGTGAACGTAATGCAAGGATAGCTTAAAGTAGTGGGAAAATATAGATGGACAACAACAAAAGGCATGTGACATCAAGAACTACAGGACTGCTGGGCACGAGGGTGCACATCTGTAATCCCAGTTCCTGGAAGGCTGATACAGGAGGATCACAGATTTGTGGCCAGCCTCAGCAGCATAGTGAGACCAGCAGCAACCTAACAAGACACTGTTTCAAAACAAAAATTAAGGAAAGGGTTGGGAGTGTCGCTCAGAGGTAGAGTACCCCTGAGTTCAATTCCCAGTAACATACACACACACACACACACACACACACACACACACACACACACACGTGTGTGTGTGCAAAGAATCACAGAATTATAAAACCTAGATATCTGTATTTTCAAAGGCAAATTGCAATAAAGAATTTGAACAGGGGGAAGCCAGTGACCAATTTATTGGCAAAAGTGGGGGGAATTTTTTTTATATGTTTTCCTAGGGTATTTAGGAAATCATTTTTAATGTCATATCACACATGTGGATATGTAATGCTGTGTTTTCCACATTTTACTTAAGTAGTTATGATGATATAATGAGAGCTTGCCATAAATGCTGCTGGCTTTGAAATGATAAAATTCTTGCCTCAAGCACCAGGGAAAGAACAAAATCAGTCGAGATGATTTTGACCTCTGACCTATAAGCCCATGATATTCATCCTTCCAAAGGTGATTTTCTCATAAGAGACAATTACTGATAGAAAAAAAATGCCACGCTTTGTCTACCACATAGCCCCTATTATGTGTTTCAGTTACATGAGGTCTAACATGGTTTAAAATGTTAAATGGAAAATCTGAGAAATAAACAATTCATAAGTTTGATTACTTTTATTACAGTAAATAGTTTTATAGTCCATTTTATTATTATTAGTGTTAATCTTTTACTGCACCTAATATAGGAATTAAACTTTACCACTGGTATGTTTCTACAGGAAGAACAGGAAAATAGGGTTCGTACTATGTGTGATCCCGGGCAACCAGAGGGGGTATTAGAACCTACCCACCCTGGATAAAAGGGAGACAACTATTCTTTAGTTCTGACAACAAATCTAAGGTTTAGATGTAACTTGAGGAACACTCCTGAGACACCATGAAGCATTTCCATCTCTTTGTGGTTCTTAGCTCTTTGTAAGATTCATTTAAACTGGAGGTACAGAGGGAAAAATAAACAGTTCAATTGCCTTTCATTTTCTTTTCCTGTCTTCCATCTCAAAAAGGAAAATACAAGATAAGTGGAAATGGATTAGTCAGAATGCTTTGGTTTCATATGTCAGAAACCCAACAATTAGCTTAGGCAAAAGGGAAATGTATGGAAAGATTTCTTGGGTATTTCATGTTATTAAGGGAA
Organism: Muscardinus avellanarius; assembly: GCF_963383645.1. NCBI lineage: Eukaryota > Metazoa > Chordata > Mammalia > Rodentia > Gliridae > Muscardinus > Muscardinus avellanarius. Next base: position 54,473,919 of record NC_137787.1, on the reverse strand, counting down.
AACAAACTACTAGGAAAGGAGGAAGCAGCTCAGCCTCAGGAAACAGAAGCCAAGTCTGCCTGTCTTCTGTGCCCTATAATTGCCTGTAAATCTCATCCTCCCCAATGCACACAGCCACTCCTAAGTAGGAAATATGGCCAGCAAGAACAAATAAACCTAACATCTCATACCACCATAATTCAAACACTCCATCAGGATAAGTTGGTTTAGCAAGATCATAGGGATAGGATTTTTTTTTATTTTTTATTGGTGCACTATAGTCTCACATCATAATATGGATCATGTTGACAATGGCATATATTCACACAGTACTTGGTGCACCCCCAACCTGCTTCTCCTTTTCCCTCCCTCCCAATACTGAGTGTCCATGTTAACTATGTTATATTCACATGTATACACATATTCAAATGTAGCTTTTCCATTAATTAACCTCAGCCTTCTTCCTCCCCTACCCCTCCTTTCTGGCTTTGCTAAGGTTTCCCCTCCATTATCTGGAGTCCTTCTGGTATTGCTAATGCTCCCTAACTTGGGCATATTAGAGAAAACTTATGTCCCTTCTCTTTCTGTGCTTGGCTGATCTCACCTAACATAATGTTTTCCAGGTCTTTCCATCTTTTGGGGAATGACATGCTTTTGTTCTTTATTGCTGAGTAGAATTCCATTGTGTATATTTCCCATAATTTTGCAATTCATTCATCTGTTGATGGAGACCTAGGTTGGTTCCATATTTTGGCAATTACAAATTGTGCTGCTATGAACATGGGTATGTATATGTTACTGTAGTTCTCTAATTTCAACCCCTTTGGAAAGATACCCAGGAGTGGTAGAGCCGGATCATATGGTGGATCCATTCCCAGTTTTCTAAGGAATCTCCACACTAATCTCCATAGCAGCTGAACTAGTTTGCACTCATGGGGCAAGGATTATAGTTGACAGAGGGCAAGGTAATATAAGAACCAGGCATAATGTCCAAATTAAAAAAAATTTTAAAAATCAGTGCAGATGATTTTTCTTATTTAGAGTGGATAGAATATTGGTTTCTGAAGAAAGGGGAGTAGGAAGAATAATCATTTCTTGTAAAATGCAGGGGTGGGAGAGTGCTTCTGAAGAGACTGGAAAATAAATGCCCATTCTAAAAGCAAACCAGGAATATCTGAGAAATAGTGTTTGTTGATAAATAAACATATCTTCTCAGATATCTAAAAATTTATACTCTGAATGTATATCTACTCAAAACTATATTCTGGTAGTTTCCACAGCAGGCTGACTCCAATTATAGAAACAATTATAGTCGATTTGTAAGGGGTTTGCATCTGCGAATATATAGAAGCAAGTAATGGTGGGTTTTATTTTTAGGCCACTTTAATGAAGCAGAATATATAATATGAATAGATTATTACACAGTCCATTTTAGTGTCACCAAACACATATGCAATATCCTTCCAAAGGTTCCAGCTTCTGTGTTTTACGAAATACCTTGTAGCTCTGAGTGCTGATTCCTTTTGCACTGGCCTCAGTCACCCAGGTTGTAACCAGGTGAGGTACATCAGGAAAGGGAGACACCAGCAGCTTATTGCTTCCTGTGTCTGGTGTGGAAGTAGACACACACTATGGGATATAAGTGTGACAACCCATGCTCTAGATCGAGTAGCCGCATCTTTAGAAAATAGACCTTGCCTATCATCTCTGTAATATGGTGCAAGTATACGTACTGTACACATCAAGAGGCCATTGCACTGTCTTATATTCAGGGATACCCTTTTAAGTTCTTTCAACACTAAAAGGCTATGTTTCCGTGACTGAGAAAAAGTGCTTTCATGAACTGGGCGTGGAGGCGCATGCTTGTAATCCCAGTACTTGGGATGCTGAAATGGGAGGCTCGCGCAGGTTTAAAGCCAGCCTCAGCAACTTAGTAAGGCTCTCAGCAATGTAGTGAGACCCTGTTTCCAAATAAAATATATTAAAAGAATAGGTCTGGGAGTGTAGCTCATAGGTAGAAAGCCGCTGGGTTCCATCTCCAGTACCACCACCATTAAAAAATAAAAACTTTCACATAGTACTATTTTACTTAAGGGAAGGCAACTCTCTATCTAGTGGTGAGGTGGGGGAGACTCTAGAGAGAGCAGAGCAGGATCCCAGGCTGAGCTCCTTCAGTGTGTTGATAGACATGGAGCTTCCCTTTCTTCATAAAACCTTCTAGAGTTCAAGGTTGGGGGTCATGGGTTCTGGCCACTATCATTTTTCAAGGTTCCCTGTATTAATAAAAGTATGCCAAAACAGGATTGTGAAACTTGAGGAATTGCTAATATTTTTATTTAAAAATTCACATGGCAAAAACAATATGATGTAATCAATCTATTAATAATTATGACATTTATAGAAAAGAACAATTTGTGGGACAATCTACATAGTATGGGCTAGCAATTGGATGCATGTGTGGTTTTATGAGTGATATTATATATATATATATATATATATATTTTTTTTTTATTTATTTATTTATTTTTTTTTTGTGGTACTGGGGTTCCTGGAAACCCTTCTACCTCTGGGCTACACTCCAGACCTATGTTTTTTTATATTTTTATTTGGAAACAGGGTCTCTTAAGCCAGCACAGCTAACTTCGAGCCTGCACGATCCTCCTGTCTCCACCTCCCAAGCGCGGGGATTATAAGCATGCGCCACCATGCCTAGCCTATTATATTCTTAATAAATATGTCTGATATTGTGTATATTAAATCATTTAAGTCTGATTCAGAGTCACTTTTCCATGGGATAGCATAGACCAGTGGTTTTCTGGTATCTTCTGTGAGGAGACCTGTTCTCTTGTGTTAGTAAATTGGAGAATGTGGTTAGTATCAAAACCAGTAATTATAGTGCTGTTCATTTTCAATGGTCTCATGTTATCTCTAAACATGTGATTGGTTATCTTATCAATTAAAAATTTTCCCAGAGTAGTTCCTATTATGTTAGGAAGAAATAAAATAATAAATGTACGAATAAAGATAAATAGGCTAGATATACAGTAAGGTTGGGTAATAAATCAAAATGATTACAAAGCACTTGGGTGTAATAAGCACACTTCACAAGGATTCTTCCTCTGAAATTATGGGCTTAAATAATATTCAACATGGGCATGTGAAAATATATTAATTTTATCTATGTATTTTAGAAGGATTCTAGTACAGCAGTGATTATAATTTCTTTGTAAATTTGATGCATTTGGTATGTATACCAAAAATAAGATATCTTTCCTTTTCAAGAGAATTACTTGAAAATCCAGAATCCATAATTTTAAAGGAAACTATTTATAATGCCTGAGTGGTGGTCATAGTTTTGATTTTGTTATTAAAAATAATAGCCGGGCGTGGTGGTGCACTCTTGTAATCCCCGTGCTTGGGAGGCAGAGACAGGAGGATCGCACAGGTTTAAAGCCAGCCGCGAGCGCTGGCTTAGGAGACCCTGTTTCCAAATAAAAATGTAAAAATAGGTCTGGAAGTGTAGCCCGGAGGTAGAAGGGCTTCCAGGAACCCCAGTACCACCAAAAATAAAATAAAATAAAATAAAATGCCAGGTGGGCTTGGTGGCACACTCCTGTAATCCCAGTACAAGTACAAGGCCAGCCTCAGCAATTTAGCGAGGCCCTCAGCAACTTAGTGAAACTCTGTTTTAAAATAAAAAATAGTAACAAAATATGACTGGGGTGTGGCACAGAGGTAGAATGCTCCTGATTTTGACTTCTGAACAAAATATACAATATTCAGCAATATGCTTCCTATAAGAGACTGACTTTAACCATAGGACACGCATAAGCTAAATGTAAAGGGTGGAAAAAGATATGCAATGCATATGCAGAGAGAGCAGGAATGAGCAGGGATGACTAGATTTCCAGTTAAAATTTACCATAATAATAAAAGTTTACTATAGGATAGGAGGTTAATCCATCAAGAAAATAAAGTAATCGTCAATACATATGTACCCAACATTAGAGATCCTAAATATGTAAAGCAAATATGAACAGAACTGAAGAGAGAAATAGACAATTAAACAACAATAATATACTCCATTTTAAACAACAAATAGAAAATAAGGACACTGTGAGCATGGAAAATATTATAGACTAAATTTATCTACCAAGCATATATACAACAAACCATCAGCAAAATAAACTCTTCTCATGTACACACAGAACACTCTCCAGGATAGAACATGTATTGAGCCAAAACCCAAGTCTTAACAAATTCAAGAACACTGAAACAATGCCAACTTCTTTTTCCGATCAAAATGGTATGAAATCAGAAATTAATAATAGAAGAAATTTTGAAAGATTCACAAATATGTAGAAATTACACTGCCTTTTTGGACAACCAATGGCTCAAAGATAAAATAAGAAGGAAATTAAGCAGTGTCATGAAATAAACACAATATGCCAAACTTGTGGGATGCAGAAAACAACAAAAATGCTCTTCTATTCTTTTGTGTGTGTGTGTGTGTGTGTGTGTGTGTGTGTGTGTGTGTGTGTGGTACTGGGGATGGAACCCAGGGGCATTCTACCTCCGAACTACACTCCCAGCCCTATATTTTATTCTTTATTTTGAAACAGGGTCTCACTGAATTTCAAAGGGCCTCACTAAGTAGCTGAGGCTGGCTATGAACCGCGATTCTCCTCAGCCTCCCGAATGCTGGGATTACAAGTGTGCGCCACCATGCCTGGCTTCAAGAATGCTATACTAAAAGAGAAATTTAAGCTGGGTGTAATGGCACATGCTTGTAATCTCAGTACTTGGGAGGCTGACACAGGAGAATCTCAGGTTTGCAGCAAGCCTCCGCAACTTGACAAGGCTGCAATTTAGTGGGACCCTGTTTCAAAATATAAAATAAAATATAGCTGGGATATATAAATATATAATAGAAATAAAAGCCTATATTAAAAAAAGAAATATATCAAGTAAAAGGCCTGACTTTACATCTTAAGAATCTAGAATAATAAGAACAAAGACAGCGCCGGGCATGGTGGTGCACGCTTGTAATCCCCGCTCTTGGGAGGCGGAGACAGGAGGATCCCGCAAGTTCGAAGCCAGCTGCTCTGGCTTAGGAGACTGTTTCCAAATTAAAAAATAGGTCTGGGAGTGTAGCCCGGAGGTAGAAGGGTTTCCAGGAACCCCAGTACCGCCAAAAATCAAAAAACAAAACAAAAAAAAATGGGAGATTATACATAAAGTAATCAAGTAATCAAGGTCAAAAGGAGTAAGAGTTTATTTTTGGAAAAAATAAAATTATCCAGGCATGGTGGCACACACCTCTGCTCCTAGTGCTTGGGAGCCTGAGACAGGAGGATCGTAGTTTCAAGGTTAGCCTCAGCATTTTAATGAGACTTTAAGTGACCTAGCAAGACCCTATTTCAAAAATAAAATAAAAATAAAATAGGTCATAGGTAGGATGCCCCTGAGTTGAATCTCCAGTACGAAAAAAAGTAAGCAAACAAACAAAACTGACCAATCTTTGAGATAAAAAAGGATTTGCATAAATGAAAGAGGAGACATTACAACTAATTCCAGACAAGAGACTACTATGAATAATTTTGTGTCAACAAGTAGAAAAATCTAGAAGAAATGAATAAATGTCTAGAAACATACAACCTATCAAGACTGAATTATGAAGAAATAGTAAACCTGGCAGACCAATAACAAGAATATTGAGTTAGTAATAAGTTTTCCATCAATGAGAACCCCAGGACCTCATGGATTTTTGATAGTCATTATCAGTCTTCTCAAACTCTTCCAAAAACTTGAAGAGGAGTGAATACTTCTAAATTCATTTTTAAGATGATTGTATTAATCTCATAATAAAGCCAGATAAATAAATTATGTGAAAAAGAAAATTAGAGGCCAGTAATCCTGAAGAACATAGATGCAAAATTCCTCAACAAAATACCAGCAAGCTGCCGGGCGTGGTGGCGCACGCTTGTAATCCCCGCACTTGGGAGGCAGAGACAGGAGGATCGCGCAGGTTCTAAGCCAGCCACGTGCGCTGGCTTAGGAGACCCTGTTTCCAAATAAAATGTAAAAATAGGTCTGGGAGTGTAGCCCGGAGGTAGAAGGGCTTCCAGCAAGCCAAATTTATTAACACTAGAAAGAATCACTCATCATGTGTGCTTGTATACCCTCACAAATTGTGTATTCCATTGTGATGTTTGACTACAATGAACCAATAAAAATATATTAAAATAAATAAATAAATATTAAAATAAATATATTAATATAAATAAATAAAAGAATCACACATCATGATTAAGTGGAATTTGTGGATACCATGATGGTTTGATATATGCAAATTAATACTTGTGCTAGCATACTTGGCAAAATTAAACATTATTTTATAATAAAAATTCTCAACAAATTAAGTATAGATTCTTAACAAATTAAGTATCAACAAAATAAAGGCCATATATAACAAACCCACAACTAATATCCTACTGAAAGCTTTTCCTCTAAAATTAGAAGCAAGGCAAGATGCCTACTGCCATCACAGCTATTCAACGTAGTACTGGAAGTTCCAGCCAGAGCAATAAGGCAAAATAATAATAATAATAATATTATTATTATTATTAATAATAATGTATAATAATAATAATAAATAATAATAATAATGTTAATGAATAACATTCACATTAGAAAGGAAGTTAAATTGTCTGTGCAGATGACATCATCTTATAGGTAGAAAATCCTAGTGACTCCACCCCCCAAAATGTTAAAATTAATATGCTTCCATATATGGCCTATATATAATATTAATTGACATTTATATGTGTCAACTAATATTAGGCAAGAAAATAAAAAATATGCTATGGGTAAAGGATATTCTCTTCAAGAAATGACCATGAGAAAACTGGATATTCACATCCAAAAGAATGAAATTGAACCTTTATTTAATTTAATTTATTTATTTATTTTATCTTTTGCTACACTAGGAATGGAACCTAGGAGCATTCTACCTCTGAGTTACACCCCCATCCCTATTTTTATTCTTTATTTCGTAACAAGGTCTTACTGATTTGCAAAGGGCCTCACTAAGTAGCTGAGGCTGGTTGTGAACCCAGATCCTCCTATCTCAGCTTCCCAAACACTGGGATTACAAGTGTGTGCCATCTTTATTTACAAGTGTGCTCTGAACCTTTATTTTAAACCATTTAGAAAAAAAATAGCTCAAAATGGATTAAGGACTTATGTGTGATGGCACATGCCTGTAATCCCAATACTAAGGAGGCTGAGACAGAAGGATTCATAGATTGGAGGCCAGTATCAGAAATTTAGCAAGACTCTGAGCAACTTAGTAAGATTCTGTTTTAAAATAAAAACACAAAGGTAGCTCAAAGGTAAAAATGCCCACGGGTTCATTCCCCAGTACCAATCCTATTTCTGAAATTTCTCCGCTGACTTCAGGCCCCCTTCAGCCACTATTTCCCTCTGATTCCTTTCCTAGAAAAACCCCCTAGTATACAAAATACTTTAAAATCACTCTTTAACCCACTTTAATCAGACTTGTATGGTCATCACTCCATTAAAATAGTTCTTGTCATATTTCCCAGTGAACGCCATCTCAGAAAATTCAGTGGTTAGTTTCATACCAATTTTACATAAAACCTTGGTAGCCTCAACACCACTAATTAGTTTCTTGAAATACTTATTTGACTTTAAGATGATTAAAATGGTTCTGTTTATGCACTTTCCTCATTAACTACTCCTTTCTCAGTCTTTTCTGCTAAATATCTTCACTCTTTCTTACCCCACACAGTTCTAATTTTTGGCACATTAATTTTCTAGGGCTGTCATGACAGTGTAACACAGAAGGCTGACTGAATTAGCAGATGCTTGTTAGCTCAGATTCCAAGGTTAGACTTTGAATTGAAAGTGTCCTGAGAATTGTTTCTTTGGTGAGCACTGGAGAAGTTTCTGTTTCATGTCTTTCTCTTCTGATAGCATCAAATGCTTCTTGGCTAATGCTCAGCCTTCTCTTTGAGGTTTCATTCATGTTTGTAAGTTGACTTTAACAATATGAAATATTGTAGAGATAGAATAAAAATTTGAGAAGGTTTTATGTAATGAGTCCACACCTGCTCTGATGCGACTGGACATGACCTCATTGACTGTTTAGATTCATGACCACAAGACATCCAGGGGTACTTCCTGCTTCCTGCCAAGCACCAGCCATTTCCCTAATTCATCCACTCTCCTACTCTCTTAGATGATTATTTCACAGTGTTTATCCTTCCCACAAACCTCCAATACATCCTCCCCATCCTCACTTTTGTCCAAAGACCTTGCTTCCAAAGGAGACGGAATTTACATGGGTCAGTTTTTGGTCTCTTTTGTTTCATTGTTCTATTTGTCTATTTTTTCACCAATACCGTGTTGCCTTGATGACCATAGATGCATGGTAAGCCGTGACTTCAGATTGTGATAGTTCCTTCACCTCCAGAGATGCCTGCAGGTGGTCACTTTCTTTGGCCAATTCCTGGCTAGAATTAGACTTTCAGCTTGACAGGCTCTCAAACTTTCTTTCTTTTTTTTTTTTTTTTTTTTTTTTTTGGTACTGGGATGGAAACCAGAGGCATTCTACCTCCAAGCTACACTGCCAGCCCTATTTTTTTATTCTTTATTTTGAAACAGGGTCTCACTGAGTTGCAAAGGGCCTCACTAAGTAGCTGAGGCTCTCCACAAACTGCAATCCTCCAATCTCAGCCTCCCATATGCTGGGATTACAAGCCTGTACCACCACACCCGACTTTAGACTTCCTTTTATGTATGATCATCCAGATTCAGTTTTGTTTGGGATACTTGTACTAAATAAAGGCTGATATACCAAAGCTGATATGCAAAACTAGCATGCAAGTTTATGAAAGCTAGAAGTACTAATGTCAGATAAAGACAGAGTGCCTTCTCTTTGGGGGACCAGGTTCTGTGGTTATCAAAGGGTTTTTCTCAGTGAGCTTTGAGTCTGAGCGAGGTGGCTGGGTTATGGGGCATACAGCAGCCTTGGTGATGGTCACTTCAATAGGGAAGTACTGTTCTCTATGCACCAGTAGAGAAGTACACTGCTTCCCTTGAGGACAGAGCCCTCTCAAAGCCAGTGCTGGACGTCCTTCCCAGGACCCTTAAAAAGCAGGCGTGGGTTCTGTGGCCATAAATGCAAGTCTCTTTCTGCTATTTTATTTATAGTGCTCTCAAGGCTAACCACAGACTCCTGCTGATCGATGTGCTTTTTATTTTAGATATGCTATTGTGTTCAATCAATTGCAGCCAACTCTAACAGGCTAGGGAGCCATTCTGTCTCTTTCTAAAGTAACAATGCCTAACACTGTTTAGCTCCATTATATATATGGGCTTAAAAATTAAACTCAACTTCTAAATTTATGGGGAACACATTAGCTTCAGAAAAAAAGTGGGCATTAGAAGGGCACTTGACTTTTGGGGTGAACAAACAAAGACAGCTTATCTAAGTGATTTTCATGCTGGACTGAGGAGCATAATCCACACACACTATATAAATATATAGATATATATGTAAATAAACGTATTTAGAAGTATAAAATATAAATATATAAGCATAATATGTAAAAATACATGATATATGAACTAAATATATATAAAAACATATTTATAAAAATACTTATATAAACTCAGACTGATAACAATGTGGGTTTTTTTTTACATTTTGATAAGTGATATAAATTACTCTTCATAGGTATTATGTGAATTAACACATATAATAATAGTTTCTCTTTTACTTTCTCAGTATTTACTGAAAAACTTTTCTTCTCAGCTTCACTCTTAGGCAATGGCTTTGGTAAAGTAGTGAGAGTTAAAAAATGTACAGGAAATATATAATAACACTTATGAGTACCTGTGGATATCTCATAAGCATGTTGCCACTTTTCCCATGTATGATAAAGAGAGACATTTATTACATATTTATCCATCTTCCAAAAATGCTTCAGTAAGTAAAAGAGAGTTAAGAGAAATGATCTTGTGTTGATTTGTAGTTGATATATTAGTTGATGTATTACCATATTTGTGCAGAGATTAACTATGTGGTCTACATATAATTTACTTCTGATAAAGTAGAAAGGGATATATTTATGGCAAATCTAGAACATATGTTCTTCACTTTGGAATGAAATCAATACGTCCCTTGATCTCTATGACCCCTCGGTGTATTAATGTTCATTATAAATGAATGACAAGAGGACTAAACAAAATACAATACATATACCACATTATGAGGGCATTTTTGGAATGTAAAATGCACTTTTAATCTGAGAGATGATGGACTTTTCCTAAAAAGCCTTTCTGTACCATATTATAGGTTAAATTATGTTCCTTGAGTGTGTCCAGAAAACTTTTAATATATAACTTCAGTCAATACTCAGGGAACCATTAAAAAGACATCCTTCCAAGGGCACTGAAATCATTCCTTTGTACATTATAGGCTTTCAGAAAACAAATGTCTGCTCAATATGTTTTTAAAATAGTATTTGCACAGATATCAGTCTTTTTTTTCCATCATTCTTTCTTTGTGTGTGTGTGTGGTACTGGGGTTCCTGGAAGCCCTTCTGCCTACGGGCTACACTCCCAGACCTATTTTATATTTTTGAAACAGAGTCTCTTACGCCAGTGAGGCTGGCTTTGAACCTGCGCGATTCTCCTGTCTCCGCCTCCCAAGCTCGGGAATTACAAGCGTGCGCCACCATGCCTGGCTGATATCAGTCTTCTGTTGTTCATAATCCAAGCAACAAATTGCTCAACAAATGAGCATCCACATACCATCTCCCAAGTTGAAGCTCTTTCCTTTATGGCAACCTGCTATGACAATGTTCTACTGGTTTATAGCAGTTTTCTATTAAATTAACCTCATTTAAATGCACACCATTATCCCTTGGCCTACATCCCTATCTGATTTGTAATTGTGTCTCTCTCATGTTCAGCATGCAGGAGAGGCTTTATTATATGTAACTCACATTACTTTCTGATTTCTCTATCTTTTCTCTGTAGACCAGGATTATTTATTTATTTATTTATTTATTTATTTATTTATTTATTTATTTGTCTCCCAGAATTCAGTTCCAGCTTTGGGTCCAGCAAAAAGAGAGATGGCCCCTCTTCAAAAAGATTGAACATGATTGTAATTTTGGTTCTATTATGGGAATGTTATTGAGTAAGGTTAAATTCTAGATCTTTCTGACTTCAAATTTTATTAAAAACAATGATATTAAGAAGAAGACTAGCTGGGCATAGTGGTGCATGCTTGTAATCCCAGCATTCAGGAGCTGAGACAGGAGGATCACTGTTTATGGACAGCCTCAGCTACTATTTAGTGAGGCCCTTTGGCAACTCTGTTTCAAAATGGAGCTGGGGGTATAGCTCAGAGGCAGAATGCCCCTGGGTTCCATCCCCAGTACCAAAAAAAAAAAAAAAAAAAAAAAAAGAGAGAGAGAGAGAAGGAGAAGGAGAAGAAGATTGAAAGATTACATCTAAATCTACTACCTAAGATCTTAATGTAAGTAATGAAAAGGGCCCTATGATCCTGAATCACCTTATTTATTTTTTATAGTAATAAGTATTGAATCCAGAGACATTCTATCTACAAGATATACCCACTCCTATTTTATTTTTATTTTGAAAAAGAGTACTGCTAGATTGATAAGAGTTTCTCTGCTTGCTAAAGCTGCTCTCAAACATGCAATTCTCCTGTTTCAGCCCTCAAGCTATATTTTTCTTTAAGTTCTAACTTTGCAAAAGATCAATGACCGTGGAAGCTTAAATCCTAGTGACCCTGGTAAAGAACCCCCAAAAGGAGTTAGGGGCCAACGTTTGTGTTTCACTCAGTATAGCCAATAAGTACTGTATGAATTTAAGCAAGTCACTTCATCATCTGAGCAATTCCTTCAAGAGATAAGACTAGTATTCATATTCACAATTATCTGTGGATCAGAGACTCCTCTGAGATTCTACTGAAAACCAGAGAACTTCTTCTCTGAAAAGGTACACATAGAACTATAAATAGAATCCTAAAATGTTTGGAGGTTCTCCCAAAATCCACCTGCAGATTCCCTAGAGGAATTTAGATTGATTTATAAGGGATAAAGTATGTGGACACACACACACACACACACACACACACACACACACACACATTTACATTTGCTACTTCCAATGTGAATTAATTAGTTTAAAAATGTAAATTTGAGCTGGGCGTGGTGGCGCACGCTTGTAATCCCCGCACTTGGGAGGCTGAGACAGGAGGATCGTGCAGGTTCGAAGCCAGCCTCAGTTACTTAGTGAGGCTCTCAGTAACTTAGTGAAACCCTGTTTCCAAATAAATCTAAAAAAGGTCTGGAGGTATAGCCCAGAGGTAGAAAGCCTCTGGGTTCTACCCCCAGTACCACCAAAAAATAAAATAACATAAAATAAAAATAAAAATGTAAATTTGGGCTATTAGGCCATTTACACACATACATATATCTAATTTTTGAAACATATAGTACTCATTTTATAATTTTTGAAACATATAGTACTCATAGCAAGGCAAATTTTTCAATAATAGGAAGTATTTCCTTTGTAGATCAGCAGTATCTCGAGTTGAGAGATTATTAACACATCTATAAGCTGCCTCAGAAATGAAAGTTCAACCTTGAAATGAATGTGTACAGTGGTAAGAAACTCAAATGTTGATTGTGAGGCAAACAGGGAACTTAGGAATCCTTATCTTCATATTAAGCTATAATCTGTCTTTCACCCCATAAATGTTAGACATTGACCTTATATCTGCTCCCAGGAGTTACATAAATTAATTTTTTCAGCGTTTTAGAAATTCATACGCAGCCTTTCTTGTCCTCAATTAATTTTCTCTATGCTAAATATTCCAGTTTCACCTACAATTTCTCTGAAAAAGTGATTTTGGAACGAGGTAGCACATTGTAGAAAAAGTCCATTAGAAATGTTGCCAATGACATCAAAAGCCTGCTTCCTAGAAACAGGTCTAAAACCCCTAATTATAGTCAATCAGGGTTGCCCTCATACTTTATTTTTTAGAACCAAAGTAACTTTTTAAACAAAAATCTCTGCTGGTCTGTACCTTCATTGTTTAGGTCCTCATTCCAGCTCTTACAGACCTTTTGAAATACTAGTTTTGCCATTCATCATGTCATCTTATATTTATCTGCAGTTGTAATAAGCCTGCTATATTGGGGTGCAAATGAAATGGTAATATTGACCTGTGGTTTTCCCAAAATAAGCTTCTGTCAATTGTCAATTGATTCCTAATTCTTCACTCCTTTGCTTCACAACTTAATCTATTCCACACTTAATAGTATCTACAGAATAGAGAACACAAGTATGAAGTTCTGCCTGGGGGTGACTTTTACTTCTCTTTTTCTTCTTTTCCTCAGTCTACTTTCTCTTCCTCCTATTCTACTTTCTTCATTTTGTTACATATCCATACTACACATCCCACTCTTATGAATGGGCCCTTTACTTGTCTGAATGGAGAAAAGAACTTCCGTTGTATTTTCTGGAATTCCTTTGCATGCTGCCTGCTCTACACAGCTCTGGCTGAATTTTCACTTGCCCCAGGAGGCTCTTTGCTCTTTGCAATATGTTAAGCCACAGCTCCTGTGCAAACCAAGGGTTCTTCTCATGCTTAGGAGGAATCTCCAAGAATTTCAAGATCTCCAGACCAACTTATTTTCCTCCACCTCCAGACTCTGAAACAAGACAAAAACAAAACAAAACAAAACAAAACAAAAAAAAAAAACACAAAGTACATGTATTGGAGATGGGGAAAAAGATGGGGGGAAATTATTAGATGGTCCTCAATAGATATTACACTTTAATTGCAGCATGATTTCATCTATAACCAAGTGAATATTGATTGTGGAAAGAGAAAAGATTGGTCAAAAGGCTATTTTAATACACAAACAACAATCCATTATCCAATTGGAAGATGGCAATGGGGCAAACTGCTTTGGAAACCAAAGAATTTGTGCAGTACATCCCTGTGATACATGGTGCCAGCTTCTGCCTCATTAAAACTTTTCACCTGAAAATAATTCAGTTCACAATAAAATAAGTCTAAGAAAGAAACTTTCTAAAGTAAGTCTAAGTGAGTTATTTTAATTTTTTTTAAAGTGTGGCTTTTTCATGTAATTTTGTGGTCATTATAATTACAAAATAAATTATTAGGGTACACGCAAATCTATACTCAAGCTTGGAATATGGTTGATTATTGAGCTGGACATTTTAAGTATGGATGTGTTTGTTACATTTGAGAAAAATTAGAAAAATCAATGTTGGCATTAGGTCATTAACTCTCATTAAAAAAAAAAAGTCTCAAGCACGACTTTATTACTCTGTAGTTACATGAAAGAGATGTGCTCTGGAGTTAAGAAAATCTGTGCAAAATCAGGGAAGTACAGTTAATCTCAGCTTGGGAGAAAGAGTAGCAGGTGGTTGAGTGATTACTTCTATGGCCCTCTGAGCCAGGTTCAGTATTGGTACTATATACCTACAATAAATCTTAGCAAAAAAATAGAAAATTCTGGGTCAATATCCAAAAAGCTAGAGATAAAAATTAGTTGAGGAATCCTGATGATGGAACTTTATGGCTTGTTTATTCATTTGTTTATCCAGAACATATTGAGGGACTACCATGTGCCAGAATTTCTCCTAGCTCCACGCTACACCTATAGCCTTGAACAAATCATTTTTTTTCTGTTATTTACCTCATACAGTTGAGGTATAGTGACTGTATACTGAGACTTACATGAGACTACAAGATTGCTCAGTGATTCTCTTCCCTTTTCCTTGGCATTTAGTCCTCTTTTCCATATAATTTATAGTACTGTGAAAAAAGTTTCATTTCTGGATAACAAATTATTCTCTGCAGTCTTGGATCAACGGGAATTACAAGTGATCTGTGTTTACAGATGAAATTAAAGTATTTAAATATTATTACAACTGATCAAATATTTTTGCAAGATAATTCACCAAGTCCAAGGATGTTATTCTTTGCCAAATAGTACTCTGGGGTTTGCTGACTACAGTACAGGAAAATTCACAGATTCCTGTTATAGAGGAAACATGAATATTAACTTTCACTTATTGATTTTAACTGGAACCTTTTTAAATAATACATAGGAATAAATCTCAGTAAACAATTTTCAAAGATACAAAAATATGAAATTTTCTACATGATTGATTATTACTGAATGCATAGAATATCAGCTACTCTATCATAACAGAGAAGATCAAAGGGAAAAAATACAGTTTTGCATATTAAGGGTGGTTGTGATAGTGGCCTTCTGATATATACTTCAAATTTGAATTAATTAAGAAATTGAAGATAAAATTTTGTGGAATTGCCAAATTCATATACTGAATTGTTCCTTTTTTAATTCAGTCAGCCAATTAGACAGTAGATACGAATGAGCAGCTACTGTCAGGTAGGCACTGTGCCTGGGATTCCAAAGTGAAATTCTGTATTCTGTGGTATCAAGGAGTCTATGTTATGGATAAAGCAATAAAGACACAAATCTATAAGGTCACTAACAGGAGAGAGTCCAAGTGCAGCAGGAGAATATGAGAAAGAGCTATCTAAGTCCAAATGGGGAAGTAGGACCCTCTTCAGAGGTGGCAAGCTCATACCGGAAGGATGAGTGAGAGGTGATTAGCTACACCAGGACGAGGAAGATGTTTGTCAATGAGAACAGAAAGAGGAAAGTACAATGGCTTGAGGGAGCCTGAAGCAGTTAGGGAATGGGGAAGAGTAAGTTATCATCACTATCATGAACTGTGGACAGAAGGGCTGGCAAGAAAATGAGACCCCACAGGTAGGGAGAGGCCAGATCATCTGAGCCTTATATGGCAGGCAAAGATGTGCGATTTTTTTCCACTGTGTAGGTCCAGTTATTGAAGATTTGTGAGTAAAGGAGTCCTATGATCCAATGGGTATGTTTGGGTTCCAAAAGAAGACTAACAATATTGTAATTGTTTTGCTGTTTATGATTTACAGACATAGCGCGCACACACACACACACACACACACACACACACACACAGAGTCATCCTTTTGTTCTTCAGAGTTTGAATGGTTCTTCTTGTAATGGAGTTCAGGGATGCCAAAAGCAATATTTGAACTAAATGATACATCTGCTTTATAATAAGAGCCCGGGAGCAGATTTTTAGTTAACAGGGTTTAATAGGCTATGATGCAATGCTTAATAGAGAAGATTTAATTATAAAAGATAGTCTGTCTCTAATGGAAATTTGGCTGTGTGTGTTTTTATTGCTCAGTGAAATAAAGGGCTTATATAAGATTACATTGTTGAGATTCTCAGAGAAAAGCACATATACACCAGAGAAAACTTTCCACTCATTTACTTCATCTCTTGCAACAAAGTAGTGAATCTGCCAGAAATAAGTTTCACTTGAGTTTTGCATCATTTTTTAATTTTCAGGAGTTAAGCACCTGAAAGGCCAGAATGAATCAGCATTCCCTGAAGAAGAGGAAGGCATAAGTGAGAGAGAGGAGCAGTGGGACCATTGATGATCTCTCTGCAGCAAGAAGGCTACTTGGGAATAACTGAACTCTGAACTTTTCTGGACCTCCTGTGGAACCCCACGGCTTGACTTCCAGAAGTGTTCTCCACCTCTACACTCCACATGCATACAGTAGTAATGCACTTCCAGGAAGTCCCCCCTGGACTGAACTTTAGAACCAAGTACCAATTGTTCCACATCACCTACAATTAAACAATAAGCATTTATTTTACAATGATTTTTCTTTTGAACTACATATGATTTTAAAAACATGTGACTGTTCTAACTTTAAAATGGCCAGAGCTTAATCCCTTATATCCTACCCGTATGATTTACTTCCTAAAGTCAAATGTAAATAGCATAATTTTAAGAGTAAAAAATAAATATTAAATGCACTTATGAGTGTGTGTGGGGTGGTAACTTAAATAAGAGTGTTAAATGAAACTTTTAAGTTAAGATCTGCATTTATCATGCTTCTAAATATAGAAAAGAACAGAGTTTATTTCAGTAAGTTGAAGAAGTGTCATATTTCTTGATTTAAAGTACCACATCAGCTATTAAATATTTTCCCCCTCCAGCAACACATTAATAGTTATTTAAAGAATCTCAGGCTTCTTTCTGTCTTCTAAGCTGTGTGATAGTGTTTCCCAGAATTTTATCTGATTATTAAAAATGCTAAATCTATAATAAAATATGCCAAATCTCCTCTACCCCTATTTTTGTTAGACCATCTCTTTATTAACATTTGAATAAATTATTAATATTTTATAAATCTGCTGTATTATAAAAGAGGAAATTTTATTAATTCCTCCATAATCAACTTACACATTAGTTCAACAATTGTTTCTTATGAACATATCCCTGGGAAGGTACTTTACTGGGAATTATAAAAGTAAGAAAAGATCATTTTTCTTCTGTAGAACTGGCTAGTAAAGTTTTACAAGATAGCATGTAATTATTAAATATGACTTTTTGATAACTCAAAGTTCTAGACTTTTGAACATTTTAAATTATTCATGATATGTCAATGCAAAATTTATTGGGGATAACAGAGTACTCAATTTGCTTCATACATTGATTATATCGGTAAGGTTCAAATGTTTTACAAAAAGTCTTAAAAATCAATAGAGGGGAAATAAAGATAGAAAAAAATGTAAATTTCACTGTGGATTCTTAATATCAAAAAATAAAATGATTGTTTTTGAGTTTGAATATGAGTTTTATAATATAGAACTAAGAAAAGACTTGTGAGAAGCTATAATAGAATATAGTAGAAATAACATTTCCTTGAAAATAAACGCAAAAATCATTGATAAATAATACAAGTATAAATGAACAAGATAATTCTTTTTCTTCCTTCCTTTTTCCATCTTTCTTTTTCTTCTTTTTCTTTTTCTCCTTCCCTTCCTCTTCTCTTTCCTCTTATTTTACCACCCATTTTTTTTTTATTAAACTAGATTTTCCTCCCAACTTTTTTGGAATTTCCAGATCATCTGCTATGATTGTTTGGATTACTTCCAAAGTTTCTCTACTTAAATCCTGCTTAAAGTTCACATTTTTAAAAAAATTATTTTGAATTATTTGTGTTTGGAAGACATCCTGACACCCTGGAGAGTATTTGAGACACCCTGAGGTACTAAAAAATAAAACTGCCCTTCCCTTGCCTTTCAGAGACACTTTTATAAATGTTTTTTCAAGAGGATTTAAACAATGAAAGAAAACCAAAGCTCTTGCTCATTTTGTAGCGCCACTTGTGGGAATAAGCAGCATGGCTTCTGGGTTCTTCCATTCTGTTCTCCATTCTTAAGAACAAAAAGAGACGGAAATTAAAAGCATACGTTTTCATTGGGAAATGGTTTCTTCTATTTTGTTTTCTACTCTGAAAGCATAAAGAGATCATAGTTAAAAAGCTGAATTTTTCCTTGAAAATGTGCTGGCTCTCTCAGAAATTTGACAACATACAGCTGAGATAATGGGTTTTCAGTTTCCTTTTCACACAATTATGGTTTACAAGAGAAATTTTTTCATAATGTGGCTTGAGTTTGGCTGAATGGGGGAAGAAACTTTCTGAGCAAATCAAAACAAAGGCTTTCTAATTCCCAGACCACATTTGTAACACAATGGTTAGTAGACAGGCTTTGAGGTTCGAAGTCAACCTTCATCAATTAGTTTTTGGACTCAGTTTTGGATTTTGGACTCAGTTTCCCTATTTGTGAAGTAAGTACAAGCATACCTAACCTGCTATGTTGTTATGTGACTTAAATGAGAAAAGACCTATAAAATGTCTAGCCTCACTTAGTGAGCAGTTAATAACTGGCATGTACTGTTGTAATTCGAGTAAGAAAGGACCTCAGAGAACATCTGTTCAAACTTCATCTAATGCAGGATCCTCTTCAGCCTCACACAAATGAGCACTTACTCTTCAGTCTATACATAAGGCAGCCGAAGAGCTCTAATTTTTCTCTGTGTTTAACTCTCCCCTTTTCCTACACCCTCACTGTTTCTTCTTCTTTTGTTTCCAGGATAACTGTAACTCCTTTCTCCTGTCTTAGCCATCTAGATATCGAGAACCACGGATATGATCCCGAGTGGTCTCATTTCTTTTGTCAGCATCATTGATTCCTCCCTGACTTTTCCCATCATCCTGGCCACTCACTTCTGGAAACTTTTTAATGTTTATACTGAATGTAAGAAATGTTAAGTTATGTTAACATATTTAAAAACATCCTTCTACACATGAGGAAGAGATAAAGAATATAGCAGAGCAGGGCAAGAATCTCCATCGGTATGCTTTCTATTAGATAATAAACTTGTTATCTACTTTTCAGAGTTGTCCAAGGTAAAGGTCTTTATTAAAAAAAAACTCAGACTAATTTCTGTTCATAAATAAATTCCCACCATTCACTTTTAATATTAATTTAATATAAACCAGTATTTTCTTTTTATCATTTTATTCATTCTAATATACTTTTTATTGGTACATTGTGATTCTACAGCATAATGAAGGTGAGAGTGATTGGGATATACATGCACACAGCACATCCCCCTGGATCCCACCCCACTCTCACTATTTTCAACATTGTGAAAAACAAAAAGATTTTAGATTGACTAAGAACAAATTATCTTTATATATATGTGTATCAAATATAAAATCAACAACCCCAAATCTATGATTTTGTAGATGTGGCTTAGGATGGGAAAAGTTTAAAGTGTGAATATATAGCCCTGTGCTACAGAGAACTTGGGAACTGAACCCAGGGGCATTTTACCATTTAGCTATACCTGAGCCCTTTTAATTTGTAATTTGAAACAGAGTCTGTCTAAGTTACCACTTTTATATTGAAACAGGGTCTCACTAAATTACCACACTGGCCTTGTTATCTGTAATCCTCTTGTCTCAGCCTTTCAATTGTTGAGATTACGGTCATGCATCTCTATGCCTGGCTAAAAGTATGAATATATTTTAAATCAATTTAAAGAAAAATATGAAATAAGTATAGTAGAGGTAGTATTACAACATCACAAAACTAATATAATTTGAATGAACATTTGGAAACATTGGTTCTTTATATTGTCATAGCAAACACCTTAAATCTAAGTATTAAAAAGTTTATTTAATTGCAATATGGGTTTATAAATTCATATATAAAAGATGTACATTACATTCATTTGAAAAGTCTTTATGTTTTTCATCCAAATTTAAAAGCAACCAGTTTTAGAGCAAAATGAATTAGAAAAAAAAAAAAACATATCTAGCAAGGCCTAGTGGAATATACCTGTAATTCCAGTACTTGGGGAGTTGAGAGAGGAGAATCACAGATTTGAAGCCAGCTGCAACGATTTAGCAGTACCCTATAAAGGACTGGGGTGTAGGTCAGTGATAAAAATGCCACTGAGTTGAATCCCCAGTGCAAAAAAAAAAATTAAAAAAGCAAACTACTTACATAAAAGTGTTTATGCCAATATTCAATTTAGAGTATTTCCTTCCTTTTTCTGTAAGTAATATATGAAAAGAAATGCCCTTATTTATTAATTCTAAAAATCAGTCCTCCAAGCCCCAGCAGGTGTATCAATTTAGTAAATATGTTGATGAAATGTGAATTCTGTTAAAGAAATTAAATTGTTACATTTCATAAATGTCATAACATTCTGAAGAACTAAATATCAGAGAAAGAGCTTTAGGAAAATGCTGGGGGCATCTTTAGGTTTAAATGGCATTATAAGTAATTAAGGTGCTAAACTATGCAAATATACAGCATAATTTAGAAAACACGTGGGTAAAGGTTTCTACTTTGCAGTGTTATGTGAATTTAATGAGATAATTGGCAGGAATGCCTAAGTGCTTGACTTTGTTTTGTTAAGAGACTATCCTTCAACCGTAGATCTTTCCTTCACATTCATTTTGTGGACACAGAGTTTGGTGCAGCCACCTCCCCACTGTATGTAACCATCTCTTGTATGCAGATAATGAAGACCTGGTCTATAGAGGGAAGATGAATGGGAGAGTGGATTAGAGGGACAGCAGGGAGGGAAGAACTTAAGATTGGAGAGTTGAAGGAAACACTGATACAGTAGATTAAGGTGATATCAGATCTATCTTCATTTGTGCTTCACTAATAGAACCTTGCATCCCCACCCCTTTCCTCTGACTTTCAGTAACAAAGAGGCTAATTTAAGGGTGTGAGCATAGCAAATCCCAGGAGTCTATGATATTGTCCTATTAGAATACTAAATAATAGAAGGCAGGGGATATTTGTCAAATGCCTTTTTAGAGCAGGCGTTAACTTACACAGACATAGCCCTCAGAAGGCCACTTGAGTCTCAATATAATTAACTCAGGAGGCCTGTTGAAAAAATCACCTTGGCTTCCTTTTCCAGAGGGGAGATCAGACCACAGGGGCTGGATGTTTTTGCACTAGAAGTCATCACTGAATCTAGTTCACGTTCTTCGTTTCAAAGGTGGGAAAGCTGAGGCCTATGGAATTTTCCCTTAGCTATATACACTCAGAAAGTTCAAAATGAGGTCAGGTAAGAAGGCATTTGGCAGCAAGTAATAGAAAAATCAGCAAATGACGACTCCAAGCTGTGCGCCTGTCATGTAACAAAATACCAAGGACTAGAACCACATAGCAATGGGTACTTCTCATTTTTTTTTAACATTCTCAAAACTATAACCTGATGGTCCCAAGTGAGCTGCTGTGACAGGCATGTGGTCTGTTAAGGAAAAAGAACAGTGGGAAGAGAAAGAGAGAGAGAATCCACAGTACGTAAGCAAAGCCTTTCCAGAAATCCTCAACCAATGTCTCATGAGCCAAAACAATGTCACAGGGCCACACCTTGACATAGGAAGTATGAAAAAGTAATTATCGTTAGTCCAGTGTCTTGTCTTAGGATTTTCATTGTGAAATTAAGAATAAAAATTGTTTGAACAGCCAACAACATTTGAATCCCAAATGAACAGAATTTAGGTACTTATCTCGGGGATACAGAAGCACAGGCTACTTATAAATGTCAAGGAATTAAAAATGGTAAATTTTTCTTTTTTTTTTTTTTTGCTGGTCTGGGGATGGATCCCAGGGGCATTCGACCTCTGAGATACACCCCCTGCCCTATTTTTTATTCTTTAATTTGAAACAGGGTCTCACTGAGTTGCAGAGGCCCTCACTAAGTAGCTGAGGTTGTCCACAAACCACAATCCTCTGGTCTCAGCCTCCTGAATGCTGGGATTACAAGCGTGTGCCACCATGCCCAGCTTCCAAATATTTTTCTTAATTAAAAATTTATAAATGAGGTAATATTTATGATAAGTCCAGAGTTAGCTAAAAACCATGGATATATTCTTAAACTTTTTTTGTGGTTCTTAATTTTTTTCCCCTGGGAATTAAACTCGGGGGCATTACACCTCTATTCTATACTCCTAGCCCTATTTTTTTTTTTATTATTTTAAAACAGGGCCACTAAGGTTCTGAGGGTCTTGCTAGGTTTTTAAGGCTGGCTACAAACCTGTGATCCTCTTGTCTCAGCCTTCCAACTACTGGAATTACAGGTGTGTGCTACCATGTTGGTATAGTTTTCAGTGTGTTTTTTAAACAATAGAGTCAAATTTTATTTGAATATTCAATAAACATATATATATAACTATCTAAGACATTCCAAACATTAAGTGAAAGAACACAGGTATTAATAAGATAGTTCTGTTCCTTAAATCCATAGGTATGTATTCTAGTGTTCTGAAGACAGTTAATATATGTATAATTTACTAATTAAGTAAGACCAATTATAAAGTAAGAATTAAATGGGATAATAATAAATTCCTGGGAAAAAGGTGAAAGGACAGAAGGTGGTGTGTCTCTTTATCATAGCAGTGTGATACCGGGAAAGTCCTTTAACCACACTGAAGCTGGGCTTTTAATCAGCATCAGATGAAAAATGATGACCAGGTAGGGGATTATGTGGGAGCCCATCGACTCGGATTCATGCCTTTTACCTCTAACTCTCTTTCAGGAACTGCCGGCAAGCAGCAACAGAGAAAAGAAGAAACGGGAATAGACAGCAAGAAATAATCTTAGGGGAAGATGGAATCAGAAGTGATAGCTTATGGAATAAAACTGTTTGAGTAAGAGGTGTATATACAACAGTGTGTTGTACCCATTGTTTTCTGTCTTTTAAAACTTGCCCTTAGAAAATGACCTTAAACATGGTAATCAGGCTTTTCTGTTTGCTTATTTTTTTCTTAAGGTTTAAAAGTTCTTCCAGAAAAAAAAAATGTCTTCTGCTAATTGGATAATTTATCCTAGCATGCAAGCTATGTTGCTCTTAAGCACTGCATACTAGATTTCTCCCTTGACCGAATTTATATGATGTGATATTAAGTTCTTTGGAATGTTTCTACTGTGTTCTGGAGGAGGAAATTTCTATTTCTCCTCCAGGTGCAAAAAATTAGTTGATAACAACAAGAAACAGACCTGACTTCTGTGCTCCTGCTTGAGTTTGGAAAAATACACAAACCAATCCCCCCCCCCCCCCACCACCTCTAGCTCCATCAGAATCACCCCCTAAAGCACTGTAGAAATATTCCTGCACAAATATTGGCATGTTTTCCAGAAACTGTGTCTTTATTTTATATTTTCTACTTTTTTATATTCTATTTGTCAAGTTCTTTCCTTTGGTTTTGACCTATTTTTCTGTACAACTGAAAAGGAAACCTTACATTCGGATAAACTTTAAGTGGTTCATTTTTAGTTTTCCTGATTCTGGAATCTGAGTTTATTCTAGTACAACTGGAGGCTTTCAAATACAATTTCTTTTGTTTCTTTTTCAAATTTCACTGCTCTTGATTCAATTTAGTTCCACAGATCTTTATTGATAATCTACCCCTAAATACTTGTTTAAGCATCAGAGTTATAAAATGAAAACATTGCCATTCTGCTTGTCAATATTAAATTTTTACAATTAATAAAGTGGCTTCACCTACATTTCTTGAATTATTACATCAAGTATGTATGACAGCATGACAGGTAGGATTCATTTTCTAGGTAAGGAAGATAGAATTCAAAGAAAATGAGTTTGGCTACAAGAACCCACAATTCAACAAACCCTTCAATTTGCTTATGATATGTTTGTGAATTTAGGATTTTTTTTTAAGGATAAAAAAATCCCACTCTCAGCCAGGTATGGTGGCACAGGCTTGTACTCCCAGCATCCGGGAGGCTGAGAATGGAGGATCACATTTTGCGGACAGCCTCAGCTACTTAGTGAGGCCCTCTGCAACTCAGTGAGACCCTGTTTCAAAATAAAGAATAAAAAATAGGGCAAGGGGTATAGCTCAGAGGTCGAATGCCCCTGAGTTCCATCCCCAGACACACACACACACACACACACACACACACACACACACACACACACATCCCACTCTCTTTGGGACCATAGACTTCAATGCTTCCTGTAGTGTTACGGAAAGACTTAGAACACAACCTCCCAAGTTTCAGACATAATGGGAGGATAATTTACCTCTGAGACTGAGGTGGGAAGAAGAATCCGAGTTCTATCTCAATTCTTTGGCACTGATTTCAAAATTAAGATGACCTACAACAAATAAAAAAGAAGTAAGCCAGGTAAGTCAGCAAACACCTGCTATCCTAGTATTTGGAAGCTAAGATAGGATCACAGGTCGAATGACAGCCTCAGAAACTTAGTGAGACCCTGTTTCAAAATAAAAATATAAAAAGGCTGCGGGTATAGCCCAGAGGTAGAATATCCCGGTGTTCCATCCCCAGTGCCAATAACTAATTAACTACATAAAAGTAGTCAATTTGAAACTCTCTTAAACTCTCATTTAATTTTTCCTATGTTTAAATCTTACTTTAAAAATAACCTTAAGTATCTAAAGAGAGGGAGAGAGAGCTGAATTTATGACAGTTCATCAGTCCTTGTATTTTTAATTTGTTTCCTTTACTTTTAATAAATTGCAAACACAAAATAAGAATAATTCCACAAATTGTCCTTTGTTCCTAATCATTCTTTCATTGCCTTGCCCAGGATTTGAGGAATAACTTTCACATACTGCTACTAAAGTATGATTGAAGAAATAAAAAAGATAGGTAGAAACACTCTGTGCTATAATTCCTCACAACTTCACTCCCCAAACCAGTTCTCTTCCCCAAGCCTGTCCTCCCTTTTTTTTTAAATCTGTAAATCTTCATTTGCAATCTTAAAGTAACTGGAAATTATCTGGGTATGATGGCATCCGTAAGGCAGAGGTAGAATCGCAGGTTCGCAACCAGCCTCAGCAACTTAGACTCTCAGCAGCCTGGATAGACTGTGTTCCAAACAGCAACAACAAAAATAATGAAAGGGCTGGGAGTGTAACTTGGAAGTAGAATGCCTCCTGGTTTAATTTCCAGTACATAAACCGAAGGGGGAAAAATGTTATAGGAAGTTCACTCACTTATGAAAATTTTCCTATGCACTGTTAATGAATCTGCAAATACATGAATTTTTAGAATGCAAAAAATATATACAGATCGTTTAATATAAAGTACTTTCCAACATTTTTATTAATCAGATAATAGAAAAGTAGCCAACCTAAGACTCCTGAGAACTGTCATAAGCCATCTGAAAATCCCTAAACTGATGTCAGCCTCACATACCTTCCCATGCCCACCACCCCCAAAGCTTCCTTCAAAGGGGAGAGCCCCCAGAGTTGGGCATGGTGGCACACACACCTAAAGTCCAGTCAGCAGTTGGGAGGCTGAGACAAGAGGATCATAGGTTTGAGGCCAGCCTCTGAACTTAGTGAGACCCTGTTTTAAAATAAAAATAAAATCAAGTTAGATGTAGCTCAGAAGTAGAATGTCCTTGGGTTCAATTCCCAGAGGAGAAGAAGAAGAAGAAGAAGAAGAAGAAGAAGAAGAAGAAGAAGAAGAAGGAGGAGGAGGAGGAGGAGGAGGAGGAGGAGGAGGAGGAGGAGGAGGAGGAGGAGGAACTGAGCACCGTGGCACATACCTATAATTTCAGTACTTGGGAGGTTGAGACAGGAGGATCACAAGCTTGAGGACAGCCTGAAAAACAGTAAGAGCTCAGGGTATATGTAGCTCAGAAGTAGAATGTCCCTGGATTCAATCTCCAGTACCATGAAAAGCAGCACACCCAAATACTTGTCACTCTTGAGAGGACCGCGTTCTCCCATCCATACAGTGTACTTCCTGGTTTCTAAATATGCCTTTGTGCCGGGTGTGGTGGCGCACGCTTGTAATCCCCGCGCTTGGGAGGCGGAGACAGGAGGATCGCACGGGTTCGAAGCCAGCCGCGCTGGCTTAAGAGACCCTGTTTCCAAATAAAAATATAAAAATAGGTCTGGGGGTGTAGTCCGGAGGTGGAAGGGTTTCCAAGAACCCCAGCACCAATAAATAAATACACCTTTGTGCCTTCATTTCTGATGCATACTAAAATTATTTCCCATTGCGTATGTCAAGGACACCATTGTCCCAACTTGAAGTCTTCTTCTTCAGGACCTCTGGGGAACTCCTCCAAGACTTTGTCTTACTAAAGAAGTAAAAATAATAGAAGCAGTATAAACTGTCCCTGCCCTACAGATATAGTCATGGGATGTCCTGTAGATATGCTAAAGAAACAAATGCTACTTTGTGGGGAGCCATTAAGGCCTTCCCCTAGATTGGTGTCTCTGACTCAGCTGACTGTCCTTCACCCAGAGTCAACAAGGTTTGGGGTTATGGAAAGTTCAAAGAGGTCTGAGACAGGATCAGATGGTGATGACACAAGGGTACTGATAGGCCTGTCTGTAATGTGTGTGTTTTGTATTGGTCTGTATTGTATTCTGGTGGTGGTCGCACGAGAAAGTTGATTGACTTGTAGCTGTGTATAAATACCTCTGGAAAAACAAGGTCGGCGTCGGCGCAATAAAGACGAGATTGACCCGGAAGCTGTGTTGACCAGGAGTGTCCGCACAATAGGGAATACTGACTCGGGCATAGTTGTCGACCCGTAGGAAATATTGACCCATGAACAGGGGTCAACCAGTAGAGAGAGTAGGCTGGCGGTTCCCCCATGTTAGAATTAAAAATTCTCCATCCTCACGCCTCACTTCAGAACCCGTACTCTTGCCGGCTGGCTCTGGCAGGTGGTGGCCCTTACGGGGACATTCTGAAACTGAGGATCCCCTGAAGGACACCGCTGAATAAAAAAGGAGTGCACTCAAAGATTTTTGGTAGCGGTGAAATGTGGTAATTTTGTAATATATGATCGGTCACTAAAGCTCTGCACAAAAGAAACTAAGACAAAAAATGAAGAAAGAAACTAAGATAGAAAATGAAGGTGCCTAATGTGTAAATAGCAATAGACAATAGGTCAGAAGATTAGTTCCCAATGTAAGAGTTGTAAAAATCCAATGGGTCAAAAAATATTGTAATATACAATGGGTCAAAAAATTAGTTTTTTGTTTTTTGCATATATATTAAAAGATATGCTTTGTGTTAAGCTTCCTAAGGAAGAAACTGCTGCTCAGTACCATAGAGATGAGTTGTTTTCTTTAATATCACCGCTTCAAGCAGCTATAAATAGGGCTGCAAAAAACAGAAAAGATACAAGGGGATTCAGAGTTTTCCTGGATGCTGAAGACCCTGATGGCTAAGGAAGTGCTATTAGATTTCTTAAGTGCCAACAAAACTGGGTCAAGGAGGTGTTATTAGAGAACACAGACCCTTTCCTTTCAAATAATCCAGTTACTGAAGATCCTGACAGTCAAGGAGGTGTTATTAGAGGACACAGGCCCTTTCCTTTCAAACAACTAAAAGAATTAAAAATGGCTTGTGCTCAATATGGACCAACAGCACCTTTTATTCAAGCCATGTTAGAATCTCTCTCCATGGAGGCTTTGTGTCCTTCTGATTGGAAACAGATAGCCCGAGCCTGTTTATCAGGGGGTGATTTTTTTTATTCTGGAAGTCTGAATTTGCAGAACAATGCCAATCCACAGCAGATTTAAACATAGCTCAGGGAATACCCATAAATTTTAATATGTTAGCAGGAGGACAGTTTAGGGAGACTGCTCAGCAATTAAAATTTAGTCTAGCTTCTTATGCTCAGACCAATGCTGCTGCGTGTCGAGCATGGAACAAGTTGCCTTCTTCAGGAAAACAAACAGAAGACCTTTAAAAAATAAGACAAGGACCAGATGAGCCATATCAGGAGTTTGTAGCCAGGTTATTACAAACTGCTAGTCAATTGATAGGCGACAGTGAAGCAGGGCTGTTGCTCGTAAAGCAATTAGCCTTTGAGGATGCTAATACTGTTTGTCAAGCTGCCTTACGCCCTTTTAGAGAGAAAGGAGACCTGTCTGATTATATTCGGCTGTGTTCCGATATAGGACCTGCATATACACAGGGACTAGCTATGGCTGCAGCATTACAAGGGAAAACTGTACAAGAAATCCTTTTCCAACAACATAAAAAATCTAGACCTAATAATAATATGGTTAAAAGCTATGAGTGTAGACAAAATGGTCATTTAGTTAACTGTCCACAGAGGCAGAATGATAGTAATAAACGAAAGCCAGGCTTATGCTCTCGATGTAGAAGAGGGAAGCGTTGGGCTAAGGAATGTAAATCAAGGACTGATGAGCAAGGGAATCAGCTCCTGTCGGGAAATGGAAGGAGGGGCCCGCCCCAGGCCCTGCAGCAACAATGTTATGGGGCACTTCAGACAGCTGTACCACAGCAGGACAACTCTCAACAAAACAAAACATTCAGGACTTATTCAGAGCAACCCCAGGCAGCGCAGGATCGGACCTCTGTGCCTCTACCTATACAGTATTAACTCCCGAAATGGGAATGCAAGCCCTTCCTACTGGTGTTTATGGTCTGTTACCTAAAGGGACAGTAGGATTGTTGTTAGGACGGAGTAGTGTCACCATGAAGGGAATGATAGTAGCCCCTGGAATAGTTGATTCTGACTATGAAGGAGAAATAAAAGTTATGATACATTCTCCTCAAGGGATAGCTGTTATTAATGCAGGTCAATGACTGTCACAATTAGTATTACTACCTCAGGTTCAAACTAATAATAATGCTCAGAGACCTAAATGAGGTAAAAAAGGATTTGGCTGATCAGAAGCCTTTTGGGTCCAAGTGATTGGAACTCAAAGACCAGAATTGAATTTTTTTATTAATGGGAAAGAATTTTCAGGGTTATTAGACACGGGAGCAGATGTTTCTGTCATAACAGCTGATATATGGCCTAACAAATGGCCTTAGCATTCTTCCCTCACTCACCTTAAAGGCATAGGACAGACGCAAAACCCTGAACAAAGCAGTGATTGGCTTACTTGGAGAGATGAGGAAGTTTTTCAGCCCTATATTGTTCCAGGACTTCCTGTCAACTTATGGGGCCAAGATGTTATGCAGAACATGGGTGTATATCTTTATAGTCCCAGCCCTATAGTGACACAGCAAATGTTAGGTCAAGGACTTTTACCAGAAGGTCTAGGGATAAATAATCAGGGTGTTATAGAGCCTTTACAGCTTCATTTACAATGCCCTCGAGCAGGTCTAGGGTATTTTTAGAAGGGGCTATTGATCAGCCTGTACTCCATGCCAATCCTATTACTTGGAAAAACGAGGAACCAATTTGGATAATGGCCCCTAACCTTAGAAAAAATAAAAGCCGTGGAGCAGTTAGTACAGGAACAGCTTGACTACGGCCATATAGAAAGTTCTAACTCCCCTTGGAATTCACGCATATTTGTCATTAAGAAAAAATCTGGTAAGTGGAGACTCTTACAGGATTTAAGGCAAGTTAATAAAACTATGGAATTAATGGGAACTTTACAGACTAGACTACCCAATCCATCAGCTATCCCCAAAGACACTTATAAAATAATTGTTGATTTAAAAGACTGCTTTTATACGATACCTTTAGCAAAACAAGATTGCCGTTAGTGTTCCATCTACAAATTATAGAGCTCCTATGCAAATGTATCAGTGGAAAGTGCTACCTCAGGGAATGGCCAATAGTCCAACTCTGTGTTAAAAATCTGTTGCAAAGGCTATAGCTACTGTCAGAAGATCCTATAAATCTATATATATGATATATTATATGAATGATATTTTATTAGCACATACAGACGAAGGGATTTTGTTGTCAGCTTATGCTATCTTACAAATTGCATTACAAAATAATGGTTTCATTATAGCTCCAGTAAAAGTACAAAGAGAACCACCATATACTTACTTGGGAAACATTCTTTATCCCAAGACTATTAAGCCACAAAAAATTCAATTACATAAAAATAATTTAAAAACCTTAAATGATTTTCAAAACCTTTTAGGAGATATTAATTGGTTAAGACCATCTTTAAATATTACTACTGGAGAATTAAAACCTTTATTTGATATCTTGAAAGGTGACTCAGACCCAACTTCCTCTTAGATCTTAACAGAGGAAGGACGTGCTGCTGTTAAAAAAGTTGAATTGGCTAGTGAATGTCAAAGAAAACAATACATTGATTATACTAAAGAATGGGCTGCTTATATATTAACATCAGCACATATGCCCACTGCTGTTTTGTGGCAGGATGGACCATTAATGTGGATACATTTACCCACTACTCCAAGCAGAGTTTCAATGCCGTATCGGGAATTAGTTGCCTGCTTGGTGTGTTCTGTTAGATCAGAATCTATAAAATATTTTGGAAAAGAGCCTTCACTTATTAGTGTTCCTTTTACTAAACAACAAGTTCAATGGCTTTTTCAGAATGCTGATTCATGGGCTATTGCTTTTGCATCCTTTATTGGAGAAATTGACAATCATTTACCTCATTATAAATTATTGCAGTTTGTTAATAAACATGCTCTTATATTTCCCAAAATAATTCATGCCACTACCATAGCTCAGGCAGTCTTGGTATTTACTGATGGCTCCTCAAATGGTAAGGCATCTTTTGTAATTAATAAATATAGTACTATAATTCAAACATCTTTTATGTCTGCTCAGGTTGTAGAATTACATGCAGTAGCGGCTGTTTTTCAACATCTATCTGATATGCATTTTAATTTATATATTGATAGCTTATATATAGCTAATGCCTTCCAAGCATTGGAAACTGTACCATATATTGATACACATAATAAATTGATAGGTAATTTATTTCTTCAAATTCAAACTTAGATTTTATCATGCCAACATCCTTGTTTTATTGGGCACATAAGAGCACATTCTGCTTTACCTGAACCTTTGGCAGAAGGTAATCAAATTGCTGATGATGCTACAAAATTTGCCCCTCTCAATTGAAACAAACTCAACGATCACATTCTATACATCATCAAAATAGTGCTGGTCTGTGTAAACAATTTCAAATTACTCGAGAAGCAGCACGACAAATTGTTAAACAATGTCCTGTATGTCCAGAGTATTTACCTGTTCTTCATTTAGGTGTAAATCCACGGGGATTGGTTCCTAATAATCTATGGCAGATGGATGTTACGCACATTTCTGCCTTTGGTAAGCAAAAGTATGTTCATGTGTTTACTGACACTTTTTCAGGTTTTATTATGGCTACAGCCCAAACTGGAGAGGCTGCTAAACATGTGATTTCCCATTGTTTGAACTGATAATGGTTCAGGATATACTAGTATGGCTTTTAAACGATTTTGCAATACATATAGTATCCAACATATTACAGTTATATCCAATAATACTCAAGGGCAGGGCATTGTAGAATGAGCCCATAATTTTCTCCAAACAACCCTTTTGAAAATAAATAAAAAGCGGAGTTATATCCCCATTCACCACAGAACTCTTTATTTATTTTATTTTATTTTATTTTATTTTATTTTATTTTTGGTGGTACTGGGGTTCCTGGAAACCCTTCTACTTCCGGGCTACACTCCCAGACCATCGGTGGATACCTGAGCGGCTTGTGTAACATATGGATCAAGCAAGAATAGAAGACTCTCAGATAAATGCTGATGACTGAAACATGGGCTTACGTTCCAGATCATCCCATACTTCATCCAGCTGTTTGGGAGCAACGGGAGATCACTGTCTTCAGTAACAACTAGCAGTTGCTGGGACTTCTTGCTTTGAATTTTGCACCCATTGTGGAAACTTTTGGTTAGGCTGGACAAAGAACTGGTAAAAATGTTGGGAAGACGGGATGTCTGCAGTTGACACCCGTGGTATTGCAGACAAGTACAGAGACTGATATCTTGGACAGAAAATTGATAGTACAAAGACTGATAGTATTATTTTGGAATTGGTACTTTTGATTATTTTGGACAAAGACTGATAAGTAATTGTGCTATTGAAGGTTTGGTCTTGTGGGGCCCTGGTTACCCAGGGAAAAAAGATAAAAATGTTAGCCCACTAATAACTTGTTTACTCTATAAAACTGATTCAACATGTAAAAATCATTGTGTTAATTGGAGAAAATATCTTGCTGAAATAGCTACGTTACATGATACTCCCAATACCTTGTTTATTAGAGACTTGGGACAAAGTGTGGTCTCAGGACAAAGTGAGAACATTTTTTCAGCAGAAGTGCACAATTTACCTTTGAAGGGTACCCCCATTTAAGAAGCTGGCAGTCAATGATGGGTAAGATTTCCTTGGGACAAGAAAACCTAAGACAGGATATACAGCTTAGCTCTGTATTATCCAATGATGGGTAATCCTTGATACATAAAGGAAACAACCTAAGATAGGCACAGTCTTCTTTGAATATAGTAAAAAGGGGGAATTGTGGGAGCCTTTAAGGCCTTGCCCTAGATTGGTGTCTCTGACTCAGCTGACTGTCCTTCGCGCAGAGTCAACAAGGTTTGGGGTTATGGAAAGTTCAAAGAGATCTGAGAGAAGATCAGGTGGTGATGACACAAGGGTACTGATAGGCCTATCTGTAATGATGTGTTTTGTATTGGTCTTTATTGTATTCTGGTGGTGGTAGTACAAGAATGTTGATTGACCTGTAGCTGTGTATAAATACCTCTGGAAAAACAAACCCGGCATCGGCGCAATAAAGATGAGATTGACCCAGAAGTTGCATTGGCCAGGAGCGTTGGCGCAATAGAGAATACTGACCTAAGCATAGTTGTCGACCTGTAGGAAATATTGACTCATGAACAGGGGTTGACCAGTAGAGATAGTAGGCTGGCGGCTCCCCCACGTTAAAATTAAAAATTCTCCATCCTCACGCCTCACTTCAGAACCTGTACTCTTGCTGGCTGGCTCCGGCACTACTTAATGGAGAAACAAAGAGAATATTGTATATGCCACTGTCCTCCAGGTAACTGAGAAATAAGTTTAATTGATTTTTGATTTTGTGTGTGTGTGTGTGTGTGGTACTGGGGTTCCTGGAAGCCCTTCTACCTCCAGGCTACACTCCCAGACCTATTTTTATATTTCTATTTTTTTAAAAACAGGGTCTCTTAAGCCAGCAGGACTGGCTTCTAACCTGCGTGATCCTCCTGTCTCCGCCTCCCAAGCGCAGGGATTACAAGCGTGCGCCACCACACCCCGCTAAGTTTAATTGATTTTAAAATAGCATTTTTCTCAAAAGTAGCAAAAATGTAACATAGCTTCATTTTAATCAAAGCAATGGAACAAAAAGGACGTTTGAGAAACAAATGGCTCACAGACAGCCAAACACTTCTTTAATCATTATAGGAGAATATCTTTGTGCTTTTTGTTTAAAAAAAAACAAACATTTTTCAAGGCATTGCAGCAGATAGGTTTCTCATTGCATTTTCCCCACAGCATAAATCTTATGGATGTGTTTCCCTAATCATGGTAATTATATTACCATATATTGCTTTCTTTCTTTCTTTTTTTTTGCCCTAATGGGACATAGATTTTTTATTTTGAATTTGTCACTTCTTTTGTTACATTCGTCAAGTATTTCAAACATTATGAGTCCTTTATTTACTTTTGAAAACATTCAGTTCAAAAATTGAAATGACTTGACAGTTGATTATGACTAAAATAGACATTATTAAACCCCAGACTTCTATATTATACAAGTTTGAGCTACATAATTTTATTGTTAGTGGACACACATCGGAATTAGCTAATATCTAAATTAAAATTAAAAAATTTTTTTGTTGTATGGATAACTGGTAGAAAAATATTATAAGTCAGATATACTCATCATAATACACCAAAAAGTATATCTGTATAAATTAATTTTATGTAACATTTCAAAAACATAGAGTTGGCAAAATTAATTTCCTTGGTCTTTTTTCCTGTGTAATGTGAAGTTGAAATTTCCGTATATTGAACAATATGTACATAAGTCTGTGTATAGAATGTTAATATATATGTGCATTTGTATACATGTGTATGTACAAACACATATGTGTATTTGTGAAATATATGTATTAAATATTTTGCTACACCGAATGAAAAATAAATGTTTTGTAAAGAATGAGATAACTTACTCTGCTTGCCATTACATTGAACACAGAATTAAAACTGTTAAATAAATGCTTCTCAAAGTTATTTCCATATTCTCTGCATTCAGAAGTCAGGTGAGATTGGAGGGTGTGAGCCTGTGGAGGCGGGACAGGTGGGGATGGCTCCTGTCTCTGTGTCCCTGGCCACAGGGTGGGCTGTCAGTGGATCCTGCCTACAGCTTCCAAGTCTTCTCCAAATGAATGGTGTCTTTCACATCATGGTGAAAAGCAGTCCTTCTCTCTGGTGGGTTCAAAGATAAAATTCCAGTGTGGACCTACTTGGATCTAGATTGTATTTGACTTAACACACTTGATAAGGTGTCTTATTTCCCTACGGGGTGTGTGTGTGTGTGTGGGGGGGGTGATTTCCACATTCAGAAGAGCCCTCTTTTTTTTTTTATTTCAAAGAATGCTTTTATTGTTTTGCTAATGAAGAATCTGTGAAACCAGGGAAGAGAATCTTATTGGAGGGTATGTGTTTGGTTTCCTTTTTTGAGAAACTGCTTTTGTTGTTTCTTGGTACACCTGGTCATCCAATAAACTGTTTTGTTTAGCTATCCAGGAAGTCTAAAAATTAGTTTGTGCTATTTTTCTTTGTGCTGATATTTTTCTCTTTAATGTTTGCAATAATTTTCCCCCAGATTGTCTACATGATATATCAACCAATAGGCAATAAAGGTGTTTATCTCTCTACCTATGTATCTACAGAGGCACATCAACCTTTATCTCGGGCTCGCTTGGTCTATTTTATCATCTCTATCTATACCTACAGCTCTGTAGTGCTTTTCCTCTCTGCAAGTAAGGGCATAGCTGCTGAAATCAATGACGTTATGATCTCTACTATGGGATGGCCGGTCTACTCTTTGCATGGAGCAAGCTCCCCATCATGTGGATGTTTAGAATACTGCCATTGAAGCTAAAGCCATGCCATATTTTTAAAAACAAGAACACTGTTAAATTTTAAAAGAAGGATGGAACTCTTGGTAGATTCTTATTTTTAAAGCTGATATCATTGCATGTTTTTTTTTCTGCACATCAGGTAATATTCTCATCACCTTACCCAGCCATTTCATGTAATTATTCCAACAATCCTATGAGATAGGTATCTTACTGTCTCTGCTTCATAGATGGGAGAATGAAGGCTTGCCCAAGACCACAGAGCCAATAGATAATAAAGTCCAGCATCGAACTGAGAGACAAATTCCACTCTTAGGTGAGAGTTTTCTTGCTTCAAGTCTTCCACATATAATGCAACAATAAATAATTACAACTGGATAAATAGAAAATAAAAATGTTAATGTGTGTTCATGGAGGGCCAGTAACGTGTCAGGCACTGTCCAGACTCTTTAAACATCTTTTATTATAATTATACCATTCTATCAATATCTTTATGGCTAGAGGCCAAGAAATGATCTACCAACCACCAGAGACTAAAGACTGAGGTCATTCACCCTCCTCATCCTGTGTGGTTCCCACTATTAATCATTGAGGCTGAAGGAAATCACTCGGGAGATGTGAGCTTTTCTCCTTAGCAAAGGTGACAGGATTCGCAGTCACGACTATATTTGAAGCAGCTGACCCTCTCCCCAAGGGTAGAGACAAGAGATACATGGAGAGAACTCGGTGTTTCTTCTGTTTAATTCAGGTTTGCTTTTAACATGCTATCAAGAATTAATTAGGAATTAATGCAGTCCCTTTTTGCACTGCATTGAGCAAAAAAAAGAATGGCTTTTGGGGATTCTATAAATCTACAGTGCTTCAAAAGTGAGTCTCAGCCGGGCGTGGTGGCGCACGCTTGTAATCACCGTGTTTGGGAGGCAGAGACAGGAGGATCGCACAAGTTCGAAGCCAGCCATGTGGTTTAAGAGACCCTGTTTCCAAAAATAAAATAAGTCTGGGAGTGTAGCCTGGAGCTGGAGGTAGAAGTGCTTCCAGGAACCCCAGTACCACCAAAAAAAAAAAAAGAGTCTCAGCTGGGCATGATGGTGCATGTTTGTAAACACAGTACTCGGGAGGCTAAGACAGGAGGATTATAGGTTTTGAGGCCACCTTCAGCAATTTAGCAAGAAACAGTTTCGAAGTACAAGAGTAACAAAAAGGGCTGCGGGTATAGATCAGAGGAACACCTGGGTTTAATCCACATTATCACCCCCAAGAAACCTGTTTGATTGAATTAACTGGTGATGTTATCTGCAAAGAATCATTTCAATCACATACCAGTCAGGACAAACAAGAATAAATGTCATCATTCACTTATTCACACTCATCCATTTAACCAGTATTTACCAAATACCCACGATGGGGAAGGCTCAACACGGCCTCGCCTTCAAACTCAGCGCCGAGTACCTGGTGCAGAAAATTACAATCTTTCCCATGGGGAGGGCTAACAGCAGAGAAGAGAGACTGAGAGTTTGTCCAGTG
Organism: Muscardinus avellanarius; assembly: GCF_963383645.1. NCBI lineage: Eukaryota > Metazoa > Chordata > Mammalia > Rodentia > Gliridae > Muscardinus > Muscardinus avellanarius. Next base: position 54,436,945 of record NC_137787.1, on the reverse strand, counting down.
GACAAAAGCCTTGTGGAGAGCTGCGTGAGTGTGTGCTCAGAGGAAGGAGGCACAGTGACAGGGAGAGATGGCAATGAGGCTATGACAGGAACCCAGAACAGTGACTGCTGTGATGAAGGCTGCCAGGAGAAAGACAGTCTGGAGTGAGGAGATGAAGGTCTCTGTTTGCAGTGTTGGGGGTTGAGAACCTTTACTCTCAGCCCAGGGTTCATATAGTGAGATCCCCAGTCCAATGGGGTCGACTTCATTGAGTCCCCGCCCAGCTTACTGAGTAGGTTGAGCCCAGACACCTGTGACTGAGCAGCCCCCGCCCCCATCTGATGCAATGCAGAAGTGCTGAGCACCTGTGGGGCAGCCTGCCCTTCTTAACTGACCCTCTTCTGGGACCGAGTTGCAGGTGAGCCCACGGGCTCCTCAACCCCACTCAGGGCCAGGCAGCCGGGAGAAGCTAGAGCTCCTGAGGACCTCCGTTGCTGGCACCATCAGGTTTCTCCTTTACCCCAGGGAACAGGTTCTTTGACCTGGAGAAGGAGTTCTGTGTGTAGCGGGCCCAGGTCCAAAGTGGCCATGCAGCCTGCCTTCTCCCTCTCCCCACCCACTTAAGAACAGAATTTCTTTCTAAAATGGTTGTAAAAGAAGAAGCAAAAGGAGAGAAAAAGAAAACAAAACCAGAGGAGGCGATAAAACGTTGGATAAAAGGAAGTGGAGGAAGAGAAGAACCAGGGCAGGAGAAAGAGGAGAGACTGAATGGTATGTGTGTTGCTGTGAAGCCTAAAACATTCACTCCCCAAAGCTTATGCTTGCTTTCTCTCCCTCTTCCTCTTCCTCTCCCTCTTCCGTTTCTTTTTATCTCTCATTGTACTGGAGATTGAATCCAAGTTCTACCTCTGAAATAGACCCCAAATTCTACTTTTTACTTATTTTTAAATTCTAAAATAGGGTTTACTAAGTTGCTGAGGGTCTCATTAAGTTACTGATATGGGCCTTGAACCTGTGATCCTCCCGTCTGTCTCCCAAATACTGGAATTATAAGCATGAATCACTGTGCCTAGGTACTCTCTGACTCTGCAGGAAAACTTAATGACCTTTGATCTAGACCAGGAGAAACTGTTAAGAAAGGGAACAGTTTGTCTAGAGAATTAGTTAGGGAGACTTGACATAATAAAAGCATGCAGGAAAGAAAAACAGGAGCCTCTGGAAGCAGAGAAGCCAAACAGCTAACACAAGGTGGTAAAGGCAAACAGTGGCAATGCTCTTTGAATGGCAAGAAGAAACAGGTTTATTAGCTTATAGAAATTGTTCAATTTAAGTTGGCCCAAACACCATGCCATGGTAAGGTTTTCACTGATTAAGGAAATCAGATTATATCCAGTTCAGCAGTTTTGTGGGGCTTGATTTGATTTAGGTGTGTGTGTGTGTGTGTGTGTGTGTGTGTGTGTGTGTGTGTGTGTGTGTGTGTGTTACTGAAGATTGAACTCAGGGGTATTCTACTTCTAAGCTACATCCCCAGCTTTATTTTTAATTTGGAAGTGGAGTCTCATTAAGTTGCGAAGAGCCTCACTAAATTGCTGGGCTGGTTTTGAACCTGTGATTCTCCTGTCTCAGCCTCCCTGGTACTGGGATTACAGTCATGTGCCCCCATGCCCACTTCCCAATTTAGTTTTGAGAAAGTAGAATGGAGTTGAAGGCAGGAACATTGGAGCCAGAATGCCAAGCCTGCATCTTCCAGGATGGAAGACATTAAGCTTATCACTCTGCTCCCCATTTGTAAAACATTTTCATTATCAATAATATTTATTTCTTAGGGTTGCTGTCAGAATCAAATAAATTGGCATAGATTAGAAACTTAGAACTTATGAATTTGATAAACATTCACTATTTTATGCTCATATATATTTGTATCACATAGCCATGAACAAATGTGAATTCAAATGAATAAATCACAGTTAATACTTATTGAGTATAAAATGTCAGTAGGCAGTGAGTTTCTTACTGGTATCAATATATTTAATTCTCACAACAACCCCAAGAGGTAAATCCTGGAAGGCTTCAGAAATGGACAATTCACATCAACATATCAAATTCAACCCCAGATGGTTAAAGTGTGCTGTATGCAAGCTGTGTTACACTATGGGAGGAGAAAGTAACACTATAGAAACCCCCACCATCATGGAACCTTTTTACTTTGCAAGCTAAGTGAAAAATGCTATTTTTGAGTTTCTATGTAAAAAAGAATTGAAATTTGTTTAAAACCAAGAAATTGTATGCATATTAGCTTTGTAATAATATAAAAACGTTAGTAAAAAGCAAAGTGCTAAAGCCATTTGTTTCTGCATGCCAAAGGGAAATTTGTGATTTTAATTAGTGGAGCAGGAGTTAGAAAAAAGGAGTGGGGGAAAATTGAAATTTCTAATCTAAGACTTAAACTGAAGTCACTGAGTTTCATACACTCATACACATGCAAACACACATGCATAAATACACATATTAAAGTAAAATTAATTCAGGCTGAATACACAGAAAGCTTATTTCATAAACACAGTATTTTTCACTTGCTCAAAAGCATACAGTGTTACTCGTGAGCAAGTTGATTTTTAAAAATGAACTCTAATGTAGTTTAATGTCTTTCAGGATAAATATGTGAGAAAGTGGACATAATTTATTCTACACTTGGTAATAAGTTAGGAATAAGGTGGTTTGCAAAATAAAGTTGAAGGAGAAATAATTTTTCTTTAATATCCATATATTTTGGGGAAAAAAGTTCAATTATTTTCTTTTGGGGAGGAGTTTATGGTTTTTTTTTTGTTTTGTTTTCGGCACTGGGGATGGAACCCAGGGGCATTCTACTTGCAAGCTATACCTCCAGCCCTAGTTTTTATTCTTTATTTTGAAACAGAGTCTCACTGAGTTGCAAAGGGCCGCCCTAAGTAGCTGAGGTTGACCCTGAACTGAGATTCTCCTGTCTCAGCCTACCAAGTGCTGGGATTACAAGTGTGCACCACCATGCCCTGCTACTTTATGTATTTTTTAAAAGATAATTGAGCCAGAGTGGTGGCGCAGGCTTGTAATCTCTGCGCTTGGGAGGCAGAGACAGTAGGAATTGTGCAGGTTTGAAGCCAGCCTCGCTGGCTTAAGAGACCCTGTTTCCAAATAAAAAGTATAAAGTAGGTCTGGGAGTGTAGCCCAGAGGTAGATGGGTTTCCAGGAACCCCAGTACCACCAAAGGAAATAAAAAAGAAGATAATTGAAAGGGCAGTGCATGCATATGCACAAACACACTTGTTTTTGTACAAATTTTACTAGCTATAAATCTTTATAATATTAAATTTGTCTTCCTGATGTATTTGCCTCAGCTATATTTATTTCAAGATACAATATTATTTAGTGCCTGTTTTTATTCATCTTCCAGAAGTTTATCAAATGTGCCTTTGCTCTCTTGCCATTTTAAAATTCACAGTTACAGCACCTGGATTAACATCTTAGCCCCTTTTTATATCTCCGCCCAAGCTTTCTTCTCCTTTTTCCTACCTATAAGCATCTGACTTCAGAATAGACTGATACATGTTAGACTCTGTGCTCTGAAAGTAAGAAATTTCCAGAGGGGTGCTGTGGCCACATCTATAGGGCTTTGTTTACCAGCCTTTTCTTACAGAAAAACTGAATGTCGTGTTTCTCATCCAGTTAGAGAAATCAACAGGTCCTGCAGGTCAGAGGAGAGACATGAGAGTCCCATGCAAGGCTACACCCTTTTCAACATGGAAATCTTCAATGAAAAAAAAAAAAAACCCATAAGAGGCAATTGCAGATCACTGTCTTGGTTGGCTTATAATGGGACATAAACATGACACTTGAAAAAGAAAATTGTAGCATGTGCAGGGTCAAGGAAGATGGTTCCATGCAGAAGAATTTTTCCAACCACCCAAAGCCATTTCACCTTTGGTAAGCCAATGGATTGGGTTATTCCTCTCATTGTCCCTTTAAACAACTCCTTCTGCCTACTCAGGCCTCCCTCAGTAGCACTAACATGTCCCTTCCCCCTCACTCCAGCCCCTACCCAATAGTGCTGGCAAATAAAACATAGGATAAAGCCTTCTAGGCATCCATCCTAAATAATCTCCCTGTTTTCTGTTTGCTTACATTTTTTCTTGTATTTTGTTTCCTAACTCATGGCACTTGCTGTAAACCCTCTTTCTTTTACCCTAGGCAGGACAGTTCTCAAGCTTCATCCCACACGTATGTTCCAAGCCTGTTTTCCATGATGTCTTTATCCTACAGTTTACCTCTCTTGGATAATAATGGAAGCACATCAGCTGTTTTGAGGTTAATTAGTCATGTGTTTTCGCTTGTGAAGGGTAGGGTTGGCCTTTGCATACTGCATAATTCAGTTGTGGTACTTAACAGGCCAAGGAGAGCAGGATACATTGCATTGATGCCTTTTTTTCTTTCCATCCCAGTACCTGGGGATGGAACCCAGGGGCCTTCTACCTCTGGATTACACTCCAAGACCTATTTTTTATTTTATTTGGAAACAGAGTCTCACTGAGTTACTGAGAGCCTCACTAAGTAGCTGAGGCTATCTTTGACCCTGCACAATCCTCCTGTCTCAGCCTCCCAAGTACTGGGATTACAAGTGTGCACAACCATCCCCAGCTCAGTATTGATGACTTTTGTAGAGTTTTTCTAAGAATTTTTGCTGTGAAAGCCAAATGGTTCAACAGTCTTTTTCCCCAAAAGCTTCCTGATTCCTCCTCTAATTATTCCAATAAGAAATTACATTTCTTTCTTTTTGTGTGGGACTGGGGATTGAACTCGGGTGTTCTACCTCTGAGTTACAGCCCTATTTCTATTTTTCATTTAAAAACAGGGTCTAAGTTGCTGAGGCAGCTTCGAACCTGTGATCCTTTTGTCTCAGCCTCCCAAGTACTGGGATTGCGGGTGTGTTACTACTGCACCCAGCTGGGAATCACATTTCACTAATACAGATATGTACACTGTATTAAAAGTCATAAGAACCTGGACAGGTGGCTTTGGTTCCATGGTGTGTGTTGATGGACTTGAAGTGGTACAGGGACTCCAAAGGCATTTATTAAGCACCTCTAGTTGGAATAAAATAAATCCTGTATTTAAATGCTTAGAAGGTGATTTTTGTTGTTTCCAGTGCTAGGGATGAAGCCCAGGCCTTGCAATGCTTGGTAAGCATTCTACCATTGAGTTATACCCTGAGCCCTTCATAGGTGTTTTAGAATTACCTGCACTGTATTTCATTACTATTTACAACACTGATATATAGATTAATAACCCAACTCTTGACTTAAAATTCAAATTCTAGTTTGTAAGTCTGGATGGGGCCAGACTAAGATTATATATTAAGTTTCCAGGTGTGGAGTATTCATTGAGTAGTGAGGGTGTGGATTGAATGCCAGTGGCTATTGTAAAAGTACATTTTATGGTCAAATACTAAGCATAATAAATATTTCCCCTATCCCTGAATATTCAAAGGCACCTTGTCTATAGTGATACAGGTTTAATTAATCACCAAAGCACACACCATTCTGCTGTTGGTCACTGGACATTATGTTCTCTCAAGAGTGGTAGATTTTAGGGATCCATGCCTGCAAATGAAATAGAGTAGAAAAGGAAGGTAATGGGCATGGTGGGTGGAGAAGACCAGAAGATGCATCCTTCCCTGGGGCCAGAGACAGTGTTGTCTACTGGGTTAGCTTTGAATTTATTTATACTTTTATTGGTGTATTATAATTATACATCATAGTGAGATTCAAAGTGATACACATATGCACACAATTCTTGGTGTGTTTCCTTTCATATTCTACCCCACTACCCCATCCCTTTTCATACATGTTAGTAAGGCTAGCAATGACGTCTTCATATGTGGACGTGACATTATTTGAATTGCTTTCTTCATCAGTTATTCCTTTCCTTCTCCCCCGCCTCCTCCCTTAATCCTTTCTCTATTCTACTTTCTCCTCATTTTTCTGAAATCCCTTGTTATAGTCAGATATAGAATTTCCTATCAAGAGCTCAAGGTTGATAGAGTTAAGTCATGAGGGTTATAATCTCATCAGTAGATAGAGCAATTAAGATGGATTTATCTGAGTGGTAACCTAGGCCAGTGGGTATAGCTGGAAAAAAAAAAAGTGGGTCCTGGGGGGTGTGGCCTTCGGAATTATTCTTGTGTCTTGAAATCCCCTTGCTTGCTTGGTCTTTCTGCTTCTGGTCTCCATGATGTGAGAGCAGAGCTGTGCTCTTTCTACTCTTCCCACTGCCATGCCCTGAACCTGGAATCTCAAAAAAAAAAAACTGTGAGCAAATCTTCTTTTCTACATTGTATGATCAGTGATTTTGGATTATAACAGTGAGAATGTTGGTCAAGACAACCCTGTTGTTTCCTATTTCCTTTATAGCTTCCACATATGAGAGAAAATATACAACCCTTGACTTTCTTTATTGACTAGTCTCACTTAGCATAAAATTCTCTAGTTATACTCAGTTTTTGACTGATTTTAAGAGTCAGACTTCCCTAGACTTCAGATCTAAGCTCCTCTACTTACTGGCTACATGATCTTACAAAAATTATTTTTTCTTTTGTATATGTCTCATTTATAGATGAGAATCATAATGTCTTAATTAAAGGAGTAAGCAATGAAAAAATATAATGCAGTAGTAAAACCATAAAAAACTTGAAAAATTAGATAACTAGAGTTGGATAAAATTGTAGCAGTATGGGACACAAAGGAAGCTCTTCAACCTTCAAAAATGTTAAACAAAATAAGAAATTTCCTATGTTAGTACAGGATAAAAAGCTCTAAATGGAGTTTAAGGGTGCAAGTATGCCTATATCTAGTATTTGTCTGTTAAGTACTTAGAATTCCCTGCAAGGAAATAACAAGCAGAATATTAGTAGTTATTCATTTTTCACCAAAATATACATTTTCTATGTTGTACTAAATGACGGATAAGCTTTGCAGTATTTAGAAAAGCAATTTAGAAAGTTTAATATAGGAAATAGGTGTTTTATATCTATGTCTCTACATCAAAGTAACCCTTTAAAGGCTTTTTGCTATTAGGTCAAAACTTATATGTAATCATACTTAAAAGTAAAAAATTCAATGAATTGTCCTGATTGTGATGATTGGCAAGGTTTCCCATTTTCATCTGGAATGTGTTGGTATCATGGAGACACAGCCCATTTGATGTGTATCACCAGACAGTAGATGGTGATGCACACTATCTGCTCTCTGTTCACTTCCCTGAATCTGACGGGGTCTTCACTTTGACCTGACATCCTTGTGCATATTTATTATTCTCCAGTGTTCCCTTATTCACACAGCATTTTCACAGAGCTTTCCCTTCTTCTGTGCTGCTGACTTGACCCACACAGATGTAGTAAAACAAACAAACAAACAAAAAACCAGGTCTTTGATGCTAGAGAACTAGAACCAAATCCATCGTAGAGTCTGCCACTGAAAGCCTTGGTGGCTTGGACGAGAGCCTTTTTCTGATGCTTGGTTTCCTTTAAGATTATCAGTACCACTTTGCTACATTACTGTGATATTTTCCAAGTCTTTATATGGAGGCCACACAAAAAAATAGCAATGACTATGAGATTTCATCATAATTTGTTATTTGTCAACTTAGATACCACCCATTATGTCTTTTTGAAATCCCTGAAAGTGGAAGCTGATTTTACCTCCTGTAATATCCACAGATGTATTCTTATTTATAACTGCTTAGTTTTATATGTACATTCTATAAGACTTAAAGTGTCTAGAGGAAAGATTTAAATTTTAATATTTATAAATGCATCATGCTTCTAGAGAGGAGTTTGCAAATAATGGTGACATATTAAGGAATATTTCCTTAATGGGGTACAGTGGCTTTCTGAGAAAACTCATATATATTTTTGACTCAATCTATTTCTGTTTTTCCCCAGTCTCTCCAACTTTTCAATGCTCCACCAAATTGAATTACACCAAATACCAAATGTGTCATGATATTTTCCGTCAAATAGGATTTATTTAGCAATCATGTATAATAGGAAATACAGAGGATTACAGCAGAATAAAAATACAAGAATTGTAGTCTGTCATGTTGAAAATTAAATAAAAGAGGTTTTGGTTAAATGAAAAGGCATATGGACTTTCAAGATAGATATGTTGAGTAGCTGGGGATAAAAATACAAAGCAGGTCATTCAGGGTACAGCAGTGTGACTCCTCGTCCCCTCTTTCGGAATGGACTCAACACCAAAGTTTTCAGAATAGATGAACATAGGTAACTTCTAGTCTGACTTCCTGGTGATTCATGCCAAATGTAGCTGTTCTTCAGGGAATGAGAGAAAAGGAAGGAAAATAAAACAGCAAAAACGCAGAGCAGAATGTGGGAGGTAGAAAGAGAAGAGGAAGATTAGGAACAGAACAAGTGTATCAAGCATTGTGACCACTCTTCTGAAGAAGTGTCTCTTCCCCACTCTCTGCCAGTTCAGCTACAGTGCCTTGTAAGTCACAGAACCTGGACAATTAAGCTGAAGTCCATACCTAGAAATTGATGAATTCCTTATGACCCTTTATTTTAATAACTTTATTTTTAATAACAAAGCATAGTGATCTTAAAGTACAAATAGGAAAAAGTGGGTATGTTTCCTATGCCATTTGAGAAGTAGTATTTCAATTTACTCCTCCCTTAACAGCCTATAGTTTTTTCTGAAAGACAACTGGCTCAAATAGAAACAATAGTTATTAGACCTTTCAGGCAATCAGATTCTATATTAAGCACAGGATATTTCTAGTCAGTAAGTAGTTTGTTTTCAAATAAAAAGACATCGAAAACAATAGTTACAATTTCTCCATAAATAGAAATAAAAAGTCTATTTTTAAAGGAAAAAGTCACCATGATGTACATTTCTATAAAGTCTCCCCCAACACATTATAATAGATCAATCTTTACTGCTTACATTTAAAATATCAGTTGCATTATAATGTCGTCTATGATACAATTCATTTATTTAGCTGTGTTCTGCACATGATTCAGATGAAACTAAACCTATAAGCAAGGAACTTATTCACAGAACATTTAGAAGTTTTTATACAGTCTGCACACAATATATCTTACAATGATGCATACTAAATATGCATAGAGAATATGGCTTACACATTTAAAGAGATCTAAGTCATGAGTTATAAAATCTCAAGACTTGGGCTTAAAAGCTTCTGATTGTATCCATTTTTAAAATATTGCTTAGCATGTGGATGCTGGGGGGTAAGCGGGTGCAACAGGCAACTCGTTAGAATGGACGGACCCTCCTTCACATCATTTGATTGATAGCTGTTCTTGATTCTTTCCATCCAATTTCCACTTTCTACTAAAGCAAATTCACTTAAGCTCAAAATTATCAAAATGTTTGTACAGTGAAAAGCTACAACACCTAATTGTGCTTGACCTTTCTTGTCAGCTAATAACAAATAAAGGCAGTTCTTCGGATTAAAGAAAAGGCCTTGCACATGCTCAGGCAAAACACGACAATGAAGCAGGACTTCCAAAGGTTGCAGTTTGTTCTGTTTAGGAAAATACCTGTACAGAAAAAATGTGGGCTTCCATTTCCGTGGAGAATTTTAAGCGCGCGCACCATACACACACACACACACACACACACACACACACACCCCACACACACTTGTCTCTTATTTCTTGGCCTGTGAATTATTTTGTTACATCCTGATGGGGTCAACACCCCAGAGGCGCATTCCATCCTCCCTTTAAGCACAGGTCTGCAACAATGACTGATGCCCCTTGTTATCATTGGGAACTGTTGGCAATGTGACTTGTGGCCACGCCTGTATAGGTGAGGCATTCCTGCTTTGATGTGGGCTGGATGAGGGCTGGTCCGCTGTTTGCAGGGGAAGGTTGCGCCTTCACTTCCCAGCTGGAGTATTTCAAGGAAGTCTTCATCATCATGGGGCTGCTGGGCCATACCTAGGATGCTCCCTCCTTGCCTCCGGCCTGCACCTGCAGCTTTGAGCAACCTCAGTTCTCATTTGGTTCCCATGCATTGAAAACAGAAGAGTGATCTAAATAGTCTGTTTCCCAGCACGGCAAAAAAATATTTTTCCGTATTTTTTTTTTACTTTAATTTTACTTAAGACTGAAAAATATGTAGTTACCGGACTCTGAGACAGTGCAAGAAACATTTAAAAATGTTTCTGCTTCTGCACATGTGTCGTATTATTACGATTAAAGTGATAAAATTGTTAAGTTGAAAGTGATAAAAATTTACAACCGTCCAACTTTTGACTTAAAATTTCTCTGGCTTGATTGAAGAAGGCCATATTGTGGAGAAAAAAAATGGCAGAAGCACTGGTCAAAAACTGGTAACAACTTGAGGATACTTATTTGGCCAGTTACTGGCCTAAAATTTATGTTTTTATTTTTTATATGAGAATCCATTAAAATGGCCTGATCCGATTATATATTGAAAAGGAATATAGCTTTGTGGAAAGTTGAGGATTTAGGATGTTTTTAGTGTTGATTTCATTATCCTGAAATAAAAATAAAATGAAAATGAAGATCAGAGCAAAGTTGGGGCACACAGTTGGGTAGATGTGGATCAGGGATTACAAGATTTAGTTAAGCAGGAGGAATATACTTAAGAGGACTACTGTATAATGCGGTGACTGATTAATAATAATATAGTGTAATAAAAATTTCTAAAAATAGATCTTAGGTATTCTTACCATATAACACTAAGTTTGTGAGGTTATTCACATGCTAATTTATTTTGATTTAACCATTCCATGAGGTATTCGTATTTCAAAACATATTTTATGTGATAAATATGTACAATTTTTGCCAGTTAAAAATAAATAAGGAAAATAGAGATCACTAGTAATATGTATGCATGGACTCTGTTTGAAAGCTCCATATTGGACTTTATAGGCTTCACTAAAAATAAGGGATGTATCTATATATAACAGATACTGGTTTTATGTCATTTGGAATTCATATTTCTATTTCTGCTATGTGTGCATGTGTGTGTGTGTTTGTATGTTTCAACCTCAATGAAAACTTTTTCACACATTGAATGACTATTTTACAAATATACTGGTAATCTGTATTCCCTACACACAATTTTTGGAAAACATACATAAATATTCCAGTTTCATATAACAAATGTTTAGGAAATGTTGTTCCTAAAGTATTGCTATATAATGTACACTGGCTTGAAAATATTCTACGGAAAGAAATATTGACTAATTTTTATTTACTCAGTTTACTTAGAGGGTATTTGTCAACAAAACCCTTTGTTACTTAAAACATTCCATTTGTTTTTCTTAACTATACTTCAGGAGCTCTATCCTATGTCATCAGGACCCAAGGACTTTCCCGAAATGACTATGGGCTCCTATGGTAATAAATGTATGACTTAGATGAAGTATAGAGGAAATGTAGCTAATATGACATAATATAAAATTATTAAATATTATTGTTTCTCAGATGCCAACATAAAGAATCAGATCCACTAATCATGGAACTTTTAAAAGTCTAATTGAGATATGTAAGAATCAGGCAGAATACTGAAGAAGAAATTATCTTTTCCCGTCTTAGCCTTCCAAGTACTGGGATTATAGGCTTGTACGTATCTCAATTAGACTTTTAAAAATTCCCCTCTGGGACTTAGTAAGACCCTGTTTCAAAATAAAGAATAAAAAACTGGAATTGTAACTCAGAGATAGAATGCCCCTGAGTTCAATCCCCTGTACCAAAATAAAATAGATAAAATTAAAAATTCAAGGCATCACTCCCATAATTAATACTTTGGTAGACTAAAAGCAAGCCCAAGAAGCTGCATTTTTAAGAGAAACACTAATACACATATCCACAGGTTTTAATGAACATGATATTCGTTTCATAGCTGATACTTGCTTTATTTTTAGCAGCAGGTATAAACATTCATATTTCCTCCATAAAAATAAAGCAGAAATCAGTGTGTAAAATATTTTCTACATGGATTAGAAAAAGAAATGAGCAATTCCCATAGAATATAGCATATTAATTAAAAAACTAAAATTTAGTTTCAGTAATGTAATTTTTTGATGATATTTAAAATTTACCTGTTAAGGTTTTGCCTCAGAAGACTGAAGATAGGAAGTTTATTTTTTAAAAAAGAATCTAGGATGGCATTAAAATAAAACACCTTTGTCTCTTAAGTTATTCTACAAATCATTTTACAAGGCAGTTTTCTTATCTAAAAACATGGAATTACCTCTTGCATTTAAAATGACAGAAGCCTTTAATGTGTTCCAGGCCTACGGGTGTGTATCATCACGTTTTCCTTCCGCATTTACTAAGTCTTCTGAGTTCTTAAGAAGATCAGTTTCACCTAAAAAGAAATAATAATATATAAAATAAAATTGGCCTTTGAAAAAACCTAGTAAGTTCAAGAGATGGAAACAATTTGTAAAATGTTGAAGACTGGGTTTTACAATGGATTTTGTAGTATGTTTCTCCAAAGTACCAAAAATTTTCTTTTTAGCCTGTAGATTTATAGAGCATGACAACATCTTCTGGTGATTATTTATCTTTTGAAGTTGGAATTTAATCTGGATATATGGAAATGAAATAGATGAGATATAAACATCTATTAAGTCACATGTACAAATTAGTTACACGTTTTTCCTGAATATTTTAACTGATACAAATTCTTTTAAGTATACCGTCTTTTCACTACATACTGATTAGTTGGTATGAATTTAAAACAAATTAGTATTAATATAAGAGATTAGTAATGTTTAAGATAAAGTAATCTCCTGAAACAATTATTTCATGGGCTATATAATTTTGAGTCCCTTGACTTTTATATGAACTTTGAAAAAAATACAACAGCAGGGAAAATAACCAACTACCTCTGGAAACTATGTAAAGAATTGATCAGAAATAGAATTTCAAAGCAAAAAGTAAAAGTCTTATTACACAAGATACAAAGTGAACAAAATTAACTTACTGAGTCAATTACTCAAAATGCCTTAATAGTTCAGTAAATATTCACATGATGGAATGCTTTTTCTGTCTGAAGTTTGTCTGAAGATGTTTTAAACAGAAGTTTTGCATCAGTTAACTCTTAAATTATTCTTTCAATGTATATTGTAAAACTATCTACTCAGTTGCACTGGGTTTTTATTGAACTTATACATATCGTGAGTATTTAGAGTTCTATCAAAGACTATCACAAAGCAAGTGCATGCCCTCTTTTATTGCTTCTTTAAAAAATAGTCCATGGGGGAAACTTATCTTACATTTCATGATCAAAATCTCAGGTAGTTGCATTATTTTTCTGATTATTGTTAGGCAATAAAAATTATCCTGTGATCATATTAAGTTGTCAGTGTCTCTACTCAGACATTAGAGGACCTAGTCACCAGTCATACACAACAGTCACCTAATGAAGAAAATAATTTTCCCCCTTGAATTTTTTACAGAACCCAGAAAAAGCATGTATGTTTTCTTCATTTCTTGTTTCTTCTTCTCCAAATAGTAGTGATTTGGGGCTTCTGAGATGAGACCAGGGAGAGAAGGCTGAGAGGAAGAGCCAAGTTCCCACTTGACCTGCTCTAGGCCAACTTCGCTTTCCCTTCACCCACCAGGTGTGCAGAGACAAGATTTTATCCCCCTGAGCATTCATGAGCTCTTCAGGGACTTGCCAAGGATCATGGCTAGAAACTTCTCACTAGCTTGCTTGGGGCAGGGGAGTTTGGTTTCCTGCGATGTCTACAGTGCCCAGAAATGTGCAGGGACACTTCCAGCTTCTGTCTGCTGAGGCCGCTTCACCCTTCCAAATGCAACTGGGCACATCGGGCTCACAGGAGACCCTTCTGATGCAATTAATTGCCATAAGCTATTTGAGGAAAGGCTGAAACCTGCATAGTCAGTCTCCTCTCCATGTGTTTCCCTGTCCCATCTAGCTCTTCGGGTCTCTCAGGTAGGAATTAGATTCTATTCTCAATGTCCCCATTAACTTCAAGCTCTCCCATATACCTACTAAAGATATTTTCCTTTGATTTAGGGTGAGCAAGGAATCACTTTTACATTTTTTTCAATAGCCGGGACCTTTTGATGAAATATCCCTCATAAATCCTTTTCCAACTTTCAGCAACTGATCTTTTATTGGATTAACTGAATAAGGGCTTAAAGCATTTTGTAATGGATTTTTTTAAATCTTCTTTGAAATTCCTATCTCACAACTCCGTTTTCTGACATTTATCATCTTGGAGTCTTGGTTTAAACTTTTTAGTTAATATCCTGTTAAGAACAGAATAGTCTGGATTAGAACAGAAGAGCATGACAAGAATAGGCTAAAAGAAAAAGAAAAACAGAGGTATTAATTAGTTCAGTGATTCAAAAAGTTTTGAGAAAACTTTTTACAATGGGTAAAGTACACTATGATTTATCTACCACCAAATATTTTTTGTTCAGCGAATAAAAATCTCACCAGTAAAGAAAGAGTGGAAGAGAAACAAAATAATAAAATAATGATATGGCATTTACAAAATACAAATACACTAAGAAGTTAGACATTCAATTAGAAAATCAATAAATACTAAGATTTACTCAAGCATTTTCAGCACTAAAAACGTATCTTTTCTTCAAGACTGTAGCATTCTAGTTGATTTCAAGGGCACATACACAACATTACCAGGCAATTTTATGGAAACCAGATTGCCTAGGAAAATACTGAGGTAGAGTCCTCAGGAAACCCAAATCACTTTACTTGTAGTTAATTAATCTTTAGTTGCAGAAGTCTTTGCAATTAACTTGGGTAATATTACTTGTAAGTTGATTTTGGTCCTTCATAAAAATGAAAGTCATAATTTTGACATATCGTTCTGCCAGAAAAGAGAAAATGACTTACAGTGTTCAACCCATTAAAGATCATTTTAGATGACCTTCATAGCTCAAGGGAGGGGGATGTCTATATAAAAGACTTTGAGAAACATCCATATAATCTGAGGTTCCAAACATTTTTGAAACATGGGACCCACTTGTTGTCTGCTCAAACCAGCGATCTTTTCTAAATAAAATATATAAATAAAAAACATATGACTCAAAGGATTCCACTTATATTAAATATGGCTATCAACATATTTAATTGAAGCTGGTGATGTGCTATGGTAATAAATGTGTTTCTTCACTAATACTTTAAATAATAAGGTCTAACTGCAAGTCTTCTAGCTATGCAATTTTGAAATAATGATATCAAATGATACTCCAAGATACTTCCATTAAATGTATTGTGAAAATAACTGATTCCCACTGATAACAAATGTTAATGTTTAGTGTTACCTGTAAAGGATGGGCCTGCTAAATTTCAGTTAAAAGCTAGTAAAAAAGAAAACAACAGCAACCTCAAAACTCCTCCTCTCCAAGTACATAGTACCTATCTATATAACCCTAGGTTGAAACTTTTGCTTTAATCTCACTTCATTTTCAGGTAAAAAAGCAAGCTGACACTAATTAAGTGATTTCTTCCAATGCACACCATAATAGACAACCTGAGATCAAAGTAGTAGGCTTCTAATTCAATAAGACCAGTAAAAAAATAAACCTGGAATTTCATTTTACTGAAGGGATGTGCAAGCTCACATATTTAGAATGTCACTCCTTAGTAAAGAATAGGGTTTTATTCAAAACAAATGCAGAAGAATTTGTTAGCCAGGATAAAGGTGATGAAGGAAGACAGCCCCGAGAGTTCTTATCACTCAGAGACCTTTCATTGCCCATCCCAACCATTTTCAAAATTTCACACTTAAAAAAAGCAATTTACAGACATGATTGAAACACTGTGGCTTTGCTTTATAAACATTCAGCAGAAAGCTAAGAGAGAAGGGTGATTATGGGAGCAGTAGACTTACCAAAACAAACAAACAAACAAACCCTCTATATTTAACCAATTCAGGCTCCTATACTGCAATTTTAGCTGCCCTGCATTATATTAGAATTGTAGCATGTCATTTGCAGGTGATGTAAATGATACTTGTAGGAATAAGACAAGAGACACTATCAAGGGAACATTAATGGTTCCAGCTCTCCAATCTTGGTATTATTGACTATTTAAGAATAATGTTAGGCCGGGCATGGTGGTGCACACTGTAATCCCCGCGCTTGGGAGGCAGAGACAGGAGGATCACGCAGGTTCGAAGCCAGCTGTGCCCGCTGGCTTAGGAGACCCTGTTTCCAAATAAAAATGTAAAAATAGGTCTGGGAGTGTAGCCCGGAGGTAGAAGGGCTTCCAGGAAACCCAGTACCACCAAAAAAAAAAAAAAAAAAAGAAAGAAAAAAGAATGTTAGGATGAATTATTATATAACTGAAAAACTAACAACAATCACCAACACCTTGTGAACACCTGCTAGGCAGCAGGCTCCACATGCTCATTCATGGACTTCCCTCAGAGCGGCCCTGTGAGGTGGGCTCACCACCTGTGGAAACTGGTCCGTGGAACTTGAGTCATCTACCCAACCTCAGCGCTAGGCAGCCAGCTCCCTCCAGCATGGTCAGCCAGAATCTGGATCTCTGGCTCCATTCCCCAGGCTGCACACAGCACCCTACCTTCCTCTCCTGCCGTCTCCATGTGCCACCTGTGCTCTTGCTCACCTCCCGTCCTCTTCTGGACTAGCTTCAGATCTTATTCTCTTTAAAAAATTAGTTTTGTCCTAAGTAGTAATCCCCCCAAAGAAATAATGTGCTTTGTGTAGTTTTCAAATACAGAAAATTAATAATTATCAAAGATCATTCTTCCATAGAAATAAAAACAGAATAATTGATTCAATAGTTCGTGTTGCACTACCTATTTTTAATTTGCCTAATTCAGCAACCTCTGTGTGTCCGTGGACAAACCGCCACTATGTTTTCCATCTCAAATGCAAGGAACAAGTGATCAGAATTGACTGCTCTAAGGCCTCGTAGCCTGAATGGGTAACTTTCCAGTTAATTTTTCCACATTTAACAACAATGGCAAGTAGTACTTTTGAAATGTATGGCACAAAATTGGTTTGCAGTCTTTTCAACAGAAACATGAGTTCAGAGCTACCCCTCATTCTTATTTGTTCATGGAAAAGGTATTATCTTTGCTATGTATAGCAGTATTTCCTCAAGCTGTTACATCTGTAGGTTGCTTCAGTTTTATTTTGGTCCATATGTAGTTTATGTTGCAAAAAAGTAGAATGAATTGATGATCAAAGATTAAAGTGATGGTCATTAGAGAAGTAGGTATAACAGAGCTTCAGATTCTGATTGGTGTTTTGGCATCCCTAGGATATAACTTGCCTTGCACATGAGGAATAGGAACTTTTTCAAAACCAAAGAAAATGCTCTCCCTCTTTATTTTTTTTTTTTTTTACAGTACTGGGGATGGAACCCAGGGACATTTTACCTGTAAATGACACCCCAAGCCTTATTTTTTAGTCGTTTGATTTTCGAAATAGAGTCTCACTGAGTTGCAAAGGGCCTTGCTAAGTAGCTGAGGCTGTCCATGAACCAAGATCCTCTGACCTCAACTTCCTGAATGCTGGGATTACAAGCCCGTGCCACCACACCCAGTTTCTCCCTTTTTTTTTTTGTTCCTAACCTAAATGCATTTGAAGAAATAGCTCCATGATTTTTGTCTTTTACTTTGCAGTGTTCCTGAATGTAACAGGAAGAAAAGGACCACTGGACAGAAGGAGAAGGTAAGGCGCTAAAACAAACTCCACCAACATCCCCAACATGCTAACCTTGACCTGTAAAGTTGGCAAAGTCTTAGCTTATTTCATAAATGTTTATATAACACACATCTAGAAATAGCTAAATATTTTGAGGTTCATTAATGCAAAATAAAAACATTTAATTTTGTGAGAAACATCAATCTATATCATTGAGAATAAATCCATATACTCAATGCATATGTGTTAAGCATATGAGTTCTGCAGGTGATCTGTGGAATATATGTTCATTGGCCAATCAGTAAAATGTTAGTCAAGTTGGAGGGATAACATCATATCAAACAGCCAGAAATCATAATGTTTAAGTGTCACTGGAAATAAAGTATTTAAATGATGCGGGAGGTAGTTGAACTCATTCCCTCAAAGAGTTCATTTCTAAAATTGGGTCTACAGAATGTATAAATTTTGGTGGTATGCAGATAAAAATAGTTTCTTTGTTCTGTTTTTGTACTGAGGATTTAACCCAGGGGTGTTCTACCTCTGAACCCCCATTTTAAAATTTTGAAATAGGGTCTTGCTAAGTTGTTGAAGGATTAAGTTGCTGAGGCTGGTCTCTAAACTGCAATCCTCCTGTCTCACTCAAAAGTACTGAGATCATAGGTGTGTGTCATTGGACCTGGCTTAGATAAGAATACATTCTTAATGAGGAAGAGAAGGTTGAGGTAGTGAGGGGATACAGTCTGAGCAAAGGCAGGAGTTTGGAAGGAAGGTACACCAAGGAGTCCCATCCCCACTGGCTGAAGTGACAGTTTCTCCAATAGAGTGGTCATTCTTTTAAAGGAAAGCTATAATACTTACTAAAACGATACTAAATATTATTCCTGGAAGAGAGCTATGTAATTGGATCACATATCTTTAAAAAGAAAAACAGGTTTGGATGACAGGAAGGAAGATTATAAATAAGAATATTGATTATTTAAAAAAATAGAGTGGCAACAAGCAGGAAAGGCTGGGGCACTGAAGCTAAGACCATTCAGATCTCCCTGGACCTCTTATGAAAAGTGGCCCCAGCCGGCCATGAGTAGCATGAGATTTGGCTCTTGGAGTCAATTTGATGGAGAGGTAACTACAGGGCTTCTCTAATTTTTAATTCAGGATAAAAGGATGAGATGAAAATTGACTCTGAGAGATGTGTCAAAAGTTTGTATTATCTGTATCTTTTATAAATAAGAAAGAATACATATAGAATGTTGATTTTAAGTATTATGCATTTAAGCCAAATTCTAAAGTTGAAACTTGGAAAAATTATAAAATGACAGAAATATTTGGGCTGAATTTTGAGTATTCTGAATGATGTGTCCAGGTGAATCCAAATTTCTATTTAAAGTTGGATTGAGAAAGCAAACAAACACAAACCTTCAGTGATTTTAGTAAAAATCAGTTTAAGTATGTCACTACATAAATCTACTTCTCTGCCTCAGTAGAGATTACTAAATACAATTGAATCTTTTATGACAATCCTGGAAAACAAAACGAACAAAGCCCTATGGTATACTGTTCTAACACGAGCCAGTAATCCATACTTTCCTACACATGTAAAATACATGAAAATATTTAAAATAAACATGAGACATTCATTTTAATCATGAGTGGCACTACAGAATCATTTAAAAATCAGTTCTTAAATTTGCTTGTTTTTTGCCATTTTTTCTGAATTTAAAGTGGGAAGTTAATTGAAGGTTCCACTTTCAATGTGGGGTTTTATAACTTAATATTGACACTATTAGAAACAACTATTCAAATTGCTCTACTTAATGTCAGAAAGGAAAAAATAAAACAACAATGCCTTAACATTAGGTAATCTCACCACTTACCTGCAAACTCTGGGCTATGTTTTCCAGTAAATCTCTGGGCTCTTGTGCTTTTAAATAGCTCAAATTTTGTACTCTGGGCCTTTTACGTAAAATTTAGAAGAATGTAATAACAACTACCTTTGCATTTTAAATTCTTGTCAAAAATTATTTGTATTTTCACTCATATGTGCTAGTACATCTTGACTTATCATAAGTAATGTGTAAGGAAAATAAGAACATGAATTAATTACTAAGTGATTTGCTTATAATCATAGTAGTAGCAGTAGTACTAGTTAACAACAGCAGAATAAACAGAAGTAAATATTCAGAAAATATTTACTCTGTGTCAAATATTGTGCTTAGTGGTTCATGTTTTTATCATTTTATACTCTCATTGGTCTTTTGCCCAAAGTTTCCTAAAACGTACAGGAAAGGTATGTTTCACTAAGCTGAAAAGCTTAGTCACACGGGGCGACTCGCTGACCTTAAGAAGATAATTTCCATTGATTTGAAACAATAAGAGCTTTCCTAGTTCCCTAGGAAAATACAATTGTGGTATTTCGAGCTGGAAACTGGAGTCAATATGACATTTTTTATATTCTTGTTCTAAAAATCTACTCAGACTTCAAATTCAGTTCTTTCGGATGATGGTTTGAGAGTTGAAAGGGTGAGTAGCACTTTGAAAGAAACAAAAGTGTCTCTTTACTAGTGTTCTCTTCTGTAAAGTTTCTATAGAAGATAAGCCAAGAAGAACTCAATACTGAGGTCCACAAAAACCCTATGCCTTTGGGATTGCTAAATAAAGGGCTGCTAATGCCACAGAGGAGACATAAGAGACCTGTGACTCTAGGAGACATGTTATTAAAGTTTGTAAGTGCATGGCTGTCTCGTTAGGCTTAAAAATCAAAAGGAACAGACATTAGTGGTGCCTGCCTATATTCCTGGAACTTGGGTGCCTAAGACAGAAGGATTGCAAGTTCAAGGCCAATCTCAGCAATTTAGTGAGACCCTTAGCATCTTAGCTAGACCCAGTTCCAAAATTAAAAAAAAAAAAAAAACAGGACTGTGGAATATGGCTTAGAGGTGGAACATCCCTGAGTTCAATCCCCAGTACCTAACACACACACACACACACACACACACACACACACACACACACACACACACGATATAAAAGAGCCAGGTGTGGTGGCGCACACTTGTAATCCCACCATCATTTGGGAGGCTGAGACAGGAGGATCAAGGTTTGCGGACAGCCTCAGCTACTACTTAGGCCCTTTGCAACTCAATGAGACCCTGTTTCAAAATAAAGCATAAAAAATAGGGCTGAGGGTGTACTCCAGAGGTAGAATGCCCCTGAGTTCTATCCCCAGTACAAAAAAAAAAAAAAGATATAAATGAGGGCAAGCATTGTCATTATTTTTGACTTGGTAACTTCTGACTGTGCATCCTGCAATGTGGCTGACCATTCACTCCAGAACTTAGGGATCTCGAATTATGCACACAGTTTTCCTTGCACAGTTCCTCATAGCAAGAGCAGTAAGTTACTTTTAATCTAGAGACTGCAAACATCACAACTTTCTGGAGACTCTGTGGACCCAATTTTAGTGGTAATGGTTAACAAATTCTTCAGCAGAGACAGCACGTTTTTGTATTAGTTTCCAAGGAGGGAGCATGAGAGAGAAAGGATCAGGGAAGTGTCCCTCTGTCAACTTTGTCTTTTGAATCTTTCTTTCCCCTCCTCCTCCTCCTCCTCCTCCTCCTCCTCCTCCTCCTCCTCCTCCTCCTCCTCCTCCTTCTCATCCTCCTCCTCCTCCTCTTCCTCCCCCTCCCCCTCCCCCTTTCTCTCCTCTTCCTCTCTCTCATTTTTCTTTTCTTTGTTAAAACTAAAACAACATACAATCTTCACCAATACATAACTTTCACCAACTATGTATCTGCCACAGAAGAAAAATTCAGCAAACAGTGGAGATTTGCATAATCCAAAATGTCTAGATATTTCTGATATTCTATAAATATTGCTTGAAAGGGTTGCATACTAAATTGAATTGGAGCTACCAAATTCCATAATATTTTGTTTTTATTTTGTTATAATTGTTCATACTATCTTTCAAATTTATGTTGCCAAATCTTAGAGGACTTACAGGGTTACTGCCTGTATTTATTAGGTCCCCGAGTTGGCCAAGATAGGAATCAGTGCCACATATCTAGCTAACTTGGGATAAGAAATATTGTGATTTTATAAAATTCCCTCCTTCTTTCTCTTTTATTTATATGATCTTACCTAACTTTTCTAGCTAAGATGAGTGGTTACTTGAAGGGATCACCTTCGAGTGATGAAGGGTTTGAAAAGTGTCAGCCTCATTCACTTGAGTTTGAGTGCTGTAAGACACTGTGTCTCTTGGATGAACACACAAGTTGTTCTTGTTAAAGTGAGCTTGGAAGCTCATATTTGAAAAATTAAAACAGTTCAAGCAATGAACCACAAAGCACTTTATTGACCTCCAATTTTCAGCTAAAATTGCGAGGAGTTCTGGGTTACCAGGGTTACTCTCATAATTGAAGCGAATTTATTTAAAATAATCTATGTCCGTTCTATTATTTCTCCATCACTAATGTCAACACTAGTATTTTAATCTTGTTGTACTGTACTTATTTGATGAGACATCTGCTTCTCTCTGACATCTTTTCCTTTTCCTTCATCAGCTGCCTTGCTCATTATATATTATTAGCCCAACCTAAGCTGGAAGGGCGATGTGGGAGCACAGGATTCTTCCGAGTGAATCTCATGGCCAGATGAGCCAATATCAAGTGGTTTTTGGTCCCGTGTCCACAGTGATAAACTAATATTATTGGTGATCCTTAGACTCTGTTTATTTTAGCACATTCACAAAGTTTCCGGATATGAATCAATACTGTGCAAGGGTCCCCAAATCACTTACTACCAGTCATTTGGCTAAGGAATGGGCCCAGCTTACTACTTTTTTTTGGTGTATGGAGGGATTGAACCCAGGGTTATTTTGCCTCCAAGCTATATCCCCAGCCCTTTTTATGTTCATTATATAGTGAACAAAAGTTTCATATAGTAATTGTTATTATTGTTATTTAGTAAACAAACTTTTAGATCCAACAAAAGTAATATATTAAACCATTTACATATGCCATGCACTCTCACTATAATATAAACAGTATCTGTAAGATAACTGTCCCTTAAAATTTTTAATGATTTTAAAAATTTTTTAATTTAAGTTTTTGGTACTAGGAACTGAACTCAGAAGCCTTCTACTTCTTAGCTATGCCTTCAGCCCCTTTTTTAAAATAAAAACTTGTTTTGAAAAATGGTCTCCCTGGTTGCTGAGAATCTTGCTAAGCTGTCGAGGCTGGCCTTGAACCTGTAATTCTCCTGTCTCAGCCTCAGCCTTCCAAGTACTTGTATTACTGGCATGAGCCAACACATCTGGCTTTATGGATCATTTTTAATGGCAGAGAACCATTGAAACATTTTTTTCCCAAGAGGACAAATTGTAGAATTAATAGGCAAATTAACTTTGTGAAATGTATTATACCTTTCATCTAAAAGGTATATGG
Source organism: Muscardinus avellanarius (assembly GCF_963383645.1). NCBI lineage: Eukaryota > Metazoa > Chordata > Mammalia > Rodentia > Gliridae > Muscardinus > Muscardinus avellanarius. Next base: position 54,413,800 of record NC_137787.1, on the reverse strand, counting down.
AGGGACGTTGAAAGTGAAAAGATATGAGTTGGTTTTATTGAAGAAATGACAAAATTATTCACTTGCTGCTCACAGAAAATTTATTGGCACTCACCACACCATCTTAGCAAAGAGAAATGCCACAAAATACTATTTAAACTGATATTTGAAAGCATAAACATGCTGATGTAGCCATCAGATGAATCTATTCCATACCAGTTAAGCCAGGCCAATCGAGAAATTTACAGATGATATTTATGTGGTTCATGATGCCAATTGAGAAATTTCCAAAAATGTATTCCTTTTTTCACACAGGGCTGGGTAGATTTCCAGCAAGCATATTGATATTGCCAAGTCTTTTAGTGCAATTAGATCTTCCACCATGCATGATGTTTTACTTAAAGGTGATTACTGATGGGAAAACTTATGCTTTTATGAACTGGTTTTTTTGCTTCTGAAAAAAAGGTACCCATTTTAACAAGCTAAGGAAACATTGCCAGGCAATGTGAAAAAATAAATTGTATTTAGTTTTTATAATCAGTTATGTTTGTCAGAATTCCTGTGGAAAAAACAAAAAAAGGATAAATGTTATTGGTGTTTTAATTTTCAATATATTTTTTCTTTTGCTACTGAAACCTTTTGTGATTCTTGCATTATCTTAGGGGGATTCCTCTTTGAAAAATAATTCAATTTATTTTTATTTCAATTTGAACTCTTGCTTAGATAAATAGGGAGATCAATTCACATTGATTTCAACTAAAGTAGACATTCTCAGAGTCTAATGAGAGATTATCTTGAAAAATATTAATACAAATAGTATACAAGGTTTTGTGTGTAGAATTAGGTTTTATACAGAGATAATATTTTATCTGTGATTCATTTTGGAACTAAAAAAGAACAAGGTCATGCTTTCTTTTTCCGCTATCAGAAAATATCTTTTTCCTCCTCATCTTGTTTAATAACATCATCATCATCAACAACAAATTTCATATAGAAATCAGAGTGGCTAATGCTCTTATACAAAATATAACATAACTCACATGTAGAACTGCCTTTGTGTATGTGTATGTTTTGTTTATGTATCTCACAAATTATAATCATTACCCATATAATCCCACTTTTCATAATTTAATATAAATACTATAACCAGGTTTTAGTTCATAAGAAGTTGGTAGATCCACAAAATGGTGGTAGAGTTTAGAATGACAGTTTAGGCTGAATTTGAATTTTAGGAAAACTTTGAACTCATTGAAGATTAGGTTTCTTCCCTTTACTATTTGCAAGACTTCATATTGGCTCCATTTACAGTTCAGGAGAAACACATTTAAGAAATGATTATTTCATGCTAAAAATACTAAAATATAAGTATGAATGCTATATAATGAGAAATATACTAATTGTAATATACTAATTACATACTATATATCAGTAAATATATTAATATTAGTAAATATACTAATATTAAATATACTATTAAATATTAGTAAATACAGTAATTGAATGAATATGAATTAATATTAAGTAATATTAAATAATAAGTAATATTAGTAAATATACATATTAGTAAATATACTAATATGCTATATAATGAGAAATATACTAATTGTAATATACTAATTACATATTACATATTAGTAAATATACTAATATGTAAGTGCTGAACATGATATCATTTATATATAAAATAGATAAATTTTTATATGAGTGTGGTATAAGCCATAAGTTCTGAGTGATCTAATCACAAAGTCAGCATTAGCTACAATTGCTAATAAGAAGAGTTCTCAGTAGAAAGAAATACTCATCTGTAATATTCAATAAGGACCTAGTCTCCTTGACTAGGTAGAAAAAATGTATTTCATATGTAAGTGGGAGGATTGATGGAATCTTCTAGAAATAACTTTTTATGTCTTTGCTACATCTGACTATGGCTAACATCTCAGAATTATTCCCAGGTAGGTCAGCTCCACTTTTAAATTCAGGAATGAGCATATCTCTGACAACCTTTCTTTCTGCCGGCCCAGCTCCCTCTCCATCCTAGTCTTGCCACTTTGGGGAAGTTTTTTTTCTCCATCATCAACAAGTCACTAAATTATCATAAGATGCAGACCTATTTCTACTACCACCTTCCTACTTTTACTGTCCATGCAAATATAGGCGGATAGAACACACGCAATATCAGTAACACACCCTTAAGTCCTGTTGCTGCCGTAGCTCTTCCATTTCCCAACAGCTTAGGGCCCTCCTGCTCTAAAGGAAAGTCTAGAAAATATTACTTAGGCCAGCCTGTCACATTTGCTTCTACAGCATGATCTAGAATGTTACCAACTCTGAACTCAGGCAAACTAGAGGCAGATCCCAGTTTTTATAAAGACTGTTTAAATTTAGATTTGTAATTTCTCTGAGCCTCAGTTTCATCAGAGCATAACTGGCCCCTTGTAGAGTGGCTATAGTAAATTTTGCTAAAAATGACCAATGATTGTATAAATAAATGATTATATAAATGATGTAACACTTTGCTCCAAAATTCATAATGTTTAACTTTTTTTTTTTTTTTTTCCGTACTGGGAATGGAACCAACGGGCATTCTACCTCCGAGCTACACCCCCAGCCCTATTTTTTATTCTTTGTTTTAAAACAAGGTCTCACTGAGTTACAAAGGGCCTCACTAAGTAGTACCTGAGGCTGTCTGTGAACCGTGATCCTCCTGTCTCAGCCTCCCAAATGCTGGGATTACAATCATCCTTTTGTCCAGTGTTTCCAAGCTGTATATGCTACCTGCCCACTAGTCACTTAGTACCCTCTTGGTTATCAGAGGGACTGTAGCTGTATCTCAGTGCTTGTGTTTGAGTAACTCTTATTTTACTAAAAATGGACCCAAAGTGTAATAATATAGTGATGCTGGCAATTGAAATATATTAAAGAGAAGCAGTAAAGTGCTGCCTTTAATTCTCATGTGACATTATCTCAAGAAGAAGGGTAAATACCATACAATAAGATATTCTGAGAGGGAGAGATCACATATAACTTTTTGTTTTTTTGGTGGTACTGGGGTTCTTGGAAACCCTTCTACCTCCAGGCTACACTCCCAGACCTACTTTTATACTTTTTTATTTGGAAACAGGGTCTCTAAAGCCAGTGCAGCTGGCTTCGAACCTGTGCCATCCTCCTGTCTCTGCTTCCCAAGTGCAGGGATTACAAGTGTGTGCCACCATGCCCGGTTCATATAATTTTTATTATTATATATTTTTATAATTTTTCTATGTTAATTACCATTGTTAATCTCTTACTGTGCCTAATTTATGAATTAAAAATTATCATATATACGAATCTAGAGGAAAAACCAGTATGTGTAGAGTTGGGTCCTATTGAGGGTCTTAGAACACATCTCCTGCAGATAGGAAGGAGATTACTGTATAAATAACAATATGGAAGGTTTATTTAGTGATCTATGAACAGTTATTAACATATCATGTTAAGTATAATATCATCTTTTAAAATGTTATACATTAACACGTGGCCTGCATGATTCTCACCTGCCCAGTCCCTCCTGCTCCCCAGCCTCCTTGCTCCTTGCATGTCAGGCGAACTCTACCATCTAGATAACATGGTGGCCACTCCATGTGTCTGACATTTATCACCTCCCACCCCAGACTTCTCCATGGCTCTCTTTCTAACCTACTTCATGTATTAATTGAAATGATCACTCTCTAGAGAACTCCTTTTCTGACTATGGTGTTGAAAATTGCAATCCTGTTCTTAATTCCCTCTTGCTCTTTCATGAGAACAGAGAACAGAGATTTTTGTCTCTTGGTTTTTTTTTTGTTTTTGTTTTTTGTTTTTTTTTTTTTTACTATAGCTCTAATTCCTAGAGTACACCACAGAAATACAATAACAAATAACTAAAGGAATGAGGCCAATCAATAATACTTCTCTAGATACTTCTAAGCAGATTATATAAACAAACTTCTTGAATTCTCTCAAAACCAATGTCAAGGGAAAGAACTTCCTGTATGGGTGACATGAAGAGGTCAAGTTTTTCCTCTCCACAGAAAACATGTATAAACTGAAAGACATTAACAAAAACAACTATTCTATAACCTGATTTATCAAGAGAACACAGTATTTTGAGAGGCTTTTTTTTTTCCTTAAAAAAAAAAAAGTCTGAAGCCGGGCGTGATGGTGCACACTTGTAATCCCCACGCTTGGAAGGCTGAGACAGAAGGATCGCACAGGTTCGAAGCCAGCCTCAGCTACTTAGGCTCTCGGCAACTTAGTGAGACCCTGTTTCCAAATAAAATATACAATAGGTCTGGGAGTATAGCCCAGAGGTAGAAATCCTCTGGGTTCCACCCCCAGTACCACAAAAAAAAAAAAAAAAAAAAAAAAAAGGCTGAACATTCAGGTAAGGGCAGTGATCGCCCATACCCTGCTTGCCTTGAGCTAGACCTGGATGAAGGCCCCCACACAACCACAGGGGGTCACTGTGCTGCAATGTTTTGTCACCATTTGATTGTCCCATTGTTCAGCATTCTAGGTGACCACCAGCCACCTACGCATGTCTGCAGCCCACGTGGCATAGACAGCAGAACCCCTTCTTATCTAACAAAGAAGCCCATCTCCTCATTAAAGGGCAGCCGAACTCTAAATACCACCAAGAGCTTGGATATTTTATAGAAAAAAAAAGGGGGGGGAAGAAAATCCAAAATATGAAAGGAGTAGACAGACAGACAGACAGACAGACAGACAGACAGACAGGAAGATGTCATAAGCAGTGGTACCTTGTGCAGCCAGCTCCTTCCACCTCTCTTTGTTCTGCTGTATGATGTCCACCAGGTTGTTCTTGAAGCTCTTTAGGTCCACGGCTGTGAGGGAGTAGTCTGGGGAATAGCTTCCATCACTCACAAAGCTTTTTGAATTTGATCTTCTCAGAGAGTCAGCAATGTGCAGCCCCCCAATGGTGGACGAGCTAATGGTAACAACCAAAGAAACCAGAAGATGCCAAGGTCAGGATGCCGGGGTGATGGAGAAAAATCTGAAAAGCTGTACAAAACATGCTGAAAGACCAGTGTGGTGAATGCTCAGACCCAGCGTGAGCACTTGGAGCTGCCGGTCTCCATCCCTGTCCTTCTTCCCATGGAGGGGATCAGGGACTCTCCTCAGTGCACTTAGAGGGCTTTGAATTTTTAAAGTAGTGGACATCAGGTCTCAATTTCAAAAGAGCAGATGTAATGCAGAAAAGTACCACCAGGTGGAAGTACTACCTAATACTTGTAAAAAACTTAAGGATACTTGGTTAAATAAAAGGTTATTGAGTATTGAAAAGATGAAAAAATGATGCCAGAGAGGGAAAAACATACCTGCTTGCCCCATAGTTAGACGTTTCAGTTTTTGAGGCTTCCTCTATAAGAGGAATGACAATTTTCTCTGTTGAGTCTGTCAGAAGAGAAAATGTTGGCTCTACTATAAAATCAATGAAACCTAAAAAAAAAAAAACAAAGAAAAAACCAAGTGTTACAATTTCCTGAATACTAAAATCAGTAATAATGAAGAGTCTCTTTTTGAAACACTCTTGGGATAGCAAGTATCAACTCTAATACTGGCTCTGCTTCCCCTTTTATATTATTTTAATCAGGTAACACAATCTTTAGAGATAGTTTAACACTTTCTATAAAATGACCCTCAATCAATAGCAGTGATAGACTTTAAGCCAGCTAACTCAAGTATATTGGCTTTCCTATTAAATATTCAGCCTTTTGTGCTGTTGCTAACAATAGATTTAGATCCAATGAATGGGAATATATTTTCCTTTCTCAATGAGAAGGATCATTACCTTTTGGGAAAAGCCCTTACCTAATGATTGGATTTTACTACTGACTCCCCTTTAGAAAAAAAACACAAAATCTAAACTCTATAGAAATTAAATAATTGAGGTTTTTAATCTCAGACCACAGGGAGGCAACCACCTTTAAAACATTTTTTTCGTACTATATCAGCCAGAGCTTTCTGCCAACATGTTAATATTTCAAATTGCTGTTTATTATTCCCTGGATGTAAAGTGTTAGTTCGCACCGTGTGGGCGTGTGCTGTCAAGTCAGCCGAGGAACTGTACCATCTCTGCGAGACAGCACTAATCCCTCCATTTCGAGATGTCAGGATTGAATGAAGACTTTTGCATATCATGTACTTATCAAGATAGAAAGTGATGTACTGAGAAGGGGGCATTTGCCACCCAGCACTTAGGTGGAAACAGAGACAACCTCTCCTAAGCTCTGAGTACATGCCACACACCAGGTCCCAGGAGACAGCTAGTGTTCAAAGACAACTGCGTATTTCCTTGGACTCACCTGGCAGCGATGGATTACCATCTGCTGCTATTTTGTTGTGGTTTGTTCGTTTGCTTGCTTGGTTTGTTTGTTTGTGCAATGCTGGGGATTGAGCCCAGTATCTTGCCTAGGTTCAAACCTAGTGAACCCCGAGTTTAGGCACGTGTTCAGCCTCTGAGCTGCATCCCCAGCTCTCTACCATCTAAATATAAGAAAATTGAGGGTCTCACATTAACTGAGAAACTGATTAGAGTATACATTGAGGCACATTTCTAATTTTAAAAGAATTTACAGGCATACACCTGTAATTCCAGTTCTTGGCAGGCCGAGACAGAAGGGTAACAGGTTTGAGGCCAGCTGCAGCAATTCAGTGAGGCCCTTCCTAACTTAGGCCTTGTTTCAAAATAAAAATAAGCGGGACATGGTGGCACATGCTTGTAATTCCAGTACTTGGGAGGCTGAGGCTGGAGGATCCCAGTTTAAGGACAGCCTCAGTTACTACTTAGTGAGGCCCTTTGCAACTCAGTGAAACCCTGTTTCAAAATAAAAAGAATAAAAAATAAGACTGAGAGTGTAGCTCGGAGGTAGAATGCCACTGAGTTCCATCCCCAGTACCAATAAATAAAAAATAAAGTAATTAATTTAAAAATAGGTCTGGGGGTATATCTCAGAGGAAAAATGGCCCTGGGTTTAATCCTCAGGAATCTTCTCAAAATAACTTCTTGTGTTTTAATTGACACCTTTAAATAAAAGTAATGTTATTTGCCCACCCAGGTAGTTATTTCAAGTTCTCTGTATGGTTTTAAATTCCTAGGATATGCAAAGTGTCCAATGAAGCACAATACCCACCAACTAACATAGCAGCAGTGTATATACAACAGCATGTATATAAATCAAGCCTCCCTAACTTGGCATTCCTGCCCAGCTTGCCAGATGATGTCCTTAGCCTGCAGAGTCACACTTTCTAAGCAATGACAGGCACCTGTGCCATGGTTTCCAGATAAGCAGCTGTTGGCACTTGGTTGTAAACAAGGAACAGTCAGAGGCTTTCTGACCACTCTGTGGCTTTGTGTAGGTGCTACTGCTCTGGGAGCACAAGTTCAGAGGTAATTTAGTGATTTTTTTTTAGTTTATTAATAATGTAGTTCAGTAATGAGGTTGCTGGCTCAGAGGATAACTATTACAAATCTTTGAACCATGTAAAATCGTAATTATATGTTTTAATAATGGGCTGATGTTTAAATTCCCAACATAAATATAGATATGAATGAATGTGGTTGGAAGAAATAGTATTTTGAAAATTTCCTGCTGCTGACCTATACATATCACAAGGAATTTTTTCCAAAAGAATATTCGGAGGTAGAATGCCCCTGGGTTCCATCCTCAGTAACATAAAATAATTAAAAAGACTATAAACTCATATATAAACATACTATGGAAACTTAGCAATAATAGGATAGAAATGCTAATATATTCACCAAGTTGTCTTATAGCTAAAGAATTACATTATAGAAAACAATAATCAACAAAAATGAAAAGTACTATTATTCTCACAAGAAAAAAGTTCTGGATTTTATTTAAAAAGTTACAACCAGAATAACAATGACAATACATAATGCTGCTTTCTTCACTTTGTGTAATTATTTCAATGATTCTTATTATTCTGCACCATCTATACCAGTCTAAAGTAAAAACTGATGAATATAGAGTGAGGTTTCCCTAGAAGACATTGAGCAGCACAGTATATGCATTTAAAAATGAACAAACACAGCTGCTTTCCAGGACCACTGAGCTCTGCATTACCTATTTGTGACTGGGCCACCATCGTCGAATTCCGATCACACAGTGGGGAAAATGGAAGCCCCAGTTCAGCTTCCTTGTCTCCCTGGGGAAAGAAAAACACATTTGTTTTTAGTGAGATGGGCAGCAATGTAGTCACATATATGAACACATCATTCTGTGTTGTGTTTTCTTCCTCAGTCCTTTTCTCATCCCACTCCCCTCCCCAAACCCCTTCCACTATTCTACTGGCCTCTCTCATTTACCTAAAGTCCCTTTTGTTTATAATTTCTCTCTAGCTTCCACATATGAGAAAAAACAAGGGACCTTTGACTTTCTGGGACTGATCTCATTTAGCATAATATTCCTAGCTCCATCAATTTTCCTACAGATGACATAATCTTGTTCTTTATGGCTGAGTAAAATTCCATTGTGTATACCACACTTTTGTATATATACCTATTCATAGTTGACAGACACCTAGCTCCGTTATTTGGCTACTATGAACTTTGCTGCTATAAACATGGGTATGCATGTATGACTATAGTATTCTAACTTATTGATTATTTTGTAAAGAGATTGAGGAGTGGTATAGCTGGGTCAAATGGTGGCTCCATTCCTAGTCTTTTGAGCAACCTCCATACTAATCTTCATAGAGGTTGTACTAATTTACAGGCCTGCCAACAATGTACAAGAGTTATGATTTCCCCATAACCTCACCATTTTACTTTTTTCTTTAATGCCAAATAATTAGAGCCTCAGGATCAAGATTTTATGATTGAACTAATATTTCAACTTAAATGAGTATGAACGTTATGAAACTTTTTATTAAGTTTTATTAAATGTCCCACAAGTAATGAAGAATATCATCAACATTATTATGTTTTCTGTGCATAATTTTAATGCATGCTTCTTTGAGAACATTGAAATGTTAATGTTTCTTCAGTACATAATCTTATTTCAAGTAAATGAATTGGGCACAAATGTTAAGCAATCCTATTTATGTTTGGGTTTAACATCATGAGAAGTTATTAGTTTTTTTTTTTTTTTTTTTGGTGGTACTGGGGTTCCTGGAAGCCCTTCTACCTCCGGGCTACACTCCCAGACCTATTTTTATATTTTAATTTGGAAACAGGGTCTCTTAAGCCAGCCCGGCTGGCTTTGAACCTGCGCGATCCTCCTGTCTTCGCCTCCCAAGCGTGGGGATTACAAACATGCACCACTGTGCCCGGCAGAAGTAATTAGATTTCCATCTCCTAAATCACACGTGGTTGGTCGTCACAAACACTTATTCTCACAAGATATATCAGATACTAGGACTTTTCATTTAAGATAATGTGCTTATGAAAGAAAGGAGGAGGGAATATTTCTTGTTCCTTTTTTGTTTCAAATATCTGGCCATTTGAATGAATACTTTGGACTTTGTTTTCTTCCTAATTTATTGGCTGAATACCTTCAGGAGGTGCCAGGTTTTGCATTAGGCCATAGCTTAGCAAGCAACACCTGACTAAAGACTTCAAGGTTCCCTTTTGGTCTGTTTCCTCTAATTTTTGTTGACCTCGATCTTTACAACATTATGTCAATATGTATGGCTTTTTTCAATCCTCCTCCTTTTTTCTTCTTCTTTTTCTCCTTCTTCATCTTCTTCTTATTCTTATTCTTATTCTTATTATTTTAAATGTTTTCTGTTGCATTCTCTTTAAGCCATGATTCTGATTATAGACAGAAAGTTTGAAATCAGAATTGTTTGGAAAAATCTAAATATGTCACAAAAGAAGTATGTAAAGTTGCTGCAAACAGGAACATTTCACTATATCATAACTTAGAGAAAATAAGAACCCAAAATTTCTATGACCTCTCTTAGCAATTTACCTAATTCATAATATCAATTTTGTCTATAATTAATATCTATACCCTTATACAGGGACAAATGGAAGGGAATTATTAATGTTATTGGTCCCAGGGTCAAAAGAGATAGACAAATCTTCTATTTTTTTTTTTTTTTGGTGGTACTGGGGTTCCTGGAAGCCCTTCTACCTCCGGGCTACACTCCCAGACCTATTTTTACATTTTATATTTGGAAACAGGGTCTCCTAAGCCAGCACGCACGGCTGGCTTTGAACCTGCGCAATCCTCCTGTCTCTGCCTCCCAAGCGCGGGGATTACAAGCGTGTGCCACCACGCCTGGCTAAATCTTCTATTTTTGAAGGGCTATATTATTGCAGATAGGTCCTTGCACTGAACAGATTTCTCATTTATGACCTTACTTTGTGATCTTGACCTACTTATTTTGAGAATATGATATAATAATTGTAGTTCTAACTGCCTAATAATCTAATATAATTTATACAAAGCCCAAAAAGTGCCTAACATCTAGTAGTCCTTAAATTTAGCTAATAAGAATCATAATTCATAACAGAAATATTGTACAGTTATGTGAATTAAAGATATTTATGATGGCTAATGCACATCATAAATGGGATGGTTTTAAATCATAAATGGGATGGTTTTAAATAACACAGAAAAGAATTAGCACTTGATTTAGAATGAAATAAAGAGGCATTGACTTTCTTCCTTTCCTAGCAAGGAATCAACATGACAGGAATTTCACTTTTGAAAGATTAATTAGTAAAATGAGGGATGACTTGGGGTGGACTAAGGATGGTCCTTGGTCCTCCACACTGAGTAGCAATGAGCCTCTTGGTGCTAGTCATGGAAACTAGTGGATCTGGCTAAGTGGTAGACTTGAAGACTAATATTGATTTAATTATTAGAACATTAAGAATAAGGTACAGGAATAATTGATGGTTTATTACTGGATAACTATTATTGATAGTTTGTCTTAAGCTATTAAACATGCATGCAGGGCCAATTTTTCTATAGCTGAAATAGAAGATTTAGTGTTATATTTGCTTCCAACACCCTACAATTAATTTAGAATATCAAATTTCCATTGCTAAGGTACATTAATTATTCAATCTATTTATAAATATTTCAAAGTGTTATTTATTCTTTAAGATAAATAAAGGCCACGAGTGCAAGGCTAGTAAGGAACCCTGTAGCCAGACTAAGGAGTCAGAAACCCAAGGAGACAAGATGATACTACCAAGTACAGAGAAAGATATAGAAAGGGACAGTACATTCCCTGAGTATAAATTTAGCCTGCTTTATATTTTCTTATTCTATTCTTGGATAGGGAAAATTTAATATGCATCAAGATAAAACCAGGGTTCAAAGCAATAGGCATCATATATGACAAATAGTTTATATTTTTAGGGGATGTGCTTTCATTTCAAGTTGTAGCTTTTAGAAAGCAAAAAACACACCTTTAAAAACACCACATCTATTCTGGTGTGTAAATTGACTTGTACATGTGGTCAGGGCAAACACTGAACTCAGTTAATGAGCCAGTGAGTCCTATGCTGCCTGGGGTCCAGCACTGTGCTCTGGGGGTGAATCTGCAGGTGAGCAGGTAGCAGAAGTGATGAAATTGGAAATACCAGGCAGTGCTGTGGGTGTAGCCTGGCAGTTTAGGCCCACCGCAGCAATTCCCATGGAGGTCGTTGAGGTTTCTTCTTTGAAAGGCCATGACAAAGAGCTAGAAATTGTTTTTACACTTTCCTAACAGACTAAATGGCTCTGACAGCTAAACCAGGCATTAAATTCTGTGACCAAACAGCACTTTTTCTCCCTTGCCTTTCTGTGGAACCAAAAAATAAATAAATAAATAAATAAAATAAAATCTATAATTTTAAGGAAATGAAGAAGATGAGAATGTAAAATATAGTAATCATAAGCAACTTGTTTCATTAAAATCTAAGCCACAGAAGCAATGTCAATAAGAAACGTTCAAGAAATCCTTGATCACAGGTTTTGGAACCACCAGAAAGCTGAGAGTAGAATTTGAGGGTCCATTAGTTCTACAGGGAAATTTAATTGGTGACAGAGATAAAGGGTTCTAGTTCAGTCTTCTCTGAACAACTTACCTAAGAAATTTAGACCATCTGATTACTTTCCTTCACTCCTTTTTATAAAAGGGTCCTCCTAAGTTCTCAGAAAACCACCTAACCTATTTAAATATTTAATGATGCAGTGTAATAGTATTTTTATATTATAATACATCATAGGACATTAGAACTCCCTATATAATTGATATTTACATTACTTTCATGGTTCTTAAAACCAGATTTTAGCCGGGCGTGGTGACGCACACTTGTAATCCCCGTGCTTAGGAGCAGAGACAGGAGGATCGCACAGGTTCGAAGCTAGCCTCTCTGGCTTAAGAGACCCTGTTTCCAAATAAAAATATAAAAAATAGGTGTCTGGGAGCATAGCCCCGAGGTAGAAGGGTTTCCAGGAACCCCAGTACCATGAAAAAAAAAACTGATTTTATTTTTATTTTTAAAGTTATTATCCTGGTTCAATGTTATCTATGCAGTTTTGAGAGCTGTAGCTACAATTTTTTAATGCTAGATCATTGTTTGAGGCTGACTGCTTTTTTATTACTCCAAGAAATAAAATTTATTTTGAAATAACATTTTTTATTCTAGCAATGTCAAAGAAAATTGAGGGTTTTAACTACATACAATTTAGGGTAAAATTGCTGTCTTAACCATTCCTTCCAAATAACTTCCTTTTCTAATCATTTGTTTCTCCTTGGCTAGCAAGGTAATATTTATTCATAGATATATATTTGCCCAAATACAGATTTTTTCCCCCCATGTGCCACAAAATAACTAGTTGAAGTTATTTGGTTTTATGTATAAAACAGGACCAAATTTTAATGGAAGTGACTTTTATGTTTTTAATTGTGTTAATTTTTCTATGTGTGCCAAAGTAATGTGTATTCAAGAAGACAATAAGAAGCGAGCCCTGTCTTCCTTCTCTGATGGTTATTGTCTTGGCTGGTGCCTCCACCTGTGGTCCCTCTCTCCAATGAGTCATGCTTAAAGTGAATGGAGCATCGTCCACATGCACCCAGTACATCCAGAGAGCAGAGGCAACAGTGTCTGCCGATCTGTTGAATACTCAGAGAGGACACGCCCTGTGTTGGTGAATGTCACAAGCATGTTCTGAACATGACTTGAAGATAAGGATCCTACCACCAGTAGCTTTTTCACAAGGCAGAAATAAGGGTATACAATCCTGATTTACTCTGGGTACAACTTTTGATGATTTTAGAAGGTGAACCTAAAGTAGATGTGCCAAAGATAGGGCTGATGATGAGACTTCTAAGGAAGATATAATTAATTGGTCTATATTTGCTTTTCCTCCAGAAATACACTATTTTAAAAATTCTTAGCATCTACTTAACCCTTTACTTGCAAAAATGAGTTTGGTAGACAAAACAACAAGAAATTAACTTAGAAGTAAACACATCCCAAAATTTTTCTGCATTTTTCCAAAATAGAAATTCACATACACTATGAACTTATTATTCCTAAACGGTTGAAAAATCAACTCTTTCTTTAGAGTACTTTTTCTGACTTTTTTTTGTTGTTGTACTGGGGTTCCAGGAAGCCCTTCTACCTCCAGGCTACACTCCCAGACCTATATTTATATTTTTTTATTTGGGAACAGGGTCTCTTAAGCCAGCGAGTCAGGCTTCGAACCTGTGCGATCCTCCTGTCTCCGCCTCCCAAGCGTGGGAATTACAAGTGTGTGCCACCACACCTGGCTTTTTTCTTATTTTTTTTTTTAAAATTATATTGTCTCTGGTTTTGTTAATGACATATTAAAGGAATTCCAAGTCTTACTATATTTGAGGGGGAGAGAATAGTTTAATTGGCTATTTTTAAAGTCATAATTTTTTGGATGCTTTTAAAATTTAAAATGTGTTATTTGATACTTAAAGATAAACCTTAAGAGGACTGGGCAAAGAATTCTATAAGGTTGAACTCTAAGTAACTATCAAATAACAAAATATTCAGCTGGACATTGAAGCACAAGCTTGTAATCCCAGTACTTTGGAGGCTGGCAGGGTAGCTCGGAGATAGAATGCTCCTGGGTTCAATCATGGCAAAAGATATAATATATATATATATATATATATATATATATATATATATATATATATATATATATATATAGTGTGTGTGTATATAGAGAGAAAGATATAGATATATTGCCATATATTGCTATATATACATATGTATATATCTTTTGTTATAAAGTTTATATATTATATATGTTAAAAAGTTATATATATTTTTTCTCTGATAACTTTGTCTTGGAAAAATATAAAACTTAAAATCAACCAGGAGGATAACAAATAGTATGATTTCTCCACATTTGTATTAGGGCTCACGTTTTTCCCATCACTTTGCTCTTCCCAGCAATTCTGGGGAGGAGGTATTGCAGGTTAAGGTAAGAAGGTAGATAAGACAGAGAGGAGTCATCCCCATGACTGCTGGGAAGAGAGAAAGCTAGAGCTTACACTTGGGTTTTCCCAAAGCCAGGTCGAATTATTTCTCTATTTTGTACTCTTATGTTTCTCATGTTTGACCAATACACATAAAATACTTTCTTTAACAAGTATTCTAGTGGAACTGGGGGCAAAGCTCCATAGTTTGAGCACTTGCCTAGAATGTACAAGGCCCTGGAATGGATTCGCAAAACTACAAAAACAAAACTGAACAAAAATCTAAGAAATCCCAAATGTTCTTATGTGTACTACAACGAGGAATATGATGATTTCTGAACAGACTTTGATTTACCTCAAAACATTAGCATGGCCAGTACACCACAAAACACAGTAGTTAAAAGTCTTAGTAGATTCTGAAAGGATGAAGGAATAATAGCAGAGTGGCATGCTGGCACACACTTATCATCCCAGTACCTAGTAGAGTGACACAGAAGGATGACAGGTTTGCAGCCAGCCTCAGCAATTTACTACGGCTTTCCACAATTTAGTGAGACCATGTTTCAAACACAAAAAATAAAATAGGGCTGGGGTGTAGCTCAGAAGTAGAACGCCTTTGGGTTCAATCCCCAGTACCACACACACAAAGATAAGGAATATATTTTTATATTGATTTATAAAAGCATGTTTTTCACTGTTGAGATGAAAAACCTCAGAGATATTAGATTAGATATACAGCAAAAGGGCATTTATCAATACTGGGGATTTGACAAAATAATAGCTTTGCAAATGGTTATATGAAGATGAGCAAAAAGAAGAGACCACATGCAAGAATCACTGCAGTGCTGCAGATTTTGAGGACATGTGTCTAGATCCACAAATCCAGCTCAACAGTGGATGTCAAATGCGTTCAGAGCAGTGCTGATGCCACCCACTTGGAGTCGTTGCTGTATCCAACCCCAAAGAACTAAAATGTGTAGTATGGCTAAGAACAGTAAGGGCACTGTAAGATTTGTTTAGGTGAAGGCCAACAAAATATTTTACCTGTTTTAGTCGATATTATGTTTTAATGTTAGTCTCATAAACTTATTTTGCTTGAAAAGCATATTTGTTGGCATACACACTCATGTATTTTGACCCTTGACTTCACATTTTACTATTTTGCTGTATATGTTTCTGAATTAGTTTCAAAAGTCATTCATTTTCAAAAATCCAGAAACTGAGAAATAATATTTCAATATAAGATTCCAGTATTGAACTATGAGTGGAGGCACCTGTAGTCCCAGAAGGTTGAGGTAGGAGGATCACAAATTTGAGGCTAGCCTGAGTAATATAGCAAAACCTATCCCCCCCCAAAAAAAATAAATCAGTAAAAAAAAAGTACTAGGGATTGTGGTATTCCTGGGTTCAATCATGTGAGAGAGAGAGAGAGAGAGAGAGAGAGAGAGAAGAAAGTAAGGAAGAGAAGAAAGAAAGAAAGAAAAGAAAAGAAAGAAAGAAAGAAAGAAAGAAAGAAAGAAAGAAAGAAAGAGGAAGGAAGGAAGGAAGAGAAAGACCATCATTCAAGTTTAAGTCCCAAATCAATTGATCATGATCTGAGATTGTCATTTTGGAAGGGATGACAATGCTGCAGAGTTTGCTTTTATGACAATCCATATTCACACATACGTGTTGCTTTCCGTTGGGCTATAGATGTTTTAAGACCTGTCACTTCTCAACATTTTGGGGTTACACGAATGCCTGCCATTGCCCACCAGGAACAGTTTTAAAAAGCAAGCAAAACAAAAGACTGACACCTCCTTACTATATCTTACTCTAAGACACACCACACGAAAAATGCAGATCACAAAAACATTCTAGATGTCACGATACTGTACCCATCCAAGATTTAACCTTTTATGCTGGGTGTGTTTTCATCTCTAATAGGTATCTGAGTCAGTTTACCACATACTGAGAATGACAGTGAAATTAAGTACCTTATGGGACCACTCTTTCCACCCTAAAATTCAGATGTCAAAAAATCACTGCTTACCCTGCATGGTAGTACACACTTGTAAACCCAATATTGAAGAGGCGAAGACAGGAGGATCTCAGGTTCAAGGCCAGGCTCAGCAACTTAGCAAAACCCTTAACAACTTAGTGAGCTTAGCAAGACCCTGCTTCTAATTAATTTAAAAAATAGGGCTAGAGGTGCAACTCAAAGGTAGAATGCCTCTAGGTTCCACCTTTAGCCTCCCCCCCCCCGCCATGCATGCGCGTGCGCATGCACGTACACACACACACACACACACACACACACACACACACACACACACACACACCACTGCTTGCTGGAAGCTTTGCTATTGGTATCAGTTACCTTTCTGGAATATTCAAGCACAGGGTGATGAACTTATAAGACAACTCACTTTCATTGAATTCATAACTATCATCACATTGTCGGGTTTTCTTTGTTTTGAAATTAGTAAAACAAAAGGATGATGCAGTCACGATATTATTTGGAGATCTAATGATATCATAATTTTAATAATAATTTTAAAGAATCTCTGCTATTTATCAGAAATTTTTATCAGTGATTTTTTTTAGAGTTTAAAAAATTTAAACCATTCATGTGGTATCTTCATTCTAATAGGCTCTTTTAGATTTAGGAAAGAATTATTGCAAATCTGAACTGCATAATCATCAACACACTATAATTCAGTCAAGATATAGAACATTTCCATCACCCCTACAAAGTTTCCTCATCTTCTCCCAGGGTATCCCACCCCATGAAGGCTTCCTGCTGTTCTGATTTCTATCACTATAGATAAATATTGTCAGTTTTTGAACCTCTTATAAGTGGAATTATAGTATGATTTTTTGGCCTTTTGTTGTTGTTTATTATTAGTCTACTTTTATTATTGCATATTATTCCATTGTATGGCTATGCCATAATTTATCCACTTGTATTTTTGCTTGAAATTTAGGTTATTTCTATCATTGGTCTATCTTAAGTAACACTATTATTACTACTTCTATATAAAATATTTGGTGGACATGAATACTAATTTATCTGGGCTATACATCTAGGGGTAGAAATGTTCGGCCATAAGAAATATTAAGTCTAACTTTAGTACATGCAACAAACTAGTAGTTTTCCAGCGTTGTTGAAATGATTTATATTCCTACTGGTGATAAAAGGTTCTTGGTGAGACCTAATATTGTCAGTCCTTTTCATTCTAGTCACTCTGGTGGGGATGTTGTGGTATCACATATGCAATCCTTTGATAAGCAAAGACAATGATCATATTTGTCTGTTCATTTTATCCACTTGTGTATTTCCTCTTAAGACGTGTTTGTTCAAATTAGCATGGTTTTCCTTATTATTGATTTTTAGGAGATCCTTATATAAATGATGTCTGGAATTACTACTCTATTTTATTTATCTACTGACCAATCTGCATGCCAATAATACACTGCCTTGACTTCTGTAGTTTTAAATTAAGTTATGCCAAAAGAATTTTTGGCTATTTTTGATTCTTATATTCTCATAGATTTCAGGATCCGCTTTTCCACTTCTATAAAGAAGCATGTTACAATTTTTATAAGATTATGCTAAATAAATTAATCACTTTTGGAAGAGTTAATATTTTAGCAATGTTGAGCCTTTTAAGTTATGATCATAGTCTCTCCATTTTTATAGGTCTTTAAATAGTTTTCCTCAGCTGGGCGTGGTGGCGCACGCTTGTAATCCCAGCATTCTGAAGGTTGGGACTGGAGGATCACGGTTCACGGACAGCCTCAGCTACTTGTGAGGCTCTCTGAAACTCAGTGAGACCCGGTTTCAAAATAAAGAATAAAAAAATAGGGCAGGGGGTGTAGGTCAGAGGTCTAATGCCCCTAGGTTCCATCTCCAGACCCACACACACAAAAAAAGTTTTCCTCAATAACATTTTGTGGTTGTCCATGTATCACTAGCACGCTCTGTGCAGGCATTGATCAATCATAGAACATTTTGTGGAAATCCATGTAAAGGTTTTACTGCATTTAGTGAAATGTTTTATTTTATGCCTTTGAAAATAATGTTACTTTGCAAATTTAATTTTCAAATATTTCTCTGCTCATATATAGAAATATAACTGATTCTATAACTCCAATAAATTCATTGGTTAGTCCTAGTAGCTTTTATAAATTTCTTGCAGTGTTCTCCACGTGTACTCATGTTTCTGCAAATAAAGATATTTTTATTTTTATCTAATTCATTTATTATTTCCTCTTAGTACATTTTTGTACCAGCCAGAACCTCAAATGCGTTATCGACTAAGTGGTTAGAATTGCTATAGTATAAAAATTTTATACTATAGTATAAAATAGTATTGGAATAGTATAAATATTATAGTATAATATAGTATAAATATTTTATAGTATAAAATAGTATTAGAATTTTTTATACTAAGGTATAAAAAATTCCAATATTTCACTGTGATGTATGTATTACAATAGCTGTAGATCCTTCACAAGGCTAAGGGAGGTTTCCTATTTCTGGTAGGCTGAGAAATTTTGTAATTAATACATTTAGGTAATATGATTTTTCTTTTAATATAGTGAATTGCTTATATTATATTTTGAATATTCGGCTTACTCAATTCACTCTCTTATTATAATTGCTATATTTGATTTGCTAATATTTTAAAGGTTTCATGACACAAATGGGCGTGTAATTTTCTTTACTTGAAAAATCTTTGTCAGGTTTTATTAGAGGCAATGCTGCCAATTTTCCCTCTTTCTCTATGTCATGCAAAATTTTTATAAGACAGGCATTCTTTCTTCCTGAAATGTTTGAGAGAATTTACTATCTCTCAAATGAATTGAGTAATAGAAATTGAAATCAGAATTAAGAATTAAAGCTCTCCAAGACTGGAGTCTTCTTCATAGGAAGAATTATGTTACAAATTCAATTTTTAAAAGCATATCTATGAATATTCAGTTGTCTGCTATGGTAATTTATATCTTTCAAAGAATTTAACAATCTTTATCTAATTTGTCAATGTTACTGACAGAATCTGTGCATAATATTTCTTATCCTTTGGATATATGTAAGATCTATAATATTCCCTTTTCCATTCATAATTTCTCCTTTTTTGTGGATCCTACAAGTAATTACATCACTTTTTTCAGAGAATCAACTGTTGTATTGTATTTTTGCTATTGTTGTATTTATTTAATTAATTTTTGCTTTTATATTTATTTTCTTCTCCTACTAACTTATTTGGTTCATTATCTTATCTTACCTAGCTTCTTAAAGTGCAAATGTAAATACTTGATTATATACCTTTTTTTTTCCTTTCTAATAAGAAAAACATTTAAAACTATAAAATTTCCTATAAGCACTTTTTTGTTACATCTACCAAATTTTTCTATTGTGTTTCCAGGATCATCCAATTTATTAATAATTTCTTCTTAACATGACAAAAATAATTTTATTATGTTTTAGCTTTACATTTCTAATATGAGAGGGCTTATCTTAAAGATTTCTAGGTCTCTTTAAGTTTATAATTTTCTAATTATTGGTTGATTGAATACATGAAATTATAAATTTTAATTGACCATATCAGGCAGTTGCTCTATAGAATATGATAGGTTTTAACATTTCTATTTTTAAGGTCATTAAAATATTTTTCAAAACCGTTTTTAATATAAAGATATTGAATTTAGTGTTGCTACTTGGTAACTTGCTTTAGGAATATTTAGTACCACTTAAAATAAAATTATATATCATATGCATCAACTGTGGAAGATAAAAACCAGACTCATCCAAATATAGAAACACATTTGGTGCCTATGTCTTTAGAATAACTGTAAAATCAGTGAATACACATTCTAAATGAAGAACCAAATAGAAATAAAATAATCTGAAAATGCAGAAATAAATGTACTTCTCTAATCTCTAAATAGGATTATGGTATAATAAGGAATGTCCTCATCCCTGTTCTTGGCAGTATTTCTGGCTATTATCCCTGATTCTTGCTTCAAAAACACATGCAGTTTCCTGAGAGACAGGAGATTCTTTGCTATGCTAATACATTGGCTCATGGTAGACTCTCTGATTGGCTTAGCATGGGACTAGTTACCAAAAAGACCAACCAAAATATTGGAGAGTTGGACTTTTGGCCAACCTGAATGCCTGAACAGGGAGTAGAGCAAGTAGATGATAATTTAATACCTTTGTAATAAAATACTCAACACTGAAGCTTAGTGGAGCCTCCTGATTGAATACACAAAAAGCCAAGAGGGCGACATATCCTATCTCCACCTACAGACAGTATGGAGGAGCCATGTCTATGACCCTCCCAGAGCTTTCCCTAAGTACCACTTCATATGGCTATTACTGGGTTGTATAAAAAAGTATAATTTTAAACATAGGTCTCTTTCTGAGTTCTGTGGGTTGTTCTAGCAAATTATCAAACCTAATGTGTGTCATAAGAAACTCTGAGCTTACCACCTGCTGAGCAAAAGTGCTGCTGCCCATTTCCCCACTTGTAGCTGGAATCTGAAGTGGAGCCAGTCTGAGGGAAGACTGAGACTCTAACTTACAAGATTTGATGTTACTCTGAGTGGCTAGCATCATGTTTGTTGTTATTGTTAGGCATGAGCCCACCTGGCTAAAAACTAGTTCTTAGCCTCCATTACAGCTATGCACATATAACTGAATTCTGGCCAGAAAGATGTACACACAAGAGTTACATATCCTTTCTTTCTTCTGCTCATTATGAAAGCTATTTTCTGTCTCTGGCCTAGATCTTAAAATGTCTTATATAAGATTATTTAATATAGTTGTTCAAAAGATTGATGAATTAGTTAAAAAACCCCAAGACTGTGTTGTGGCCAATTGGTAAGGCTAAGTCACAAGCTCCGAATTCTGTAGAGCAAAGGTGTGTGTCACAATGCAAAATCATTTTCACAGTGTAAGAGAGTCACCTGTAAGAAAAACTCCTCCATGAGGGCCATGGTCCACCTGTAGTGCAGCTTCCAGGATTTGGCTGGGTGACTAATGTCTGCTGCGTGGAGAATCAGGGACATAGTTTTGGCTCTGTCAATTCTGTCAAAGCAAGGACATACTCAATTATCAGAACAAAACAATCACTTAGCCCTTCTGAGTCCAAGTGCACAGAATTTTAACATGAGAAAAGAATATGACCTACCCTTCATGCTGCTGCAAACTGTTTCTTATATTTTTAATTTGCTGGAAGTGACCTGACATGTCTGTAGATAAAACCATTTCAATCACCAAGTTCCGAAGATCCCTGCAGAGGCATCAAAAGAACAAAGGTTTCAATTGGTCCTTTACAGGTCTAGATAAGAGCGTTGTTGCTGTTGTTGTTTTGCGGGTCTGTGGATGGAACCCAGGGACATTCTACCTCCGAGCTATACCCCCTGCTCTATTTTTTATTCTTTATTTTGAAACAGGGTCTCACTGACTTGTGGAGTGCCTCACTAAGTAGCTGAGGCTGTCGGCGAACCAAAATCCTCTGGTCTCAGCCTCCCAAATGCTGGGATTACAAGAGTGCATGCGCCACCAGGCCCTACTAAGAGCGTTTTCATAAATAACACTAATCATATGATATTTTTCATAATGGAAATAAACACTAAAGGTGCTACTCTTTTTAAAAAATTTTTATTAGTGCATTGTAGTCATATGTAAAAGTGAGCAGAAAGGTTTAACATTATTTTGCCCACTGATTCTCATGGATTTAAGGAGTGGCCAGTAGAGTGCTGTGTGAGTGATGCTATTTATTATTCCCCTGAAGAAAAAGCTGTTTTATTCTCACCCCTCAGTCCTTCTTCTCAGTCCAGAATTTCTAACTCTTGTTTTTCTATTTGAAATGATCCTTGGCTATTTTAAAGAGACATATTTTAAGTGTATTATATATTGCTTTGGAAATAAAACATGCAGCCCAGAGGGCTTGAGCCCATTCTAAATCCATGTAGTCAATAAAACTAATAGGCTTAATATCACGTGAAAGAGGAAGATGAGCATGTATTCTCAAGACCCTCCTTGCACCTTCCTTGTTTTTAATCTTTTGAATAAAACTACTAACTTTTAAATTTTTTCTCTTGTTAATGGTGCATTGTAGTTATACATCTTAATAGGGTACAAGGTGGTAAAGGCATATATACTCACATCATTCATTTAGCCATTCCCCAATTATCACCACATTCCCTCCCCTCTCTCCTACTATTATTAATGAAACCAGTACTAAATATCCAATATTTATTCAGTCTAGACTTTAACCTACAGCCATGCTGAAGTTGCCTTGTATGTACATTAAGACATTTAATCCTCATCTTTACTCTGAGTGTATTGATATTTCCCATAAGAAAAGATTGAGTCCACTGTTCAATCACATAGCTAGCACATGGCTGAGATTCAGCCCAAGAGTTCCCACTCCTAAGGCTGGTACTTGGATCACTACTCTGCCAACCTCCCATCATAAGAATCCCAGAGAGGCAAAGATTTTAATGTGGGTAAAGATTTTCTGTTCAAGCTTTTGGGATCTGACCCTACATAACATAAAGCCATGGACACTATTAAGTTTTTCAACCAAGACTTTAAATATGATAACAATATTTTATTTTACTCTTAGTTATAGCCAGCAGAGCATGTGAAATCAAAGGGTAGAATAAGCCTGAATTATGATCTTGTGTTAAAGATATTTTAACACAAGATCATATGGTATGGTCGGATGATGTAGTTTTAAAAACAACCACATATTGGAATTTGTTGAAAATTGCGGGCACTCATTTTAACCTGATTTTTAGATGAAAGCCAAGAGAAATCAATATTCTGCTACTATTTATAATATTGGACAGTTTGTTTAGAATACTTAACTGAAATATTAAGAAAAAGAAAGCTATTAAAAGTAGTTCATAGCCAGGCGTGGTGGCGCACGCTTGTAATCCCTGCACTTGGGAGGCGGAGACAGGAGGGTCGCACAGGTTTGAAGCCAGCCATGCACGCTGGCTTAGGAGACCCTGTTTCCAAATAAAAATGTAAAAATAGGTCTGGGAGTGTAGCCTGGAGGCTTCCAGGAACCCCAGTACCACCAAAAAAAAAAAAAAGTTCATTAAATTATTCTTAATTAAAATTTTCTCTGAAATTATGACAAGCTCCATATTGAACAAGATCTTTATCTTTAAGAAAAATAAGATTAAAATTGTATGAAATTTATAGAACCCCAAAAATATATTGTGCTTTGTGTGTAAGTGATCAGTAAATGCCAGATAGTGTATCAATAAACTAGTATACAAGGGACATATTACTTATGTTTTTTGCCAAATAAAAAATACTGCATTTATTTTTATGAAAAATACTTTAAAATACACATGAAGAGCTATAAGTCTTTAGATATTTATGTTTTAATTCTCAGCAAAATGCTATCAAGCTTATAGTAGCAAGTTGATCTTTTTTTTGGGGGGCGGGACTGTTGAATCCATTAAATTTTACAGTTCAGCCAGTGTGATGGTGCACACTTGTAATCCCAGTGCTTTGGGAGGCTGAGATAAGAGGATCGCAGGTCCATAGCCAGTCTCAGCTACTTAGTGAGGTCCTCTGCAACTCAATGAGACCCTGTTTCAAAATAAAAATGTAAGATAGGTCTGGGAGTTCAGCTCGATGGTAGAATTCCCTAAATTCAATCCTCAGTACTGCAAAATATATATATATTTTACAGTCCATATGATATATATTTTGTTTGTTAAAATTTTCTATAAAAGCCTTCATTTAGGATGACTTTTGAGTTGTTATTGAAGAGAAACTTATAAAATATGTGATAAATTATTGAAGATGGTAAAGAACAAATTGTAGGAAATAAAACAGAAAAGTAGCAACAGAGTCAACTTTGGGAAAGAAAAAGATTAATTCTAAGGCATAATCAGAACAAAATATTAGTATTACAAAGCCAAGATATTAGTATTATAAATATTACTTATGAAATTGAAAAGTATTGATGAAAACCAAGCTAACAAACTGGCTGTAAATAATATGAACTTTAGAAAATATTTCAAACTGGTTTGCCTGCTTCTATTTTTACCCAACTAGTCTCTACTAGCCTATCACTCACTGGTCATTTTAAAATTCTT
Organism: Muscardinus avellanarius; assembly: GCF_963383645.1. Classification (NCBI taxonomy): domain Eukaryota; kingdom Metazoa; phylum Chordata; class Mammalia; order Rodentia; family Gliridae; genus Muscardinus; species Muscardinus avellanarius. The sequence goes on along the minus strand of NC_137787.1, from coordinate 54,389,239 downwards.
TTACAACTAAATCCTGGCCTTTCTAGGCAGGAAATCTTCTTGGACAAATGTTTCCTAGAGGAAAATTAAAAGCCTGACCAGATTCCAAACACAAAGTGCCTCCTTCCTTCCCCTAACAACATTTTCTTCAGTTGCAAAAAAATGAGCCTTTCTGAAACTGTAGAAAAATTGGGAAGCTTTGGAAATTTGAGAATGTAGCCACAGGGTAAGGGGGTTCATTTTAAACTCTTGTCTTTTCTGTTTTTTCCCTTTTTAAGGTTTTTCTTGAGTCCATGTCACTTTTCTTTTGGACATTTTTTAACTTACTGTAAGAATAAAAATGAGAATAAAAAAACCCTTGATAGTTACATATGAGTGGCACCCTTTTCCAGCACATTTGCTGGTTTTTAATAATATTTTTGTTAAGAAATGAACACTGGCTTTTGAAAAGATTCAAATATAACATGGGATATTAGGGACATACACTAAAAAGATTTTATGCTTGTCTGAAATTCAATTTTAACTGGTCATATTGTACTTTTATTTGCTAAATCTGGCAGCCCTAACATTAAAGAAAGGGACGATGACAACCAAGAGAGAAAAAGAAGGGAAGGAAAGTTATGCAGAATAATAGAGTTGCATCTTGTCATTCCCTTACATGGCAACTGCTATCATCACGCTACATCATTTTTCAAGGCAAACAGATGCCTTGAGGAAACATGCAGGATTTCTCTCTGCACTTGGATCATTTTAGTGTAGTAATAAGTTTTTCTCAAAATATTAGATTTTTAAAAAAAAATTTCAAGCTCCATGTACATATAGAAATATAGACAGTGATGCACATGTGGCTAAAATGTTGAATTTATGTCAGACTACATAGTGGTCCAAACTGAGCACAGTTCTACTGTAGATGGTATATCTTAAGGTATTTGTTGTGTGGTGTCACACATGCGTATGGATGTTGAGTTGACTTGGACATATTTCAGATCCATCCAATAGAGCCCGGTTCCTCAAGAAAGTCCTCTAAGGGCTCAACCTTTCCAGGGTCAGGCAGTCAACAGTCACAGAGTTTATAGTACAGGAGAGGCATTTCCTTTCATCTGTTTTCATTCCCTTTAAGTAATTTATCTTTTTCTTGGAATTAAGTTTCCTTTAGGTTTCCCCTGAAACTCACCTCCAATCATCTTTGGATAAATTTGTTAAGATGTTCATCTCTTCTTCCTGCATGAGTCGGTACGCCGCGCTCACATGGTGATTCTCCAGGACAGAGCGATCGTTGTACAAAATTGCAACATCTGACCTAAGGATTAAAACAAAAGGGAGCACTTCTTTGAACTTCACATATAGCTAATGAAAGTCTCTCAATTTTCAAGTCATCTCATCAGTAAAAATCCTATCACTGAATATGTTATACGATATAATTATTTATTCTAGTTTCTAAAACATATTATAGAAATACCTTGTTTTCTTTATTTAAAAATATATAGTGTGTGTGTGTGTGTGTGTGTGTGTGTGTGTGTGTGTGTGTGTTCCTATGGATAGAGCCTGGAGCATTCAACCTCTGAGCTATACCCCCAGCCCAATTTTATTTTTATTTTGAGGCGAGGTATCACTAAGTTGTGAGAATCTCCTTAAGTTGCAGAGGCTGGCCTTGAACCTGCAATCCTGCTGTCTTAGACTCTCATGTACTTGGATTACAAGAATGCACTGCTACACCTGACCTATATGATGTTTTAAAATTATATATAGATGTTATGTTTTAAGCATTTTTAGGTTCACAGAAAAATTGTAGAAGCCATGGAGATTTCCCATATACATTCTACCTCCACACATGGACAACCTTCCCCAACATTCAGTATCTTCCACAAGAGCGGTATTTTTGTTACAATTGAGGAACCTACATTGATACATTAGCACTTGGTGACCAATTTATATTGTATGTGGTCCCCTCTTGGCATCCTACATTATTTGAGTTTGAACAAATGTATAGTGGCATGGACTTGTCATTACAGTATCATATAGAATAGTTTTATTGCCCTAAAATCCCTCTGTGTCCACTTATTCATCATTTTCCCCCCCAACTCCTGGCAACCACTGATCTTTTTCTTGTCTCTGTAATTTTGCTTTTTCTGAAATGTCATCTAGTTTGAATCATGTAGCATATTACATTTCTGATTCTAGATACCAATCATGTCTGACTTGTGCCTTTCCCTTAGAAATATGTATTTAAATTTCCTCCATGTCTTTTCAGGGCTTAATACCTCACTTCTTTTTAGTACTGAATAATGTTCCATTGTGTGGTCATACTACCTTTATTTACCCATTTACCTACTGAGGGAAGTCTTGGTTGCTTCCAAGTTTTCACAATTATAAGTAAAGCTGCTACAAGCATCTGTGTACATGATTGGTATGGAAATAAATTCTCAACTTTTCAGGTAAAACACCAAGGAGCACAGTGGCTGGATCATCCTCACCAGCATTTCATCTTGTCAGTGTTGCTATGATCCATTCTAATAGGTACACAATGGCCTCTCATGGTTGTTTTAATATATATATATATATATATATATATATATATATATATATATAGTGTGTGGAACATCTTTTATATGCTTATTTGCTATCTCTGATTCTTCTTTGTTGAAGTGCCTATTAGATAAAATCTTTTGATTTGGTTTTAGTCAAATTGTTTTTTCATTGTTGAGTTTTAAGCATTATTTGTCTATAATAGACAAATAATTAGATTTGTTTTGTAAGCATTTTCTTCCAGTTGGTAGATAATCTTCTCACTCTCTTAACAGTGTATTAGGTAAAACAAGATTTTCTAATTTTAATGAAGTCAAGCTTATCAATTATTTCTTTGGTTGACTGTGCTTTTGGTGCTATACTTAAAAGTTATTGCTAAATCCACAGCTATATACTTTCTCTCCTACACTATTTTCCATGAATTTTATTGTATTATATTTTATATTTATGTCTGTGACCCATTTTGAGCATCTTTTGTGAAGGATTTAAGGTCTGTTAGTGCTTTTGTGTGTTTATATGTGCTACTGGGAATTGACTCAGGGGCATTCTACTTCTGAGCTATAACCCTCACCCTACTTTATTTTTTATTTTGAGACAATGTCTTGTTAGGTAGCTGAGTATCTCACTAAATTGCTGAGGCTCTTATCAAATATTCAATCCTCCTGCCTTAGCCTTCCAAATAAAGGGATTACAGGCATGCACTATCACAACTGGATTATTTTAGTATATTTTGTTCTGTTTTAATAGGATACTTTACAGTGAGTAATTAATAAAAAACATAAATTTATTTCTCATCATTCTAAGGCTGGAAAGTCTAAAATGATTATATTTCTCTCTGATAAGTATGCTCTTACTGTATGCACATGGCAGAAGGCATCACATGGAAGGATAACAGAGAGTGCAAGATGGCAAACCCGATCCCCAGAGCCCATTTATAATGGCATTAATCTATTCAGGGAGGTAGAACCCTTATAACTTAAATACTTCCTACTAGGCCTCCTATTCCAATACATTTTAAATATAGCAGCCTGCTTCTAGATTATTTTTTCATCTGAATGTCCAGTTTTTATAGCACCATTTATTTAAAAATTTATCTTTTTTCCATTGCAATGTACTTTTTAAGTTTTTTTTTATTCTATTTCTGGACTCTCTATTATGTTCAATTCATCTATTTATTCTTTCACCAAAATCACTATTGTCTTGATTACTGAGTTTGCAGGAAGTCTCCATGTTGGGTTGAAGAACAAAACAGCCAATCCTGTTTTGTTCTTCAATATCGTGTTGGCTGTTCTGACCCTCTTCCTCTTCCATACATATTTTAGTATTACTTTGAAAATATTTACAAAATAACTTGTGGAGCTTTTGATTGAGACTGCCTTTAATCTATTGGCCAAGCTGGGAATCACATCTTGACAATATTGAGTCTCTCTATCCATGAACGTGGATTATCTCTGCATTTATTATGTCTTCCATCTAGTTTTGTAAGTTTTCATATATGGACCCTTCCATGTATTTTATTAGCTTTATACCTGCAGTATCAATCACTTGTAAATTATATTTATTCATTGCTGGATATAAGGAAGCAATTCAATCAGAGTGGATCACAATCTATTTACCTGCATCCTGAAACCCTACTATAATTACTTGTTAGTTCTAGGGATTTGTTTTTTTTCTTTCAGAGTTTCTGCATAGATTATCATATCATCAGCCAACAAAGATAGTTATTTCTTCCTTCCCAATCTATTCTATAGTAACCATGTTATATAATAAATCTCTTGAGGACTGGTAATATAGTTTGATGGCAGAGCATTTGCTTAGTATTCATGAGACCCTAGGTTCAATCACTAGCCTTGCAAAAATTTAAAAAAATATATAAATCTCTTGAATTTATTTCATCCATCTAATCAAATTATGTATCTTTTGACCAACTATCTTTTGCCTAACTACACTCCCCTCAACCACTGGTATCCACCATTCTGCTCTAGAAGATATTCTTTATCAAGATAAGAAATTTTTTCTCTGTTCACAATTTACTGCATTTATTTATTTATTTATTTATTTATTTATTTATTTATTTATTTTGTTGTACTGGAGATGGAACCCTGGGCATTCTACCTCTGAGCTATACCACCAGCCCTATTTTTATTCTTTATTTTGAAATAGGGTTTCACTGAGTTGCAAAGGGCCTCATAAGTAGCTGAGGCTCTTCACAAACCATGATCCTCCTGTCTCAGCCTCCCAAATGCTGGGATTACAAGTGTGTGCCACAAAACATGTGCTTTGAATTTTTTTTTATTATGAGAGAGTACTGGATTTTGTTTAATGGTTTTTCTACATCTATTGATATGATTATATGATTTACCTTCTTTAGCTTGTTGATATTATAGACATTCCCAGATGAACAATGGGTATAGTATAAAAATTATTTTTAAAATGATGAGCTCATTAAGGGAGGCTTTTATTTATTGCTTATCTATACTTTCGTATAACTTGATCATCAAATAAATGTCTTCAAGTTGCAATGATGAATCTGGTAGACTAGCATAAGGTTTGAAGTATTTTAAGTAGTCTTAGTTCTATATACTGGAGCCTTTGCATACCCATTCTCTATCTATCCACCTAGGTTGGCCAATTATTTTACAGATATGAAATGGAAACAGAACCATGTGTTCAATGTCTTAAAATGATGAACCTCTCATTAAGTGGAAACAAAATCATGTAGTAAAAGGAAAGTCAAGGGAGGCCCGCAGTGGTAGCACACACTTGTAATTCCAGCATTCGGGAGGCAGAGACTGAGCGCAGTTCATGGACAGCCTCAGCTACTTAGCGAGGAGGCCCTTTGCAACTCAGTGAAACCCTGTTTCAAAAAGAAAATGATTAAAAAATAGGGCCGGGGTGTAGCTTGGAGGTAGAATGCCCCTGTGTTTCATCCCCACTACCACACACACACACACACACACACACAAAAAAAAAAAAGGAAAGTCAAGTTTAAACCTATAGCACCATCACTACGTATTCCTAGCACCCTGCCTCTCTCACTGTCCTCCCTCCTGCCTCCTGGGATGTACATTTGTTGTCAAGTATAAAATTGCCTTACTCAAGACTGTGTAAGCCTTTTTAGCGAGTGGAATCCTAGTTATAACCTAGCACTTGCCCTGAATGTTTACTGAAGAGAAAAGCATGAACAAAATAAAAAAGAAATAGCTAAAATTGCTACTAAAATAAAGAGAAAAGTTAGGTGGTTTGTGAGACAATGAATGTGGTAATTCACTTCACTATAGTAGCCATTTTAATACCTATATATGTATCCTATAACACCATATTGTAAACTTTATATACACACAATAAAATTTGTTTTTTAAAAGAAAGAACTAGAGAAATCTAGCATCTTCTACAAGTGATCTATTCAAGATCTGCCTCTGATAGTCTGCCAGATAAATCAAGCCTTTTTTATTAATCTAACATAATAAAAATGGCTCATCAGCTACTAAAATAATTTCTCCTTTTTTCTAGCACTATCATAAAGATGAAATTATATATGTATTCAGTTAATAGCACATATCTCCAACATAGACTTCTTTTTCATTAATCTCATTAAAGGCCTAAAAATCCATTGCCAATAATTATAGCTCAATACAGCAAAAACAAAATCAGGAAAGCATATATATAATTCCTGTTAAAGACATAATTAAATAAATCTTGCCTGAGTAAACCATGAATACTTCCAGAAGTTTGCTGAGATCACAGAAAAACAAGACTTTTCAATAATTTCTTTTATATTATGTGGACCCAAATCCAGTCATATTAAGTTTTCCAGGGTTATTACACAGTATGACTTTAAGTATTAATGTCTCTTTCCATCAGAAACAAGCAAAGATGTGTTTTTGAACCAAATTTAACTGTAGCAAAGTGTGTACGATTCTGTCTCATAAATGCAACAAGGATGGTTAGAATACAACATGATTTTAATGTTTGAGATGGTCTTTAACTAAGAAAAGAACAAGACTCTAGGCAACATCCAGTATCCATGGTAACATGTGGCTTGGCATTTTCTGTTCACAAAGAGGAAATTATTTCCATTTATTTACACTCAGAGATTTCATGCATTATGATATCTGTAGTGAAGTGAAATCTAGGCTAGCCCTATGTCTTAAATTACTTTGCAGTCCTTTTATATTATACAGCAAATGAGTTTCAATATTAGGAAAAGCACTCTAAATCCAAGTAACAACAAATAATATAAAAGTAATAAAATTCTTGATGCCAGTGACATGTAACCTTGTCTTTTGTCGAATGTGAAGGTGATAGTGAGAGTTGAAAGTCAGGCTATATTGCTGCAGTTTGGTCATTACAGCATTTCTGTTCATAGAATTTTTAAGTTTCTGTGGAATTAATCTAATTGGTCCTGCTAGATGATGAAAGTAATTAAAATATAAGAATTTTTCTTTGTTTTTTTTTTGTTTGTTTTTTTTTGGTGGTACTGGGGATGGAACCCTTCTACCTCCGGGCTATACTCCCAGACCTATTTTATATTTTTATTTGGAAACAGGGTCTCTTAAGCCAACGCGGCTGGCTTCGAACCTGCACGATCCTCCTGTCTCCACCTCCAAGTGCAGGGATTACAAGCACGCGCCACCACGCCCAGCATTTTTCTTAGTTTTTATGCATAATTTCTTTCTTGTCCTACTCGGGATGGAACCCAGGGGCATTCTACTTCTGAGCTACACCCACAACCTATTTTTTTATTCTTTATTTTGAAACAGAGTCACAATGAGTTACAAAGGGCCTCACTAAGTAGCTAAGGCTGTCTACAAACTGTGATCCTCCCTTCTCAGCCTCCGAGATGCTGGGATTACAAGCATGGGCCACCATGCCCGGCTACATAGTTTCTTAATATAAAATTTGGCTTTAGAGACCCTGTTTCCAAATAAAAATATATAAAATAGGTCTGGGAGTGTAGTCTGGAGGTAGAAGGGCTACCAGGAACCCCAGTACCACCAAAAAATATTTTTTAAATTGTGTTTCTTCTCCCCCCACCTGTCCTTCTCTCCCTTTTTCTGTCCTTCTTTTCTTATCTTCCCCTTCCATCCTCCTTCTCCAACTCTTCCTTCTTCACAACTCAAAGCATAAGTAAATTAGGTTCCTTCCTGCAGTTTCAGACGATGAGTAAAAGAAGAAATCTGAACGTGATGATCTGGCATTGCAGCTGGAGGGAAGCCAGTCTAGAGTCTTCATATTTCCAAGTAGGAAGAGAGAAGGGGACTCATTGGTAACAAATCACATCTCCAAATTCTAGAACTGTTGTCCTGCACAAAGTCTGGCTCAGCAATGCCCTGTCTTTAATTCCATGAATGTAAGGGGCCTTCGATAAGCAAAAATGATATGCATAGTCTTCTTTTCCTTTGATACTTAGTACAAAAAAGCACAACAGCCCCTTATACTCTGCACACATGTATAAACTAGTAACACTCCTGCTGTTCAACCAGACTCCAAGGTCTTCCTTTTCCTTTTATTCTCTGTCACTCTGGTAGACTCGGATTTCTTTGATTCCAGAGATGGGACAGAATCCTTCAACTCTTTTCTTTGTCTCCATCAAAGGGCCATGAAGTGTAAGCCCATCTTCTTTCAGGCTACAAAAGACTAGATCTACCTTGTGTCTGTCTGTGGCTGAGGGAGTAGAGTTGCATCAGTAAATTGGACAGAGACTGAATCCCTCTCCTCATCCTGGCCCTGCTGAGTGTGCATATATACATGGGTCACTTCACCTTGAGAGGTTGTTGACTTTTTTCCTTCTACATGTGAGATATGCATGACCTATAACATGAGTCTCAGTCACTTGAGGTGCCTTTGTTATAATATATCCAATACATGTTTCTATGAAAATGCCAAATGAACCAAGCCCATAGAAACATACACGTGTGTGTTTAAAGCAGCTTCATTCCTAAGTGCCAAAATTTGGAAACAACCAAGATTTTTCAATAGGTGAGTAAAGTATGGTTCATTCTTGCATGGAATATTATTCAGCATAAAAAATGAACTCTGCAGCCATGAGAAAACATAGAGGAACCTTAAATATATATTGCCATGTGAAAGAAACTATTCTGAAAAGGTTATACTTTGTATGGTTCCAATTACTTTACATTTTGGAAAAGGCAGAACTAATAAAACATTTAAAAAGATCGATGGCTTCCAAGGATAAAAGGAGAAGTGAATAGGTAAAGTTCAGGGGACTTTTAGGGCAGTCAAACTATTGGGTAGGATTCTCTAGTAGTACACACGTGACTTACACATTTGTCAAAATCCATAGACTCAATAAGTCTGAACCCTAATGAAAATTGTGAATAATTACATATCAATATTTGTTCATTAGTTGTAAGAAATGTACCATACCAATGCAGATTTTTTTTTTTTTTTTTTTTTTTGCGGGTCTGGGGATAAACCCAGGGGTATTCGACCTCCAAGCTACATCTCCTGCCCTATTTTTTATTCTTTATTTTAAAACAGGGTCTCACTGAGTTATGGAGGGCCCCACTAAGTAGCTGAGGCTGTTGGCGAACTTCAATCCTCCAGTCTCAGCCTCCAGGTGCTGGTATTACAAGCGTGCACCACCACGCCTGGTTCCAATGCAAGATTTTAATGATAAAAAAAAAACCTACGAAATGGCAGAAAGAATATATGCAAACTCTGTGCTCTCTGCTCTGGGGATGGAACTCAGGGGCATTCTACCTCCAAGCTACAGCCCCAGGCCTATTTTTTACTCTTTATTTGGAAACAGTTTCACCAAGTTGCAAATGACTTCACTAAGTAGTAGCTGAGGCTGTTTGTGAACCGCAACCCTCCTGTCTCAGCCTCCCAAACGGGATTACAAGCGTGCACCACCACACCTGGCTTCAACTTTTCTTTTTAAACCTAAAAACTGCTCTAAGAATTAAAGTCTACTAAACCAAATGAATAAACAAAAAAATAACCAGACTTAATTTTCCCTCAATATAAACAGAGAGCTACATAGTTGGCTCTACAATGGTTCCAGAGAAACATCAGGCCCTAATTTATATTTCCTAGTGAAAGACTTTAGAAATATTAGGATCCCGCGGATACGAAGTGAGTTGGATCCTGATGGGTCTGGACTGTATTCTAGTGCTCAGGCATCTCTAATTAGAAAGAACTTAGGATACCTTTCTGTTACAAACTGAATTGTGTCTCCGCCAAAATCCCTATGTTGAAGTTCTAATCCTAAATGTGTCTGTATTTGGAGATATAACTTACCTTGTCTGAATATGAAAGTTGTTTGTGGTTCCTGTATGTTCATAATCATGAATGGCAGCAGCAAAGACCATTGCTAAAATTTCCAGTTCAGTGAGCCAGTGCTAGGAAATTAAAGAAAAGTTTCATCATACATGTAGAACAGAGGCCATATTTTCTTTGTATGAAAAGATCTTTAGTGCCCCAATCATGTGCAATCACGTAAAGTCACATTCTATTTCTTTTAAGTAGAAATCTCTTCCTATTTCCCTTTCATTAATTGTCCATAATGGATGTTCCATGAGGCCTATGATTATTTCATGTCTTATAAGTTCAAATTTCTAGATGCAAAATGTAATTCTTCTTGTCAGTTGGAAAAGAAGAAATTTTCCAATGATTTGAAAGATCCATTCTAAATAGATTTTGAATTGATAGCCTTACCAGTTTGGGTTTTTATAAAATCATTTACAGTCCAGTGATTTTTAACATATAATTTCTACATCATTAAGTTTAAGAAAAACAATTGTAAAGACCCTACTATGAGAAAAATTTCTATTCAAAAGTTGAAGATATTTACTTTGCTCATGAGAGAAACTGAATTTCATTTTTATTTTTAAAATACAAAAGCATTTCTAAGAAATTTGCCACATTCTCTATCCATAACACTTACACTACAGTGCAATTACTTAATAGTAATAAATGGATGAATATTGATTTCACATAAAATTAAAGAACATCAGTTTCAATCAAGATGCATTCATCTTTCTGTTATCAATTGAATGGATCAACACAATTTCTCTACTGCTAAATTTTCTTTAGCCGTAATTAGTTATCTCATTATCCATATTCTTTATAATACTTTTACTTCGCTAGCCAATGTGGTAACCACAGGTGACAATTTAGATTAAAAAAAATTGAATGCAACAAAATTTGATTCACTCTCCCAGGTGCACTAGCGAAATTTCACATGCTCACTAGTCACGGTTAAGTGGTTGCCCTATAGAACAGCACACGCAAAGCATTTCCATCACCACAGAAAGCTCTGCTCGACAGCCAGCCAGTGGGCAGTACTTGATGGAGGAATGGAGGGTTCTAAGGTCATGTATCTTGCTCTCGGTGGTCTTATTCAAAATGTTCAAAATAAGTAAAGATCTTATACAAAAGAACAGAAAAATATCTGTGTGAACTCTGTATATACTTGGGAAAAGATCACAAGATAAAGATGCCATCCAAAGGCACGTGGAAAGGCTGGTGGCTGTGGATTTTGGAAGAAGGATGAACACAGATTGGTAGTTAAGTGAAGGGTTTAGGAAAAAGGATTTTGAATAGAGAAAAACATAGTAATATAGGGCCCGGTTTGAAATAGAATTGTACATAATGCAATTGTGTTGAAGAATCAAGTGAAATGAAGTACAACGAGGATGAAAAGTATGAGAAGAGTTGACGGCCCATCTTGATTAGAAGTGATGAATGTGGATTGCGTATGAAAGGCAAGGCTAAGCCATTGAAGGCCCATGAGTCATAATAATAATAATAATAATAATAATAATAATGAAAGCTGTTGAATTACAGAGTTGGTAAAGGCATGGCCTTATTCATCTTTGTTCCTGTTACAGAACCTATTGTGGTATTTGGCACATAACAGAAGTTCAATTGTTTGTTGAAATGAGTTTCACTGGTTTTGCATAGGAAGGAGGTAATAGGGATTTTGGAATCAAACAGTCTTGGTTTTAAATTTGTTTATCCTCGTAAAAATAAGGTATTTACCCTCTCAACTACAGCTCACATTAAAATGGGATTAGTGATCATTCTTCTGAGGGGCTTTAAGAGAAGTTGAGAGTTAATATATGTAATGTGCCTGTTACTGGCCTTTTTATTTATTTATTTATTTATTTATTTATTTATTTATTTATTTTTGCAGTACTGGGGATGGAACCCAGGGCCATTCTACCTCTGAGCTACACCCCCCAGCCCTACTTTTTATCCTTTATTTTGAGACAGGGTCACACTGAGTTGCATGGAGCCTCACTAAGTAGTAGCTGAGGCTGGCCGTGAACAGCGTTCCTCCTGTCTCTGCCTCCCAAATGCTGGGACTACAAGCACGAGCCACTACGCCTGGTTTATTACTAGCTTTTTTATATAGTACAATATAGAATAGATGCATTTTACTGAACTTACTACTTTAAATACATTGTTTAAGGCATTAAATCCAGAAAATGATAGCTAACATATTTTATATGATTGCAATTCAAATATAAATGCCTCCCTGTTGGATGACTGAGCAGAGATGATTTCCACAAAGGGAGTTGATATAATTAAATGTTCTATGTTTATAGATGCAATTTATTGTGAGTCATTAAAAGGGAGAGAGTGACCATATTAATGGTCTATATTACAGGCTGAACTGGGGCTGAGCCTACAATATTCCCATTGAGACGGTGGAATTAAACACTGTGAAATGAATACAAATTGAGTTAAACCAGTTTTTATAGCCCAGAAGCCCATTGTTTTATGAAAGAAAATTGGTTCTTAGAAATAATCACCTGCTTTCTTAAAGTATTGCTTATTGGTTACATTTATAGATTTAACTGTGGTTTAAAAGTAAGGAATATTTAATATCCACTATAATAATATCAAGGATGAAGATGCAAAAGAACAAAATATTAAATTAGGATACCAGATATAGAAGTTAATTAGAATATCTTAGAAGCATTTAAAATTATTATATTCCTAGATGCCAAAATTGATTATGAATATATTTCATGTTTTTTCCTAACTAATCTTTGCCTTCTATAAATATAACTTCCTATATGAACTTTGCTTACTTACCAACATACTGGGGTCTTGATTAACTTCATAGTACAAAATATCCCAGGAAGAGATAAAAACTGGACACTCACACTTAATAAAAAAAAAACACATCTCTTTTGTATTAGAAGAATAATCAGGACTTATTGTTAGCTCCTTAGCTGCCGATTCAATTTTATGCTGATTTCAAATGAGATTCTAACTCAGAAAATGGATGTTCATATTCATGGATTTTTGTAAATCATGAGAATAAGCTAGAGAGTGTGCCACTGAGTCATATCTCTCTTCCAATCAAGAATGGTTGTTTGTTCAAACTGAGATTCTAGGTGGGTGTGTTAGCACACACCTGTAATCCCAGTGCTTGGGAGGCTTTTACAGAAGGATCATAGCTTCCTGGCCAGCCGCAGCTACTTAGTGAGGCCTTCCACAACTTAGCGAGACCCTGTTTCAAATTAAAACATAACATAGGGCTGGGGGTATAGTCAGAGATAGAATGCCCCTGAGTTATATACCCAGTGCCACAAAAAAAGCAACAAAACTGAGATTCTAGCTGGATATGGTAGTGCACGCCTGTAATCCTGCTAATACTGGAGGATTGTACTTTTGAGGCCAGCCTCGGCAACACAGCAAGACTCTCAACAAACTAGAAAGACCCTATTTCAAAACATCAACAACAAAAAAGAAGTAAAAAGGGCTGGGGGTGTAGTTCAGAAGTAGAGTGTCCCTAACTTGTTTAACCCCCTGCTACCACAAGGGGGAAAAAAAAAGCAGAGGTTCTTCTTCTGGTTCTTGGTATAAATCAAGGGCTAAAATGATGATCCATGAGCAGGGAGACCGTGCTTCATCTGATCTGTAGGTTGCATGTGCCCAGCGTAATGCCTGTGTAGACTCATGGAACGGGCAGTCCTTGGCTTCCAGTACAAGGAGGTTGTGGCTGGCACTCACAGTATTGGTGATGAAGACAGAAAGGCAGGGACTAACATTAACTGGGCACTTAGTCAGGGAGTCTCATTTAATTCTTGTAACTGTCTTATTTACCACTTACTACACAGATATTTTTATTCCTGTGTTGCAGACGACAAAAGTGAATCCTAAAGACTTGGAACAATATTCTAGGGCCACGTGCTCATTTAGTGACAGGACAGGAGTTCAAAGGCACAGCCGAGGGAGCGACAAGCTGCGCACATTCTTCTGAGAATGAATGTGAAAAAGCAGAACTGCAACTTCTCTCTCTCTTGTTCTTTCTTTCCTTTATTTCTATACTAGAGATTGAACCCAGGGGCATTCTACCTCTGAGCTACACCCCAGCCCATTTTATTTTTTATTTTCAAAAAGGGTCTCACTAAATTGTTGAGGCTGGCCTTGCACCTGATATCCTCCTGTCTCAGCCTCCCAAGTACTGAGATTACAGGTGTGCAATATCATACCCCACTCCAGAATTTCTAACTAATCTAACTGGGTACATGAATAGCTAAAAGATAAGAGAAGCCAGGTGTAGTGGCACATGCCTGTAATCCTAGGATTTGGAAGGCTGAGAGAAGATGATTACAGGTTTGTGGCTAGCCTCAACAACTTCTGAGGCCTTCTGTCACTTAGTAAGACCCTGCTTCAAAAATAAAAAAATCAAAATAGGGCCAGGGCTATAACTCAGATACAGAATATCCCTGAGTTCAATTCCAAGTAACACACACACACACACACACACACACACACACACACACACACACAGAGCTAATAGAGCTTTGCTTAAAGACATAATTTTCATATCAGAATTACCAGATGTATGTGTATAAGGGGGGGAGGGGGAGAGAGAGAAAGAGAGAGAGAGAGAGAGAGAGAGAGAGAGAGAGAGAGAGAAAGAGAGAGAGAGAGAGAGAGATTATGTGTGTGTATGCATACTGTGGGTAGAATTTCAGGCTTGAAAAATCACAGTGACTTCTTAATTCCTAGTGTGTTTAAAAGATCATAGTTAATAACTCCTTTAGTCTGAAGTTATAGGGTTGGATACCTTTTTCTCTATCCCTTTAAATAGGTTACAGCAGTTTGCTGTAATTTAACATTATAGAAAGTTGGCATGTTATAATAGCTAATAACTATGTGTTGAGAACTGTTTGCTTCAGGCACTAGCTTAGGTGCTTTGTACATAAGATTAAAGAACTCCTCATTACCATCCTTTAATGGCAGTTAGTGTTATCGACTACATTTGAGTGACAGGGAACTGAGGTAGAGACCTAGCCAATTAGGACAAGGCGGGGTGGGGCTTCAAGTCTATGCCCGGCTGCCTCCCAGGTCACGCCCTTTCCACACTTCCAAACAGTGTTGAATGGGAAGTCAGGTACAGGAAAAGAATTTCCACAACAGGGACATAGTGCCACATTTTCTGTATATTGTTCAGAGAAAAACTGAGTCATTCCAAAGTGTGGGAGACTGCCTTGGGGCACAGTCAATGGACTACAAGCTCTGAAGGAAATAGATTTTAAGTCATCTTTCTGTCTTCTGAAAACATGAGAGAGAGAAAAGTGCCAAGAGTCTTCAAGTGGAAGTGTTCGCTGGCCGGGGCCCTTGGATGATTTCATATTTAAAGAGACAGCCGGAGGCAGCTTGGCAGCACTCCATAGGCACTGGCTCCATAGCACATGGATTGAGTTTCTGCACGTCACTGTCAGCGTGGCGCCGGGCTACAAGTTAATCAAATGGCAACAGCAAGCAGAGAGAGTTGTTCCCCCATCACGTCTTCCCTCCACTGCCAGGACTCAGCCTTGAGCGTGTCCCTTATAACAGTGAACCAGGAGGACAATGGCCTGATCACAGTCTTTTCCAGGCAACAGTCCCCAGCACACCTTGCAGGTGACAATATGCATTACTCCTCTGACAGACAGTGTCGAGCTGCTACTCGACTATTCCATAAATGTCAACCTGATAGGGCCATCCCAAAATAGCAGGGCATCAACTAAAACACTGGTGAAAGTGACCCCATCTTCCCCATACCAAATCTGAGGGGTGAGAAAATAACGGAAGAGTTTTAGCTAAATGACTATTTCTTTCGCATGGTACTGGGGCCTCCGAGGCCAGGATAAGAGCCTGCTGAGGGGTTAGGCCAGTGCTGGGCCAGCGAGGCCGGCATCGGAGCCTGCCTTGAGGCAAGGCCGGTACTGGGGCCTCGAGGCCAGGATAAGAGCCTGCCGAGGGGTTAGGCCGGTGCTGGGGCCAGCGAGGCCGGCATCGGAGCCTGCCGTGAGGCAAGGCCGGTACTGGGGCCTCCGAGGCCAGGATAAGAGCTTGCTGAGGGGTTAGGCCGGTGCTGGGACCAACGAGGCCGGCAGCGGAGCCTGCCGTGAGGCAAGGCCGGTGCTGGGGCCTCCGAGGCCGGGATCGGAGCATGCCGAGGGGTTAGGCTGGTGCTGGGGCCAGTGAGGCCAGCATCGGAGCCTGCCATGAGGCAAGGCCGGTACTGGGGCCTCTAGGCCAGGATAAGAGCCTGCCGAGGGGTTAGGCCGGTGCTGGGGCCAGCGAGGCCAGCATCAGAGCCTGCCGTGAAGCAAGGCCGGTACTGGGG
Organism: Muscardinus avellanarius; assembly: GCF_963383645.1. Classification (NCBI taxonomy): domain Eukaryota; kingdom Metazoa; phylum Chordata; class Mammalia; order Rodentia; family Gliridae; genus Muscardinus; species Muscardinus avellanarius. Next base: position 54,373,128 of record NC_137787.1, on the reverse strand, counting down.
CCTCCGAGGCCAGGATATGAGCTTGCCGAGGGGTTAGGCCGGTGCTGGGGCCAATGAGGCCGGCAGCGGAGCCTGCCGTGAGGCATGACCAGTGCTGGGGCCTCCGAGGCCGGGATCGGAGCATGCCGAGGGATTAGGCCGGTGCTGGGGCCAGCGAGGCCGGCATCGGAGCCTGCCGTGGGGCAAGGCCGGTACTGGGGCCTCCGAGGCCAGGATAAGAGCCTGCCAAGGGGTTAGGCCGGTGCTGGGGCCAGCGAGGCCGGCATCGGAGCCTGCCTTGAGGCATGACCAGTGCTGGGACCTCCGAGGCCGGGATCGGAGCCTGCCGAAGTGTTAGGCCGCTGCTGGGGCCAGCGAGGCCGGCATCGGAGCCTGCCGTGAGGCAAGGCCGGTACTGGGGCCTCTGAGGCCGGGATCGGAGCCTGTCGAGGGGTTAGGCCGCTGCTGGGCCAGTGAGGCCGGCATCGGAGCCTGCCGTGAGGCAAGGCCGGTACTGGGGCCTCTGAGGCCGGGATCGGAGCCTGTCGAGGGGTTAGGCCGCTGCTGGGCCAGTGAGGCCGGCATCGGAGCCTGCCGTGAGGCAAGGCCGGTACTGGGGCCTCCGAGGCCAGGATAAGAGCTTGCCAAGGGGTTAGGCCGGTGCTGGGGCCAGCGAGGCCGGCATCGGAGCCTGCCGTGAGGCAAGGCCGGTACTGGGGCCTCCGAGGCCAGGATAAGAGCTTGCCAAGGGGTTAGGCCGGTGCTGGGGCCAACGAGGCCGGCAGCGGAGCCTGCCGTGAGGCATGACCAGTGCTGGGGCCTCCGAGGCCAGGATCGGAGCCTGCCGAGGGGTTAGGCCGGTGCTGGGGCCAGCGAGGCCGGCATCGGAGCCTGCCGTGAGGCAAAGCCGGTACTGGGGCCTCCGAGGCCAGGATAAGAGCCTGCCGAGGGGTTAGGCCGGTGCTGGGGCCAGCGAGGCCGGCATCGGAGCCTGCCTTGAGGCATGACCAGTGCTGGGGCCTCCGAGGCCGGGATCGGAGCCTGCCAAGGGGTTAGGCCGGTGCTGGGGCCAGCGAGGCCGGCATCGGAGCCTGCCTTGAGGCATGACCAGTGCTGGGGCCTCCGAGGCCGGGATCGGAGCCTGTCAAGGGGTTAGGCCGGTGCTGGGGCCAGCGAGGCCGGCATCGGAGCCTGCCTTGAGGCAAGGCCGGTACTGGGGCCTCTGAGGCCAGGATAAGAGCCTGTCAAGGGGTTAGGCCGGTGCTGGGGCCAGTGAGGCCGGCATCGGAGCCTGCCATGAGGCATTACCAGTGTTGGGGCCTCCGAGGCCGGGATTGGAATCCTGCCAAGGGGTTAGACCGGTGCAGGGGCCAATGGCCAGCATCGGAGCCTGGCGTGAGGCAAGTTCACTCCTGCGGCCTCCAAGGTCGGGACCAAAGCCAGATTAGGGGTTTGACCGGTTCAGGGGCCAGCGAGACCAGAACTGGGTCCTCCCATGAGGCAAGGCCGCTGCGTGAGCCAGCGAGGTCTGGATCAGTCCACTGAGTAGCCAGGCCACTACTGGGACCATCAAGAGTGAGATTGGTACTTGCAACGCAGCATGCACAGAGAAATATCGCAGAAAATATAAATCAGACGCTTCTCTTAATCAGCAATAACTAGGAGGAAAAGGGCAACAGGAAGAGGTTGAGCTATAGAAAGGGCCCTATAGTGAAGCAACTAATGTGACCAATCAGAGGGTATGTAATACTGGAGGACGGAGCCTCTTTAAAATACAGGAGGTACATAAACAAATGTATCAAAGTAAATCACCAAAGAAGTGTGGGATGGAGGGAGGGGGAGGGAATGGGACGGGGGCTGGAGGAGGGCTAATTGGATGATGTGTGCTTGTATATCCTCTCAAGTCTTGTACTCCAATGTGATTGATATATGACTACAATGCACCAATTTAAAAAAATAAATTAATTAAAAAAAAATAAAATACTTTTTTTCTAAAAAAAAAAAAAAAAAAAGAAAGTGACCCCCATCTTCCCCATACCAAATCTGAGGGGTGAGAAAATAACGGAAGAGTTTTAGCTAAATGACTATTTCTGCATGGTGCTTTTTGTTTCAAAGAACCAACACGTTCATATGCATAAAATTAATATTCACCTATCACCACCTTTTCATCTAGAGAAAAGCTTGTTAAAATAACTTTTCCCAAACTGTCAAGCTGGCAGTGTAACCTCGTTTGTGACAAAATCGTCAACACATTTGTGAATTCTTCTGCCTTACCTTTCACCATCTCTCATGAGATTTCCCACCAATCTCCTTGGTTTAAATGCATTTTCCTGATCCCAGGAAACACTAAAGGCTCACCACCCGACTATGTTTTTGTAATAGCCAGACTAATGCATGAGGAAAGAGCTCACTGACATATTTTCGCTAAAGGATGAGTAAAATCAGAAACAAGTTTCCACGCCAATCCTGCTAAACCAGGGGAAGTTACATTTATATTTGCTAAGTGTGGCCTTTTCAGAAAGTATCTACATGATCTATATTAATGATTCCTGTTCTCTTGGAGTCATGCCAGGCCTGGTCCAGATTTCCCAGTCTTTCAGAGAAGATGGAATGGCTCATTATGTCCTCTGTAACAAGCATTCTTTATAAGTCACATTGTGGATTAGAATTCTCTATTTACCCACTAATATAATGCCCCACCTCCCATCTTTTCAATGTCATCTTCAGACTAAAGGTTCTGAAGCTAAAATAGAATACTTTATTTGGCTTCCTTTATATTCATGGCAAACAAAACAAATGTATTTGAGAACAAACATATTTTAAGATGATAAAATTCTGGTTGCCTCCCAGCCTAAAATGGCACATATTTTTCTCATTTCACTTTATAATTAAGCAGATATTTTATTGTACTGAAGTAGATACTGCTTTTGCTCTTCATTTTGTTCTGAGGAAAACTAACCAGTTCCTTTTCCACTGGAGAGTGACTTTTAAATATGTCATTTTTCATTTAACTTTTTCAAAGAAATGAAATTCAGAAAAGAGGAAATGCCAGACACTTGAAATAAGAATCACCTCGCCATCGTAGTCAGAACCTGAGACCTTAGAAAGCAGAAGGCAAAAAGCGTTCGAAGGCAGATACTAAAGCTTTCTCCTGGTGGAACTGCGTTCACAGCTGTCAGGAGGCACTTTGTTGCCACACTGATAATACCATGCAGGTCAAACCAAATGCAAGCAAAGAATTCAAGAACCAGATGTGACAGTAAAGCCTTATTGAACCGAAAGAGCTTCAGATAAATTTTGAGTGTGCATATGCATGCATACTAAAAAGAGAGACATAAAAAAAAGCTTTGGCCAGGCACGGTGGCACACACCTATAATTCTCATATTTTGGAGGCTGAGACTGGAAGATTGCAGGTTTGAGGCCAGCCTTAGTAACTTAGAGAGACTGCGTTTCAAACTAGGAAACAGAAAATCAGGCTGGGGATATAGCTCAGTAGAATGCCCCGGGTTTAATTCTCTCTACAAAAGAAGAAGAAGAAGAAGGAAAAGGAGAAGGAGAAGGAGGAGAAGAAGGAGAAGGAGAAGGAGAAGGAGGAGAAGGAGGAGGAGAAGGAGCAGCAGCTTAAAATGCATATTTTTATGGAATTGTGGTTAAATTCCTAAAATTTCTTAATTCCCAGCTTAGTTCCCAGCTAATGGCCCTATTAACTGCCAGCCACACGAATGAACTGTCTTGGATGGCATTCCCAGCGATGTCCTCAGATGTCCCCAGCCATCATTGCTGACTGGCTGCCATCACTTGAGACACCCTAAGTGAGAGCTTCCGAGTTGGGACTCTTAACCACAGACCCTTGAGGGACAATAAAGTATTGGCCAAAGCTACTAAGTTCTGTAGTGATTTTGTTGTTTGTTTTTAGCAATAGATAAATTGGAACATGGTGCAGGAGTGGGATCTGAGCCCAAGGTATTAAAGGATCTACATGATTTAGAAGGCAGAGAAAAATTTGGTAACCATATGAAACACCATCAGATGATTCTAGCAAATGTGTTGCTGTATATAGTAAACAAGGCTGCTGGTTTCTGGAGGTGGAGGTGGAGGAATACCACAATTATGGTATATATATATATATATATATATATATCTCCTTGGAAAATCACATACCAGTTAAAGGTTTTTACATTCTTTAGAGCTGTATACTGAGACCCCAGAAGCGGTCTGGAATACAGTCTCTGACACAGATTGATGAGGTATTGTATTGAAGCTCCCTGGCCCCACAGGGTTCAAGTCACATATATCAGAATGCCAATGACGCTTGCCATAATAGAAAGGCTTTGGTTTCTGATTTCTAACCATATAGGTAGAGCAGTTACGGGATTTTGTAGAAAAGTCCATTTGCAGTCATTCTATGGTGCTCTTTCAGTCTAGATTGGCATGTGCAAAATCAAGAAGGCACTAGGATTAGGAGACCTCAGGTCAACAAATTCTTCGGCCAAGGCCCTGGCTTCAGTGGCCCCCAAAAACCCAAACTGGCTTGCCCACCTATCCCACATGCCAATCAAAAAGATGAACAGTGGTGAAAGACAGAAAAAGAGCTATTAATTAGCATGGCCACATGGGCAAGAACAAATATAGGGGTATAGTGACCAAATGGCTGCTTTAGAGGGCTAACAGAAACCTTCAGATCTTTTTTTTTTTTTTTTTAAGGAAACGGGCAAATGTTTGGGGTGTGTATGACAGAGTGAGAGAGCTGAGAAGACCATGGTCTAGTTGGTCATGATGTTGGTTCTGTGAGGTGGCTCTAGAGATGTTCTATCATGAAAGGGGCAACTTGGTGCCATGAGATGGTTACTCTAACTTAGGGGGCAGCCTCAGTTCCTATCCTGGGAAAATGTTTCCCATTTAGGTGGAGTGATCTCATCACAGGGTGAACTGTCTATGAGGCTCTGCTAGAATCCAAGGTGACTGCAGGTTTAGGGCAATGGCTGGAGACTTCTAGGCCCCACTCCATCAGTAGAGCAGTTGAATATCCCTAAAATTCTTAGTTACTCTTACCTGGCTTCCTAAGTCTTGGAGGATGAGATAGGTTAGGTAAATTTAGGACTATTGAACCTTGTATTACACTCCTTCCGTGATGAACATGTCTGATGTGCAGATTTAACAAGAATCTGACCCAAGATTTAAAGTGATAAAGGAGACAGATACAAAATGAAGGCAGATGCTAAGCTTTCTCCTGTTCAAAAACAGCCTAAGGCCCTGTTGCATTCACATGGCTCATGCTCCTTGGAATCCACCTCAGTCGGCACCTTCAGAAGGAGAACTGCTCCTCCATTTTTACCTCTCCAGAGTCTTTCTGAGCTCTAACACATTATAGTAACTCTAAGCCAACGGAGTTCCCATTATGGACTCACTGTTATCCCAGGATTTGCATTGCTTAATCATCTATTCACTCATTCATTGGTTAATTCAGATGTAAAGAAGAGGAAAGAGCAGTTGGAAAAATTCACAAAAATAATTTTCCTCGAATTCCTATTAAGATTTTATTGTGATTAGAAATGTGAATAAAAGAAAAAAGGCCCTTAAACCTAGTTTCAGAGTAAAGGATGGATGAAGAGTACTCTATTATTCTGAAGACATTTTTCCTAAACCGGTTTTTCCTGAGTATTTTTCTATTGGAAGAATAGTTCATATACATACAAAAATGTTTTATAGTCCTAATTTGGAAAACAAATATATTTTTATTTACCTCTAGGTCCCTTTTTTAATTGAAATAAAAGTATTTTCTGAAAATGTATATTATAAATAACCTTAAAATATTCAAAAGATTATTATTTATAATACTTCTATAGGCATTAAAAAGACAATAGGAATTTAGAATGAAATTTAGTGTTTTCACACTAATAGGTTTTAGATGTAAAAGCTTTCTTACCATGATACCTGTATGGAGCATTATGTAGTGAACAGTTTGAGTGACGTCAGCTGCATGAATCAAATTGTGATATGGATTTTTGTACTTGCTGTAACCAACTTCTAAAGCTTCTGCAAAGGCAATTAGGCAAGAAACAGGAATCTGTTGGAAAATAATAAATACAATTATATTTTGGTCAAAAGAGTAACACTCTATCAACATAAGCACAGTGTTTAGGATGGGACAAATTAGTGAGTCGAATTTGTGCAGTAACTTCTTTATGTTGAACGTGGATTGTCTGAAAAAAACACATCATTAACACGTTAGCTTTCAATCCTGCAAAGGGTTGTGACCCCAAGTATTTAACTCAGATAAAATAACAGTCTTACTCAACCTACACAGTCTCTAAATTTTTGTATCTTCCAGAGTCAAATAAGAAGTTTAGTTCTTAAAAGCATAAACATTTTGTTGCCACTGATGAAGTCTAGTTTTCCTATCTGTAACTCCATGGGGTTGAGATAGACAACTTCCCAGCATTTTTGTCTCCAATAATCCCCTCCTTACATAGGAAATGTTGAAAGTTACAAGGGGCATACAGCTCAAAGCCCTGGTCAAACCCATTGCTTATATGGCCCCAAATGAAGTTCACTAGAAGCCCCATCATTTCAGTTTTAAAACAAAGCTGTTAACAAAGGCATATTCTGGGTTTTAGAAACACTGGGATCTATCATGGTTTTTTAAATATAGCTTCCAATCCCGATGACATGAGTGTTCTGTGAATGACTCTGGGGATGTCAGTATCTTGTTAGAAGCTGTTCTGGCCTCAGGATCCCCAGATGGATACAGAGGAACATCAGTGGATCCTGGAGAATGCTTCCATCCCATGGTGAACTGAACCCCTTCTTGTGACCTGCTAACTAGGATCATTCTAAAATGAATAGATCAGTGGCTCAATTTTCTCCATTTTCATTCTTAGTCAAATAACCGACAATAAAGGTGGTTCACTTTTGTTATGTTTCTGACCTTGAAGCGGTTGATAAGATCATATCTGGTAAACAATTCATAAATCATAAACTTCAGACTATGCTCGCCACTTGCTTCATTTAGGGCAAACACATCAAAAGACCATTTATCAACATCCTGTAGAAAAAAAAAAGAGTAATTATGTTAGGTGACAATATCACAAGGTTCTGTGGACTCTTATGGGAAATTATTTGAAGGATTAGGCGGCAGACATTCAGCAGGTCATATTTCAATTCAGCACGTCAAACTACATTTTCCCAGAGTCTGATATGACAGCCACAGAAGTGAGGCCATACTTCTCAGAATAGTACCAAGATTTCCCCTCCATCTCAAGGTTATTAAGCTGATGTAATAAACCTGATCGCACTCCAATACTGCCCTTATCTTTACTTTTTCTCTAACTTCCTGCCATAAATCATCTTCTCAGCGTGGGGTTCATGTTAAGGTAGAATTGGCAGGTGATATGGGTGATGTCAATTGAGGGGCAGAGTCTTTCCTACCAGTCTATCTGCTGCATTGCTTGAAATCCCAGGACAGGCGTTTGTCCTCTGGCTTAAAGCTTTGGCATCTTCTGTCTACTTGCTGAATGCAAATACCACAGAGAGGCTGAGGAAGAGGATAGTCATTATGCCATTTCCTGCAACTCCCTAGGGAAGCAGGCAGGCTGGTAGGAAGGCAGGTATACTGGAAAAGTGTTCTTAACCGTGGCAGAGGGGGCAGTAATCAGGGCTAGCTAACCATTTCAGTAACTTCCTAATTTTGCTTTAAAGAAAAGCCTAAGGAAACACAGTATTCAGTTCTAAAAAGGATAAGGAACTGTTAGCAGAGGGTAGTGTTTATACACACAGCAAGTTTAATGCTGAACAGTAAATGGGCAACCTTACATCTATGTATTAATTTTGCATTTGTGTATGCACCCTTTCGGATTTCATTCGTTTGACATTTTAGCATTCCATGGAAGCCAACTCTATGTGCTACAACATACTAAACTGAAAATCCGATAAAATGTATTCCAATATTTTTAAGTCTCCTCTGAAAAATAACGGTAAGCCTCAAACGATAATGTAAATACTTGGAACCAGACACTAATGGTCTATTTTTTTGGTTTACTTGTCTGCCATTGTTAAATGCTGTCCCTTTGGCTCTCATTTGATCCCTGAACACTTGCTCTCTCTCTGCAAATTAAAAACCTCTAAAGGTTCTGTTAGAAGGATTTTTACCATCAGTAAATCTCAAAGGAGGCCAACAAATCTTTCATCAAATTCCAAAGCTAACAAGGAAGAGTTGGCTCAGACTCTTTCAAGGCTGCTATTTGCAGTTCCAACCCGGGGTCCCACTGAGTGAAGGGCAAGCTCTCCATCTCTGGGGAGTTTCATAAACAATGATGATTTACATTTGTAAATTACCACAGATGCTTGGCTTCTGCGCTGTCAGGCTGAGAACAAACAAGACGAGAAGCTTCTCAAAAAATAAGCTAGTTAACGAAAATATTCTTTACTTGGTGACATTTCCTCCCTCAACTTCTTAGTTCAGAGGTGTCTACTAATATATTTTAGGAAAACTATTAAATTCCTTTATACCAATATATTTTTTCAGTGTTTAAAGTTTTTTTTAAAATAAATAAAATAAAAATGAGTACTTTTCTTGCACATGGTAAATAACAGGGAAGCAAAACTCTCAAGAGTAGAAGCGTGATTGAAATATTTTTATGTGACATTTCAGCTATATATTTGTCTGTATTATAGTCTTAGGGACCTAAATATTTAAAAGCATTCCAGAAACATGAGCTACATTTTATTTTATTTTATTTTTTCTGGTACTGGGGATTAAACCAGGGATGTTCTACTACTGAGCTACACTACACCCCCTGCTCTATTTTATTTCATTTTTTGAAACATAGTCTCAAGAACTTGCTGAAAGCCTCACTATGTTGCTCAGGCTGGGCTTTAACCTGTGATCCTCTTGTCTCAGCTTCCCAAATACTAGAGTTACAGGCACGGGCCACCATACCTGGCTACATTTTAAAATTTAGTAAGATTAAAATCTAATATGAAGCAATAAAAAAGAAATATATAAAGGATGTTTAAAAGAAAAAAGACACAAAACTAAGCAATACAAATATATAATAGGAAAGGAGTGTAATAAATAGAAATGAAGCAATCCAAGATCTTCTGTTGGTTGCCATTATATCTAAATTACTGGTTAATACAGAAAAACCACCATGAAGCTGTTATGGAAACAAGGTTAAATTCTCCTAACCAAATTAAATATAGAAAAAAATAAGGGCTGAACTCTATAGCGGCAGCATACCTGTAATCCCAGTTCTTGAGAGGCTGAGACAGGAAGCAGGAAGATCGAAGGTTTGAGGCCGCTCCAGCAACTTAAGGAGACCTTGTTTCAAAACAAAAATAAGTGGCTGGGGGTGTAACTCAGAGTTAGAATGCCTTGGGTTAATTAAAAAAAATAGGGAAAGAAAGAAGAAAAGGAAATAAGAAATGTGAAAGGGTGAACCTACAAAATGCCTCTGTATAAAAAACACCTGTGACAAATGTGCATGCGTGCCTCCACACTACAAAGGGGGACAAGTGAGCTACAGCTCCCTCCTTTCACAGCATGAGAGCATCATCTGTAGTTACTTCTTATACATATGACACTATGATTATGCCTCTGTTTTCTTTCATATTTTTACCTAGTATTTTGTAGTTCTCAGACCCAAGATTTTAAGCAATTTTCTCCTATATTTTCTAAACGTAATCTACCAAAACATTTTTTGTAATTCACTGAATTCTTCTATAATATATGCAAAACAAAATGTGTATATCTTAACAAATACTGATGCTATATCAAAATGTAATTCAAGATCCACTTAAAGTATTGCCAAATAGCACATGCATGCACACACACACACACACGCTTGCAATGATAGAGTTTGTAAGTCTAAATCAATCCTCATACAAGTTTGCAATACATTATTAGAGCATAGTACTTTTTTTGTGGTACTGGGGATTGAACCCAGGGGTATTCTACCTCCAAGCTACATCCCCAAACCCCATTTTTTATTCTTTATTTTGAAACAGGGTCTTACTAAGTTGCACAGGTCCTCACTAACTCACTAAGGCCAAGAGCCTGTGATCTTCCTGTCTTAGCCTCCCACGTACTGGGATTCCAAGCATGTACCACCATGCTAGGACATAGTACATTTTTAAATGGTTAAAATATTTCCAACCTTACAATATGTAGGTGGTAGCAAAGACCTATTCTCATTTTCTCTAAGCCATTTTAATATTTTTTCAATGACTATTTTATAAATGAAAATAATTGAAATTATTTCACCTTTAATGTTACTATGACAGCTGCTGGATATGCCAAACCAACCATGTGATAGGATTTTCTGTACATCCTAAAAAAGAAAAAATAATAAATGTATGTATAAAATTCACTTGCTCAAAGTTTTCTGCTGTTTCTTAAGTGTGAGAGAAATGACTATTCCAAACTTGTTTACCTTTTATCATGTTACAGATTCCCTTCGTGGCAGCAGTGATGACTGCAGCCACCATTTGTCTGTCTACAGTGTGACAGATGTTAATAGCATTTTGTCTGGTCCCAACCAACCTGTAAAGCTAATGTGACTTTAGTTTCCACGTAAAGATATCTTCCCCTGAACTTCATCTAATTAAAAGACTACTTTGCACATGTAACACTTCCTAACGTGCCACCACATCTACAACAGCAGAACATTCTTTTTGTATGTCCATTTATATGCCAGAATTGTTAGACTGGAAGTAGAATGTCATAAAAGTATTTCCTCTATAATATTTTTATTTTCATTTTTTATAAAATGGAAACTAAAAGGGGGACTATATGGTAGCATCAGAATTTACATCGCTTTTTGTCTTGTTAAGGATATTAGGGGGAGACAATGTTGAAAACAAAATGACTTAAGTTTGTTCAACTGTCATCCAGTATTATTTAAAAAATATTATTCACAACCAGGCATGTTGGTGCGTGCCTGTAATCTCAGTAATTGGGAGGCTGAGAAAGAATGATTTCAGGTTTAAGAACAGCCTCAGTAATATAGGAAGACTTGCAGCAACCTAGCAAAATGCTATTTCAAAATAAAAAAAATAAATAAAATAGGACTGGAGGTATAACTCAGAGGTAGAATGTCACTGGTTTTAATCCCCAGCTCCACCACCAGAAAAAAACAAAAATGAAAACAGATTATTCAGAAAGAAAACAAAGTTCCCTCCATTTTTATTATAAAATAAAAAACAAAAATATTTTCCTTTATCACTAATTTGAATTTTTCTTTTTCTGATGAGCAACCAAAATGACATAAAGCAGGGCTGTGTGTGTAACGCAGTGGTAGAGAACTTGCCCAGCACAAGGCCCTGGGTCAATTACTAGACCAAAAAATAAAAATGACATAAACCAAATATAAGAAACCTTCCATGGTTCTTGTAAACATAGAATAAAAATGACATTCTAATATGTCAAAATAGCAATCAGCTTCCATTTGGAACCATTAAAAACACTTGTCTCCTCCACAAAGTCCTGGGAAGAAATAATTCAACTGATTATCAATCATGTCCCTTAAATTTTTCTATCAAGCTAGTCGAAAATAAGCTGTATTCCTAGACTCTATTCTAGCTATATTCCAAGAGTGCTGTAACCCTCTCCCCCATGCCTGTACAATACTGTAATTTAATTAAATATAATAATATGTGTAATCAATACAAGAAACAGTCCTATGGGTGATACTTTACATGTCTTACAAAATCACTGTGGAAGATTCTTTTTAAATTTTTTAAATTGATAGATTTTATATTAAAAAATCCATAAGACATATTATAGTTTCTATATAAAAATCATCATTAAAAGATAATAGAAGCCACATAATTCATCATATTTTTAAATCTGGATTTCTTAGAAGCTCATTATTAAAATACTTTAATTATCTCTCTAGCCTAGGCTTTCTAGAAACAGTATCTACCTATTTTATTCCAGAGACCAACCTTGTTATTTTGTTTTCATGCATCAAACATGATTTATTTGTTTATTTATTTATTTAGGAACTGGAGATTGAATCCAAGGACATTGGGTCTCTGAGCTATACCCATAGCCCTATTTTATTTTTTATTTTGAAACAGAGTCTCACTAAATTTAGAGGGCCTTGCTAAATTGTGAAGGCTGATCTCGAACCTGAGCTCCTCCGGTCTCAGCTTCCCATGTAGTGGGATTACAAATGTGTGTCCGCAAGCCTGGTTTCAGTTTGGTTTATTTTAAATTATTATAAATCATTTTGGATGTGGGTGATCAGACATAATAAAAATTTTTCTTGTCTATTTTTGCTATTGAAATATTTCAGGGCAGTTTATAAATAGGAATGCTTATATTTATTACTCCACGGAGATGGCTTTAATTATTCTAATCCTGCGGCGCAAGGAAAGTACTAATCATATTACTATAGAACTAGAAAAACATTACTGTCAATAAGGATACTTAATTGTGTTTTGTTTTGTCATTTTTTTTTTAAAACATAGTCTTTTCTACCTATTTTTCTGGTCATAATTTCTTTTTCTTTTTTCTCTCTTTTTTTTTTTTCTTTCTTTTTTTTTTGCGGTACTGGGGATGGAACGCAGGGGCAGTCTACCTCCAAGCTATACCCCCAGGCTATTTATTTTATTCTTTTTTTTTTTTTTTAAACATAGTCTTACTGAGTTGCGAAGGGCCTCTGCTAAGTAGCTGAGGCTGTCTGCGAACCAAGATCCTCTGGTTTCGGCCTCTGCCTCTGGAATGCTGGAATTACAAGTGTGTCCCCCCACTCCCACCCCGGCTCTTCATCGTTATTTCTAAAACATAACCAAATACATGAAATGAATGAAAGAGTGATGAGTGAGGAAAAGTTCAATATAGAAGCCAATCATTAAATAACATTAAATCAATTGATTTCATGATGCAGCAAAGGGAACACGTGCTCTGAATCTCAGGTTAGTCGCTGACTAGCTCTGACCTAGCTCTGTGAATACTATTTAATGCCATTCATTTGCAAAATAAGAATCTTAAACTTTTAATCTTAAACAGTAATAAATGACATGAGGTGAATTATTTGGCTGGAGGAGTGATGGTGAGGAACAGTATCCAGAGTGATCATGGAAGGCTCTGGAAAGACAGCAAGGACCAGGCAAATATGTCATGGAGGGGAGCATGATTTCTGGCAGAGAGAACAACTGGAAGTTGAGGAATGTTCTTGGGGTTGAAGTCATCTGGTACAGATGTTCAAAGGAGACTGAGGGAAGAATTAGAGGAAGCAAGGCAGGATTGCCAAGTGAAATAGAAAACCATCAGGTGGGTTTAACCTTAAGAGTGAAGGATCTAATTTATATTTTATAACTTTAAAAAATTGGCTGGGCGTGGTGGCGCACGCTTGTAATCCCCGCGCTTGGGAGGCAGAGACAGGAGGATCGTGCAGGTTTGAAGCCAGCTGCGGGCACTGGCTTAGGAGACCCTGTTTTCAAATAAAAATGTAAAAATAGGTCTGGGAGTGTAGGCTGGAGGTAGAAGGGCTTCCAGGAACCCCAGTACCACCACCAAAAAAAAAAAAAAAAAAAAAAAAAAAAAAAAAAATTGACTTGTTTGGAGAGACCAGGTAAAGGAGAGGGAAAGCCCACCTAGCAAGCTACTGTAGTGTTTCTGATGGCAGATAATGGAAGCTTAGACTGGAGTTGCAGGAGTGCAGATGAGGAAGAAGATTCAGGATGCATCGGTTTGGTAATTACCCAGACTTGCTGAGGTCTTGAATCTTAGCAACCTTATGGGAACGACTTTATGGAATAAAGCAACAGGGCTTCTTGAAGACTTCTAATTTTCAGGATTGAAGATAATTATTTTTGTAAATTTGAAGACAAACATGTCACTAATGGGGATTCAACAGCAATAAACAAGATTTTATTTATAAATGTTTTAACCATATTTTCAAGGCTGCTTACTAATTGAGTTACCTCATACGTTATGATGTATAGACTATTAAACAAAATTTGTTTTATTTAATAAAACAACACAAAGGGAAATTTAGTATATAACTCTATTTTACTGAACTCTTCTTAACCTTATCTTGAATGAAAATGCAAATTTAGTTGGTTTTCATCCACAGTTTGCATTTCTTTTCATTTAACCAAATTCTTCAGTATTTTCTTAAGCAAAGAAGATGCCTCAGTAACTTAGTGAGATTCTTAGCAACTTAGTGAAATTCTGTTTCAAAATAACAGTAATAAAATGGTCATGGTGGAGCACCATTGTAATCCCAGTATTAGGGAGGCCAAGACAAGAGGATCAAAGGTTTGGTCCTTTGCAGAAAGTTAGACCATTTCAAATTTAGTGAGACCCTATTTTAAAATTAAAAAAAAAAAAGAAATGGGACTGGGTATATTGTTCAGAGGTGGAAAACTCCTAACACACTACTATTACTACTACTACTACTACTAATAATAATAATAATAATAATAATAATAATAATAGGACTGGGGTGTAGCTAAGAGGTAGAATGTCCAGGGTTCAATGCCTAGTACCATAAATAAATAAAATCAATAAATAACAAAATATATAGTCCTTCCACAGGTCAAACACATTCTTCTATCTGTAATTCTTTCACTGACTTTCTGAATACTGCTGAGTTCTTTTTAATTTGATGCTATGGGAAATTACTATTACTTATTGCCAGGTTGTTTTAAACATTAGGAATAGGGAACATTCTTCCTCCTCAGCCCCGCCTCCTTGCCTCAGACTTTTGGTCCAGTCTGGCAGAATTAAAGTTTATAAAGAAAGCAGGTTGGTGTCATATCACTTAACCAATCAAACTATTTTTAGGTTTCTTTTATCCAAGCAAATTAGATATGGTTAAGAAATTTGCAAAATAATTTAAATAATCGTTCAGTAGATGTTTTCTGGATGACATTGCCATGATCTGAGATATTAGCACCTTCCTGTTCTATGGTGATACACCTTTAAATTTCAGAACATTCTTGCAATGCACTCTAGTTTACACTTTTAAAATTAAAGTTTGTTTTGTTTATTGGTGGTAATGCCTAGAGATACCAAAAGAAAAATGTTGTGTTTTTCCTTAAAGTACATTGAACAAAAATTATATTTTCCTCAGTTTTACTAGTTACTAAAATGCTGAAATTTTCTTTTTATATGTAATTTAATTATCTTCAGTCTAAGGGACTTCTGATAAGTACTTTTCAACTGTGTCACTCATGTTTATTTGGGGACTTTTTGTAGTTTTCATTCTGAAACATCTTGTTTCTTAGAAAGAAAAATAAATTATGCTCTTAAACCTTAAAAAAATGTGCCAGGCGTGGTGGCGCATGCTTGTAATCCCCGCGCTTGGGAGGCTGAGACAGGAGAATTGCGTAGGTTTGAAGCCAGCCTCAGATGGCTTAAGAGACCCTGTTTCCAAATAAAATATAAAATAGGTCTGGGAGTGTAGCCTGGCGGTAGAAGGCCCCTGGGTTCCATCCCCAGTACTACCAAAAACAAAAAACAAACAAACAAAAAAAAACCCCTTAAAAATGCAAAATTGGGTTGGATGAACATGTGTTTCTCATTGGAAATTCCAGTAAGTTGACTCTGTGGTGTAGGGTCCACTTGGTACCCCTCATTTCAGTCAAAAGTGTTTTAAAAAGCTCCTCAAAAATAGAAATAAGGCCGGGCGTGGTGGCGCACGCTTGTAATCCCCGCGCTTGGGAGGCAGAGACAGGAGGATCTCGCAGGTTCGAAGCTAGCCGCGCGCGCTGGCTTAGGAGACCCTGTTTCCAAATAAAAATGTAAAAATAGGTCTGGGAGTGTAGCCCGGAGATAGAAGGGCTTCCAGGAACCCCAGTACCACCAAAAAAAAAAAAAAAATAGAAATAAGAAATTTTCACTGATGATGGAAGGATAGAAAGAGGATGGTCTTTTCCCTTTAAGGAAAAAAAAGGCCTGCTTGATTTTGACAAGTAAATCATTAGCCAATGTAGAATTTATTTCATGAGGTATTATATTTTATTCAGGTAAAATCAATTATGTAATATGTGAATATATTAGAGTTGTTTTAAATAGTTATGTAGAGTTATTTAAAATAGTTATGCACAAAGTTCATTTCAGAATTCTCATTCAAAAACCTTCTTTCCAACTTCATGTCTATTTAATGTAAATAAAATAATATATCTAGGACAAAATATTTTTATTATAGGTAAGTTTATCATAAAATCCTAAATCTGGTCATTCTAGTTATATTTATTATTGCACTTTTCTCCAGTAAAATATAAGCCTCTTATAACTTTGATGTAGTGAACACAATTGCTCTCAGGTATTATGGTCTTGAGACAGCAACAATTGTGCTTACCTTTCCACAAAAATTCCAGCTTGAACAGCATGTACGATGCTTCGAAATCTCGGTTTTTCCTCAGGCTTCTTCTTTGTCATCCCCATTTTCCGGGTAAAGGTAGAAGCCAGCCAGTCCCTGACTTCCGATGGAACTGAGTCCGACTGAATGTCACTGAGCTCATCTTCAGTATCCAGCAGTCTCCTACAAAAATTCATACTGGTTAAACATGAGGAAAAAAAAAAAAAGCAAAGGGAAGCAAAACTAGCGATGAGAAAATAAGCATCGCAATGAGATTTAAAAACTAGCATGCCACTCTGATTATTCCTTAACATGAACTATTTAAAAGAGATATATTGGGTTAACTTTCAGAAAGCTCTTAATTTCTCAAATTGATCACCTTCTGATAGCAAGAACTAAGAGACTTGAGCATTTCCAGCTTCCAGAACACTGAAGTACAGTACTAGTTAAGAAGTATTGGTTGTTAATGTCATTAATAGTCCATTCCAATTACAAATAAACTAAGAAAACATAGGGAAAAGAAGTCATTAACAGATGTCAGCTACTAAAGGAGACAACCAAGTGGAAAGAAAAGAGGGGTTAAACTATAATAGCTGTCTTTTATTTATTAATCTTATTTTATTTTATTTAATAATCTTATGCATATATAGTATGGATAGTGCATGCTATTTGAATAAGGCTTTGATGGTTCCAAAAGTCATTCATTGGTACCATTCCATTTGATAATTACCTCTAATTTTTAAGAAAATAATAACAAGTATTTTGAAATATTCTTTCAGCTATCAGCATCATAAATTTTTTGTCCCTTGTTACCCACAGGAACCTATTTCACCACCCCTTCTCCCCCAAGATAGCCAAATCTGCTTATACTAAGTTTCTTATATAAAATGACAAAGTATTTGCATATAACCTACTCGTGGCCTCACATATACATTAAGTCATCTGTATATTAGTTATAATACCTAATACAATGTATGCCATTTGAGTAGTTGTTCTACTGTATTATTGAGGGAATAATGACAAGAGAAAAAAGCCTACATGTTTAGTGCACACCTTTTTTTGTCTGATTATCTCAATGTGTGGTTGGTTGAATCCACTGATGTGGAAGTCATTGACACAGAGGGCCAAAGTATTTTTACTTTTTATTTTTATTTTTTATTAGTGCATCGTAGTCATACATCTTAATGGGTACAAGATGGTAGAGGCATACATGCACACATCACTCATTTAGCCCTTCCCAAATTCCCACCTCAACTGTATTATTAAAGATCATTTCAGGAGACTATGCCAATCGCAGCGGAAGAAACACCCCCAGTTAAGAGCCAGCACTGACTGAAGGGTGGGCTCTGATGGGTTTGGAGCTAGGCAAGGAAATCAGCTGAATGCAGGAAGCAGTGAGCAAGAACTGAAACCACCCTCCTTCCTGTACCAAGTCTGCTTAGATACAGATGACTGGCCTGATGGGTAATGAGAGCTGATACTGAAGAAAGACCAAGGAATTGTCTGTATTTTAAGGCCTGTCAGCTTTCAGCCAAGAGTTTTCTAAAGGTCTGAACTGACAAGAATGTGTGCAAAACTCCCCATAAAACACAAAAACAGCTTCATAAAGCAGTCAGACTTTGCCCCCAGGAAAGACACAGGCCAACTCTGCCTGTGTCATTTAACATGCTTATTTTCTTGTCAGTGCACCAAAGTAATAATTCACAGCTTTTTCTGGCACACTTTTCCTTTGACCTTCAGGTTCTGGTTCACTTTGGTGAAACTCTTTGCAACAGGATGAGGCTTGAGGGTTATAAGGGACAGTAGCTAGAGATGGAAGCATGTGTGAAAGCCTCAAATTGCATACCATCTCAAGAAGGCAAGCACAAAATAAAGGGAAAAATGGACAAAACCCACTCAACACCCCTCATAGAGGCCAAAGACAAGCTCAGAAGACAACACATGTAGAAGATGGCCATTTACTAATATTTATTCTTGGTATTAAATAAGTATGAATACACTTATGAAATGCCTTATGAAAAATAAATACAACTTAAGTGATAGACTTACAAAACTGTATGTATACTTATGAAGATAAAAGAGACCTATAATTGGGTATTAAAACTGATGAATACTCACTCTATATAAATTTTAGTTTTCTTTTGGTCCCTTCTTTTAGAAGCTTTTGTTTTACCCTTACAACAACAACAACACTGAAATTTAAAGCAAAATAGCCTTTTTGCCATTTTTTTCCCATTTTAATCTATACTTCTTGGCCCATTTCAGCAAGACACTACACTAAATGACTAGAACATTTGGTTACTTTACAGATTATGCCATTTCTATTATCTCTTGTGGTACTCACATAAAACTACAAAGCAGGTTGGTGGCCTAGGAGCCATTGTGGTGTAATTCTGTGATGTCACCCTACCCCAAGCATTCCACTGCTGTCTGTTTCCTCCACTAATCTAAGTAGAATGATAGCATGTGATTATGGTTGCCGGCTACTTTGCAACAAATTTTGTCCTGGTGACTTCAAGGTTGTATGTCCTAAACTCATAAATTATATGAGATGGATGATTCAGAATGGAGCTCAAACCAGAAGGGAGATAAGCCAGCCTTACTGCCGAGGGCGTGGCAGAGACACCATATTGCCAGCAAGCCAGTGAGTTACCCATACCCACAAAGGCTCCAGCAAAAGTGCTAGCTAGCGAAGCACCAATGCAATCATAAGTGAAATGGCGGCCCCTACAGGAGAAATCCCAGCATTGTATCCGCAGGGACTCAACCAGCTTTGATAAACTCTCTGGGTCTGAGTTCTTGTGGTTCAAGGTAATGCAGGAATAGGGGTGGCAGAAATTGCTACACCCTAATCGCAGTTCCCTGAAGGAAAGCCCCAGCCCAGTGACCTCAGAGTCTGGGGCAGCTGCGACAAATTCCCTTGGTCTGAGACCTTGCGATACAACTCAGGGAAGCAGCGGTGGCAGCAGAGATAACCATACCCCTCAGAGATCCAGAGCACAATAAGTGAAGTTCTGGTAAATTGGAGAAGACTCAGAGAAGGTGAGAGTGGGATCTGTTGTTGACCATATAAGAATCCCAGACCAGTGAAAAGTGTAGCAGAATCTTATGCTTAACTCTAAACCCAACTGAACTTTCGTTTCGGGTATTTTAGTTCCAGAGGGCATTTAGTCCAACACTGCAACACATAGGCACAGATAAACACTTTCTCAACAAGACCCTAAAGGCACAAAGACCCAAAAGGCGAATCAATGCACGGGATTGCATGAAACTGAAGAGCTTCTGTTCAGCAAAGGAAACTGTCAAGAACCTCAATCAAGATCCAACAGAATGGAAGATTTTTGCCACCTACACATTCGATAGAGGACTAATATGTGGAATATATAGAGAACTCAAGAAACTCAACACTAAAAAAAAATCATCCAATCAAAAAATGGGCAAGTGAATAGACACTTCATGAAAGAAGAAATTCAAATGACCAATAAATGCAAAAAAATGCTCAACATCATTGGCAATCAGAGAGATGCAAATCAAAACTACCCTGAGATTTCACCTAACTCCAACTAGAATGGCAATCATTCGAAACACGAACAGTAACAAATGCTGGCGAGAATGTGGAAAAGAGGGGACTCTAAAACTTTGTTGGTGGGATTGCAAATTCATACAACCACTTTGGAAAACAGTATGGAGAATCCTCAGAAGAATGTGAACAAATCTACCTTTTGATCCAGCAATACCACTTCTGGGTATCTACCCAAAAGAAAGGAAACCAAACTACCAAACTAATGCATGTGTATCTATGTTCATAGTTGCACAATTCACCATAGCCAAACTGTGGAACCAGGCAAAATATGTATGTATACATACATATTACAAAACTGTGGGATATGTACACAATGGAATTTTACTCAGCCATAAAAAAAAAAACACAATTGCAGCATTTACAGGCTTGGCTAATTCTCACTAAACATAATGTTCTCCAGGTCTTTCAATCTTCTTGCAAATGATATAATTTTGTTCTTTTTATTGAGTAGAATTCCATTGTATATATTTCCCATAATTTTGTAATCCATTCATTTGTTGATGGACACCTAGGTTGTTTCTGCCCTTGGCTAATTCTCACTAAACATAATGTTCTCCAGGTCCTTCAATCTTGAAAATGATATAATTTTGTTCTTTTTTATTGTGAGTAAAATTCCATTGTGTGTATTTCCCATAATTTTGTAATCCATTCATTTGTTGATGGACACCTAGGTTGGTTCCATGAATTGCCCTGCTTTGGACATGGCTATGCATATATTATTGTAGTTCTCTGGTTTCAACCCCTTCGGAAAAATACCCAGTAGTGGTATTGCCGGATCATACGGTGGATCCAAGTTTTCTAAGAAATCTCTATACTGATCTTCATAGCAGCTGAATTAGTTTACACTCCCACCAACAGTGTAGAAGAGTGCCTGCCTATTTCCCCACATCCTCACTAGTATTTACTGTTTGACTTCTTTGTGATTGCCATCCTGATTGGGGTTAGATGAAATCTCAGTGTAGTTTTGATTTGCATCTCCCTGATTGCTTATGATGTTGAACACTTCTTTCATGAATCTATTGGCCATTTGTATCTCTTCTTTTGTGATAGTATATATACTTCTAAAAGACTACTCTGGTACATGCACACAATATTATTTAATCAATTTTATTCCCCAGTAATGCCAATTTGCCTTCCCTTCTGCCTCCCCCTGTACCCCCATCATCTACTCTGCTGTTTTTTTTTCCACAGGAGATCATTTTTTCTTTTTTTCCCCTCTGCCTTCCATACATGAGAGAAAACATTTTCTAATTGACATATTAATAAGATGTAGCAAATTCCTTAAGATAATTATTCCAGTTTGGAAAAAAATATTGGAAGACAGATGGAATACATTTCAATTTAAGCAAATTTTACAAATAAACCTATTTAATAATGGCCCGTATCTCTCCTTATTCTTTTTTCTTTGTGATCTCCATTTCCCTAGCACTTGCCCTGCGATCTGTGTCTTCTTCCTTCTCGGCACCACACAGGCCTTCAAGTTTTATTAGCTCAGACTGGACAGAGCAAGAACAAGAACTATAATATAAAATGCAATAGCAATTCTGGCATTTTCATAAACAGAGTTCTCATCAACAGTTTTTTATGCATTTATCTAAGACATGTGGAAATACCTGAATACTTACATAAGATTATTTCACTAAAACATAGAAGACTATATTTTGTCCCCATTTGATTTCTGAAATGTACATAAGTAGGCTGATAAAATTTAATCTTAAATGAATTATAACTGATTTTACTTTCCAAACGTCAAATATCTTGATTGCTCTACACTCTACAATTAAAAGGCAGAGTGAGCATAATTATTTAGCCTCTTATGAAATGAAGACTCTGTGATTAAAGAACTTACAAATGAAAGCAAAATTACTGGTGTGTTTTCCTAGAAATTATTGAAATTGACTATCCAGAAAAAAATACGTAAATATATGATGTCATAACTGTTATCCTCTGAAAAATGCTTTTATTAGTTGATAGGGCTTTTGTTAGTTCCAGTGGAGTCAATAACGCATAAAGGAAGGGGTTCCTAAATACAGGTTATATGTTAATGCAGGAGCAGTGAGCTGTGAAATCTGACCCCACATCTGATCACTGATCAGATCCTTGGGAGCTATTTATATTCCAAAATTTCTCTTAAAATCGGATGATACATCTCCCAAAGGGCATGTATTTTGAACTAGAAAGTTTGCAGCTAAAGGGAAGTAGGAAGGAGGCGGTTACAGAAGGAGAGGTCATGGGATTTTGACTTTTACAATTACATGTCCGTAAAAATATTTCTGTCCACAGTGGACTCTTGGAAAATCATTACACCCAAGCACCAAACACAGTTATTTACAAGCAATTAGTGCCCTCAATTACACTTACTATGTATAAAAATTCAAGTCCTGGATAGGATTAGGAGAAACTGGCTTCTCAATTTGAAATTGTCTTTTCCTGCCACTGTCCGTATAAAGATCACATTTCACATTTCAAACAACTAACTCATTCAGTTTTGCTCTGAACATTTTATGGGCCTAGGGTAGTAGCACATTTCTTCCAAATACTGTATAATTAATATTTTAAAGTTATTTATCAGGTGAACAGACTATAATGTATTCCGTCCTACCTTTTAATATGTTTCTTAAGAGGCTAACAAGTTGGGTTTGAACATATAATTCTCAGCTCCTTGTGTGACAGGATAGACCAGCTGGCTTCTCCTCCTGACTGTACCTACCTACTTCCCAGGTCCTCATTTTATAGGTTTCATAAAGAAGCAAGTGGCCACCACAGGATCCGGGAACAATTTTTATCAACCTGCCTGGCCTTGAAAGGAGCTGCTTCTTGGCCACTCTTTGGGATGGAAGTATGCAGACATTAATGTTGTCCTGGGCCTCTTCAGAAGGACAGATGCAAGGAGAAAATTTACTAGGACTTTAGAAGACTGTCTTGGAGATCTTCAGATAGAGAATTCTGGGGTCCAATGGCCCATAGTATGGAAGAGAAGCACCCTGAACATGGCAAGACATTCCAGGGTCCTGGTATATGGAAAGAGTAAAGGGGCTCTGACTCTGGGTTCCTGGTCTTAGAGGCCTGTTAGCTCCCTGAGGAGGCCACAACAAAAGCATTCATTGCTGGGCAACTTGGAAGAGTGAAAATGCTGTTCTGGGAGCAAATCCACTGGCCCAGGGCTAAGGGTAGCACTGAATTCTTATATTGCTGATATCTTTCTCATGAAGCCCTTCCAGGACAGGCAGAGAATTGAAGTCAATCTGTCTGCAATTTGTGCATTCTTTTGGAATTAGTGGTTCCCACGCAGGGGACTCTATCAGTGTCATTTCTTTGATTAACATATATTTTTGTTCAGAGCTGTCTGCACTCTCTCCTCCAAACCCCTTCCCCAGAAAACACCTAAAGGGAATATAAGTCTTTCATTCACGATTCTGAATTATCTGAGGTTAGATATAGATAACAATGCAGGTTAACTTTGTCACTTATACTATGAACAAGGCAAAAAGTCAAGCTTTAACTCATTTAATTCTTATAATACCATGTGAAAGATCAGTTATTAGTATCATTACATCTATTTTACTGATCAATAAGTTGGAGCACAGCTACATTAAGTGATTTGCTCATTCATCAAAACTGCATGACCAGACCAAATTATGAGCTCCAGTCTTGTCTCATTTTGGAGGCTGAGTCCTTAACTGTTGAGGCTCAAGTGCATGTTTTTCTTATAAAATTCCTAGACTACCTCCACATTCAACCAATAGTGATACCATAATTTTTATTCTCGATCCCATCTCTGCCTGGAAATTTAGAATTACAAATAATTATTCTTAAAATCTAAAACAAGTTTTGTCTATCAGTTAATTTTTTGTTGGAAAAAGCTGAGATTTGTTTCCAAAGCATGTATTTGAATCATTTTCTCATAGATAAATATATATCTGGATGGTAAAGTTTGGGGGTACTTTGAAGTACAATAAACTTAACATCACGATGGAAAAAGGGATACATTTGAAATGCCATATGTATTGTCAATAATATACTTCCTGAGTACTAGATGCATTTGCATTAATTATTTTAGGATACCACCAAAGAATGCTTATTTATTTATTATTTATCTCATCTTGTTTCATGAAGGGATTAAACTGGCAGACTCACAAATATATTTTATTAGCTTTTTTTTTGAAAAAAGGTTCTAAGTTGCTGAGGTTGGACTTAAACCTGTGATCTTTCGTCTCAGCCTTCCAGGTGTGTGCCACCATGTCTGATTCACAACTACTTTTTTTAACATACTTTTTATTAGTGCATTGTAATTATTATAATGAGGCACAGAGTGATAGGAGCATACATGTGCACAACACTTGGTGATTTTCCTCTGGATAGCACCCTGCTCTCTCCCTTTCCCCTGTATGTGTCATTGAGATTTATACTGATAATTACATATATGTACACAGCATTATTTGAACTGTTGTCTTCATCATGTCTCCTTCCCACTTCCCCCTCCCTTAAACCCCCTCCATAATTCAACCAGAGTCTCTACTCCTTCATCTGAAGTCTCTTTTCTGTGATTTAAAAAAAAAAAAAGAGTTGCTTTCTTTTTCTGTCAACCTGATGGCTTTGATCAATGTTTTCAATGACAGGCTTGGCACAGTGAGCACACCAAAAATGCAAGCACATTGAAGAGAAAAGCCATCTATAGATCTTCATATACTTGAGACTGTGTCCTTCAGTGATGATAACTGTGACTTGATTGTAAAGTACCCACCGCAATAGCTGAGGCTAATTTCTCTTTCTTCTTTGAATCAGTTAGGATGGGACTTTTGATCCCTGGCTAGGTAGAGCCAACACGCCTTACTGGCTTGAAGAAGTTTTAGAAGATGGAACTTCACCCTCCACCAATCCTCACCCTTCACCAAAATTAAGATAGCCAAGTGGGGAAATGAGATAGGATAGGAAAAATATAATAGGTAAAAAGGAGAAAAAGTGGAAAGAAAAGGAAGACTATAACTTTAAACCAAAAAAACTTCATTATAATTTTTACCTTAATCCTATAGGGTCTGTTTTTCATTAGTATCCCCAAAAGGCCTTCACTATTCATCCTAAAGGCCCATCTCTGCACCAAAGTTTCTAAGAAGTCTGGTAAACAAAGGATCCATGAGGAAGGTCTGACATTTGGTCAAACCCAGGTGCCAACCAGTCATACTCTGGTTTTATATTAGTCTTTTTTTAAAACTGTGAGATGACCCTTGTATATGAGAGAAAGTGGAGACTGCACATTTTGGTGAAGAACTCAACTGTGCTGACATTATCTCGAATCCCAAGAGGCAAATCCTTGTTACAATGAGGTTGACCAAGGATAGTGTTGGAATCAGAGGTGGCATTCTCTACGTTAATGCCAAGAAGAGCTTGTAGCCTCCTCTGCACCCAACCAAGGAAGCAGAAAACATGGCAGAAGGAGGTTCTATCTCCCAGCACAGGCAGAAAGAGACCTAGTAATGTTGGGGGAAGGCTCTGAGAAGCAGTCAAGTTGCCTGAAGAACTGAGATCAGGATAATATTTTTGGAGCCAGCTGGGGATGGAAAAAGGCAAACAAGGGAGGCAGAAAATTGCCCGAGGCCTTGCTGATGACTCTTGGCTTTCCACCAGGAAGTCTTGGCTCAAAACTATATTTGCAAATATTCCATTAGGCACGAAGCTGAACATTCCACTAATTACCAAATCTTTGATTAATAAGCATCCTCTGTGTTTAGAAAAAATGCCTCTGGAGTCACATTCCTGGCTTCAATACCTATTAGCTATGTAATCTTGGAAAAAATATTAATCTGTGTAGGTCTCAATTCCTCTGTCAGTAAAAATGAGATGCAATATAAAACAGCAGTATGGATTCCTGGTGTTGTGGTTGTAGGATGAAAAGGAATGGATAGATGCATAGGAAACACTTAGAGCAGCACCTGCCGCACAGCAAGCTCTTAATAAACTCCCAGCTAGTTACACATTTGCATAAAGTAGTCTAAGTGTATTTCCTTTCTAACATGTAGCATAAAGTAGAGTATGTGGCATTGCAAGTATAAGAGACATGATGGGAAAAAGATGGTCAAAGCATACTTTAGGGAGCCAAAGAATAAAGTAAGGATTCTCTTAATGGATAAGAGGCAATTGGAGGAGTCTCCAAAAATAATTTTTACCTACATTAAAATTTTACCTAGTAGAAGGTATCTAGCAATAGATGAATGGACCCAGCATTTTGGAGGCTGAGACAGGATAGTGGTTTGCGGACAGCCTCAGCTACTTTGCAATTCAATGAGATTCTGTTTCAAAATAAAAAATAGGGCTGACAATGTAGCTCTGAGGTAGAATGCCCCTGGGTTCCATCCCTCGATTATGAAAAGTGTGGCATATACACCCAATGAAATTTTACTCAGCCATAAAATACAAGATTATGTTATTTGCAAGAAAACAAATGTAACTAGAGAATATTATGCTACATGAAATTAGCCAGTCTCAGAAAGTGAAGGCTCATACTGTTTCTTCTCATATATGAAAGGTAGAGAGAAATTGGGAAGCAAAAGGGACTTCAGGTAAGTGAGGAGAGAGACTAGTAGAAGAGTGCAAGGGGACGTGGGGAGAAAGATGGAGAGGGGAAGAAGAAGACTTGACCAAATAAACAGTTCAAATAATTATGTGTTTATATATGGAATTATCAATACCAATCTCAATAAGAGCTATGGAGAGGAGAATTGAAATAGAATCTAGAGGGAAACATACCAAGTGCTGTGTAGATATATGTTTCTATTACTCTAAGCTTCAGTAAGACATTCAACTACAATGTACCAATAAAAGTTTATTTTTTGTTTGCACTTTGGATTGAACTCAGGGGAATTCTACTTTAGAGATACACCCCAGCCTTATTTTATTTATTTTGAAACAGGGTCTCATGAAGTTGCTGAGGATCTTGTTAAGTTGCAGATTCTATCTTCAAACTTGCCATTTTCTTGTCTCAGCCTCACAAACACTGAGGTTATAGGCATGCACCTCCATGCCCAGCCAATAAAATATGTATTTAAAATTTAAGAAAGATATAGTATATACATTATTAAAATTTTACCTAGTATAATAGGGGTTGAGCAAAAGAAGATATGAAAAGTTGTTTAGTGGTAGAGATTTTCTTTTTATGATATGAAAGGTTCCAGACATGAACGAGGGTAATAGTTGCACAACATTGTAAATTTACTTAACTACACTTCAAAATTATTAAAATGGCAAATTTTAAGTTATTTATGCACTGCCACAGTAAAATGACACTTACGTAGTATTGATCAATCTGACCCAGTTTCCAAGGAGTAGATATATTGTATTTTCTAATCAGAGAAAAGAGGAGTATTCCATGCTCCCTCTACCTATATATCTTTTCCAGGACTACTAAGAGCTACAGGTTGGAGTAAAAAGATGAGGCTTCAGCTCAGAAATGATTCCTAAGAGTTTACATCTCTCAAGACCTGGGAGAGGTAGTCACATCACAGATCAAAGTGCCTCCCCTGTGCCCACAACTTGCTGTCAAGACTGCTAGTCTTCAATTCAGCACCACTACTTAGTACCCTATTCCATGGGGAAGCTAAGATTCCTGAAGGTTAGGGGAGGTGTTTTAGCACAAGATCATTTCATATACAACTTGGGGCAATACCTCTGTTACACTCTTTTGGTGGTAGCATATTAATTTTCTAACCATCATATCTCTAATGTTTTTGTTCTCTCTCTCTCTCTCTCTCTCTCTCTCTCTCTCTCTCTCTCTCTCTCTCGTTACATTGAGATACCTTCTAGTAGAGTAGTTCTCCATGCATGGTCCCCTGTACCAGCAGAATCAGCATCACCTGGGACCCTGTCAGGAATGGAAATTCAAGGGCTCTAATGAATACCTGTTGAATCAGAAATACTTGAAGTGGAACTCAGCACCCTGTTTTAAAACACACTCTTGGTGATTCTGATGAGCATGACTGTTTGAGAATGTTCTCATTCATTCACAGCTAGCTAGCTGATTAGTGGAAGCTTTCTGCCCAGAAAATAATATTTAATTATCTTCTAAGAAATGAACTTGGTGGCACTGCCTATTTGCATATGCCATTATTTCACTGTCAGTGTGGGAGAGTGTTGATAAATTACATGGGAATAGACAGGTGGAAGACATCTTCATTGAATAATCTTTTGTGTTGATGTTACAAAAGAGAATTCTTTGTTTGATACTTGATTTAAAATACAAGTCAATTTCTCAACTGAGCAGGGATGAAGAACAAGTGCTGAGAAGCACTGGAACATGTTTAGAAGACAGGAGTTTGAGGGGAGATTAGGAATATACTTCTTTCTGAACCCATGAGGCCAATGAATGAAATGAGGAAAGGAAATTAACAGTAGCCATGTTGAGTAGTAAAATAATTATTGGTATATAGAGAGCATCCTTCATGCTTCATGTATGTATTAAATAAATGAATACAAGTATAAAATATAAGATTAATCTCTGGTCTTAGAGATTTTTTAAATGTTGAGGTATTTGCAGTAGTCAAAATGAGGAATAAAGTCATTTTTGTTTGCTTTTGATGCATATGTTATATATGTCAACATTTTTAGTCAGATTCTGTATCATATGTGAAAAGATGATATAAATAAAATTTTTAAAGACATTCCAATTATTCTGTGGCCCATCATCTATAGAGTCAGCATGATTGCATTTACCAACTCAAGTTATCTATAATACACAATGAAAAAAGCCTCCTCCTTGCTTTTGAATTTCAAAATCTAAGTCCCATAGAAAAAGAAAAGGCCCAGGAAAAGAAAAAATAAGGAAATTAATAAATCAGAATAAAGCATCTATTCCTGTGACTATCCAAAGATGCACTAGGTTAATGAAGAGGAGTCAGGAAGATCTTGAGATGGGACCATGCATCCTGTCTGACTTCAAACCAAGAAAAGCCATGAGGAAGGTAGCATCACATTCCAAATAAATCTTTACACCTTGGAGCAGAAGCAAGCCAAATGCTCCACACCACCCCAGCCCCCACATGTGTGTAGGCCCTGAGGGATAGTGAGATCCCAATGCAGAAGCAACTGATGTGTGTCTAGACAGATAGACAGGAGACAGCCTCAAAGATAGGCTTACTCGGACTGAACTGATAGAGAGATGAGATAAAAAAGAGAGAAAAGCAGAAAAAAGCAATACATGTTTAGAACTAGGCTTGCTGTTAGAATATAGAAGAGAATGGAATGAGGAATTTCTCCTTTATTTAAGGTAAAATTAGATATCTGATTTTCAGTACTCAGTATTTACTTAAGAGCTATCTATGTTGGCTGCATCATGGGATCAACATGTTTCTGGGCTACCTTGGAAATTTAATCAACCTATTACTTTTTAAAATGGGAAAATAGATTATAAAGTAGTCAATTTAAAATCAAACATTTGTGTTCAGATTTATTGTTAAGAAAAAGTGACTCCCTTTAAGAATTAGAAATGAAAAACAGGAATTTGGAGCAAGACATACCTATGTGACTGGAAACATACTGTCTGTGGCAAGTGACATCAGACCTAACCTGGTTTAAATAGTAGAGAAAGTTGTTATTTTCCTTAAGAAAAAGGCTAAAGGTAGATTGACTACAGTATGGGGTTCCTAAGTCAATAGGTCATGGACTTGGGCTTCTTTCATATTTCTATATTATTAATTTAATATTAGATTTAACATTATACTTGTAGCAAAATGGCTGTATCAGTTTCAAGCATCATACTCATATATAACAATATCCTTTTTCTAAGAAGAAAAAACCTTTTGCCAATAACCCTACTGGTCTTTCCTTTAAGCATTTCTCTTTGGCCAGATTCTCATCATGCTGATATCTAAGCTCACTGCCTAGGAAACTGGAGATGAATAACTGGTTTAGGTCAGTTAGTATGCCCATATTGAGCCTGGGGCTGAGGTTAGTCTCTGGAAAGAATATGGAATAATTTTTTTAATGGATTGTATTGTCAAGGAAGGAATGAAAAATGGTTGCTGGATATGTTCCTTTTTTGTGTGTGTGATACTGGGGATGGAACCCAGGGGCATTGTACCTCCGAGTTACACCTCCAGCCCTATTTTTTAGTCGTTTTATTTTTTTGAAACAGGGTCTCACTGAGTTGTGAAGGGCCTTGCTAAGTAGTTGAGGCTACCTGAGAACCGCAATTCTCCAGTCTCATCCTCCCAAATGCTGGGACTACAACCAGGTGATATGTTCTTTTTAAGTTTGATCTTGTCTCTGATGCTTAATAATTATATGATTCTAAGCAAGTATATTACTTTTTCTGCATCTCATTTTTATTAATTTTACAGCAGAAAAATATAAATATCTAATTTATAGAATTTCTGAGATGTATATGTAATAATATGTATGAATTGCAAATATTTTTGCCTTAGATATAATTGTGAAACAATTTTCATTTAATATCACTATCTAAAAAGGATAGTATCTAAAATATTTTTTTTCAAATCCAAGAAACATTTATATTTTGTTGATTCAAATTATCACAATAGTGGGATCATATTTAACATGTGGAGCCTTTTTGTCAGTTTTTTCTTCTTTTTTCTTCTTTTTTTTTGCAGTACTAGGGATGAAACCCAGGGACATTTGACCTCTAAGCGACACCCCCTGCCCTATTTTTTAATTCTTTAATTTGAAACAGGGTCTCACTAAGTTGCGGAGAGCCTCACTAAGTAGCTGAGGCTGTCTGCGAACTGTGATCCTCCTATCTCAGCTGCCCACATACTGGGATTACAAGCCTACACCACCATGCATGTCTGGCTCATGATTTCCTTTTTAATGATGCACTAGACTCCAGAAATGTCTTAGCATATTTCTCCCAAACTGATTTTCTCTGGGTTATCTCCTCCGAAAGGGAACAATCTAAAAAATATTTACCCTGTTTTTATAAATGATCCTCCATTAAGCAAATAAGTGATTCTCTCCTGGAACTCTCCTGGTGACTTCGATAGTTTAGTCACGAGCAGGTCTTTATAAAGGGGCTTTGGAACCTTAGGTAAAACCATAGAATTCCAGAACAAAAAAAGATTGAGACTTTATCCTCCATGTGAGAAAATAAATGACTAGAGAATAAAAAATCTTGCTCAGAAACTAATACGTAAGAATGAAGCCACCAGGCAAGGAGTTTTGAAGCAAGGGCTTTTTCAGCATCCCACATAAACTGTCCAGGTCTCCTTGCGTGTGGTGCTGGTGCGAAACATGTTAGTGTGCATGGCAAAGAGAACGTAGTTGTTCTTTAGGAAAGCAACTCTCTTCCATTCTCAAGTTTTGGGCAAGTGTTTTAAAACTGAGCTCATACCTGTCTCATGCGATGCTTGACCCTTGAATATGTGTTTTCAATTCCCCTAGATACAACGATTGCTTGAAAGGTAAGCAAATAACATAACTAGAGCCAATGAAAGAGAGAGATATCTTTGTTTGATCCAGTGGAAAAGAATATATTTTCATTCCTGCTGGATTTGATAGTTGGAGAATGTAAAACTTGGAAATACTGCTGCCATCTTACTACAATTCAAAATAGCAGAAGAGATCATTCCAGGAAAAACACACCAGAGTGGTTGATCTGTTGGCATCATTTAGCCTGGAATAAATTGATCATTTTATTCAAACTGGATTTTCTATCGCTTAAAAGTAAAATATTCATAAATGCTGTTTTTAAGGTCAGTTCTTTTATATTTTCCTTCTTCTGAACTCTGATTCTAAATGTCAAAGGAGCACACAT
Organism: Muscardinus avellanarius; assembly: GCF_963383645.1. NCBI lineage: Eukaryota > Metazoa > Chordata > Mammalia > Rodentia > Gliridae > Muscardinus > Muscardinus avellanarius. The sequence goes on along the minus strand of NC_137787.1, from coordinate 54,341,494 downwards.
GAGCCAAGGCCATCATGCCGTGTAGGTTGTGGTGATTAAAGTGCTTGTTCTCCAGTTCACAGTGGTCCACAAGTTTTGGAACCCACTTTTCATACTTTGGCTGTAATTATTGTAGCAACCTCATCTTGCTGAGAAGCAGAGTTTAAGGTCAAGTGTCAATTAATATTTCTTATTTTACCATGTTACTTATGTTTGTTTTCTTGGATAGCCTTGGTTACACACTGGTTAGCTTCATCTTGGTCTGTGTTTCCCACCCATTCTTGGGTGTTTTCTCTTTTCTTAGGTATCTTCCCAACAAAAACTTCTTAATCTTATCATTCTACAAAGTTTTTTTTGTTGTTGTTTCATTCCAGATCTTCATTTTTAAAACTATTTATCTTCAGGCCACAGATGCCAATCTTCTATTGTAAATCATTATCAACAACAATAAAAACCAAAAAAAGTCTTTCTTCAAGTATATGTCCCCATTAATAGATTGTTCATTTCTGCTCTTTCCTATACTAGCAAATTCTGGAAAATGGTCAATATTAATTCCTTCACGAAGCCATTCCCTATTATTTTCTCATACTACTAAAATACATCTAGTATATTTTCTCTTTACTGAAACCATACTTCAGAGGCATCAAAAATTTTCTCATTAATCCAATGATTCTCCTTGTGACATCTGATTTATCCTTTTTAGTGTCTTCAAACTGCTCTATACTGATTGCCCACTTCACTTTCTTCAGATACGTCACCTACTTCTATGTCTATTCTCAGTATCATCATCAGTAACTCCACATCTAAGCTTATGTATGTGCATTTTCCTTAACCCACTGCCTGACTTTAACTAGCACTCTTTATTTTTTCTATATTGACTAGCCTATTTATTTTTTCCGGTACTGGGGATTGAACCTAGCGATATCCAACCTCTGAGCTACACTCCCAGCCTTATTTTTTATTCTTTACTTCTGAAACAGGGTCTCATTAAGTTGCAAAAGGTCTAACTAAGTAGCTGAAGCTGGCTTCGAACCTGTGTGATCCTCCTTTCTCAGCCTCCCAAGCGCTGGGATTCCAAGCCTGTGCTACCACACCTTGCTTGGCCTTGGACTTTGAGATCCTGAACTCATATAGGAGAACATGTTAAAAGGACTTCTGAAGGGAATGTTGACCTAGTTTCTGTGAAAAGGGCATCGAACCTTAGAGGATGCAGAGGGATGCATGGTAGAGAGCCTCTATGAAAGGGCTTGAATTGTGGGTCCTGAAAGTATTTATCAGTAAAATCCTGGTATTCAGCTAATTCTTACTAGCCAGCCTATAGTTAAACTTAAGAGGAAAAAGGTGACCTGCACAGGTACAATTCAACAGTTTGGAGCCAGAGCTGATTGCAGAGAAAAATGACAAGACAGATTGGTGAAATAAGTAAACATTTGCTGTACAGTCTGAAAATCTTTAGGATAAGAAACATCCAAATGGCAAAGGAGTTCCAACTGTTAAAGATTAGAAACAAAGTAAAGACAGACAATCTGACACACTTAAGTTAAAATTCCCAAATCACATCTCTCATTGACATTATATTTCTGAGCTTCAGTGTCCATATATCTAGTATGTTCCACACAATTTTTTACCTATGTGCTCTTTTCAGAAGCCACATATTTAAGAATAGACAAAGAGAGCTTTGCCAGAGAGCAAACTCACCTCTAAGAACCACGTGCAAGGCTGGTCATAACTGTTTGCCTCCTCACTCTGTCTACATATTCTTACCCCATATAAGTATCCCCCTATGGACATGACTGCTGCTACTTGGTGTTTTAATAAGTTATCAGTGTGTTTCAATCTCTCTCTACCTCTCAGCCTCACTGTTTCTTATTGGAGGTGTTAGTCCTTATGCCTAGGGTTGTATTCACAATTCTTGACCCGCTCCAACCACCAGAGTTCTGAAGTTATAGTCCTGGTTCTGAGAAGCAGTGCCCATGACAGTGACTTCAGGTATTCAAAAAATATTTGATCAAGGAGTGAAAGTTCCTTGGAAGTCTCTATACTCAATGATACCAAGGTTCTTAGCCTCCAAGCTGCCAGAACATCTCTCAATTTCTGTCAGACTAACATTTTACAGTAGTAGACATTAGTACATTTCATTCAAGATAATCTATCTCAAATTAAGGACACTTAGGCTCAGTAAGACATATGAGTCAATTAAGGATGTTCTTACAGGAATGTGTATCTCTGCATTAAACTTCCATTCCATCATTTTATGTTTGGCTTTCATTCCCTGGCAACTAGAGCACAACTGAATTCATCTTCTCTAGGTAAAAAATAGCTGTCAGGAAACTGATATCTTCACCAGGGGGTATAAATTATGTATGTGTTATCCTAAAAATACAAAATAACACTTGGATTTTATTGGAACAACAAAAATAATGGTTGTTATCTTACTTTTGCAGTCAGGTACTGTGTTATATTCAATCTTCATGTCAACCCTTATTAGGTGAGCATTGTTCTCATTCTTATTTTATAGATGATAAAATTAGGTACTACAAATGTTAAGTAACTTTTTTTCCCCTGGTACTAGGAATGGAACCCAGGGGCATTCTACCTCTGAGCTACACCCCAAGCCCTATTTTTTATTCTTTATTTTTTGAAACAGGGTCTCACTAAGTTGCCAAGGGCTTCATTAAGTAGCTGAGGCTGTCCTTGAACCGTGATCCTCCTGTCTCAGCCTTCTGAATACTGAGATTATAATCATGTGCCACCACACCCAGTTAGTAACTTCCTTAAAGAAAGAATTGAGTGGAGGGTATTTAAACAACTCTTCTTTTGGGGGGTTCAAGTCTATAAATATTTTAAGTAATAATACTGATTGTTTCACATTAAATAAATTGAAGTTATGAGTTATTTTTATCAGATGCTAGTAAGCATAATATCTATATCTGGAAGTCTACCTCCCAGGCAGCTGCCTCTCCCACTTTTCATGAGGCCAAGGATGCTACTTTGCTTGGCAGTAAACCAATCCAAATAAAGACAAACAGATTTTTTTTTGGCCACATGTTTCTGGATTACAACTATGCAACTTTGAAAAATAACAATCTCAAGGGACACTTCTGAAAGCAAGACTTATAAAATATCAGCATTTGCATAGGAAAATGGTTTTTTTTTAAAAAAAATCTAACACATAGTCATATTCACCAAGGAACTGTGCTATAATCTCCACAAAGCTCAGAATTTAATTTCTATTAGAAATTCTATTTTTATTTTTCTCAAAAAATCATCTTTAAAGAGAGATTTTTGTTTTATTTTCTTAAATAAACCCGGGAGTCACTAATGCTTAGGAAGAGTGTGTGTGTCTGTGTGTATGTTCCTATGTTATGTTTTCCACCAACTAATAATTCTATTTTATTCAATATTATGTGCTAAACTTTCTTCAATCCAGTTAACTTTCAAGAAACACTTGTTGGGAATATTTATTGAATTATTTTTTTCCACAAAGAACTTTTTATTTAAAAAGTTTCAGAAGTCAGTAGATTTTAAAATATAAGTCAAATATTTACAAAATTATTCTTGAGCCATCTTCTGTTTAAATAATACCATTTTACTAATCTTCTTAATCAAATGACACTTTAATAGTTGTACATATACCCTAACAGAAACATCCTCAGTATAATGCTGTATATCTTGCTATACATATAGTAAATCAAACCATAATAAGTATTATCGCAAAATTTCCTAAGCTGGTATTTTGACCATAAAATCCCAACACATGGAAGACTATTAAGAAAGAAGTTTAGGTTTAATCAATCAGCAGTGTGATAGTAAATGTTTGGCAACAGGCTCTTCAGGAAAAACCAATTTCTGATTTATAGCATTTGGCACTTTTCATAGTGTAAATATCCCACTATAGCCCATTTCAAGTTAACAGTATCTCCTCACTAAAGGCAAAACTGAGAAGAGATGAGACCTAACACAGTCCACACAGCACTGGTCTGAGAACCCTGACAGCACATGTATGCCCATCAGAACTTCATGATTGGGTATTAAAAGTTCAGAAATGATATAGGAAGATTTCCAAGTATCATTGACTAGGGAGGAAAAAAATAAATAAAAGAATATGTAGGTTCTCTATTGCCTTCCATGAAAGGGGAAGGGGAAAATCAAGATAAAAATCTAGAATATCACTGGAAATACTCATAAGAGATTTCTCAAAGAATGGAGTCTTAGGACTGAGGTTTAAGCAAGATTCCTGAAGCCCTTTTTTCATTACATTGATTTTTGAATTGTAAATTTGTTACTCATTAAATAACTTTGTATGTGTAAAGTCCAGTATACAAAGATAAATACAAACTTTAATCTCATCCCTAGTTAAACATTTCTTACCTTCCCCATGCTCAGGCCTGGCCCCGGCTTGGACCTGCAGAGGGGAAGGGGTTCCTGGGGGGTGGGGTACTCCACTCTTCCTGCTCACTCTGCTGCTGCGGGTTGTTCACTGACAACGAGGTGGGACAGGCAGGGATTATAGGGCAAAGGGTCTTAGTAGACTGGTGGCTTTACTGTCATCTATGCAACAAATGCCCGAATGCTGACTATTTTTCTCTCTGGGGACCTTTTATAAATACTGCAGAAATAACTTGCTACTCTGAGAGGACACCACAAACATTATATGTACAGTGATAGCTGGAGTGAGTTTTTAGGGTTCCCACCCTGTTTCTAGTGGCATCAAGCACCCTAGCATCTCTTTTTATCATCTAATGTCAGAACTGGGTACTTTAAGAGACCTCAGCTTATTACTTCACTTTCCTTATGAGTTTGAAAAAATCTCAGCACTTTTCGAAGTGAAACTTGGAAGTTCAGATCTCCCTCTGCGATTCGTTCCCAGCTCTCAGTTTGCAGGTAGCCCTCATCAGCCTAGCACCATTGTCTTTTCTGAAATGAGAATCAGGACCCAGTACTAGAACTCTCCAAAGACCAAGAGCCACTGTTCAAATTTCTTGGGTTTGCTGACTATCCCCTTGAGAACAAGAGACCTAAAACCATAGCACTAGGCTAACAACCCTCTTCAAATATGTCTTCCTTTTCTAACCTCCCTTACACTTGGCTATGATGAGCCTAGGGCTGGTGTTGACACATTGGGGACTTCCTTTAAGCAAGCCCTCCATAAAGGGTTTGATGAATAGTTATCCTGAGCATTTGAGAATATAACGCTCATTCTTTTAGAAGAAATTCTGAAGTCTGAGATAAGAAGAAAAAACCTTTACATTAGTGAAAAACAACATAAGCTTACACATCTCTGACATTTAAAAGTCTGGACCTAAGGACAGTGAAGTGTGTGTTGAGGTGTTCAATTATTTTTTATTTTGTAACTTTATTATTTCAGTACTGCTAGTATATTCAAATACATGAATATAATGAAATGTGTATTTTTAAAAAGAATTACAGTCCAGTTAATTTAGTTGCATGAAAAGGAACCTTTCAAATTTAATAAGATTTTGGCTTTGGTTTTATATCAAGACCTGCTCGATTCCTGTTTGAGATCCAGGGAAGTCAAGCAAAAGGGACAAAGGGGGGCAAAGAAGATAAAATAAAGAGGTGCTTAAGACTCACCTTGTTTCATCAATATAAACTGCTTCCAGCACGGAGGCTGCATATTCAATATTCTTCTTTAAGTCGACGACGTTGACGTCTCCTTTCTCTAGCTGCTTCACTAAGCATCTTAGTCTATTTAAAAAAAAAAAAGAGAGATATAAATAGACATATAACTATATGGGAAAGAATACTATTAACCACACAAGTTGAAGGAGACTCTTGACGTAGCGATTTTTAGGTGATAAAATAGAAATCTTTTTAGACATTATTTTTATATAACTAAGACCAGGCTTTATCAATTATTAAAGTCTTTACCCAATCATTAAGGTAATATTCACTTCCCTGTAATATTAGGAGCTAATATAAGTATCATATCTCAAGGACAAGTTTTCCTGAAAGTTCAAGACTATATTTAAGACATTTTCACAAAAGTATACCCCTAATAATTAAAATTAGTCTTATGGTCATTTTGTTTCTTCCGAGCTAACCTTAAGGGACTTCCTCCCTCCCTCTTTCTCTCTCTCTTCCTTCCTATCTATCTATCTATCTATCTATCTATCTATCTATCTATCTATCTATCATCTATTTACTTTCTTTGTGTAGCACTGTGGATAGAACCCAGGGGCCTGCTACTTCTAAGCCATACTCCCCAGTCCTGAATTTTTTTGTTATTTTGAAACAAGGTCTCACTAAGTTGTTGCAAGCCTCACTAAGGTACAGCAGCTCACTTTGAACTTAATCTTTCCTGTCTCAACCTCGCAAGTACTGGAATTACAGGCATTTACCACCACTCCCCCCTAGCCCAAGGAACTATTTCAAGGGTGCTCTTTTGACTAGCACTATAGATATTGTTCACTGTGTCAACAAGTGAAAATAAAAATGAAAGTTGAATGTTCTAAAAATATAATCAACTAAAAATATATGTTTTTATGAATGTATAGAGGTTTTACTGCAGTGGTTTTTCACCTGGGGGGAATTTGAAAGATTTTCTCTTGATATTGCCAATAAGATGATATATCCGAATTCTCAGAGGAATTTGAAAGCACAAAACTTGACTAAGTCATGTCTAGAATCCTGACCTCCAGATACCCTGAAATAATTAAAGTTATTGTTTTAAACCACAGAGTTTTGAGATAATTGTTATGCAGCAATTGTTATCTAATATAGCGAGGTAATATCAGTTACTTTAATAAGATTGAAACACTTTGGGAAACTTCTTTGCATCAAATTATAAACCAAGTGTTTCTGAGTGTGCTGCCTTATATTAAGCACAAAAGGAACATGTATTCCTTACTCTGTACATATTATAGATAAGCAAAATGATAATCACTAATCTCTTTTCCTGAAAAGCCAGGCAGAATTTAATTCATTTCTTTTCAAATGTCTTTCTTTGCTTGCCTGCCTGCCTGCCTGCCTGCCTGCCTGCCTGCCTTCCTTCCTTCCTTCCTTCCCTTCTTCCTTCCTTCTTTCCTTCCTTTTTTGTTGTACTGGAGATTTAACCTAGGGGCACTCTACAATCAAGCTACACTCCCAGCACCTTTTATTTTTTATTTTAAATCAGGGTCTCACTAAATTGTAAAGGGCCTCACTAAGGTGATGAGACTTGTGGTGAATCTGTGATACTCCTATCTCAGCCTCCCAAGTACTAGGATTATAGGTAAGGACCACTATGCCTGGCTTTAATGTATTTCAAAGGAGGGAACAGAGTTCATCTACTTTTAGGCACTGTCTTATATATAACTTAGTAGATTTTCTGACAATTTGCTTTAGATGATTATTCCCATTTTGAAGGCATTGAGTATAAAGGCGAGTTAAGAATTTCAGCAGCCAGGCATGGTGGTGCATGCTTGTAATCCCTGCGCTTGGGAGGCTGAGACAGGAGGATCACACAGGTTCAAAGCCAGCCTCGGCTACTTAGTGAGGCTCTCAGGAATTTAGTGAGACCCTGTTTCCCAATAAAATATAAAATAGGTCTGGGAGTATAGCTCGGAGGTAGAAAGCCCCTGGGTTTCCAGGCCCAGATGGGTTTCCAGCAGAATTCTACAAAACCTTCAGTGAACAACTAATACCAATACTACACAATATGTTCCGGGAAGTTGAAAGAGATGGAACTCTCCCAAACTCCTTCTATGAGGCCAGTATCACATTAATCCCCAAACCAAATAAAGACACCTCAAGTAAGGAAAACTACAGACCAATATCCTTAATGAACATAGATGCAAAAATTTTAAACAAAATACTAGCTATACGCATTCAAAACTATATCAAGAAAATAATACATCATGACCAAGTCGGTTTCATCCCACAAAAACAAGGCTGGTTCAACATACGCAAATCAATACATGTTATTCACCACATAAATAGAGCCAAGAACAAAAACCACATCATCATAGCAATAGATGCTGAAAAAGCATTTGACAAAATCCAACACCCATTTATGTTAAAAACACTGCAAAAAATTGGGATAGAAGGAAAGTACTTCAACATCATTAAGGCAATATACTGCAAACCCAAAGCCAACATTATCTTGAATGGGGAAAAACTGCAAGAATTTCCGCTACAGTCAGGAACAAGACAAGGATGCCCACTATCACCACTCCTTTTCAATATAGTCCTTGAGACTCTTGCTGCAGCAATCAGACAAGAGAAGGAAATCAAAGGAATTCACATAGGAAGAGAGGAATTAAAATTATCCTTATTCGCAGATGACATGATCCTTTATCTGGAAGACCCAAAGAACTCAACCAAAAGACTTCTGGAGCTGATTGACAAATTCAGCAAAGTTGCAGGCTACAAAATCAACCTAAAGAAATCTGTGGCTTTTCTTTATGCCAACAACGAATCCACAATGAAAGAAACAAAGAAAACAATTCCATTCACTATAACCTGAAAACCAATAAAATACCTAGGAATAAACCTAACACAAGATGTAAAAAATCTCTACAACAAAAACTATAAAACATTAAAGAAAGAAATTGAAGAAGACCTTGGAAGATGGAAAGATCTCCCGTGCTATGAATAGGCAGAATAAATATCATCAAAATGGCCATTCTGCCAAAACTGATCTATAGGTTTAATGCAATTCCCATTAAAATACCAGTGACATTCTTCAGAGACCTAGAAAAATCAATCATGAACTTCATATGGAGAAGGAAAAGACCTAGAATAGCCAAAGCAATCCTCAATAATAAGAAACATGCAGGAGGCATTACAATCCCAGACTTCAAACTATACTATAGAGCAATAGTAGTAAAAACAGCATGGTACTGGCACAATAACAGATATACTGACCAGTGGATTAGAATAGAAGATACAGAAACAAATCCACACACCTTTAGTCAATTAATCTTTGACAAAGGGGCAAAACACATATGCTGGAGAAAAGACAGCCTTTTCAACAAGTGGTGCTGGGAGAACTGGCTATCCATTTGTAAAAAGATAAATCTAAACCCATATATCTCACCAAACACAGGAATCAACTCAAGATGGATCAAAGACTTAGAAATTAGACCTGAGACTGTGAAGTTAGTAGAGGAGAGCATAGGTTCAACACTACAACATATTGGCACAGGCAGTAACTTTCTCAACAAAAACTCCAAAGCTCAGGAAATTAAAGCAAGAATAAACAAGTGGGATAGCATCAAACTAAAAAGTTTCTTCTCATCAAAAGAAACTATCAATAACCTAAAGAGGAAGCCTACACAATGGGAAAGAATCTTTACCATCCGCCATTCTGATAGGGGGCTAATATCCAGAATATACAAAGAGCTCAAAAGAATCTACACTAGCAAAACAAACAACCCAATCAAGAAATGGGCTAATGAACTAAATAGGCACTTCACAAAAGAAGAGATACAAAGGGCCAATGGATACATGAAAAGATGTTCTTCATCACTGGCCATCAGGGAGATGCAAATCAAAACTACAATGAGATTCCATCTAACCCCAGTCAGAGTGGCAAGCATAAAGAAATCAAACAACAACAAATGCTGGCGAGGATGTGGGGAAAGAGGAACTCTTTTACACTGTTGGTGGGAATGCAAACTAGTTCAACCACTATGGAGATCTGTGTGGAGATTCCTAAGAAAGGTGGGAATAGATCCACCATATGATCCAGCTATACCACTCCTAGGTATCTTTCCAAAGGGGTTGAATTCAGAGAAATACAGCAACATATGCATACCTATGTTCATAGCAGCACAATTTGTAATAGCAAAAATATGGAACCAGCCCAGATCACCATCAACAGATGAATAGATAGCAAAACTGTGGGAAATACACACAATGGAATTCTATTCAGCCATAAAAAAGAAAATCATATAATTTGCAAGCAGATGGAAAGCCCTGGACAACATTATGTTAAGTGAGATCAGCCAAGCACAGAAGGAGAAGATGCATATGTTTCCTCTAATATGCCCAAACTAGGAAACACAAAGGATACCAGTGGGACTCCAGATATTAGAGGGGAAACACTAGCTAAGTTTGAATGGAAAGATAGGAGAGGAGGAAGGCCGATCTTGATTAATGAGGGTCTACATCTGAACATGTGTAAAATTATGAATAAGACATGGTTAACCTGGACAACCATTGGTGGGAGGGGGGAAGGGAAAACGGGGATGGGGGGGAGAGGGCACCAAATATAGTTTAAATGTATACTATTTATGTTCAATAAAAAAATTGTTTAAAAAAATGTAAAAAAAATAAAAAATAAAAAAATAAAGTATATGGGAGATATATGCAAGTTATTTGCAAATACGTCACCATTTTATATAAGGGAAAAAAAAAAGAAAGCCCCTGGGTTCCACCCCCAGTACCACCAAAAAAAAAAAAAAAAAAAAAGAATTTCATCAAAGTTATTTGACATTTTCTACCTAAAAGAAACTATTTATCTATAGGGGAAAGTCACATCTGGATTAACACTTCTTATTTAGCAAGTTGTAAATACATTTTTTGTGCCATTTACTTTTATGTAATATTAGCAGACAACATTGAAAAATGTGTTCTAAGGACCAGTAACTGTTTTATCAGCACAAAGACAACAAGGCACAACAAAAATAACAACTAAGGTTAGTTAGTCAAAATTCAGTCTGGCTCTCAGGCTTGTTTGAAACAGTGACTATGACAGTGGAGTAGTAACACATAGAGGATTTGGAGATTTTTGGAATGCTTCCATCCCAGGAGATTTATACTTAGTCAAATTGCCTTCTATTTATGAAAATTAAAGTAGTGTTTTCTTTTTCTCCCATATCTTTGCAAAGGCTTAAAAATATTCATTTATCCTTCATTTATAGTGCACTGCCTGGTTGTATTTGGTTGCATGATATGGTCTAAAAGCAATGGCACTCTTCTTAACAATCCTTGTAATGGCTGAATAGCTTCCATTGTGTATATGCTCCACACGTTCTTTATCCATTCATTAGTTGAGGGACACTTAGAATGTTTCTATTTCTTGGCTATTATAAATAGTTCTAAAACAAACATAGTCATAAAGATGTCACTTTTTAACATTCTGATTTCATTTACTTTGGATATATACTCAGTAATAAGATTGCTGGAACATTTGATAATTCTATTTTTAATTTTTTGAGTACTGTCTATAGTATTGTGTGTGTGCGTGTGTGTGTGTGTGTGTGTGTGTGTGCATGTGCATGCGCACGAGCATGTGTGTGTGTGTGTTTACTGGGGATTGAACCCAGAAGCATTCTATCTTATTCACCACTGTGCTCAGCTTCCATAATATTTTCTATTAATGATTCTATTCATTTAAGTTCATACCAACAGCAAGCATGGTGGTGTATGTCTGCAAGCCTGGCACCTGGCAGGCTGAACAAGAGGATCATAGGTTTGAGACTAGTCTCAGCAACTTAGCAAGTCTCTCAGCCTAGGGAGACCCTGTTTCAACCCCGTTCTTCCAAAAAAGGTCTGGGGTATAGCTTGGGGTAGAATGCTCCTGGGTCCAATCCCTAGCACTCCACCCACACATACACAAACATTCCATCCAAGAGTGTGTAAGGTCTTCCTTTTCTCCAAGTCCCCACTGGCACCTACTTTTATATTTTGCCAGTTGTCATTTTTAGTGGAATGAGGTGACATCTCATTGTGGTTTCAATTTACATTTCCCTGATGATTAGTGATAGTAATTACTTTTATACACCTTTGGGCATTTGTATGTCATCTTTTGAGCAATATCTATATAGGTCTATGCTTTTTTATGTGTGTGTAGAACTTGGGTTTGAACCCAGGAGCATTCTACTTCTAACTGCACCCCCAGACCTATTTACTTATTTATTTTTAAATTTTGAAACAGAGTTCAATAAGTTACTAAGGCTGCCCTCAAACCTGCAATCTTTCTGTTTCAGCCTCCCAAATACTAGAATTACCAGTATGCAACATTCTGCAACAGAGGAAAGGTGATAAAGATATTTTCCCATTCTATAGGCTCTCTCTCAGATGAAAAAAATGTTCAACATCATAAACAGAGAGATGCAAATAAAAATGGCATTGAAATTCCATCTAATGCAATTAGAATGGTAATCTTTAAGAAGTCAAACAACAATAAATGCTGAAAAGGATGTGAGGAAATGGGAACTCTTCTACACTGTTGGTGGGATTGCCAAATTAGTGCATCCCCTATGGATATCATTATGGAAATTTCCTGGAAAATTAGGAATGGATCTGCCATATGATGCAGCTGTACCACTCCTGGATATCTTTCCAAGGGGGCTGAAATCAGAATATTATAATAATACATGCATATCCATGTTTATCACAGCACAATTCACAGGAACCAAATTATAGAACCAACCTAGGTATCCATCAACAGATGAATGGATTACAAAATTATGGAATATATACACAAGGGAATTCTACAGAGCAATAAAGAAAAATAAAATTATGTCATTTGCAGGAAAATGTATAGACCTGGAGAACATTATGTTAAGTGAGATTAACCAATCACAGAAAGTTCATATGTTCTCTCTTAGATGCTGAAGCTTGGGAAGGTGGTCTAGGGGAACTAAGGGAAGGAAGGGAGGATTAGTGAGGAAATCAGTCCCATGGACCTTATGTACATATGTTAGAATAACAATGTCAATCTCAGTTCCTTGCATACAAAAGGAAAGGGGAGTGGGAAGGGAGCCACGCGCTTCCTTTCACTTTGGGGAAAGCCCACCACGTGCTGTGTATATGTATGTCACTACCTCTACGAACTGAATTATAATGTGAGACTACACTGCACCAAAGTATTAAAAATAGACAAAAAATCCTTGTCCACCTCACATCCTGAAAGATGTACTCTGTTTTGTTCTAGTAGTTTCATATTTTATATGCATGTCTTTAATTTATTTGGAATTGACTTTTGTAATTACTGAGAAACAGAGGTCTAGTTTCATTCTTCTGTGTGTGGATATCCAATCTTCTCTGCACCATTTGTTGAAAGACTCCTTTCTTCAATGTATGCTTACCACTTTTGTTGAAAACCAGATGTCAGTAGAAGCATAAAGTTACTTCTCAGCTCTCAAATTCTGTTCCATTGGTCTATGCATCTATTTTTATAACAATGCTATGCCAGCACAAAAAGACAAGTACTACATCATCTCACACATAAGTGGGATATGAAAAAGTTGATCTCATAGACATGAAGAGCAGAGTGATGGTTTCCAGGGTTTTAAGAGGTAATGGGAAGAGACACGAAAGGTCTGGTCAGTGGATACTAGTTATAGTTAGGCTTAGGGAGTTCTGGTGTGCTATTTCAAAGTAGCCTGACTATATTTATATTTATTTATCATTTGATAATGGACTATATATTTTAAAAAGCTTTAAGAAATATTTTGAATATTTTCATATAAAGAAATGATAAATATTTAAGAGCATAGAGAGAAATGATTTGAACATAACACAATGTATGTATATATGTGTGTATAATGCTATACCCCCAAATTGTGTAATAATTATACAATGCTTTTATGTACCAGTTAAAATTTTTTAATTAAAATGAGAAAAGTACGAACTTCAGATGTTTACCTCACCCTCTCTTTGATTAGTTGCACTGTATTTTTATTTGTGTTAGCAATTTTTTCCACTTAACAAAACAAAAAAAGAATCATTTTCCGGGTTCTCTTGAAGATAGGTATGGCCATATGAGTAAATTCTGGCCTATGAGATGTGAGTGGAGGGCTTGGGGGAAGACTTTCAGAGCAGTTATTTGGAAGGGAGTGAACTCGGCTGGTTGGAGTTCTCACCCCTTCCTTAAGGTCTGGAGTGCAGTGGCACTCTCCAAAGGTCCAGCTATTATCTAGGCTCATGAAATAATCTGGAAGAGAAGAAAGATGGAAGTGGCCTGGATATCACACTACCAGTCCACCTGACTGCTATCTCCTCCCTCTGGGACTCTTTCAGATAGGGCAGCAAAGGTTGTAAGAAAGCCATTGTTTTGAATTTCTTTTTTATGGGGCTGGATATAATACTAACCAATAAATAAGAAATAAGTTGAAATAAAAACCTCAAAGATGGATAAAACTTTATTTAGTGAGAGGCATGCCCCTCTCAGAGACTCTCCATAGGCATACTTTTATTGATTTATTTGTTTATTTATTTATCTATTATGTACTGGTAAGAGAACCTGGGAGGGGGGAGTGTCTACCTTTGCGCTGCATCCTCAGTCCCTTTTATTTTAAAGTGGAGTCTTTCCAAACCCAGGCTGGCCTGGAACTTGTGATCCTCCTATTTCCACCTCCCAAGTACTGTGATTACAGGTGTGTGTCACCATGCCCAGCACTCAAGTGGACTTCTAACTCATACAGCCTGCTAAAAACAGTTGTTTTCAGAGAATCAGCCTATCATCAGTCACAACTACGAAGCCTGTAACATAGAGGTTATAATAAGCCAGGCATGGTGACACACACCTGTAACTAAAGTACTTGGGAGTTGGGAGACAGGATGATGGTAAGTTCAAGGCCAGCCTTAGCAACTCACTGAGAACCTATTTAAAAATAATAAATAATTAAAAGGCTAGGGGTATAGCTCAGAGGTATAATGTCCCTGGGCTCAATCCCCAGAACCAAACAGCAAAAACAAAAAATGATGCTGTAATACTTGCTCAGTGAACATGCCGTTTACATAGAGACATCTCAGTATGGTTTAAACACTGTCAACCCAGAAAGACTGAAAAGATATGTATATTTGGGGGTTATTAGAACTCCTATTGTCTCCTTTGCATATGTGTAATATGTTAGTGAATATACATATATGTATATACATACATATATAAGGATACACACATATTAAATCTCTCTTACTGAAACCCTTTTCTCCTATATACCTATAACATAAGTTCTTTGAAGATTATGATTTATTTTTATCTCTACTCACTTAAGAAATTAAACCATACTTCATTTATTCCTCACTAAAAACATTGAAATTTCTCTTTCATTATAGATTCCTTTTTTTCCAATTTATTTTCAATTTTTTTTTTGCAGTACTGGGGGTTGAACCTGGGTCAGACTACCTCTGAGCTACACCCCTAGTCCTATTTTTTTTTTTTTAGTTTGAAATAAGGTATCACTGAGTTGCAAATGGCCTCACTAAGTAGCTGAGGCTGTCTGTGAACTGCTATCCTCCTGTCCCAGCCTCTCAAATGCTGGGATTACAAGCCTGCGCCACCACACCCAGCTCTATAGTTTCCTTTTTTATATGTGATTTTCCCCAGTTAGTTTCTCATTGAATAAAAAATTTCCAGTCATGCAAAGAAACAGAAAAATCAACATATAATGAGGTTAAAAATAAATCAGTTGAAATTGATCCAAATATGAAAAGGATAATAGAACTGATAAGCAAGGATGTTAAGATAGTTTTTAAAATGAAATAACAAGCAACACTAATTCAATAAGTTTACAAGTCAGATAAAATGAATAATTTCTTTAAAAGATGCAAACCATCAAATCTCAAGAAGAAACAGATAAAGTGAATGTCTAGTTAAGAGCCTTCACTAATAAGTCTGGGGACATAGCTCAGTGGTAGAGCGCTCACCCAACATGTGTGCGACCGTAGGCTCCATCCCCAGTGACACAAACAACAGCGGCTATAGAGAAACAGTTACTGAGAAGCAAAAGAGGTAAAGTTAAAAGAATTCCTATAGTAGATGTTAACACGAGCTTTAAAACCTGATGATAAACAGGAGAGCATGAGACTAGACAGCCACTGCAGAGCAAGTAGGTACAGTGTCATTTTCTATAAACGCTGCTGTCCTCAGGGCCTAATGCAGGAAGGAATGATAATGAACCCATTAAATAATGAAAGTGTCTACTTTGAAGGTCAGTGCTCAGGAAATTAAAACCTAAACTTAGACCAAAGAGCCAGGCTTACAGATTTCTAACATTTTCAGATACCTTCCATTTACATTGGCCAATATAATTGTAAAGCCCTATGATATCTTTATATCATGAGATATACAATAGCTAAAATGATTTATGTTACTGAAGAAAACTTTTTAAAATCTGTGGTCGGTGGTTTAATATATAGCATGAGGTCTATAGTTAATAGTATTGTATTTTATACTGGAAGCTTGCTAAGAGAATGTTGTAGCTGTTTTCCCCATCCACACAGGTGGATGTATATACAAGGTGCTGGCTATGTCATTTGTCTGAACGTATTAACCAATTCACTGTAAATATGTACATCAAAACATCCCATTGCATGCCTTAAATACAAATAACAAATAGTATCGTGAATATTATTAGCCTTAAACTGTGCTTACAGTACAGTTTACATTTAGAGAAGTAAAGTAGCCAGATGTGGTGGCCTATATGTGTCATACCAGTACTTGGGAGGCTGAGATAGGAGGACCATAGGTTTGAGACCAGCTTTAGCAACTTAGTGATATCCTCAGCAACTTAGAAAGACCCTGTCTCAAAATAAGGATATTAAACAGGACTGGAGCTATAGCTCAGATATAGAAAACCCCTGGGTCCAATTTCAAGTACCATACAATTAATACATAAGTAATTTAAATTAAAGAGCTAACTAAGCTGGGTGTGGTGCTACATGCTTGGAATCCCAGCATTTAGGAGGCTGAGACAGGAGGATCTTGTTTCACAGACAGCCTCAGCTACTACTTAGTGGAGCCATTTGCAACTCAGTGAGGCCCTATTTCAAAATAAAGAATAAAAACTAGGGCTTAGGGGAGTGTGTATCTTGGAGGTGGAACGCCCCTGGGTTCTATCCCCAGTACAGAAAAAAAAAAGCAAACTAATCCTGAGAAAAGGAATACAGCCCATCTCTCAGTATCTGTGGGAGTTGGTGCCAGAATGCCTGGGGATACAAAACTCCCTAAACATTCAAGTACCTTGCATAAAATGAGGTGGTGTTTCTTTATAACCAATGCATATCCTCCCCTATATTTTTAAATCATCTCTAGATCACTTCTAACACCTAATATGATATAAATACTATGTAAAAATTCTTGTGCTATATTATTCAGGGAGTAGTGACAAAGAAAAATGTCTGTGCATGTTCAGTACAGATGTAATTTTTCTTTTTATGAATATTCTCAACCCAGTTGGTTGAATCCACAGGTATGAAATCCAAGGATATAAAAAGCTGACTGTAAATGATGGAAAATTTTGGAGTTTTTTAAGTACAGAGGAATACATAATTATTCTCCTAAGTCACAGTTTTTAAAACTACCTATCACTTTACTTCAAGAGACATTAACTTCTTGTAAAAACAGAAATGGACATTATATAATTCCCAGCATGCAGAAGAATTCTTTTTAAATACAGAGAAACAAACATTCAAAGGGGTATAAATGCTTCCAAGATCCGTTTCTTCCTCCTTGGAGGCAACACACTAAAACCAATAACAAGAAAGCTCCAGGAAGATCATATTGACTCTAAGAGAGAACTCATTTTTCCAGGGGGTGGGGCTGGTCACTGCTGCCCCTCAGGAATACCATGGGCTGCGTAGAATCAAGGATTTTCTTTAATATGTTAGATTTTTAAATAAATATATTAAATGTAATATATTTGTTTAGTTCTATAAATTCTCATTTTAAAAAAAGTGAGTGAATTTCACCTAATAGAAAATTATTTATTTAAACCAGAGAAGAAGGGTTGGGAATATCATGTGTGCACAGCAGATTTCCTGAATAGTTTACCATATTCTGTCACTCTCTTGGACTTTAGAAAACTCCTACTTAGCACTCAGCTCAGACGGCCACTCCATGCTGGTCCCTCCAGATTTGTTCTGCTGTCCTCTGCCCCACTCCTTGCTCTGGGAGACTGACCTGTATAACCCAGAGCAGGAGTCACTGGATTTTACAAATAGGGAGCCTCAGAGGAAAAAGAAAGGAAGGAGAAGAGTGAAGGCAGCAATGATTCTTCTGTTTTTCCTAGAAACTACTCCTTCTTCTCCTCCTCTTCCTCCTCCTCCACAGAGAGCACTGAGGGACAGTCCTCTGTATCTCTGTCTTTCTCTGTTTCTTTTCATCTATCTATCTATCTATCTATCTATCTATCTATCTATCATCTATCATCTCCCTGAATACTCTCACTCTTCTACTCCTGGATGCTCAGGTGTAGCAATGAGAACACATTCCTAGAGTCCTCTGTCACTAGCTCAGAGAGGTTACATAGTCCTGTGTGCAATTGTAAATATTCCCTGGATTGCAGTGACTCTAATTACTAATTGGTCCTTAAACTACTGATTTTGACTCTTCCATCTTTGCTTGCTTACCTTCTATCACACCTCCTACAGTGACACTTCATTGAGAGATGTTTAGTGCAGACCTATGAATGTGTTGGGCGACTGTAGAGCCAGGGATTTCAAGTCTGTAGAGTCTTGCCCTATTTTTTTCCTGGGGGGAGGGTCCAATTAGTGACTGGAGAATCATTTCCCAGAGTTGTCTGTAGTGATCAGCATCTGGCCCATGGCAGAGCCAGAACAGATAGACAACTATTCAGAATGCCAGGGATCAGATACTACAAAGAAAATTCTGGAAATCTATAAAACCAGATTGACACTTTCACACGGGAGGAGCCTGACTGTAGAAAGGGGTATCTGTGGAGGAATGCCCCAAGTACCCAGGAACTACCCTGACCTATTCCCTAGGAAACCAGAAGTGAGGCAGGGGTGACTGCCAGTTGAAAACAGGGATTCTGTGAGTCAGCAATTCCAGTGACAAAGACCAGATCCTGTCCTTTCACCGACTCACAGTGGAGAGATGGAGGGGATCACTGCTGCAGGGACCGAAGAGACATTCTGGAAATAAACAATTCACTATTTGCTCATCCTTCATTGAATCCCAGAGGTGACAAGTGCCTCTTCCACACAGAGATTTTAATAACTTTTCAGAGGCTCAGTCTTCAATATTAATGGGTTATCAATGGCCAACAGGCATTGAAGAAAACCTTCAACATGAAAGTCATAGGCAAATACAAACACTTTTTTAAAAAAAGGTTGGAGGGAACAGAAAACATATACAAACCAAAGAGTAACATTAAACAAAGAATTTTTAGAAAATCAAGAGAAAGAAGAGTTGCATCAGTGAAGCAAGAACATAAGGTGTGTGTGTGTGTGTGTGTGTGTGTGTGTATGTGTGTGTGTGTGTGTTTTACTGGGGTACTGGAAAGGGCATTTTACCTCTGAGCTACACTCCCAGTCCTTTTTATTTTTTATTTAAAAACAGAAACAGGGTCTCCCTCAATTACCTGTCTTTTGGCCTCTAAACTGCTAACCTGTCTCAGCCTCCCAAGTTAGAAGCATGGTAGCTCACATTTTTTTTTTTTTTTGATGGGATGATGGAATGAATGGTGATCCAAGAGCTTTCACCTGTAAACTCACTACCTAAGAGGCTGAGGCAGGAGAGCTGCAGGCTGCAGAGCAGATTCAGCAACTTAGCCAGACTCTCAGCAATTTAGTGAAACCCTGTTCAAAGATTAAAAAAAAAAATTACAGGTCTGAAGTTGGCTAAAAGGTAGAATGCTTTTAGATTCAGTCCTCAGTTCCAAAAAAAAAAGCTCTTGGAAATTAACAATTTACACTAAAATGCCAATGGGAAAGTGAGAGGAATGAGTCTAGTTACTGACTAGGAAACAGAAAAAAAAAAAAAGACAGCAAGAGGGATTATGAAGTAATAAAGATAAGAAAGTAAAAAAGCAGCTCAAAGATCTAGTAGCTAGCTAACTACACATAGGAACTGGAGGAGGGAGAGAGGAAAAAGTCTGTTTCCCAGAGAATCGTGATCTTCATTTTAAGAGGGCTGCCAGGTGGGCTCCTGGGCACCTGCCCTGTTGGTTACACAAGGCCTGCACACAGAAGGGCTCCACGTGCAGTTTACAGCTTTGATGTCACCATCTTTAAGTTCTTAGTAATTAAAAAAAGACTGCATATTTTTTATTTCATTTTGAGTCCTACATATTGTACAAGTGGTCTTAGGAACGATCAAAAATTCCATTCTCAAACTATCAAGCAAGTTTGAAAGAAAAAGGCATTTTCAAATATGGAACAATTTCAAGAGCTTGGAATTATTGACTTTCTGTGAACTCTGGGAGACACATTTGATCAAAACAAAGACTAACAGGAAATCTAATAAAACAAGTGCAAGAGAGAAGTCCCAGAAAGAGATGTGTGCCCCTCTGAGGAATTAGCGAGGACAGATTGAAGAATAACAGAGGAAAGGAAGTAGGAGGGAAGACTGAAGGGAAAAAGTGACATTGATGAACAATGAAACTAAGAGCATTTAGAATTTCTTGTTTTGAAAGATCACTTAAGCATTCATAAAATTGTTTATATATGCATATGTATTAAATACAATAATTTTGAATCTCAAAGGAAGAAAAAAGTTACATTGTTCCATATCTGATTGGCAAGTGACTAATATTAACATCATATTATAAACATCAGTAACAATATCAAAACAAGATTCAATGAACTCTCTCAAGATTAGGACAAAGATGTTGATTGAAGTTAATGGACAAGAATTACTTGTTCTTTTATCATTATGGATATCCATAAAAATAGCCTTAAATTGATAAATCAAGAAATAGTAAAAGCATATTATTATTTGGAAATATAGGGTTTTTTTCCCAAAGAAGGAAAAACTAAAAGAACTAAACCATCAAGATCATTTACTTATGAAGGATTAACTATTCTTTGGTAAAAATAAAAATATTTTTGATATAATTATCTTTTTAAATACATTTATTTTGCTGGGCGTGATGGCGCACGCTTGTGATCCCGTGCTTGGGAGGCTCAGACAGGAGGATCTTGCAGGTTCAAAGCCAGCCTCCAGTACCACCAAAAAACAAACAAACAAAAACTTTTATTTGCGCATTATAGTCTCACATCATAATACAGTTGATATTTATAGTGACATCCATGCACACAGTACTTGGTGGACTTTTCCCTGGCTTCCTCCCCACTCCCCCTTCCCCATACTCGGTATTGAGACTGACATTGTATTTTCCCATATGTACCTAATGTCAATGGAAGTGATTCCTTCATTAATTCTCCCTCTTCCCCTCACCCACACCATTTTCCTGGATCCACTAGGGTTTCTTCTCTATTACCTGAAGTTCCTCTGGTATCGGAATTACTCCCTAGCTTCCACATACAAGAGAAAATATAGGACTGGCTAATCTCACTTAACATGATATTCTCTAGGTCCATCCATATTTCTGCAAATGACATAATTTTGTTCTTTTTTATTGCTCAGAATCCCATTGTGTATATACCCCATAATTTTGTAATCCATTCATCTCTTAATGGACATCTAGGTTGATTCCATAATTTGGCTATTGTGAATTGTGTTGCTATAAACATGGATATGTATATATTATTATAATGTTCTAATTTTAGTCCCTTTGGAAAGATACCCAGAAGTGGTATAGCTGGATCATATGGTGAATCTGTTCTTAGTATTTTTTTTTTTTTAGAATTTCCACACTGATGTCTATAGCTGCCGTACTAATTTGCAATCCCATCAAAAGTGTAGAAGTTCCTATTTCCCCACATGCTCTCCAGCATTAATTGTTGTCTAACATCTTAATGATTGACCTTCTGATTGGAGTTAGCTAGACTCTCAGTGTAATTTTTATTTGCATATACCTGATTACTAATGATGTTGAACATTTTTTAAATTGGTATTTATTGGTCATTTGTATTTCTCCTTTTGTGTAGTATCTAATAAGTTCAACAAATGATGTTGGTAAAACCAGTTATCCATCTATACAAAAATAAAATTAAATCCCTACCTCTCACCCTGCACAAGAGTCAACTAGAAATGGATCAAAGACCTAGAAACTAGAACAGAGACTTTGAAATTATTACAGAGGGCATAGGGCCAACACTCCAATATATAGGCATAGGTAGAAACTTTCCCAGTAAGACCCCCAAAGCTTAAGAAATTAAAATAAGAATTAATAAGTGGGACAACATTAAATAGTTTCTGCTCATCAAAGGAAACCATCAAGAATCTATTGCCAGCTATTTCTTGGGTAGAGGACTAATATCTAGAATATACAAAATATTTAAAAGATTTAACACTGAAAAAATCAAGAAATGGACAACTGAATAGAAACATAATTCTCTATTGAGGTAAAATATCCAATATATTGTTCACAAGAAAAGTGACTTAATTTAGAAATCAGAGTCTTTTTTGATACCAGAGACATTCTTCCTTCAAGATACACCCTCAGCCCTTTCTTAAAAATTTAAAACAGAATATTGCTAAGTTACTGAGGTTGGCCTTGAATCTACAATCCTCCTGTCTCGGTCTCCCAAGTACTGAGATTATAGGCATGTGCCACTACACCTAGCAGAAATCAGGTGCTTTAATTGATAGTTTTAGAATCACAGCCGGGCGTGGTGGCGCACGCTTGTAATCCCCGCGCTTGGGAGGCAGAGACAGGAGGATTGCGCAGGTTTGAAGCCAGCCGCGCGCGCTGGCTTAGGAGACCCTGTTTCCAAATATAAAATGTAAAAATAGGTCTGGGAGTGTAGCCCGGAGGTAGAAGGGCTTCCAGGAACCCCAGTACCACCAAAAAAAAAAAAAAAAAAAGAATCACTATGATAAATGTAAGTGATTGAAATATAACAACATCAAAATTCATGTTGAAATAAAAGTAAACAAAATTTTTGAAAAGGTACAAAATATTGCAATCATGACTTAATGATGGTGCTAAATTGCAGTTCCTTTAGGAATTTTAGACACATGGTGAAGCCAAGGAAAGAAAATTAGATTTAATGTAATAACTAATATAACCCATTCATTATATACTCCATGCCCATACACTGAACTTTCTTTTTTTGTGTGTGGTACTGGGGTTCCTGGAAGTCCTTCTACCTCTGGGCTACACTCCCAGAACTATTTTTTTAATATATTTTTATTTGGAAATGGGGTCTCTTAAGCCAGAGCAGCTGGCTTCGAACCTGTGCGATCCTCCTGTCTCTGCCTCCCAAGCGCAGGGATTACAAGCGTGCGCCACCATGCCCGACCATACACTGAACTTTCTGAAAACAGGCACATGCTTGAATCTGAGGTAGACATAAAATGCAATGGTAAGGGAAATAGAAGACAAAGTATGAAATATGAGAGTGGAACAAAATATAGAAAAATTCTCATATTTTTATTTATAAAATTAGGACAAAGGGGAAGTATTTTGAGTACTTTTAGAAAAGTCAAATAGTAATGTAGTCTAGAATAGCTGAAATTAGGTAAACAGGAGGTTGGGTGAACAAAGAGTGCCAAGAAGTTTGATAATAATAAGAGGCTGAAGAATAATGGACTGAAAACCAGCAGAGTCTAGAAGTTTTGTGGCCAAGCAAGGTAATCTTGTACCAGTCCTATCCCTCACTCCAAAAAAAGAGCATTTGAAAGTAGTGTTTTAATCTGGTCAGGTGGCTATAGCAAAACAGCATATGAGAGGTAGCTTAAAATAACAGTAATTTCTTTTTCACAGTTTTAGAGATCTGGAGGCTGAGAAACCCAAGATCAATATATAGGCAGATTTGGTGCAAGTCTCTATTCCCTGTCCTCTCAGCATAGCCTCCCATGGAAGGAGCAAATGAGCTCTCCCAGCCTCTTATATAAGGGCACTAGAAACACACTCAAAGCTCCAGCTTGAGATAACCATCCCCTCTGAGGGGGTAGTGAGGCTAGGATTTCAATATCTAAATCTTAAGGGAAACACAAACAGAGTAAGTGACTTGGGACATTCACTCTTAAGTGAATGCAGAACCATGTACCAACAGGCTTCAAAAACACATTAGCAGAGATGGAAAATCATATAAAAATAGATTTTTAGAGAATTATGCATACAAAAAATAAAAGTACAGAAAGAAAAGTCAACATGGAATTTTTCCAATTGCAATAGATTATACAACATGAGAAAACTCAATAAACAAAAATAGTTCCATGACAGATACTATCAGAGAGCAGAGAAGTCCTTCTGATACTCTTGACACTCAACAAGAGGAAAATGTGTCATTTAAAGAGTCTCTTAAATGCTCAGTCCTTCAGGGATGCAATTTGTGGCATAATAAGGAATCAAATTAAATTCAAATGAATTAGCTGAGATGACCTGTACAGTGAAGGTGGTTGTATGTATCAGAAGAAATATTTTAGCCTTCTGATTTACATAATTCTTTTTCCATGTATGTTCAAGACACCACTAAAATTGAATGACAAAAACTCATGTGTTACAGGAATTTTGCAGAATTTTACAGAAATTTTATAGAATTTTTCCTGCCTCTGTAGCAATGTAACTTCTATATCCATACTTTCTCAGGATAATTATAAATAACTTTCTTCATGAAATTATAGAAGTATTATTTTGACAAAGACAGAAGCATCTTCAAGAATGGCATCATCACATATATAAACCACTGAGTCACAGATTTAGTACACAAGATTTAGCTTAACAAGAGGAATAAAAACAAAACAAAACACAAAAACCCAAGATGTCCACAAATGATTTAGTCAAAGTCTAACTAGGAAAACAAAACTCTGAATTTTTATCAATTAATTTTTCTCTGAGTGTGTAAAACTAAGAATTTAATTTTTGAAATTGATTACTGGGATGATGGGGATGACAAGGCAGCCAGGGAGTGATAAGGATTCCTCATATGTGTGACTGTGGGGAGCTCTGTCTCTTCTGTGGTTCAAGATGCCCTGGGGTACACTTCCCTGAGTTTCTCCTGCAGGAACCCCCACAACTCCTGGGAAATCATCATCCTGCCTCTTTCTTGGTCCTCCAAAAGTATATGGTAGATAAGTATTTCACATGCCTACCTTATTATATCTCTGTTCTCAATACTGTTCTACAATATTCTGAATTTACCCATAATCAAGGTTTACATTTTTATAATCATGTATATTATGTTCATTATATAGTTGAGTAGTGTATGAAGATCACAATGCTATCCTGGGTTGTGTTGTTGTTGTTGTTGTTGTTGTTGTTGTTGTTGTTGTTGTTACCTGAAGTTATTGAATACCCCATTTTTCTTAGCATTATTTTCTCCATATCTATAGAACACCCCCTCATTTTTATTTACATTGGCCAAATACCAATCAGCCATTCCCCTTCCCATCTGAAATGCTCTGTCTTGGGCTCAAGACATTATCATTATCTTCTGATTCAAGTTTGAATGAGTTTTTCCCTAGGTCTGCTACAGAGGTTTACTGTCCTGAGCCCTCCCTAGACTACTCTGAGGATTCTTAGGCTTCCTCTTTTCTAAATTCTCTTGTTTTGCTGATACATTCCTTGGAAGTTTCCCCAAAAAGTGTGCAAATGACATGTCTTGGAGTCTCTGAATGCTAAAAATCTTTGTTCTTTCTTCCCATTTGATTGATAATTGACAGAGTATTCTAGATTAAAAGAATTTTCTCTAGAAATCTAAAGGCTTTGCTTCATTTTCTTTTCTGATGTGGGGATTCCTATTCTTGGTTGTTCTGCTCTGACAGTTACCATTATTCTACTTGTTTGCATACTGGATTTCAAATTTTCATTAAAATGTCCTATTCTCCAATTACTGATTTTTCTCTTTTATTTGAACATTTTAATTTTTCTGCTATAATTTAAGAGAATTTCAAGTTGGAGGTAAATTAGGTATTTATTGCTGCCCCACTAAAATAGCAAAAATGTTATAATAATGTATCAATAAGAAAAAATTCCTTTTTTTTTTTTTTTGGTGGTACTGGGGTTCCTAGAAACCCTTCTACCTCTGGGCTACACTTTTTTATTTGGAAACAGGGTCTCTTAAGCCAGCACAGCTGGCTTCGATCCTGCGCGATCCTCCTGTCTCTGCCTCCCAAGTGCAAGGATTACAAGCATGCGCCACCACACCCGGCAAAAAAAAAATTTCTTTTTAATAAAGTACCTAAGTAACTGAACAAAAAAGCAATATTGAAACAGGAAACTCACATCACTGGTGCAAGTGGAGGCTATGTATTTGGAATTGAAAACATAGAATATTTTTACCATTAGAAAATAATCTTTTTTTTTTCTAGGGCAGAAAAATAAGGGAACTTAGAAAAAAGAATTATGGCATAGTTGAAAATCCGTGTATATAGAAAAAAGATTCAAGTTTGATATAGAATCTGACTATTTATTTGAATGTAATTCTATATTTTTCCCACCTCATTGCTTTTTTCGCATCCCCTCAGACTGTATGACTATAAAGACTCTGAAAGAGCCTGTGTACTCTGAAATGCTTGAACCATCATCATTTGTTGTTCTTAGCATTAATGTTTTGTTTTTATCAGTTACTTCAAAATTTTTAAGCCGGGCGTGGTGGCACACACTTGTAATCCCAGCATTTGGGAGGTTCGCGGACAGCCTCAGCAACTTAGTGAGGCCCTCTGCAACTCAGTGAGACCCAGTTTCAAAATAAAGAATAAACATAGGTATGCATACGTTGCTATAGTTCTCTGAATTCAACCCTTTTGGAAAAATACCCAGGAGTGGTAGGGCTGGATGGTGGATCTATTTCTAGCTTTCTTAGGAATCTCCACACAGATCTCCATTGTGGCTGAACTAGTTTGCATTCCCACCAACAGTGTAAAAGAGTTCCTCTTTCCCCACATCCTCGCCAGCATTTGTTGTTGTTTGATTTCTTTATGCTTGCCACTCTGACTGGGGTTAGATGGAATCTCAGTGTAGTTTTGATTAGCCAAAATATGGAACCAACCCAGGTTTCCATCAACAGATGAATGGATTGCAAAACTCTGGGAAATACACACAATGAAATTCTATTCAGCCATAAAAAAAGAACAAAATCATATCATTTGAAAGAAGATGGAAAGTCCTGGAGAGCATTATGTTAAGTGAGATCAGCCAAACACAGAAGGAGAAGGTACATATGTTTCCTCTAATATGCCCAAACTAGGGAACATAGAGGATACCAGTGGTACTCCAGGTAATGGAGGGGAAATACTAGCAAAGCTTGAATGGAAAGATAGGGGAGGAGGAAGACTGAACTTCATTAATGAGGGTCTACATTCAAATATGTGTAAAATTATGAATATGGCATGGTTACCCTGGACAATCATTGGTGGGAGGGGGGAAGGGAAAACAGGGGCGGGGGGTGAGAGGGCACCAAGTATACTTTAAATGTATACCACTTATGTTCAATAAAGAAAAAAATTAAATTAAAAAAGAATAAAAAAGAATAAAAAATAGGGGAGGGGGTGTAGCTCAGAGGTCGAATGCCCCTGGGTTCCAATTCCAGACCCGCAAAAAAAAAAAAAAAGAATTTTAAAAAATATTTTATTGGTGCATTATAGTCATACATCTTAATGGGATACAAGATGATGGAGACATACATGCACACATCACCCAATTAGCCCTTACCCAATTCCCATCCCATTCCCTCCCTCTCCCTCCTTCTCATGCTTTGAAGGTGTGATACTCTCAAGTCCTATAACAGAGATGCTGATTTTTTTTTTTTTTTGCAATTTGGTTTCAAAATATCCCATGGGGGGGGTCACATTAAAGAATTTTATAATGAATGCTTTATCTTAGTGGTATTTAAAACAGCATTGCTTTTCAAAGAGACTATTTAAAATAAGGTTGTGAAACAAACAGTCACACAACTTTAAAGTGATACCAATAAAATAGCTAAGCAATCTCAAGACACCCATCTGAATTTAGCCACATGGACTAGAAAACTGAGCTGCTCCATGAAACAGTCAGATGTTAAGCAGATGCTGTGGCTATAACTACTAAGGAAAAAACTGTGCATACTCAATATACATTATACTTAGCATGTGTTTTTACAGCCAAAAAGGAACTAAGGAAATCAGTGGAATGTGACAAATGTCAGCCTTTCTCAAGAAATGAGGCCATAAAAGTGTTCTTTTTAAAATTACCTTTCTCAATGGCTAGACTTTTAGACTATTCTGCACTCAGTTTAACAAGTGAATACTGACTGAAAGGGTAAAATATTTTTTAATGCCTTGAACAATCACATGGTCAATTCAGCTTCTAACACTGGAGTCAAAAGTGTTAGACAAAACTCAAGACTAAAATTTTGAAGAAAAAAAACCAATGTACTCTTGACATATACTGTTTTATTCTTTTAAATAGACATGACATATATTGTTTTATTTTTTTAATTAGACATAAAAATTGAACATATTTATAGGGTACAGTGTGATCATTCAACACATGTATACAATATGTGATGAACAAATCATGGCATTATGGTTAGATACAGAATTTCTCCTGAAAAGCTCATGTATTAATGTTCAAAGTTGATGGAATTAAGTCATGAAGGTCATAATATCATCACTGGAAAAATCCATTATATTGGACTTACTGGGTGGTAACCCAGACAGGTGGGCTGTGTCTGGAGAAGGTGGGTCCCTGGGGTGTGGCCTTAGGAACTGTGCTGTGTCTTTGAATCTCCTTGCTTTCCTGTCCTCTCTTGCTTCTGACCTTCAGGATATGAGAGCAGAACCCTGCTCTCCCCCTCTCTGTTTCGTGCCATCATGCTCTGTGCTATTCTGATATAATCTGGCTTGACATGAACTGAAGCTCTGAAATCTCAAATAAAACTATGAGCAAATAAATCTTCCTTCCTCTAAGTTGTATGATCAGTCTTTTTGGATCGTAATACTTAGGATGTTGACTGAGACACAGAGTAATTAAATTTACCATATTTCTAAATATTTATATTTCCTTGTGTTGAGAACTTTTGAACTTCTTTCTTCTAGTTCTTTTTTTTTGGTGGTACTGGGTTCCTTGAAACCCTCTCCCTCTAGGTTACACTCCCAGACCTATTTTTATGCTTTTTAATTTGGAAACAGGGTCTCCTAAACCAGCGTATCTGGCTTCGAACCTGCACGATCCTCCTGTCCCCGCCTCCCAAGCATGGGGATTACAAGCGTGCGCCACCGTGCCCGACTTTCTTCTAGTTCTTTATAAAATATAGTACAGTGTTATGGTGCTGCAGAACACTAGAACTTATTTCTTCCATGTTATTCATTATCCAACCTCCTTCTATCCCTACTCCTCCCTCGCCTTCTAGGTCTGTTGTGATCATTATTGTACTCTCTACTTCTAATAAATCAATATTTCTGTCATTCACATATGAATGAGAATGTATGATATTTGTCTTTATGTTCCTGGTTTATTTCACTTAACATAATACCCTCCCATTCTAGCTCCATTGCCTCTAATTACAAGATTTTAGTCTTTTATGGCTGAATAATATCCCATTGTGTATAAACATTGTATTTTATATATTCATTGACATTCTAGTTTATTTCATATCTTGGATATTGTGAATAGTTCTGAAATAAATATGAAAGTACAAGTACATCTCTGACATACTATTTTTATTTCCTTTGGACATATACCCAGTAGTAGTATAAGTTAATCTTATCAGAGTTTTGTTTTAGTTTTTTGAAGACTCTCCATACCATTTTTCATAGTGGCTGTACTAATTTACATTGTCATCAGTTGTATACATGTTTGTGTGTGTATATATATATATATATATATATATATATATATGTGTGTGTGTGTGTGTGTGTGTGTGTGTGTGTGTGTGTGTGTATTTATTTATTTTTGTCATGATAGGGGTTGAAATAAGGGACATTATACCTTTGAGCTACACTCGCAGGTTTTACTAAGTTGCTGAGGACCTCACTAAGTTGCTGAGGCTGTTCTCAAAATTGAAATCCTTGTGTCTCAGCCTTTCAAGTACTGAGACTACAAGTGTGCACCACCATACCTGGCTACTTTTATGTATTTATTATGGGCCACCCAAATCTTACCCCCAATTCCTTTCTGCTATCTGGAAGAGTGTCACTCTCAATGTAGTGATGGTTTTATTGCAGTGTGGATGTTATACCACTTGGTTTAATTTTAATTCTAATTTATTTTTATTTTTTTGGTGGTACTGGGGTTCCTGGAAGCCCTTCTGCTTCCAGACTACACTCCCAGACCTATTTTTTAAATATTTTTATTTGGAAACAGGGTCTCTTAAGCCAGTGAGACTAGCTTTGAACCTGAGCAATCCTCCTGTCTCCACCTCCCAAGCACAGGGACTACAAGCCTGCGCCACCACGCCCAGCTTGGTTTAATTTTTAAATGGGAGTAGCCCCACCCCTGCCCCCCCACCTCCAAAACAGTTAGTTCTATACCTAGTAGTAAATGGTCACCTATATAGTATGGTGATAGTTATTCTGATTTTTTTAAACCACCAAATATTTCCAAGAATAACAAAAAATTGCTTTAACTATTATACCTTCGAGCATTCTGCCTTATAAATGTGAGAATATGGTTTTGATATGAAGGATAACTTACGTGAGTTTTAAACACATTGCTTGACACACAAATGCACAGATGCAATTGTACTTTGTAACTGCAGTGGCATTCATTAAATGCCATACATACAAAATTTTAGATTTAGGAAAATAAAAAACATTAAGAAGCTATACTTGAGCTTTTATTATCATTTATTTTTAAAACTGGTATGTATGTGCATGTTAAATCCTTTCAACTGAACTAAAAAAATAATGAGTAACCATTAGTTTAACAAGAATAGACACAAATATGAAATTTTTCTGGAAGAAAACAAAAGATAGATTCATCCTATTGGAAATAAATCATTCTTATAAACTGAAATCTTCACCCCAAATCAAAAGATGCAAAGAACCATCACTATAACTTGATATTTTTTGGCAAAAAGTATAAAGATTATAAAATGAAAATGCAAACAAGGGAGAATGATTGGATTAAATTAGCGGTTAGCTTGGATTCCATAGCAACAAACCCATGGCTATGAAGTGTTGTAGCTTTCAAGAGATTTTGCTTTATCAGATCCTACTTTAATATTCTGTTCTAAGAATGATACAAGCCTTCAATGACACCTGAGACCTAGTGCCACTAAGCATTACTGGGGCATCAGAATTTCAAAGAGTACTTTTTTAATAGTAAAACTTACTACAATTAAGTATATATTCTGTTTTTCTCTTTGGGTTCAAGTGAATCAGGTCCCAGCTTTCAAGCAGTAGTGGCCCTATCCTGGCTATTGCAAGAAGGAATTTGGAGGACAAGTGGCAGCAAAGGAAGGGCAGGGTTTATATTGAAGACCAAAGGGATCTACTTTCAAGAAGAGCTGAGGCTGCATTTTCTGTAGTTTAAATTCTAGTTTGAGGATGCTGTACCTCATAGTACATGAAAGGTCTTAGCAAATGGTCATGATGAAAGTACTTTTGAAGGGATTGACTTGGCTTAATCCTAAACCAGAGAGAATCTTAAAAACAAAATACTATTTAGAGTTATAAATAAATAGCTACATTTCGAGAATTTAACTGACTGGTGTATCACCAAATTAAATGACTGATAATTGAGATGCAGAATTGGAACATAAAACCAAATTTTAAAAACTCACGTATTTTAAGAAGCATTGGAAATTTTATTTTATTTTTCACTATAAGTGTTACAATCAATATACATAAAATTTATTTTGGAAGAAATGTATATAAATTGAAATTCATTATAATGTTATTAATGATCAGATGTACAACAAATTGATGCTACCTAAAAGGGAAATTCTTGATAAAATTAGAGAGGAAACGCTTGATAAAATTAGAGACCAATAAAAAGTCAGATTTCTCCCACCTGCCTAAGTCAAAAGAAAAGTATAGACGAGTGATTTTCTCATAAATAAATTCCATCTCTCCTAGATTTTAATCTTTCTTTTATATAAGATACTTATAAATATATAAACATGTTGAATGGGTTGGTATCTAAGCTCCTTCCATTACATGATTCTACTGTTTTCAGAACATGGTCCCATGATCGCTGTATTCATTCACATGAATCTAATGAAGTGGGAAAAAGCATGAATGCTTATAGGTGAAAGGCTTTATGATTAAGAACTGCGAGTGGTACTCAGAACTTCTACTCATCCTTAAAGTCATCTAACTTTAAGGATGGTTGGAAAAAGCAATTCAACTGGATGCCAAGGGGAGAGAGGTGACAAGCATGCTGAGCCCACATTGTCTCAACTCCCTTTGCTGGCTCTTAGACTTTTAGCCTAGTCCTAAAATCAAAGTCCTGGCAGGAGGCAGAAGGGTGCGTATGTGTGTGTGTGTGTGTGTGTGTGTGTGTAACATAAATTAGATCATTGCACTCCTATGTATAGACTCTCCAGAGTCTTCTGGAGGAATATTGACTAAGACCCGAACTTTTTACCTTGACTTCATAATTGTACCCCTGCTCACCTTTCTGAACTTGTATCAATCTCTTCGTCAACAGGCACTAGGCACTATGGTTTACTCACATTAACTTTATTTCGGTTTTTTGTTTGTTTTGTTTTGTTTTGTTTTTTGTCTACCTTAAATTATTTCTCTAGGTTCTATGTACCAGTTCCCACCACCACCACCCCCCCCCCCGGAACCCTCTTCCACACTCTACATATCTTGAATCTTCTTCCAATTAAGACTTCAGTTTAAATAACACCTTTCTGAAAAGCTTTATCCGAAAACCCAATCTAGAGCCATCTCAAAGTCTATTGCGAAGGAACAAAGTAAAAACTCTAGTTTTATATTTGTAGACATTAAATTAAATTTATATTAGTAAAACTGTTATTAAATATTAAGTACTTTTTTTAGTTTAGATATCAAAAGTTCAGTTTTTCTTGTAATACTATTTTTAGATTTTTTTGTGAGTGGTGCTGGGATTAAATCCAGGGACAGTCTACCTCTGAGCTACAAACTCAGCCTGATTTTTTATTCTTTATTTTGAAACTGGGTCTCAGTTAGTTGCAGAGGGCCTCGTTAAGTAGCCGAGACTGGCTGAGAACTCCAATTCTCCAATATCAGCCTCCCAAGAACTGGAATTATAAGTGTGTACCACCACACCCAGTTTTTTAGATCATTTAATTTAAATAACATGTAATAAATTTGCCCTGCCTCTAGAGTAATATATTTCAATGTAAATGATAAGATTAATTCATCTCAAAAAAGTTAAAAAAGATATTTTGTTTCAGTAGAAAAGATCAAGGTTTTTTCTGTATGTAAAAAATAAGAATTCTTTGGGGAAAAACATTTCTGGATAGTGGGGAAAATTATACTGTATTCTCTACCAACGAATATTCCATTTAGAATTTTAAGCTCAGTAGAAAGAGAAGAGCTTATAATTAAATTGAGTAGTTAATTAAATTAGATGAGTTTTTCCTTAGGTATAATTTTGCCAATTTATTTCTTAGTAAATATGGCTTTTAGCCTCAGATATTCCCTGTGATGTTAATGCAAAAAGCAAACATATTTTGTCTTTTTAAGCTCAGTAGAGTTAGTTGAAGGGAAGAGAGTATGTCTAGCCTAGAGCAAAGAAAGTTCAATAAACTTTATTTATAAACCAACTTTTGCCAAACACTAGCCATGTGCAAACAGGGCTGGGATTTTAGGTAAGAGAGATCAGTGGTAAATAAAACATGCAAGAATCTCTTTCCTTCTCTTCTCTTCTCTTCTCTTCTCTTCACTTCTTTCTCTCTCTCTCTCTCTCTCTCTCTCTCTCTCTCTCTCTCTGCTTGTTGAAGAAAGAATATGTACTAGAATAGGAAAATATATAGATGATATATAGATAATAAATAGATCACTGATAGAAACTTATCAAATTGTTATTAGCTCTCCTCAGATCATTAAAGTAGATTGATGCACTTTATATATTCTGGATATTAGCCCCCTATCAGAGTGGTGGCTGGTAAAGATCTCCCATTCTGTAGGCTTCCTCTTTAGGTTCTTGATGGTTTCCTTTGGTGAGAAGAAACTTTTTAGTTTGAAGAGATCCCACTTATTAATTCTTGCTTTAATTTCCTGCACTTTGGAAGTCTTATTGAGAAAGTTACTCCCTGTGCCTATATGTTGGAGTGTAGATCCTATGCCTTTCTCTAATAAATTCACAGTCTCTGGTCTAATTTCTAAGTCTTTGATCCATCTCGAGTTGATTCCTGTGCATGGTGAGAAGTAAGGATTCAGATCCAACTTTCTACAAATGCATAGCCAGTTCTCCCAGCACCATTTGTTGAAAAGGCTGTCTTTTCTCCAGCGTATGAGTTTGTCCCCTTTGTCAAAAATCTGTTGACTATAGGTGGGTGGGTTTGTTTCTGTATATTCTATTCTGTTCCACTGGTCAGTCTGCCTATTGTTGTGCCAGTACCATGCTGTTTTTACTACTATTGCTCTATAGTATAATTTGAAGTCCAGGATTGTGATGCCTCCTGCCTGGTTCTTGTTGCTGAGAATTGCTTTGGCTATTCTGGGTCTTTTCTTCCTCCATACAAAATTCATAACTGATTTTTCCAGGTCTATGAGAAATGTTATTGGTATTTTAATGGGGATTGCATTGAATCTATAGATCACTTTTGGCAGAATGGCCATCTTGATGATATTAATTCTGCCTATCCATGAGCAAGGGAGATCTTTCCATCTTCCAAGGTCTTCCTCAATTTCTTTCTTTAATGTTTTGTAGTTTTCTCTGTAGAGAACTACATTAACATATGCATACCCATGTTCATAGCAGCACAGTTTGTAATAGCCAAAATATGGAACCAACCTAGATCTCCATCAACAGATGAATGGATTTCAAAATTATGGGAAATACATACAATGGAATTCTATGCAGTTATAGAAAAAAGTAAAATAATAGCATTTGCAAGAAGATGGAAGGAACTAGAAAACATTATGTTAAGTGAGATTAATCAAGCACAGAAAGAGAAGGGACATATTTTTTCTCTAATATGTCCAAGCTAGGGAGTAGTAATAATACCAGAGGGACTCCAGATGATGGAGGGGAAATCTCAGCAAAGCTTGAATGGAAGGATAGGAGAGGAAGAAAGCTGAGGTTGTTCAATGGAGGAGCAACATACGAATATATGTAATAGCATAAATACAATATGATTTACCTGGACACTCTCTATTGGGAGGGGGAAGGGAAGTGGAGGGGGAAGGGGAAGGGCATGAAGCACAATCTAAATGTACACCACTTTCAATATGTTCCACTTATAAAAAATAAAAAATAAAAAACAAAAACAAAAAAATAAAATAAAACGGATTATTCCTAGATATTAAAAAAAGTAGATTGATGCAGTAGAAAATCACTAGGTGATTACTTTAGATTGGGTTTTCTTTTTCTTTTTTTTTTTTTTGTGTGTGTGTGGTACTGGGGATGAAACCCACGAGTATTCTACCTCCAAGTTACACCCCTAGCCCTACTTTTCTATTCTTTATTTTGAAATAAGGTTTTGTTAAGTTGAAGAGGCCCTCACTAAGTACCTGAGGCTGTTTGTGACCCCACAATCCTCCTGTTTCAGCCTCCCAAGTACTGGGATTACAACTGTGTGCCACCATGCCTGGCTCTAGATTTTGTTCCTTCGCAATAACATTTTTATAGTAATAAAGTCAGCATTAGTAAGTTGCAGAGAACTCTGGATATCTTTTACTATACATGCATAGTTTATAAGAACTGTATGGGTTTAGGAAGCTGCGGCCTAAGGAGGTCAAGTTGCTTTTTCAAAACCAGAGTTCTGTCAAGGATAAACACTATACACAGTGCAAATGCAATTTGTAGATAACAATATAATCCCTATGTCCCGGACAGCTGGTCAAAAAATGCAGCCAATGTTAACAGTTAAGATGGAATCATCTTAAGGTCAAATACTGTCAGGTTAGTAAGGCATCTTTCTTCATTTATTGTCAAATAAGCCTAAATGGTGTGAGTCCTAGCGAATTCTGACAAATCGACCCAGGGTTACCTTATGGCCAGCAGTTCAATACACGTCTGAAGAGCTACCCATAGTGTTCGTTTCTACATGCACGAGACACAGAAAAGACAAGTAAAAGCATCTTGCAGGAAAAGCTTTCAAACAACATGCCTTTGTAGTCTCAGTGCTAGACCTGCGGTGCTGAAGGAGCTGCTGAATTTGCTTCTGGCCTTTCTGTGGACCACTGTGCTTGTTTTCCTCTCTGACTTCACTACTTCATCATTTTCTCACCCTACCCCTATTTAAATAAAATAGAATAGATGCTATGTTAGAAGTTTTGACATAAGCATGTTTCTGAACCTCAGATTTAAAGATTTTTTTTAATAGTCATCTGGTTTAAGATCTTTCATTTGCCTATGAATCAAATCAGTTCAGAGAGGTTTGCCACTAGGGGCAGTCAGGACTAGAACTTCAGTCTCCTGCTCCTGGATTCACCTTGCTGTTTCTGGTTCTCCCTAAGGCTTTAGGACTCCTTGGATCTTTAGAATCCAAACAATTCCCACCAGTAGCTCCTCTCCCACCCCCATTATAAAACCAATTACCCTTATTCCTGGGGCTCACTTTCTATTTGTATAGGCATTAGAAAATTGTACAAATAAATCCTAATAGCTTTATTGGTGGAAGCTATAGACTGAAATATTTTTCCTCTCTCTTAGCAAAATTTTTATTTATTTAAAAGCATACCTTCTTAAAAAATGAATGGCTTTTAGATTGCTAATTACTGAGATTTCAGGAGATACAGTAGACCAAAAGGAAAGATATTTTGGGGTAGGTTTTTTGTCAGAGTCTTTCAAGTCATATAGGGGATAGAGCCTACTTCACATTGAGAAGACACAGAGGAAAAGAACCAGTGGTAGCATAACAGCTAGAACAAGTTAAATAACATGTGTATAAATATTTAAACTAGGGATAGACATCACTCCCTGTGTTTTTAATATTGTATCTCCTTTTTAATCACAAACTACTTTTTGTTTAGTTTTCTCTTCTGGTTTCAAGAAAAGGCAGGTTTCAAGACAGGCCATTTTAACATTTATAAGAAAGGACATTTTCTACATTATTTTCTTCAAAATTAATTTTTTACTGGATTTCTAGATCAAAAATTTATTATTGTCAGGCATGGTGGTGCACACTTGTAATCCCAGTACTTTACTTTGGAGGCTGAGAGGAGGATCTGGGTTCTTGGCCAGCCTCAGCTACGTAGTGAGGCCTTTGCAACTTAGTTAGACCTTGTTTCAAAATAAAAAGAATGAAAAATAGGACTGGGGCTGTAGCTCAGAGGTATAATGCCCCTGAGTTCCATCCCCATTACTGTAAAAAAATTTATTATTGCCTTTTGTCTACCAGTAGCAAATGTATATACTTTATTCTAAAATTCTCATCTTCTCTGTTAACTGTTCTTAATCTACAAATTAACTTTGCTATTTTAAATTAAATTAGGCTTTCTACATGTTTTTATTTTCCCTAGCAAATTCATTAGAATTTATATTTAATCATCTTTGTTAATGTCAAAGAACTTTAATATGCTGCAGTAAAATAAGTGCCTTGAAAAAGCACACGGAATTTATGTCAATGTTAAAAAAAATTCAATTTTGTTAAAAATGCATGCCATTAGATACAAAAGATATAAAAATTGAGTAATTCTTATGTGTACCATTAAATTACAAACTAAAGAGTCTTTCACTAAATCAATATGATTAGTAAATAAGGCCATGAATAAATTGGAACTAAAGAAAATTATGCATTTTCT
This sequence comes from Muscardinus avellanarius, assembly GCF_963383645.1. NCBI lineage: Eukaryota > Metazoa > Chordata > Mammalia > Rodentia > Gliridae > Muscardinus > Muscardinus avellanarius. The sequence continues at coordinate 54,303,921 of NC_137787.1, read as the reverse complement.
ATAATGTTTTTAGTCACTAAAGGTCAGAAATTACAAAGTTCATTAATCCCAAAAATTGAGAAAAAATTACATAGACTTTGTATATAGTATCTACATTTTGTAACTAAGCTCTAAAAAATGAGTATCCAGTATGTTCAACATTTAAGACAGTAAATTAAAAAGTTTAGAATTTCAGTACTGCAAGATAAAAGTATGTTTATTATGTCTCATCTCAGACTTTTCACTTCTGATCACCCATAATATTCAGTCATTAACACTTCTCTTTACCACTAGATACTCCTACCCTCTCATCCTGCCTATACAATCCTCCATTTGTACTGCCACTGAGGTGATCTTCTTAAAACACAAGCCCAAACAGAACAGGCCTCCTTAGGCTCCCCATGGCTTTCCGAGATTCCCAAAGAAAATTTCTGAGGAAAACTCTGAAAAATCACTACGAGGCTACATGAATTATAGCAAACATTTTCCCTCTCATGAGAGTCTTTTTTGGCTTACTGATGCATACTAATCAGCCTCTCTTGTAAGAGTATTGCATGTGCTACATATCTCTGTTTTTGTATTAACCATACTGTACTATGATTATGTGTCTACATGGCTGACTATATTGCCTCTGCATTTTGAACTCTTTGAGTTGTAGCTATTTATCTCTATGACAAACCACCTTAAGTTTTCAGTAGAAAAAACATACCAATTTCCACTGGGAACACTGAGTAATAATAGAATTTGTTTAATTTGGAACATTATTCAACAACAGCTTAAAGCATAAATTGTAATGGATAGAAAATGTTGATCAGGAAGCAAGTTGCATTAGTGCAAGCACAGAAGAATGACACAGTCCTAAATAAAGACAGTGCAAGGGCTCTGCAGAAAGGGCACTGCTGAATTTATGAGAATTATTATTTCCGGTTCTTGGGATTTAAATTCTGACCTTCAGAAGAGTTGTTTTAGAATCTCTCCTAGTCATAGCTCCGAAGCCTGAAGTACAAATATGTTGACTGGTTCCTTCCTCTAAATCATCGCTAAACCGAATCATCGCTACAAAACACGGGTGCTTAGGAAACATGGCGATTACTTACAGTCTCAAAAGTGACGCATTTATTGATTTTTAAAAATAAAACTAGTGGTACAGTAAGATCTTTGACGAGGCATCTCTAATTTAGAAATGAATACAATAAAGGTATTTTTTGTTTTCTGAAATGTACAGATAATTGGATATGCTTTGTATTTATAAGTGGTTTCACAGAAGAATTTTTGACTTTTCAAAGATAAGGAGCTCTTTCTCTACTACTCTTTTTTTTTATGGTACTGGGGATTTATGGTAGAATACCAGGGGCATTCTACCTCCAAGTGACACCCCCAGCCCTATTTTTTATTCTTTATTTTGAAACAGGGTCTCACTGAGTTGCAAAGGACCTCACTAAGTAGCTGAGGCTGTCTGAGAATGGTGATCCTCAGGTCTCAGCCTTCCGAATGCTGGGATTACAAGCGTGCGCCACCACGCCTGGCTCTCTACAACTCTTATCATCAAGTAGAATTGTGAATATTTGGAGAGGCATTTCTTTGGTTATTTGTGTTGATCTATACTTAATGCATAAATTTTCATACTGGGCATTGTAACACCTGCCTATAATCCCAGTACGTGGGAGGATGAGGCAGGAGTATAACAGGTTCAAGGTCAATTAAGTGAGACATTGCTTCAAAATAGAAAGAGCTGGGGTTGTATCTCAGAGGTAGAATGCTCCTGGGTTTAATTCTCAATACTATAAAACAACAACCACATACCCACAGGCGTGTGCGTGTACACACACACACACACACACACACACACACACACACACACCTCACACCTGTGACGATAGTGTCTACAGATCTGGTTATTCTTAATGATTTTTACAAAGAATAATTTTACTAGGCTTTCAAAAGTTTTTTTTTCTCTTTCTTTCTTTCTTTCTTTCTTTCTCTCTTTGTCAGTGCTGGAGATTGAACCTAGGGCCTCACACATGCTAAGCAAGTGCTCTACCACTGAGTTACATTTTCAGCTTTCTAATTTTTAATTGAAATAACATTTAAGTATTATATCCCTAATCTCTGTCTAGGTTATCTCTGCCAAAGGATTGATAATTATTTATTTATTTTTAAAATATATATTTCACAATAGCAAGAATATTTAACATTTGAAATGCATTCACATAGCATATGCAAAGTCTTGTCTCATCAATAATTATGTATTACTGAAGAGTACAGATGTGGTAAGGAAATGATGAGAGTATGAATAATGCAACATAAATAAAAATGCGATAGATAAGTATGTATAGAGCTATATTCATCTGTGTCCATTAATGAACATTTTTCAAAATAATTTCAATTAACAGAAATAATTTGTTTATTTAATTTTAGCTTTTTATTCAACGGCAACACTAATGTTTCCATGGGACAGTCATACTTTTAATAATAATAGATTAATAACTCATGAGAATAACATTTTATAACTCAAAAAGTACTTTATGTACATGATCCCAATTAGCATGAAAACACCCTTGAGAGAGATGTAAGGTAAACAGTTATTGACAATGTTGCTCACACATTCTGTTTTAGTGGAAAATCCAAAGTCCTTTCTACATTATACTCTTTAGGCAGCCATACCGAGTATCATAGGACCCTGTGCCTTTTACGGTCAACTAATTGGGCAAAAGGTGAGTTCTAAACCAAGGTCAGGCTGTTTAAAGAGAACCAAACACTGTATGATATAGTCATGCACTAACGGTTCATTTGAGACCAACAATTTTTTTTCTATTAAACATGTACTAATTGGGAAATAAGAGATAGGAAGTTAATAGTGGCAGGTAAAATTAAAGGGTAGAGAGGAAAGCCATGAAATATGGTGGTCATAGGAATCATGACAAACCAGTTATGAGGAAGCAGAGGGAAACAGATTTACCACAAAAAAGAGATTTTTTTAATTCCCGGATGGAGAGAAGGTAGTGGGACCTCGGCAACAGAGCTTTCTTCAGGCATCTTCAAGTAACTTGCTTAAGCCTCTGGCTTTCACAAACAGAAACAAATAATCATAATAGGTTTCCCTTATCCCCACTTTATGAATCAAGTAACAGAAGTCATATATCTGCTGTCACATGGGCAAGTGTTTTAGTTGATAATGGAACATACATCTTTTCTTTACAACTATTGCTTTATTTATTTATTTATTTATTTATTTATTTTTGTTTGTATGTGGAGTACTGGGGATTGAACCCAGAGTTACTCTTTCATGGTGCTACATCCCCAGTCTTTTATTTTATTTTATTTTATTTATTTATTTATTTTTTTTTTGAGACAGGGTTTCACTAAATGGCCTGGGCTAGCCTCAAACTTGCAATCCTTCCTCAGCCTCCCAAGTTGCTCAGGTTACAGGCATGCACCACTGCAACCTGCTTTTACCATTATTTTCTTAAATGTGAAGGATTATCAAAATAATCCTTTTACAAAATGCAGATTTCCAGCAACTGACTGGGTCCTACTGAATCATAATCTCCAGGGATATGACTATGGCTTAGTTTCAAGGTTTTAAATAAATTTCCCAATACTATTATGATAGTCATACAGACTGAGGACCAAAATAAGTACTTTTAAAGGAACTTAAAACTTTCTCAATTTGTCTCCTTATAAAATTAGCTAAATATCTATTTTTGAATGAAATATATAGAAAAAGGAAGAAAAATGATTTAACATTGTTGAACAAATAATATGAAAATGCAGAACCCTGAATGTTGCAAAATAATGATGTTGCAAACTAGGGGGAAAAAATCAGAATTTGTGGTCACACTTTTGCAATATGCTGTGCAAGAAGTCCACCCAAATCTACTCACATACACTTGTCTTCTTAGTTAAGAAAATGAGATGAAACATTAAACTGAGTTCATAACTGGTTGAATTATGACTGTGTCTGTTTTTCTAGAAAAAAAAACTAACTAGGAATTACATTTTGTGTTAGGATTTACATTTTGCCACTATGTTAGTTAACTGCAAAGTAACTTCACCATCCCCAGGGTTTACAGGAACTACTACTTATTACACAAAGCTTCTATTATCCCTTATTTTGATCTTTTCCTTAGTGGAAAGAAAATTTTTCTTCTCCCTCCCTCCAATCCACATGACGATATTATCTTTTTGTGTTAAATTCCTTTTTCTGAACTCAAAATAGAAAAGTTATTTTTTAAATCTTTATTCTTGGACTAGTAACAAAGAAGAGATTTACTATTAAATTGGATTGGGATTCATTTCTATATATGCTTAAAACCTCAACATTTTTAAGGATACATGTGAAAGCAACAGACTAGTGTGTAATTACTAAAATGAAAGGCAGAAAACCTATGTTCTTGTTTCTATTCTACCATGTGTCCACTGTGAGCTGTTAGGCCAGTCACTTACAAAAGATGCCAACAGACCCTGCTCATATCTACTCAGACTCTGCCGTATTAGTCCCTGTCTCTCCCACTTTCAACACCTAGTACCTAACTTTCAATCTGAGAGCTTCCACAAGATACCTCAGAAGAGTACACACTTTCTGCTTCAGTTTCCCATAATTCCAATGCATTTTTTTACAGAAAGAGAAAAAATTAATTCTAAACATTATTTGGAAACCCCCAAATTCTCAGGAGGGAAACTATACAACGCTGGCCTGGGCAATGATTTTTTTGGCTATAACTACAAAAGCTTAGGCAAACACAGCAAAAATAGACAAATGGAATTATAACAAATTGAAAAGGTTTTTCATAGCAATACAACAAAGTGAAGAGAAAGCCTACAGAATATGAGAAAGTACTTGTAAGCCATACATTTCATAAAAGGTTAGTATTCATAATATTTAGAACATTTTAAAAATTCATAGCAAGAAAATAAGTAACTAGATTAAAAATGAGCAAATGACCTGAATAGACATAAAGACATAAAAATAACCAACAGATCTATGAATACAACTAATCATTAGGGAAATGCAAATTAAAAACAACAAGGAGAAAATGCCTCACATCTGTTAGGGTGGCTATTATTAAAAAGACAAAAGATTACAAATACTGGTAAGGATGTCAAGAAAAGGAACCCCTTGTACACTATTGCTGAGAATGTAAATTAGTACAGCCACTATGGAAAACAGTATGGAAGTTCCTCAGAAAACTAAGTATAATTATTTTTGAATATTAGGCATTAAGGCATTGACAATTATATTGAAAATACAATTTGAAATGTAGTTTACACCCAAGAAATTATTTTTTCATATGGTAAGACTTGTCCACTATACTACTCTACACAAGTTTAATAATTATAGCCTAAATCAACCAGCCTAGAGTGCTTAGAAAGAAATATTACATGTAACATATATTATACTTAGAAGCATGAAAAGGTTGTTCTTTGAAACCTAATGTTATAATTAAATCAATTATGTAAGTAACATAAGAGAAATTACTTTTAGTTAACTTTAGTAAAGATGGATGTGGTCTATGCAAACCATCACTTTTTTGTGTATGGTACTGGGTGTGGAACTCAGGGGCTTTTTACCTCTGGGCTTTTTACCTCTCAGACCCATTTTATATTTTATTTGGAAATAGGGTCTCACTAAGTTGCTGAGAGCCTCACTAAGTAGCTGAGGCTGGCTTCGAACCTGTGCGATCCTCCTGTCTCTGCTCCCAAGCGCAGGGATTACAAGCGTGTGCCACCACACGTGGTCAAACCACCACTTTTAAATTGCTAAAAATATATTAAATATTGAAGTACCAAATAAAATACATCACTACAATTTTTCAATAAAGACATTTAGATGTACTTTCAAGTCACTGATAATTTTTTAAATTTTATCTCAGCCAGGTACTGTGGCACATACCTGTAATATCAGTATTCAGGAGGCTGACACAGGAGAATTGAAGGTTTGAGGCCAGTAGCATGTGGTAACCCAGTAAGATTCTATTTCAAAATAAAAAGTGAAATAGGCCTGGGGTGTATCTCAAAGATATATAATGCCCCTGCATTCAGTCCCTAGCACCTTCCAAAAATTAACCAAGTCCCTATGTGGATAATCTTTTCTCACCTTTCATTTCTAACCAGGCAGATTACTAAAAGAGATTAAATAAACTGGGCGTGGTGGCACACACTTGTAATCCCTGAGTTTGGGAGGTGGAGACAGGAGGATCGCGCAGGTTTGAAGCCAGCCGCACTGGCTTAAGAGACCCTGTTTCCAAAAATACAAAAAGTATAAAATAGGTCTGGGAGTGTAGCCCAGAGGTAGAAGGGTTTCCAGGAACCCCAGTACCACCAGAGAGAGAGAGAGAGAGAGAGAGAGAGAGAGAGAGAGAGAGAGAGAGAGAGAGAGAGAGAGAGAGAGGAATTACAATGAAACAATCTAGGAATTCAAAAAATAGCTACAGAATAAATTAATAAATTACAATGAAAAATGATATGTGGTCAATCTCAGTTTATTTTTGTTATTATTGTTAGGATTAAGAGTAGTTTTATTTTAGGGGTAAATAAAACATAGAAGTATACTGAAGACAGATTACATGTTTAAATGAACAATCAAACTGTGGCATGCTGCACATAATATGTACAACTCACAAAATCAAGGCAACATCTGAGCTCATGGGCTGGGAAATCCCAAAGTCCCAATTGGAAAGTTTTGGACAGAGAGAGCATCCTCTCATGGTGAGACGTCAGAGCCTGAACTCCTCAGAGAGGCCTACCCAGGGCAGCTGTACCGCATGGTCTCTGGGGGATGCACATCCCACTTGACCAGCCTGAGCCGAATGAGACTTGCTTATTCCATGTCCTCAAGGGGGTCAACCTCCTTGAGAAAAGGAAACATTTCTTTCCTAAATGTTCATGATATCAAATCTTGCATTTAACTGCCCAGTCTACTTTGACATCAAGGTACAGGGCATTGAAACATGCTTTTAAAAACCTCAAATGTTAATGATAAAAATGTGGCATGATCGCTCTTATTGCCACCTCCCTCCTTACAATCCCAGGTTGCTCAGCAGAAGATTTGTACTTTTATTCTACCATGTGTGGATGTATCTTCTCTTATTTTTAACAGATGCAGCATGATTTATAAGGTACTTAAACTGTTTGAAACATCAAACATTTTATATCATAAATCATAAATATAAATATAAAATATAATATAAAAACATATATCTTACACCAAATTAAGTCATATCTTCATTATTGAAGGCAAAATATTCATGATTTCCCCTATAGTTAAAATGCACTATGTATCCTTTAAAATTAATCATAATATTAATTATAATATTAATTTAATTAATGTTTAATTAATAGCTTGGTGGTAGAACTTATCTACAAAGCCTATGTACATGGAGACAACCTGCCATATTTGCTTTTCCTTTTTAAAATGAAATAGTATTTCATGTATCCTTTCCTCTTATTTCTAATTTTATCATATAAGTCAGATATATATCTATTAGTAAGTATATAAAGCAATCATTCGGTTTTAAAAGGTACGTGGGCCAGATGTAGAGGTGCATGCCTGTCATCTCAGTACTGGGAAGACTGAGACAGGAGAATTGCAGGTTCAAGGATAGTCTCAGCAACTTAGAGAGGCTATTAGCAACCTAGCCAGACCCTGTTTCAAAACAAAACTCAAACAGGCTGAGAGTGTAGCTCAGAGGTAAAATACCCTGGGGTTTAATCCCTAGTACCAAAAAAAAAAAAAAAAAGGGTGGAGTGGTTCATTTACATATAGAGAAAAAACCCTACTAAGAATTCTAAGACTACAAATTGAAAATAAAGAAAAATCCCAAGTTTCCCTTTCATTAAGAAAGTTGGACATGTTTTTCTGTTTGCTTCGGAGACTCAGTTGCTATTAATATCAAAAGGAGACAAGCCTATTAACTAACACTTTATTTTACATAATCATGTGTTTTATTTCAAATGTTGTAAAATTAGAGAAAAATCAGTGTTATGTTGATATTGAGATTTTTTTCATCTCAGAATAGAGATTAATATTGAACATTATTATAATTCCATAATAATGAGTAATCACAATAGAAGATAACTTATTTCTCTTCTACCTAACCAAAACTTAAATGCTTTCATTTCTAGTAGTAAAATATAGAATTGAAAAAAGTGATAAAACAAACAATCCCACAAAAAGAAATATGTACCCTGGGTGTGGTGGCCCAAACTTGTAATCCCAGTACTTGGGAGGCTGAGACAGGAAGATGGCAGGTTTGTGGCCACTCTCAGCTACTTAGAGGGCACCTCTGCAACTTAGTGAAACCCTGTTTGGAAATAAGGAATAAAAAAAAAATAGGGCTGAGGGTATAGCTCAGAGGGAGAATGCCCCTGGGTTCTATCCTCAGTCTCACAATAAATTAAATAAATAAATAAATAAATAAATAAATAAATAAATAAATACATAAATACATAAATACATAAATAAAGTACCCAAACTGTTAGTAAAAATTTAGAGGGTCAGCCTCCCAGTAATGAAAACATAGTTACCTTCTAAGATTATAAAGCATTGTTTGCATCCATGTCTTATAGACTCTAATCAAATAACATCAAAAATGAGAAAGAGTAGGTCTATTCAGTTTGAATACCAAATTAATCATTTAAGTCAAGATCTCACTGAAAATAAATAGTTGTTTGAAGGACGAAAAGAGTCAATTGATGAAGAAAAACATTTTGCAGACTTATGCAATCAGGTAAAAATATGCACAAAAATACAATTGGAGAAAAATATCAAAAGAACAATTTTAAGACTGTTTCTGGAACAAAGATATGGAGAAGTGAAATAACTGCCTGTGATTGATGTGACTAGCTCAACAATGATGGAAGAGTTGCCTTGGAAATCAATAGAATAGTTAAAATTGGATCCAAAGGCATTGAGAAGGTAATTTTAAAAGAGAGAGGGAGAGCATGCCAAAGCAATAAAGGAAGAGCAAATTCGTTTTAGAAGTCACTAGTTGGCCGACAGCCCTCAGGTAGGAAGCAGAGTTTAAGTAATGGAGGCAGGACACAGTAAACATACTAACGAGAAGAAAATTAGCCAATCAAAGCTGAAACCTGCAGAAAGAAGCCAGCACTTAATTTAATTTTTTTGAAATAATAGTCTGTCATTCTCTATTTTAGCATTACTTGGGCATGTTACTTTTATTTTTATTGGCACAGATGGTAATGCTGTAGCCTTTGCTATACAACACAGCAGGATTGCAAAGAAAAGAAGTGCTCTAAGAAATCCTGTGGTTTCCTTTCCTTTATAGTTAATAATTTATTAATATATTCTCCTTATACGGGCAAAAATAGGAAAAGAAAATAACCATTGCTTTCAGGAGGTATGGGGGATAATTAGCAAAGCTCAGTGGTTATAGAAAAATTTTCAACTTTCCAGGGAAAGTTAGTAAAACGGGGGAAAAAAGAATTGCTTTGCAATTGCAGAAACTATTTTGCAAGTGAATACAAAATGTTTCATATCTTCAGTGTTTTATAAACCTTGAAAGATGGCTTTTCTACATTATCCTGCTCCATGCTCAGTGTATGAGTGGTAGGCCATCCCATGTTCCAAAGACAGCATTAGGGCTACATTATCCCCCTGTAGACAATTTAAACACATCATTTGTGCATCCAGTGTCTGCCTTTACTTCCTCCTACATCCTTTTATAAATGTGACCAGTTTCCTACATCCCAAAGGCACTGCTCGCTGCTCCATGACTACACACATCACCTTCACACCCAATGCCTATGGCCGGGACACTGCTGCTACTCACAAAGGGATTTCCTTTCTACCTGAGAACTCAGCTCATGGTGACATTTCTACGTGATTTTTCAGGTAAGGGAAGAAGTGTGACCTTGTTGTGGCAAATAAAACGCAGTGTGGAGGCTGATGGTGCACGCTTGTAATCCCAGCATTCGGGAGGCTGAGACAGGAGGATCGCAGTTCGTGGACAGCCTCAGCTACTTAGTGAGGCCCTTTGCAACTTAGTGAGACAAAGTAAAGACTAAAAAATAAAGACTAAAAATGTTTCAAAATAAAAAACTAAAAAAATAGGACTGAGGGTATCACTTGGAGGTAGAATGTCCCTGGGTTCTATCCCCAGTACTGCAAAAAAAAAAAAAAAAAAAGATATAGACCGCGCCCCTGCCTGGCCTCCAAACTCATACTCACTCCTCCAGGCAAGTGCTGCTGTTTCCTTGTCTTTCTTTTTCTGTCTCCAGACCAGATACAGGGGAAGCAGTGGCGGATTTTGGGGGCCTTGCTGACATGGGATTCTCATCATCTCTTAGAAGATTGCTTCTTTTTTTCTTTTTTGTACTGAGGATTGAACTTTGAACTCAGAAGCATTCTACCGCCATACTATACCCCATTCCATTTTATTTTTTATTTAGGAACAGCGCCTCCCTAAGTTGCCAAGGGTGGCCTCAAGCCTGTGATCCTCCTGTCTCAGTCTTGCTTTACTGGGATTACAGGTATGAGATTGCTTCTTAAATATTGAAGTGGGTTGCCATATGAGCAGGGTGTATGCCATTACTACACTAAGCCACTAAGGTTTGGGGTTACTAGCAGCATGAAGACTTATCTAAGTAACATTACAGCTTCACTCTCTTTCTTTGTTGATTTATATAGGAATTCTATTTTCTGTCCAAGTTCAAGTGAACCTGCTCCTGGAAAACTTTTGTGAGCTCTTTAGCCTTTCCTCACTTCCCTATTATTCATCAGTTCTGTTTACTCTTGTGTGTTGTATAAGTCTATTCTTTAGAGGGCAGGTTCATTACTATGTAGTTCACATAGTATAGCTAATCATTCTTATGTATGTAGATTAGCGAGTTTCAGCATGTATCTAAACTCACTCACTAAAGATACAGAACACTTACCTCACCCTCAAAGTTGCATGACTGCCTTTTTCTATCAATGTACTCACTAGTTCTCGTGCTCTAATGTGTTTTCTTTTTCTATTGTGTTATTTTTCTAGAATGTTATAAAAATGGAAACGTGTCATCTGCAGCCTTATGTGACTGGCTGCCTTCACTGAATCCAATGCACTTAAGACGTGTCACTGCATGTAACCAAAGTTAACTTTCTCATTACTGAGTACTATTGCATTGTATCTTTATAAAAAGTTAGTGACATCCAAATTTATAAATGCCCTAATTCAAATGCCTTTATATGCATGTGGTCTGTCAACCATTTCCTTTAATAACTTGGAGAATGCTATTACTTTGAGTATATTTTCCTATTATTAACTTATCCATTAATAATTTTTATTTATCCATCAATTCTAATCCATTCAATTTTTAACCTCCCACTGATCCTGTTAGAGGGAAAAATCACATAATTTGAATATCTGTTTTCTTGAGGGGCTTTATAGGACTTTGGGGTATAAATATGCTTTAGTAGCTAGCAGGCCATTAAGTATTGCCCAGAATAGGGGTGAAGGAGTTTTTCCTTTACCATTTTAAGTACGACTGCATGGTTTCAGGAGAGAGGATCTGGGAAGTTTGGTGTTCATTTTACATTGCATGAGCTGGTAATGTTGGGAGTGCTGAGAGAGGACCTCCTGGCAAACACATCATCATTTCCAATAGGACACTGGTAAAGGGACCCTAGCAAAGCTCTGCCCATAAGTAACTTTGAAGCAGTAACAATTGGCTCAAGCAGTCAGGGATGAAGAATATGGAAGTTGTGAGCTCAGAGGAGATAACTGAGTGTTTTCCAGCAGGAATTTAGTGTGTCCCTTAATGTAGTTGGAAGACCTAGGCTGGGCTGTTGCATCAAGAGTCCAAGGCACATTACTCAGAGATTCTCAAAAAATGGGATGCACCACCAAAGCATCCTAATTCATTCACATGATCGATAAGCTACCAGATAACTTTCACATGAAAATTAGATCATATCTATGGTTAAACTTTCAAAAAGTATGTTTTATAAAATCCCAGTGTGTTACTTATACTATTTTTTTATTTTTATTTTTTTATTGGTGCATTGTAGTCATACTTTTTGTGTGTGTGTGGTGGTACAGGGGTTCCTGGAAGCCCTTCTACCTCTGGGCTACACTCCCAGACATATTTTATATTTTCTTATTTGGAAACAGGGTCTTTTAAGCCAGCAAGGCTGGCTTCGAACCAGCACGATCCTCCTGTCTCCGCCTCCCAAGCGCGGGGATTACAAGTGTGTGCCACTACACCCAGCTTACTTATACTATTGAACTAGTTTATATACATTTTAAAATATTTTTTGTGGTATTGGAGATTGAACCCGGGGTATTCTACATCCAAGCTACACCCCCAGCCCTATTTTTATTCTTTTAATTTGAAACAGGGCCTCATTAAGTTGCAGAGGGCCTCACTAAGTAACTGAGGCTGCCCAAGAACCTACAATCATCCTGTCTTAGCTTCCCAAGTACTGGAATTATAAGTGTGTGCCACCATCCCCGGCATTTAAAGTTTTACAAAGAGATTTTTCATATTTTTATAATTTCATTAAGTACATGTTAAGTAAGAAAACAGGAATTATTATTTCTACTATATAGAGAGGTAAACTGAAATTCAAAAGCAGGTGGATGGTTTGCCCAAGGATGGATATTTAGTAAGTTACCCAGATAAGACTGTGTTCTTTGATTTTTATTCTGAAGTTCTTTCCATCCTACTAAGCCCATCACATTAGGAATTGATTTTCAATGCCATTTTTATTAATAGTTAACAGTATTTCCAAACACTTGCTGGAATTTTCACCTTTGATATTGAAGAGAAAATATTCAGAGAATGAAGAGAGTTTAAATTTTTGTTCTCTTTTTAGCCGGGCATGGTGTCGCATGCTTGTAATCCACGCGCTTGGGAGGCAGAGAGAGGAGGATCACACAAGTTCGAAGCCAGCCACGCTGGCTTAAGAGACCCTGTTTCCAAATAAAAAAGTATAAAATAGGTCTGGGAGTGTAGCCCAGAGGTAGAAGGGCTTCCAGAAACCCCAGTACCAAAAAAAAAAAAAAAAAAAAACACAAAAACCTTTTGTGTTTTCTTTTCTAAGCTGTATCACTAAATTGTATTATTGTATAATTTTATTTCAAATAGGTATTATATAGACCACATATTCAGAATACATTAAACCATTTAAAATTATCTTGATTGTACATTGTTGATTGTTGAAAATGAAAGGCAAAACAGGAAAAAGCAGGGATATTTATTTCATTTCTGATATGTGGTAGATTAGAATATGTAAAAAATTGCTAATAGAATTTAGGACTCATTAAAAAGTGAAAAATTGCTCATTTCCTTTTGGAAGGCCTTAAGGATGGACATACTTTCATTGTTCTTCCTTTGACAGTCCTGTATTTAGATTTAAAAGTCCTGTGTTTTGGTTTCATCTTGCTTTCAAACAATAAATTTCTGGTTTGGAATTTAGACAAGTTTAGTTGTGCAAACCATCTTAGTGCTCACAGTTAAACATATTTCCAGCTAACCAGATGTTAGTGCTCTCATGCACTTATACCTTGTGACACTTGTAGTGATATGTGGCTCCAGAGTCATTTTAAATATTTATGCTAAAGGTTTAAGAAAGCAGATGCTCTTTGGTAATTTCTCACTTTTTTTGGACATGAGTATCATTTGATGAAGTCACAATTAACAGAAGAAGCTAAGATCTTGTGAAAAGTAACTTCTCTCTACTCACAATGCCTCCACTATTTACCTTAAATGGCTATTGGTTCATAGGCATTGTATTAAAACATCTGTTGAATATCTACTAGGCACCAGGTTCTGTGCATACTCCAGCTGATTATAAGATGAAGATAAGGCTCTCATAGTTCTCATCCTCAAAGGTTGCACACGCAGATTGACAAGTGCTCTGGCAATCAGCATATCAGATGATGATTGCTATGATGAAGAAGAGCAAGTACTGAAGTTATAGTTGGAGTTGATCAAATAAGGAATGGAAACCCAAGCATACATAACGTATCCAAGCTTAGAGGCATGCAAACGGAGGAAGCCTTCTGTAAACTGCAGATTCACACAAGACAACAGTCCCTAGAGCCCCTGCTGGAGGTGTGGAGGTTGGTGCTCCTGGACAGCAAGCAGGGGCCATATGTGCCATGAGGAGGTTGAAGTTTATTCAGAGGCCTTTTGGGAGCTGGCCACTGCTGTGAAATATAGAATGCCATTCCCAAAGCCATGCAGCAGGTGAAGGCAGACATAAGAGGATGAGACTAAGGCAGAGAAACTCTGAGACTATTTGGTTACCCAAGTAAGAAACATAAGAACATGAGAAGTCAGCAATTGATTGGATGAGATAGGGAAAGAGAGAAATGTGTGTGCTTAGGATGTGGGGAGATTACTGAACATCATCACCAGGAAAGGAGACACAGGCTAGGCTAAAAGTAATGGTGGGTTCGCAGGGCATGGTGGCACATGCTTGTAATCCCTGCACTTGGGAGGCTGAGACAGGAGGATTTGCACAGGTTCAAAGCCAGCATCAGCTACTTGGTGAGGCTCTTAGCAACTTAGTGAGACCCTGTTTCCAAATAAAATATTAAAAATTAGGTCTGGGAGTATAGCCCGGAGGTAAAAAGCCCCTGGGTTCCACCCCCAGTACTACCAAAAAAAAAAAAAAGTAGTGGTGGGTTCAATTTTGCACCCCAAGAAGAATTGCCCAAATCCAAGCAAAACAGCCCAGCAGGAAATAGGGTACTTGGTTCTGCCACTCAGGAAAGAGATCTAAGATGGAGAAACAGACTTGGAATTCGTCAGCACACAGGATGGAGTAGAATCTGGGGTCAAGCCCAAATGTCCATTTGTGCTAACTGTTCCTAGGTGACTTGAAGGCAGGTTGTTCCCAGATCTCTCTCTCATACACATACACACACACACACACACACACACACACACACACACATGCACACACACTAATAAATAATAGTTAAAAAATATTGATGTTGTTAAATGTCCCTAGGTGCCTTTATAAAGAGAGAAGGAAAGACAGTAAAGATGGAACCATAAGAGTGACAATACTGATATAAAAGGCTCTGTAAGAAGAGAGTTTGAAAAAGAATGGATAGAAAGAAGCAGAGGGAGAAAACATCAAAGAAGGATGCATTAAAATAAATATAGCACAAGCACTCTTGAAGATTAGGTCCAGCGAGAACATCCGGGAAACTGATTGCATTTGTCAACTGAGGGAACTGAGGACCTTCACGAGACAAGTGATAAGACAGATGGGAATATAAGCCAGTTGCAGATGGCAGAAGCTTGAGGGAACTATGGGAAGCAGAGACAATGTGTGCACCAGGAAGTCTTACTGTGATGAGGAGAGAGACAATGTGGGGACCTAAGAAAAACAAAGGTGGTTCCTTTGTTAATGTTTAACTGATTCTTGATGATGCCGCATAGAAAAAGAATAAGAAGAAGAAGAAACAGAGATGGGGGCAGGGACTGAAAAGAGAACAAACACAGAGTGAGAGGGAGAGAGAAATAGGTAGGGAGGGGAAAAATGAGTTACTGTTTGGTAAATGCATGTTTCTGGCACATTTGTTTTTATTTTAATGCAAAAATGTGATTATTTAATTATATGTACAGATAAAATGACTCCCAATTTATTGATCAGTGGAATAAGACCCAGAGACTTTAAGTTAGGTCCTCAAGACTACACAGCAAGCCATGCTGGTATCCAGTGTTTGGGGATATCATATTCTTTTCTTTTGATTTCACCAGTTACACTTAAAAAAAAAAAAACTTTTTCTACTTCTCACAAACCTCAAAATTTCACCTTCATATTTCCAGCAAATCTAACATGTTTCTCAAGTATAGAGCATTATAATCTGGTCTTCTCACTATGTAAGAACTCAACCTCTATAGTTTGTAATACAAATCAAATTATGTATTACAATATCCAAATATTACATTACAATCCTGCCACTGAGGTTTGTAAAGCCCCCACTCACTGCCCTACCCCACTCAACTCCTACTGAGAGAACACTCCCCTGAGGCATGCCATTCCCTGGCCTCTCCGCTCCCAACACTGCCCCACGTGGAGGAATGAATGGTCCCTGCGGACTGCCATTTTCAATACTCTCTCTCTGTTTCAAAAGATTGATATTCTACACCTAAATCCATATAATCAAGGCACAGTCTTCCCAGAAAGCAGCGATATGAGTTGGGAAGGCTCTTATGCAGATAATGAAGTGCTGCCTTAGGAACATGCTGGGTTCACATTCTGCCCGGAGTTCTTCTTCTTGATATCCATATGACAAGTGTGTGAATGAAAAGAACTTCACCCACAGACTCAGGCTGCTGCCAAGTGCTCGTTTCAGTACCCTAGAGACTCCAGGAGAAAGCCATCTTTGTGGCAACGTGATGATTCTCTGTGGTTTCTAAAACTGTGCAGAACCCAGCAGTCCTCGTTTTCTCAGGAGCCGCCTCCATCCATCCTGCACGATACGGGATCCTCCACCTTCCCCTCTTTTTTGTCACCTTAAAGAAGACTCTCTTCAGCCTACATTTATTTCAATATGTCTTACATTCTTGGCATGAGTTACTCATGACTTATTTCCTTAGTCATTCTTCCTGTGTTTACATAAATGCATTGAGAACTGCCTTTGAGAATGAGTATTTTCTTTTCACTCCAGGGCCCCCTCTCTTATTGTGCCCTCATGTCTTCATGGCCTGAAAGTGCAAGGTTGTTTATCATCATGCATTGATTTTCCTACTTTGGTTAAGTTTCATTTCTGTAAAATACAGAAATCATGCAATATGTTTCTTACATCAGGACAAAATGTTTCTCGTTGGTTTTTGTAAGGGGATCTCAAAAATCACAACAGAATTATGTAAAAGCAGGAGAAAAACTGACAACACCTAAGCATTACATAACTTAAACTTTCTACCAAGTCTTTGTTGATATTATGAAACAAGCACTATTAACTATGGCATTGGTGATAAAAATTCTAATGATCAAAGGAGATTTTTATAAATTGTATAATAAATGAATTCTAGTTTTTTTTTTTTTCTGGGTTTAAGTAAAGTGACATTTTTTTTAAATGCCCACTGTGGCCATGCCCTTAATTTTACATCTTAAATCTGTTGATATTCAGCAATAATTATATCTTTACCCCTATATTTCTTACTTTGCTTAACTAAGTAGCATAATATGCATTAAGAGGGCAGTATCATTGCAAAGACCTCATTTACTCTCATGACAATCTAAAAGATAATTTTTGTGAACAGATTGATTCTGAAAGCTCAAAGGGACAACAGGCCCCAGGAGTATGCTGTAGCTCCCTCCTCTCTTCCTAGCTGAGTCATGCATATCTCTACAGCTGTTATTTGGAAGCTGCCAGAATGACTCCAGCCCCTGCTGACAAGCAGGGCCACTCACCAAGGAACACAAAAGATGTAGTTCTTCTAAAAATTGGCATGAAAAAGCAAATACAAATGATACACATTGTTTAATTGGCACGCAAGAAACTTCTTTTCTTTAGTGTTGGACCATAACATCCTGAATATCTATCCAGACGCTACAGGATTCTGAGCGGTTTCCCACTTTCAGATTTTCTCTTTTTCAGCATACCATTCCAGTAGTCTGCATTTTCTCGGTGGACTTAACTGCTGGTTGACTGTGTTACCTATACTCAGTGATTTTATTCTCCAAGACTTACAAAATAACAGCCAGCTAAAAGCTATATGAATTGTGTTGGTTCATTGTAAGGACTAGGCACATACAGCAACTGTTTAATGAATGAATATTCTAAGTAGTGAATTTTGCACATACAATACTTGTTTAATCAATGAATATTAATTGAAGTAATGAGCAAGGCTAGGTATTGATACCGAAATTAGTGACAACACAAGCTCCCGATGGTAGGCTCCTAATTTCTTCTTCATTTTATTCCGAGTCCCAAAAACATGGTTATTTGGTATAGTTGGTTGTTTGAAAACATGCAGGTGTAAAGACTGAGATAAGTATGTACTCGTTTAGCAGATACTGATAGAGTATGTCAATCCTCTCTGAGGTGCTGAGATAAGTGGCAGCTGTCCTCATGCAGCCACGTTGTCCTCATGTAAAAAGTTTGCAAAAAAAACTTGATAAACTGGACATGATGACACACACCTATAGTCCTAGTATTTGCAGGATCACAGGTTCATGGCCAGACTTAGTGAGGCTTACCCCAAATTAGTGAGACCATGTCTCAAAATAAAATAGAGATGGGGGTGTAGCTCAGAGGCAGAATACTCCTGGGTTTAGTACCAAGTATTACCAAAAAAAAAAAAAAAAAAAAAAAAAAACGGAAAAGGAGGAGGAAGAGGAAGAGGAGGAGGAAGAAGAGGAGGAGAAGGAGAAGAGGAAGGAAGGAAGGAAGGAAGGAAGGAAACCAAGAAACCTGAGAGAAAAATAAAGCTTTACACAGGCTGAAGGGATAATATTTTTAAATGATATATTTTTAAAACTGTATTGTAAATTCAAATAAGAATAAAGACTAGTAACTAATATTTTCTGGAACCGAGGGAACACTTTTATGATATCTATGTTTATCTTCAATAAGTAGATATTAGCAGTAAGTAGGATTTACTTTGAATTAACACTTTTAGATTTGATAAAACTAGCTTTTAAAAAGTTAGCTGTTGTTTTAGAATCGATTCAGTTTCCCTATGTTCTTAGCTAACTGCAGTTGAACAATTATAAAAGAGCTTGTTTTTATACTTGTGATGATACTAATTGTGACACTTATCTTCATGAGATGTGATCTCCATGGTATAACCTTATCTAAAAATATCCCACATGTTAACTATTACAAATCTAATTTGTCCTCTTTCACTAGTAGCTATTCAATCTATAACAATATTTTTATTAACAATAAATTAACAATAATTTGTCTTAATATGTTCATATTCAACTCCTTGCAAGAGGTTTAAATAAAGTGCTTGAGGAAAATAAATCTGGTTTATAAAAAGTAAAAAAATGGTATCGAAGGCAAATGGCTACTAATGATTTGTGTATGATCATTTATTTAAAGCAGGCAGATGGCTCACATTTTGAATGAAATAATGATGTAATTATAATAGATAATTTATAAATAATTATAATATATAATTATTAAAAACAAGAGTAGTGGCATTTTGGAAGAGAGCATTTACTAATGCCCTCTGACTGGATTCCAGTTTGTAAAATCACAGCCAGAGTTTCCAAGCTCTCCTGTGGTTTCAGTTGGCATACTTCACCATTTCTTGCTTATTTCTCTGTGAAGGTACATGATGTTCCATTTTTATAGTTCATGAGCTCTTCCAAGGCAATATGTTAGAGAGAGCCTGAAGCTTTTCATGACAAATCAACATGTAACTGTAAAAATTACTTTTCCTTCCCAAAGCTTAGCATACACAGACACGCACATACACCTATGCACACATACACACATATACATGCATGATCTAAGAAAGTTAACTTGTATATTATTATGAATTCACATCCAAACTATTTTAGTTTCTAGTAAGTGTTTACACTATATTAATAATGAGTTTCAAAGCTGGGCATGGTGGTGCCTGCTTCTAATCCCAGCATTTGGGAGGCTTAGACAGGAGGATCTGGGTTTGCAGCCAGCCTCAGCTACTTAGTGAGGCCCTTTGCAACTCAGTGAGACCCTGTTTCAAAATAAAGAATAAAAAATAGGGCTGGGTTATATCTCTGAGGTAGAATGCCCCTGGGTTTCATCCCAGTACTACAAAATAAATAAGTAAAATAATGATTTTCAATAATGAGTGAAAAAAGAAAAATATGGTAATATCCTACTATATGTACCTACAATGAGAGAAAAACCACATAGAAACAAATATTTATTACTTTGACAAAGAGTAAATTTTTTTTCAGTACTGTGTATAGAACCCAGGGGCATTCTACCTCTGACCTATATCTCAGCCCTATTTTTTACTCTTTATTTTGAAACAGGGTCTCACTGAGTTGCAAAGGGCCTCACTAAGTAGCTGAGGCTGCAAACCTGAATCCTCCTGTCTAAGCCTCCCAAATGCTGGGATTATAAGTGTGTACCACCACACCCAGCTGAGTAAAATTATTTTTAAACAATTAGCTATATTGGTAGTATTGGTAAGAAAAAAAACACCTTTCTTTAAATTGTAAATATTTGGTTTTTAAAAAATCTATTTCTTAAAACTTTATGAACTGTTGGTAGGATTACAGATTAGTACAGACACTAGAAAGATCAGTTTGGAGGTTCTTCAGAAGCCTGGGAATGCATGGACCATATGATTCAGCTAGACCACTCCTGGGTGTCGTTCCAAAGGTATTTAAAAGTTTCTTTGGAATAGTCCTTTAGAACATTGTAGTGATACATGCTTGTCCACGTTTATAGCAGCACAATTCATAGTAGCCAAACTATGAAACCAGCCTAGGCGTCTGTCAACAATTGAATTTTAGAAAATAAAATAAATTAATCAAATACCTTCTCAGAAATCATTAAGTCACAAGCCTAGAAAGCAAATCAGAGACTATGCCCTATAAAATTTATATCCTAACTACATGACTTAGTGGATCTTAAAATTATACTTAGCTTCTTCAAAGTGAGTTCTCGCTGAATGAATGCCTAGTTCTCAATATTCCAAGTATTATATGCAATTGTATGATATGGATATTTTATATTTTATAAGATTCATGAAGAGATTTCTTCTGATTTATTACAAAATAAAACAGTTGTTACTTTCTTTGTGAGTTTTAATAAACAAATCTAAAATGAATGGCTCTGTATAAACCTTTGGACTTATAAATACAAGTTCCAACAGTGGAAAACAAAGATGGCTCAAGGAAAAGCAAGTTCTGTGTGTACTAAAGGACAGGAGAATGTAAGTGGTTTTTCTATTCTTTGTGAGTAATTAAGAATATTTACGTATTCTCTAAGCAAATAGATCTTAGGATTTTATGTAAACAAAAACAGCAAATTCACAGTTCACCTTCCCAATAAGAGATCAGCTCTTTCTGTCAGTGAGATTCAGTCAGAAGAGTTTGAAAGAGAAGCCCCTTACAAGTGAACATTTTCTCATTAATGGAAGACAGAGA
Organism: Muscardinus avellanarius; assembly: GCF_963383645.1. Lineage (NCBI taxonomy): Eukaryota > Metazoa > Chordata > Mammalia > Rodentia > Gliridae > Muscardinus > Muscardinus avellanarius. Next base: position 54,282,878 of record NC_137787.1, on the reverse strand, counting down.
CGATCAGGAAGTTAAACAGGCTGGAGCCACGCCCAAAGCAGGTGGGGCATCACTATCCCAGCCCTAATGTCTACCAATTAGAGACAAAAGTGTTCTATCTGGGGAGAGAAGGAAGAATTCTTTGAAGACCTAAGTGCCTGTTAGAAGACCACTAGAAAGATCCATCTCCAGCATGAGCACTGTTTGCAGAGTCCTTGTCTGGAGAGGCAGGCCCTGCTGTTATAGGTGAGCAGGGCAGCCATCCCCCATGGGCCACGAGGAGGATGGTATAGGAAGTGTGGAATCTCAGGAGCTCTGAGAGTCCTCCTCTGAGTTGCCCTCTAATCTCCAGTAGTGTGAGGGTGTGCCAGCTTTCAGGGGTCTCCTCCAGAGCTCCCCCCACCCACCAAGCAGAGGAGGTCAGCAAGCCCTCATGTAGCACCATCCTGGGCAGAGCTTCAGGACCCTGGCACTGTAGCAATGCTGCGCAGGTATCTCAAGCACCTAGCCAGTTTTTCAGTTACAGTGTAGATTTTCTAACTAGGTGGCCAGGGAATCCAACAGATACTCACCACAACTAGTAGGGAAGACACTGCGGGTTTAAAACACATTACGGAGGCGGGCTTTGTGGCACACACTTGTAATCCCAACATTTGGGAGGCTAAGACAGGAAGATTGATGTTCGCGGACAGCCTCAGCTACGTAGTGAGGCCCTTTGCGACTCAGTGAGACCCTGTTTCAAAATAAAGAATAAAATTTGGGGCCGGGGGTGTAGCTCAGAGGTAGAGTGACCCTGGGTTCTATCCCCAGTGCCAAAAAAAAAATAAAACACCGTAGGGGAGTGAAAAACAATCATAAAGATCTGTAGTAGTGCTATTAATTTTTACTATTTCCTAGGCTGGTGATGGGTAAAACACTCATTACCAGTTTACATGCCTCATTTCACTTGATCCTCAATAAATTACAATGAGGGAGATAGTGTAAGAAATATTATCTTCGTTTTATTGAGTTTAAGGGACAACTTTCTAGGTTCTATGGCTCAGAAGTTAGGGAACAGGGAAAATAATCTATCCAATCACCTCACAAGAATCTTGACTTCATCAGATTAATTCACTAAAACTCTCATTTTGGGACCACATACATAAGGTAACCAATGTATGTAATTTTAGGCATATTTTTTTAAAAATCTAATTGTGCTAAATTTTAAAATGAAATGCATAAAATAATTTAATACCTAAAATCAAGGGATTCCAAAATATAGTAATATACTTATAATTACTTGTACATGGAAATATTAAAAACAGATGGAAAGCAGACATCTCCTTTATCATCTTGAAATTTTAGACTTCCTATTCAATGCCCAGAATTTCAGACTTGCTACCTAATGCTAAGCATACTCTATTTTAGAAATCTATTTATTTCTTGTTAAATTATTTTTTGTTAAATTGCTTAGAGGGCATTCTACCTCTAAGCTACACCCCCCACATCCTATTTTTAATTCTTTACTTTGAAACAGTCTCACTAAGTTGTGGAGGGCCTCACTAAGTAGCTGAGGCTGGTTGCAAACCTGAGATCCTTTTGTCTCAGCCTCCCAAGTACTGGGATTACAAGTGTATGCTGCCATTTTGGCTATGGCATTACTTCTTCTTGCCTGAAGTTTTATAATTTTTCCCAAGTTTACAAAAGGAAAGGAAGCCCAGAATCACTATTCTGTGGGTGTCTGTTGAAGCAACATGCCCACCCCACATCCACACTCTTGGTACTATCTCTTGGCCTGTGTGCTTCTCTTGGCCTCGCCCCCAGCACGAGGGCTTTGCCCCCTCCATCCTTTACATACTGAATGCTTGGCTGCTCTCAATGCAAGACCAAGTCAGCTGAGACTAGTCATTCAGAAAAACATCAGTGGTTCAGTCTTGGGCAATTGGTTCAGTAAATATTTAAGTGTTTATTACGTGCCAATTGCCTTCAAAGAGGTTATCACAACAAACTCTGAGGTAGGTACCATAAGTCAGCACTCAGAAGGCTCAGAGACGCCTCAGGTCCTAGAATGTGATTGCTGGGATCCAGTCCAAGCTTCTGAGGTCAGTATGCCTGGAGCAGAAATTTTTAAAATACTCTGGATTTTGAAAGCAAAGAGATGTGGAAGAAAGGTCCTTGAGATGAAGTAGCCACTGAGATGAAGGTAGAACCAAGTGAAGAAATTGTTTCAAGATGGAGGAAATATTAGTCACTTCAAGGGCAGCTGATAGTTCCTATTGGATTGGGCATATGGAAACCAGTTTCCATACGACAAATGGGGTTTAGCAACGTAAGGTCACTGGAGAATGACAGGAACTGTTCAGTACTGCTGTGGTCCTTGATGAACTTTCTTTCATTTGATGTTCTAGAGCATTTAGGTCTATGTTATATTTGGCTTTGGGTTATATTCCTACTGGAGCCTCCATTTTTAAATGTCCTTAGAAACACCTCTACACTGCAATCCAGTCTTTCAAAAATGAGGCTACAAGAAAAGAAGTAGTCACACTTCTTTTCACCATTTGGGATCCATTGAGTTCATGCTTGTTCTATCTTTAATGGGTCCAGGGGAGGAGGATGCTGGAGCCACTACCGCCCACACTTGAACCCTGCTTCTACTACTTACTAACTATTTGATATAGAGTTGCTTACAACAACTTTGGGCCTCATGTTTCCTCATTATAAATAGGCCTAGGACCACCTTGCAAGGAATCCATTCGTTTATTACTTAAACTAACATGAAAGTTCCTTTCTTAGTGTTTTTTTTTAGAATATTACCAGTGGGATCTAAATCACTTTACCCATCAAAGCATTTGCTGTCACCATTTCTGTCCTTTGCTAAGCACATTTTTGAGGTTTTTTTTTTCCTCTCAAGATCTAAATGACAAGCAAGAAAGTCAACTGTTTCTCTAGTATAACTGCACCAATGGCAATAACCAATATTTTATTGGAAACTGGATTGTATTTAATGAGCTGTTTAAAACTCTTAACCTTGCTTTTAACTTGATTATTATTAGTACCTTTTGAGCATGAATTTTCATGAAGATCTTTCTCATGGATTTGTGCTAAAAGTACTATTTGTTTCTACTTATTTATGAAAAGATAACCTTGCTCTACCTCAAAAATATATTTTGTTTTCTTTGTTCCATTGTACAAAGTAAAATTTTGCTGGGTATATGATAATGCCTTCTTGGATACAAGAAAATGTAATATAAAAATAAGCAGAGACTTTTCCCTTGTTTATAGATGATGAAATATTTTAGTTAAATTTATATTTTTCAAAGATGCATCTATTTTTTGTTGTTGTTGTTGTTGTACTGGGGTTCCTGGAAGCCCTTCTCCCTCCGGGCTACACTCCTAGACCTTTTTTTTTATTTATTTGGAAACAGGGTCTCTTAAGCCAGCAAGGCTGACTACGAACCTGCGCAATCCTCCTGTCTCTGCCTCCCAAGCATGGGGATTGCAAGCGTGCACCACCATGCCTGGCAAGATGCATCTATTTTACACTGCCCCATTTCATCTTACCATTTTATTACTTATGATAAGATAATATTTAGTATAAATTATGTGTTTTATCCATGCATTTTCATTTAATAAATGAAAGTATAGCAATAAAAACCCAATTTTCAAAATTACTTTTTAAAAGCTATAAAATCCCAAAACAACACATATATTTAATAAAAATTAAATATATTTAATTTGAAAAAGATGTTTTCATTAACAACATGTAATTCGGAATAATCATCAGAATGTGATCCTGATCCCTTTAAGTAGTTTGGCTATGGGCCCAAAATTGTACTAGAAAATGCAACTTTTATTGAGGAACAATTTTTGAGGAATGTTGAATTATGAGAAAGCCAAAGAAAACAGTAAAATGGAGTACATCCAGTCTGTAGATTTATAGAATTTTCAAAAGGAGTTTCAATATAAACAAATGGTTGCTCTTAAGGCCATTTGAAATATATGTACGATGTATTTCTATTTGCTTTCAGGCAAATCACATTAAATTTGAATGTTATTCTTAAGAAGCGTTGTCTAACAAGTGTACCACAACACCTGCATGGTCAATAAACCCTCTCTTCATTGAAGACTAGCTTGCTAGCTTGCTATCTCATGTTTAAGAAAGTTTCTGAGCAGAATGAATGATGAAAAACAAAATTTCTAAAGGTTACATTGGCCTCCCTCACTCCTTTCCTATCTCTTTTGGTCATTAAACTAAACCCAAGGTATCTTGTCTCCTTAAACTTAACTTCATTTAAAAAAAAAATTCTATAAATTAGCAGAAATGGAAAGTTTGAAATTAGAAACAGAATAAAAAAATAGCTAGCCCTTAACTAGATCTATCATCTTCAGATTTTCAAGTAGGAAGAAAAATGCTTAAGTAGGAGTTTTGCCTGGTAGTTGTATGGTTATGTTGCATATAATTAAAATAGTTAGGATGTGAGGTGTAGTAGGTAGCTTTTCTAGAAGGCTGAGATTAAAACAGAAGAAAATTAACTGATATCTAGCTGTTAAAAATAATTTAATGGTGGTGAATATTTTGACATGTCAAATGGGTTAATTGTACAGAGTTTTGTCTGCTTCTACTTTAGAAATCTTTTAGAATGGGATAAAATTATATTTCCTTGAAGCAGTATATAGCATATGCTGAAAGCGGACTTTCTCTTAAGGAAAAAAAAACAGATTGTGGAGCCACACAGGCGCCATCATGCCTCACAGCACCAGGCTCCAGAGAGGAAAGGTAAACAAGGAGCTGAAGTGAGCAGCTGCAGATCATTCAGGTGTAATTCAACAGTTCTTTCAGTGCAAAGAATGTCTAAAACTCCCAGTGGCCAAGCTCATCACGTCTTCCAGGGACTCAGAATGGAGCTCAAAACCAGAAAAGAAATACGCCAGCCTCATGGCCAAGGGCGTAGCAGTGGCAGAATATTGCCAGCAGCAGTGGCGAATTCACTATGCCCACAACAGCTCCAGATCAGTGTACACAATAAAGTGGTGGCAAAGAGAACACACCCTAGTCACAGCTCCTGTGGGAAAACACCCAGCTCGGCAACCCCACGGTCTCATGCAGCCTCGACTAACTCCCTGGGTCTGAGACTTTACGATACAACCCAGTAATGGAGTAGTGGTGGCTGAGATTAGCACAAACTTCAGATCCAGAGCACCCTAAGTTAAGTTGTGATGACCCGGGGAAGAACCCAGATAAGGAACAAACTTCTGAAATCATGGGAGAGAGGAACAAAAATAGAGCAATGAACACCTACAACCCCATAATATCAGAACCTGATAACACAGAAATTCAGAGATCTCCAGAAGATCAAATCAGGGATATAGCTGTAGAAATAATATAGGACTTTTGAAAAGAATTTAGAGAGAGTCTAAAAGAAATAAAGGATGCAATCATTGAAATAAAGGCATTAATTCAAACTATAAACAATTAATTAGAGCACATGGAGAATAGAATATCACTCCTAGAAGATGATCACACCAAAAACAAATGCATAATTTATAACTAAGAAAAAAAATAAAAAACCAGGAATCTGACATTGAAGAAACATAGGCCCATTTTAAGAGAGCTAACCTAAGAATAGAGGAATAAAGGAGGAAAAAAAAAAAGGTAAAACCAAAGGGATCAATAATCTCTTCAAAGAAATAATAGCAGGAAAATTTCCAAACATAGAGCAAGAGGTTGATACACAGGTCCAAGAAACTTATAGAACTCCCTCTAGACAGGATCAGAGAAAAGGTTCCCCATGCCACAGAATTGTCAAAATGACCAATGTAGAAGCCAAGCAGAGTATCTTAAAGGCAACAAAAACAAAAGGCCAAGTGACATTCAGAGGCAAAACAATTAGAATGACTCCAGACTTCCCAAACCAAGTCATGAAAGCCAGAAGGACTTGGAGTAACATATTCCAAACTCTGAGAGAAAACAACTTCCAGCCAAAAATTTCCTACCCCAAAAAACTATCTGTCAAATTATATGGGGAAATAAGAAGCTTCCATGACAAACAAAAACTGAAGGAATTTATGTCTTTAAAACCAGCACTAGAGAAAATACTCAAAGAGATTAACTACAAAGAAGAAATAGGTAATACACACAAGAACCAGAGAAACAAGATTTTCCATCCAGCAGACAACTAAGCAAGAAGAATAAACAGTATTTCAAACAGAAATAAAATGTTAACATGTTAGGAATTAAAAGTTATCTCTCAATAATCACACTAAATGTAAATGGCATCAAATACCCAATAAAAAGACATAAAGTGGCAAAATGGATTAAAAGCCAGAATCTATCCATCTGCTGCTTACAAGAAACACACTTTACAAGTAAAGATAGTAACAAACGCAAGGTAAAGGGCTGGAGCAAGGTAATTCATGTTAAGTAGACATCCTAACAAATGTGAAGTAGTATTTCACTATAGTTCTTATTTGTATTTCCCTAATAATTAGTTATATTATGATAATGATGAGTGATATCCATGTGTTTATTGGTCATATAAAAATCTTTAGAGATTCATTATCTATTTTAGTCTTTTACCTATTTCTCAATTGTATTGTTTGCTTTTATTGTTGCTAATTTTTAGGATTTATATTTGAAATATTAATATACCTTCAGATATAGCATTTAGAAATATCTTATCCCATTCTACCAGTAACTTTTAATTCTGTTTACATTGTCTTTGGATGTACAATATTTTTCTATTTTTTATGAAGTTTTTTTATTCTTTTGTTGCCTGTGCCTTTGGAATCATATCCAAGAAATCACTGCCAATTTCAATGTTGTGAAGTTTTATGACCCTGGTTTTCTTCTAAAAGTTTATACTCTTAAGATTTACATTTAGATCTTTTATCTATTTTGAGTTAATATTTGTATATGGTGTTAGGTAAGGACCCAATTTTATTTTTTTATGTAGCTATTATTTTTTAACAATATTTAGTGAAAAGATTATTATTTCCTTTGCCAAATGTTCTTGAAAACCTTGTCAAAAATAACTTGACCATATATGGAAGGGAAAAAAAACAAATATATCAAAGTTAATCAGGAAACCAAGCATGGAAAGGAGGGATTGCAGGGAAGGGTTAGGGATTGGGTAGGGGCAGATTGGGTGATCTGTGCATGTATATCTCCACAAGTTTTTTATCCCATTAAGATGTATGACTACAATACACCAGTAAAAATTTATTTTAAAAAAAGGAAAAGCAAATGAATATTCATGTTCTTTAGTCTTTTTCTATAAGATGAACAAAGTAAAAATGCTAAAAAATGAAAATTTTAGAAGACAAATTTTCTCTTTACTGATACTCTAACACACTGTTAAATCAATGAAAAGTATATGAAAGATTACCAACACTCCAAAACATGGTCAAATACTCTGTTTTCAACAAGAGCAGGGTCATACTATAGTAGGTGACATATAAATTATTGAATTTTGAAAATGTAAATGTATATATTACTTGATGACTCTATACCCTGATTTTATAACACCTAATTTGAATTCTAAGCAAGAATTTTATTACACTTATTCATATCTGGAGTTAATACATATGTTCAACTTTAACATGAATATTTAGAAATGTCACACAAGAAATAGGCATATTGATCATTGATAATGCATCTTCTTCTTACTTACTAACCAATGTAATATTGTGATAGTACTACTTTGGAATCATAAAGCCTGAATATTCCAGAGTTAGTATTTGTAGAACCATGGAGAAGTCATTTGAGTTCTTTAAGTTACAGAATCCTCATTTAAAAATGAAGAATTTGATATAAATTTAATTTCTATGGTCTCTTCCAATTCTTCAGATTCTAACTTAAAATATTATTTCCTCTTAAAACCTTCCAAATTATACATTTTTTGAATGTCCTTAATGACACCTTATATCTCTTTGGTACTTCTGGTGTTGGTGTTGTACATGTAGGCACTGGATTTTTCATTAATAATAAAACCCATATTTTCAAGAGTACTTTATAACCTAAAGCCACTTTCACCAACTCAGTTTCCAATTTCTCACCCAGTGCATCCTATTGGCAATGTCATTTTTACAAATTATGATTGTATGTACAGATTACTTTTGTATTTCTAACTATAAAAAGTCAGTGTTTGTAACTTGCATATGTCTACTTTAATGACATTGTTGTAGATGGCCCCATTTTTAATCATCACTGTTACCTCCTAGGATGTATTATCAAATGGGAACACTGCCATTTACCTTCTACCTCCTCTCCTGAAGATTCTGCAGACTCAGAAACTCTAACTTGACCTGATCAACATACAGGTATGTGATGTGGTTTTAGTTTAACCATTACTCAGAAATAGCATAAGTCCTTAAGTGTGGAATTTTCTTTATAACTTCATTGAAGGAATGTCAAATAGGAAGAAAGCTATTCTTATTTGAATGTTATCATGCTCTTACCAAAAAATACTTTCTTTGGAGAAGATGTAAGTTTGATAAGTTCTTACTTATCTTCAATACATTAATAAAATCTGCTCACATTTACTGCTGAGAATTTTATGTTTAATGTTTACTTAATAACTCTAAATTAGGCCTTTATATTTGGCTCAAAATAATTCATTTCTTTATACTATGCCTGCACCAGACTTTGTAGCCAATAAAGATTTTTTTTCAAAGACTTATAAGTAAATATATCACTTAAGCCAGGTATAGTGGCACACACTTGTAATCCCAGTACTTGGAAGACTGAGCCAGGAGGATTGCAGGCTCTTAGTCAGCCTCAGTAATTCAGTGAGCTCCTGTTTGAAAATAAAAGGATAAAATAGGTCTGGGGGTATAGCTCAGAGGTCGAATGCCCCCTGGATTCAACTCCCACCATAAAAAAAGAATGTGTGTGTGTGTGTATGTGTGTGTGTGTGTGTGTGTGTGTGTGTGTGTGTAAATATAAAGCTAATTTACATTGTACTGAATTTTCTATATAAAATGCACAAAAACAGTCTTAAATTGAACTGTATTATCTCATATAATTTCATATGAAGTTCTTTTGCAAAAGTATGAAATCAAGAGACTTTTTTTTATCTCTAACTAGAGATTTTATGTTGTATACGGAGGGATTGAGGGCTCCAGAAAAATAAGACACTTCCCTTGCCCTCTATAATTCTATCCAGGATAAGGTGAACATACTATATTGTTTTGTACTGTGTGTGTACATATATGTATGTTTGTGCATATATACTTTCAAACTACAATTTTTTATAACTATACTATGGTGTTATTGCATTGTTTTACACAGAAAAGACCCATAAACTCATTGATTGATCACCTGAAAGTTCTGTGTGAATCAGTTCATCTGCTTAGAGTGCTCAGAATCCAATTACAATGTCACTGCTGCAAGGACACAGTCAATTCAGGTGTAGTCACAGCTCAAGGTTGTTCTGTTTTGGCAGTTTTGTGGGTATTGAACATTAAACAGGTAGTTCTAAGTCCTGATTATTCATTATAAATTAGAGTTAATAGTTATCCTACCTGGCTAACTTCATTCCCCTGGAACTAAGATGGTTGGGAATCTGGCAAATCACAACTGCCTCTGCCAGCTTTGTGCTGACTTTCTGAAGGGGATCATTCTAGAAGTACTAACTTGTTTAAATAAGTTTATAACTTAAACAAATTAGTACTTCAGAAACCAAACAAATTTGGCAGAGTTCATTATAGTGATTTACAGTTTAATTATTAAGTGGATTTTAAACCTCAAAGACAAAGACTGCATGCAAGAGTGTTTGCTTTCCATAATACTTACTAGAGTACCATGCCCATTAAAGATGCTTGGTTTATTTCTGAATGAATGATCACATATCATGGGAATGAAAGATAGCAGGGGAAGGAATCAAAAATTGGCAGTTAGAGCTGGCTATGATGGCACATGCTCATAATCCCAGTACTTGGGAGGCTGAAACAGGAGGATCACAGGTGTGTGACTATCCTAGGCCTCCCACAACTTAGTGAAACCCTGTTTCAAAATAAAGAATAAAATATAGGGGCTGAGGATATAGCTTGGAGGTAGAATGCCTTTGGGTTTAATCCCTGGTACCATACACAGACAAAAAAGGGGAAACAACCCAGAAACAAGTCCACACACTTTCAGCCAATTGATTTTTGACAAAGGGACCAAAAACATACACTGGAAAAAATGATAGCCTGTTCAACAAATGGTGTTGGCAAAACTGGTTAACCATATGCAGAAAATAGGAAATTAATACCACTGCACAAGAGTCCATTCAAGATGGATCAAAGACTTGGAAATCAAACTTAGAGACCTTGAAGCTCCTTGAAGAGGGCATAGGTCCAACACTGCAACACATAGGCACAGATAAACACTTTCTCAACAAGACCCCAAATGAACAACAAATTAAAAGGTGAATCAATACGTGGGATCAATACGTGGGATTGCATGAAACTGAAGAGCTTCTGTTCAGCAAAGGAAACTGTCAAGAACCTCAATCAAGAGCCAACAGAATGGGAGAAGATTTTTTTCCGCCTACACATCTGATAGAAGACTAATATGTAGAATATACAGAGAACTCAAGAAACTCAACACTAAGAAAACAAAGCATCCAATAACAAAATGGGCAAGCAAACTAAATAGACACTTCATGAAAGAAGAAATTCAAATGGCCAATAAATGCATGAAAAAAATGCTCAACATCATTGGCAGTCAGAGAGATGCAAATCAAACCTACCCTGAGATTTCACCTAACTCCAACTAGAATGCCAACCATTCAAAACACAAACAACAATAGATGCTGGCGAGGATGTGGAGAAGTGGAAACTCTAAAACATTGTTGGTGGGATTGCAAATTAGTGCAACCACTTTGGAAAACAGTATGGAGAATCCTCAGAAGAATGGAAACAAATCTACCATTTGATCCAGCAATACAACTTCTGGGTATCTACCCAAAAGAAAGGGAACCAAACTACCAAACTAATTCATGTGTATCTATGTTCATAGCTGCACAATTCACCATAGCCAAACTATGGAACCAGCCAAGATGTCCATCAACAGATGAATGGATTATAAATCTGTAGGATATGTACACAATGGAATTTTACTCAACCATTAAAAAAACCTCAATTACATCATTTTCAGGAAAATGAATGGAACTGGAGGACATTATGCTAAGTGAGTCACAAAAAATAAAAAACCAGATGCTTTCCCTAATATGTGAAAGCTAAAGAGAAATTGATCATAGGAGGAACTCTAGATGAAAAAGGAAATCCTATAGAGGAGCAAACAAGACAACCTAAAGGTGGAGAAAGGAGGAAGGAAGAAGGAAAATCTCTAAAACACAATGTACTTAAACATATTGAAGTCAACCACTAAGCCAAGCAAGGGAGGGAGGAATGGGGAGGGAATGGGGTGGGAATTGGGTAGGGGTTAAATCAATGATGTGTACATGTATGTACACACAAGTTTTTTTTTACCCCAATATGATGTATGAATATAATGCACCAATAAAAAATTAAGAAAAATAGGCTGTGCGTGGTGGCGCACGCTTGTAATCCCCACGCTTGGGAGGCGGAGACAGGAGGATCGTGCTGGTTCGGAGCCAGCCACGCTGGCTTAAGAGACCCTGTTTCCAAATAAAAAGTTAAAAAATAGGTCTGGAAGTGTAGCCCGTGGGAGTGTATCCCAGAGGTAGAAGGGCTTTCAGGAACCCAAGTACCACCAAAAAAAAAAAAGAAAGAAAAATTAAGAAAAATAAAATAAAATCAGGTGTCCATATATGGAAAAAGGGGGGGGGCAGGTGGAAATATGGGGAGAACAGGAAAGGAACTCATTAATACTGATATTTTCTTGTAAACTGATTAAATAGAAGCATTACAATAGAGAAGGTTCTCTTTTTAAAATTTCTTTAGTAAATAAGAAGGTAATGCTGTAATTGCCCCATAAATATATAACTAAAATTATAAAAACAAAAAGAATAAAGATATTGTGGATGTTTATACCTAAAAAGCCAAATCTACAAAATCTGATGGAAAAAAATCAAGAATTACCAAATGGAAATTCTAGAGCTAAAAAATACAGATAGGATACTATCTATAAGATAAATGAATAAATTGGAAGCTAAGTCTAAAAACTTTCCAAAAATGAAATAGAAACATAAAGAGAACAAATGGATTTAGTAGATTATAGGGTGAATATCTAACATATGCTCAGAAGAGAGAGTGGGGTTAAGAGCAGTGTGTGAACTATGATGCTCTTCACCTTAAAGTGGTAAATATTTGGAGAGATCCAAGTGAATACTGACCATATAAAACAGGAATAATAAGTTCTCCTGAAACTTAGAAGAGGAAACAAAACCAGAAATATGACAGGTAAAGCAAAAGAAAGCAAACTGAGCTGGGCGTGGTGGCGCACGCTTGTAATCCTAGCATTCGGGAGGCTGAGACCAGAGGATCACGGTTCATGGACAGCCTCAGCTACTTAGTGAGGCCCTCCACTGTGAGACTTTCAAAATAAAGAATAAAAAATTGGGCAGGGTGTGTACCTCAGAGTTCAAATGCCCCTGGGTTCCATCTCCAGACTCAAAAAAAAAAAAAAAAAAAAGAAACCAAACTGTAGTATTTTATTTAAGATAATAAAATAAAATAGTTTATATTAATAATTAAGCTAAATATACATAGACTCAATAAAATAAAAATTGAATGCTTCTAAAATGAAATACATATCAAATATAAGTCTATCAAATGATTAAAAATAAAATTTTGGAAAGAGAAACAACTAGAATCAACTTATTAATATAAGATAAAATAAAATTTAAAGCTAACTTACTACTAGACCTATCAAAAAATATAAATATGAAAATTTCAGTTCAGAAGAATTTTTAGAAGTGTGTGTGTGTGTGTGTGTGTGTGTGTGTGTGTGTGTGTGTGTGTTACTAGGGATTGAACTCTGGTGCATTTTATCTCCAAGCTACACATGAAGCCCTTTTTTTTGTTTGTTTGAAACAGGGTCTCCCTAGATTGCTGAGAGTCTCCCTAAGTTGCTGAGGCTGGCTTCAAACATGGGATTCTCCTCTCTTTGCTTCCCAAGTACTGGGATTACAGATGTATGTTAACACGCCTCGCTGCATAACCTAAATTTATACAAAACAAAGCAATAGAACTATTAGCAGACACAGACAAATCCAAACTCATAGTGGTATATTTTAATAAACCTCGTTCAGTGATTGAGAACAGAGAGGAAAGCAAATGGTAAGTACATTGAAAACTTGAGAAATCCATTAACAAGCTTGACATAATAGATCTAGACTCTGTACCCAACTGCACCCAACATTGTGCATAACAAATACAGAGTATGTATTCTCATTCACAGAAAAGAGTTACCAAATGGACAAAAATACTGGGATGTGATTTAAATCTCCAAATACTTGGAAACAGAGTGAGTTTCCTGTTCAGAATGCAATTATGATGTAAACTCCCATATATATTTAGAAGTTAAGAAATGGTTTTGTGCTTAATTCATGGATCAAAGAAGATATATGAAATATTTGAACACAATTATAAAATAAACAATGAATATTAGATGCAGATAAGACAAAACAGGGAGATGCATAGCATTAAATGTATATAGTAAGAAAACGGAAAGATTAACAATAATGAGTTAAGTATTAATTTTAAGACAGTAGGAGGACTTCCGGGAAGATGGCAACCGAGAAAAGCGGGGCTTAAGAGCCCCACTAACAACCAATCTCCATTACCACAAAATCAGCACCTTTCATAGCCAGAAAACACCATCACCAGAGAAACAAAAAAATCACCAAGCTCCAGAGAGAAAGCCGACTGAGAACAGAGCTCAGAGCCACAGAGGAGATACACCGGCCTCACGCCCGAGGACGCAGCAGCAGCGCCATACTGCCGGCGGCAGCAGCGACTTCACCGGACGGCTACAGCAAGCCAAGGTGAGCCGCTGCGGAACAGCCAGGCGGGATCTTTCGGCACAGGTAAAATCTAAAGCCCCCAGTTGCTGAGCTCAGCACACGCTGCAGGGACTCAGAGTGGAATGCAAAACCAGAGAAGAAAAAATACGCCAGCCTCACAGCCGAGTGCGTGGCAGTGACGCCATATTGCCACCAGCGGCAGCAGCAGCGAATTCACCGAGTCCAGTCCAGCTACATCTGCGTACTCAAGAACAGTGAGTCAAATTGCGGGCCACAGAGGAGAAATCCCAGTACTGTACTCCCTGGGACTTGACCAGTGGGGGAGTGGCGGTGGCAGAGATATCACACTATAGGAGAACGTGCAACCTGGCACCCCCCCCCCCATAGTTTAAAGCAGCCTCTATCAACTCCCTGGGTCGGAGACTCTGTGATACAACCCAGTAAAGGAGTAGTGGGGTCAGAGATACTACAGACTCGAGATCCAGAGCACCTTAAGAGAAGTCATAGTGACCCAAGGGAAGAACCCAGAGAAGGCACAAACTTCCGAAATCATGGGGAAGAGGAATAACACTGGAGCAATGAATGCCCACAACCCCACAACATCAGAACCCGATAAAACAGAAAATCAGAGATTTCTAGAAGATCAAATCAGGAAAATAACTGTAGAAATAATAGAGGTGCTTCGAAAAGAATTCAGAGAGAGCCAAAAAGAGATAAAGGATGCAATTAATGAAGTAAAGGCCTCAATTCAAAGCATGAACAACCGATTAGACCACATGGAGAACAGAATTTCGCTCTTAGAAGATGATCATTCCAAAAATGAACGCATAGTTTCTAATCTAGAAAAAAATATCCGACAGCAGGAATCTGACATTGAAGAAATATGGGCCTATTTTAAGAGAGCTAACCTAAGAATAATTGGAATAGAGGAGGGAAAAGAAAGTGAAACCAAAGGGATCAACAATCTCTACAAGGAAGTAATAACAGAAAATTTTCCAAACATAGAGCAAGAGGTTGATACACAGGTCCAGGAAACTTATAGAACTCCCTTTAGACAGGATCGGAGAAGAGGATCCCCACGCCACATAATTGTCAAAATGACCAATGTGGAAGCCAAGCAGACAATCTTAAAGGCAACAAAAACAAAGGACCAAGTGACATTCAGAGGCAAACCAATTAGAATCACTCTAGACTTCCCAAACCAAGTCATGAGAGCCAGAAGGGCTTGGAGTAACATATTCCAAACTCTGAAAGAAAACAACTTCCAGCTAAAAATTTCCTACCCAGAAAAACTTTCTATCAAATTAGATGGAGAAATAAGAAGCTTCCATGACAAACAGAAACTGAAGGAATTTATGTCCTCAAAACCAGCACTAGAGAAAATACTCAAAGAGATTAACTACAAAGAAGAAATAGGTAACACACACCAGAACCAGAGAAACAAGATTTTCCATCCAACAGACAACTAAGATTGGTTATCTGTGGAGATTCATTATTTATGTTAGTCTTTTACCTATCTCTAAATTGTATTGTTTGCCTTTATTGTTGTTAATTTTTAGGATGTCTAGTTGGAATATTAATATACCTTCAGATATAGCAATTGGAAATATTTTATCCCATTCTATTAGTAACTTTTAACTCTGTTTACATTGTCTTTGGATATACAATTTTTTTTTTATTTTTTAGGGAGTTTGTATACTCTTCTGTTGCCTGTGCCATTGAAATCATATCCAAGAAATCACTGCCAATTTCAATGTTGTAAGGTTTTATGACCCAGATTTTGTTCTAAAAGTTTATAGTCTTAATATTTATATTTAGGTCTTTTATCTATTTTGAGTTAATATTTGTATATGGGATTAGGTAAGGGTCCAATTTTATTCTTTTCCATGTAAATATTATTTTTCAACAATATTTAGTTAAAAGATTATTATTTCCACCACCAAATGTTCGTGGAAACCTTGTCAAAAATAACTTGACAATATAGGGAAGAATTTAGCTCTAGGCTTTTATTTAACTCCAATGGTTTATATATCTGCCTTTAGAACAGTACTACACTGTTTCAATTGTTGTAGCTTTATATGGTTTGAAATCAGAAAATATATATCTTCTAGCTTTGTTCTTTTTCAAGATCGTTTTGGGTATCTAGAGTCCATATTCCATATTAGGATAGATTTTTTTCTGTAAAATAAATATATAAATATATGATAGTTTCACCTAAAAAAATAGAAAAATATTCTCTGGTAAGAAAGAAAGCAAAAAGAAATATTGAAATGTTATCTTTAAGTCATCAAAAGTTTGGTATCAGACAAATGAAACTTATGTGAAATTATCATTTTTAATTTTGGATAAATTGCTATAATACTAGATGTCAACCACTAAGCCAAGCATGGGAAGGAGGAATGGGGAGAGAATGGGGTGGGGATCGGGTAGGGGCTGACTGGGCGATGTGTGCATGTATGTCTACAAAATTTTGTATCCCACTATGATGTATGAGTACAGTTCACCAATAAAAAAAAAAAAAGAAAAAAAAAGACAGGAAAAGAACAGCAAGACAGAAAATTAACTACTGCTTTATAAAAACAGCCTATAGATTAGAAGTAAGAATTTTAATACAGTAAATATCTTTATATAGTAATAATATTAGAAATGAAAGCAGGGAATATAGACTAATTTATGAATTAAATTCAATAAAATCTATTGAGTATTTTTAATTATATAGTTTTCATTCAGCAATTTTGTCATTGAATGGATATTCAACACTGTAGCTACCAAGCATTTCATAGTATATATACTATGAAAACATATATATATATGTATATATATACACATATACGTGTGTGTTTAATGTAAGTTTTGAAGTTGTTCAATATGAATGCCATAAGCAGCTGATATAGATGATCTTTTGAATTTTATTCTTATAGAAACTAGTGCTTTTCTTCTCTTTTAAGATTAAAAAACTATAAAAATTTGTCATTAAATTGCTCCAACCTTTAAAACTTCCTATTCTTAAAAAAAATTTGCATTCTAATTGGCAAGGTTGGCATTTTACACAGTTCTATTTCTTCAAAAATTTTAAAGTGCCTTTGTAATATACTTACAAAAATTACCATGATTAAATTGAATACAGAATGTCAAAATTAATATATTACCACTTGCAATTTCTCATTTTTAGAAACTGAAATAGCAAATTTCTTATCTTTGGCAAGATATCCAAAGGTGATACTTAGCACTCCTGAATTATTTTACAACATGTAAGACATAGTAATCCCTTAATCAATGCTTTTGATGTCATCACTAAAATTTTATTGAAAATATTGTTTATATTTTGCATCAAGCTATGAAATATATGCATATGAAGAAGCCTGTACATAGGCAGTATGATATCTACAATGTTTATAAAGAAACAAAAATGAAAAGACAAAGCATTTAGTTATACAGACTTTTACTATCTGTATCAATGACTGCAAATTTGCTCTGTCTTCTTAGCTATTAGAACTTAATTATAATATGTCTCCAAGTTTCACTGCCTTGAATGTGTGAGTGAAAACACAGTCATAGGTGTGCAAGATTTTCCAGGTTTGGCCTCAACTTGAGGAGTCAAGTGTCTCACTCCTCCTTTTGCTATTTCCTCAATCCTTAGTTGTATCTGGGAGACCAAGCTGTCAACGCATTACTCTCCCGGGTCTCTGCGCCTCCCTCTGTGCTCTGTCAAGATGCCCACTGCAACTCATTTGCTGTTGTTCTGTGCCCCTGACATTCACCTGTGCACCTCATTCTGCTCAATGGCCAAACTATAGACAGCAAACTTTCCCTTATCAATTCTATAGTACAACTGAATTCAGACCTTAATATTAAACCATTCTCTATTAAAGACCAAAAAATAACAAATCAAATTAATGGCAGTCTACAATTTGTAACTAGTCACTTAAAAAAGAAAACAGTCTAGAAAGCTAAAGAATGCCTCCAGCTTATATATAAGCAGAACATTCCACTAATTGCCGTTTTTTCTTCTTAAACAGTCCCAGTAGCAGTCATGGCCTCTGCTTTATAATTCTGTCACACTTGGTGTGTGTGTGTGTGTGTGTGTGTGTGTGTGTGTGTGTGTGTGTTGTATTTTCTCTTACTATTATTATTATTGTTGTTATTATTGATGATGATGATGATGATGATGATGATTATTATTATTATTATTATTATTATTATTATTTTGGTGGTACTGGGGTTCCTGGAAGCCCTTCTACCTCCGGGCTACACTCCCAGACCTATTTTTATATTTTTATTTGGAAACAGGGTCTCTGAAGGCAGCGCGGCTGGCTTCAAACCTGTGGGATCCTCCTGTCTCCGCCTCCCAAGTGCGGGGATTACAAGCGTGCGCCACCACACCCCGCACGTGTTGCGTGTTTTCTTGGACAAAAAGATATCAGCACCAAAAGTACTGCATTTATACCTTTGCTTTAAAAGAAAAAATCTTTAATATTGTTCGTATATGTTGGTTTTCTTTGCTTGTTTTTCTAATTCATTCTCTCTCTCTCTCTCTCTCTCTCTCTCTCTCTCTCTCACACACACACACACACACACACACACACATACACACACACACACACACACACACACACACACACACACACATCCAATGATTTCAAAGACCTTAGGAAGACATTTCATCCAGAATTCAGGTTCACGTGCCACTCATTTGACTTCCCTGAAAGAATTCGCTGCAGAAAAAGGCTTGTCCCAAACACAGGACCCAGCAGTGGGCGTCTCAATACCAGGTGACCTCAGAGAAAGCTACCTTCTCCATGTCCCAATTCAGGGACATTTGCTTTGTCCTTTGGCTTTTTCCCAAGTCTGTACTCTCTGCTCTCAGGATCAGCTAGGATTTCCTGGCTTGGTTTTGAGGCTAAAAAGAGGTAACTATTTTCAGTCTTTATTTAGTTGTTTCTTTAGGCTTTATTTATAAACAACTCCCCCACTTCTGTCTTCAGCCTGGCTCTCTCGGTCCTACCACTATCCTGACTTAGGTAACTAACAGACACCTCATGCTTCATATTCCAGTGCCCCCTCCCATTTCTGATCCTTTCAGTTTTCCCCGTTTAAGTTAACAGTGGCACTTCTACAACATACGAACTCACCCATCTCCAAGCCATTCTTGCTGTTTTTCTCTAACACCTCAGATACCAAACCCAATGCTGATACTCTCAACATAATTTCTTGCCTTAAGATATAATGATAAATATCTTAAATATCTTTTTTTTTTTGCTTCTTCTCTTGTCCTTCTATAGTTTATTCTGAGGGGAGCTTCTAGAGTGATCCCTTAAGTTGTAACATCATTTCTATGCCCTAATCACCAATCCATATTTCTCCAGATCTCACTGAAAGTAAAAGCTTTTTTTTTTTTTTTTTTTTTTTGGTGGTGCTAAGGATTGAACCCAGAGGCATTTTGCCTTGCAGCTACACCCCCAGCCCTTTTAATTTATCTATTTTTTTTAATGAAGTCTCACTAAGTTGCTGAAGGCCTTGCTATATTGCTGACGCTAGCTTGAGCTACAATCCTGTCTCAGCCTTCCAAGTACTGGGATTCCAGGTATGGGACATCATGCCCTACTAAAAGCTGACATTTTCAATATGTCGTATGGCACTTTATATGACATTACCCCAGACCTCCTCCTGCTCCTGCTTTCTGTAGTCATCCCAGCCCCTGGGAACACACAGGATGCCTCCATGTCCTGTCTTTGCAATGTTTGCTCCCTTTCCCTGGCCAGCTCTTCCTGTGTGGCTTATCCCTCACCCACTTCAAGTCTTTGCTCAAGTTTTATTTTCTGAACATAGCCACTCCGAACTCCATAAAGCTACCAACCATGCCAACACTCTCATCCCCTTATCCTTCCTTCCTCCCACTTTCTAGCACACTCAACAGTTTACTTATGTATCATGCCTATTGTTTATTGTCTGTCTCCTACAATGTAACCTGTGCAAGGAGAAGAAAACCTAGACACATAATAGGCAAGATAAATATTTCTTAGAAGAAATGTGCTACCATCGTGCTTTTAATCGATATGGTTGTTTTTTCAAAGATGCTAGTAATGCTGTGTTCATACATGGAGGTAGTGCTACCAATTTCACTAACAGGTACAGGGAGGGGATGGGTGGAGAGTGGGTGGGATGGTGGGATGCACTGTACTGTGTGCATGTACGTTTGTATCACTTTCAGCCCTGCTATTATGTGTAATTATAATGCACTAATAAAAGCTATTTTTAAAAGATGACAAGCTGGGCATGGGTTTGCACACCTGTAATTACAGTACTCGAGAGGCTAAGATAGGAGAATTGCAGGTTGGAGACCAACCTCAGCAACTTGGAGAAGCCCTGAGCAACTTAGTGAGACTCTATTTCAAAATAAAAAATAAGAATGGGGATGTAGCTCAGAGGTAGAATGCCCCTGGGTTCAACCCCCAGTACCACACACACACACACACACACACACACACACACACACACACACACACACAAAGACAAACTGTCATCAAGCCTTGCATTTTCTGAATTCATAAATACCTTTAATATTTATCCACTTGAGTTGCTTAATAATTGAAAATGTTTAACTTCTTAAAATACATTAGCTCTACCAAATAGAAGTTTAAAACAAACAAACAAACAAAATCCCCTGGAACTTTTAAAAATTAACATTGAATTTTCATTTACTCTCGGTCACAAGCAATTGCAAAAGTTCATTCTAAAACTTCCTTTAATAAAACACAATGATGGATTGAGATAAAATGTAAAATAAATGTTATATTAAAAGATGGGCCCAGTGTGATGGTGCATGCTTGTAATCCCAGCATTTGGGAGGCTGAGACAGGAGGATCCTGGCTTGAGGACAGCCTCAGCTACTTAGTGAGGCCCTCTACAACTTAGTGAGACCTTGTTTCAAAAATAAAGAATTAAAAATAGGGCTGGGGGTATCACTGGACGTAGAATGCTCCTGGGTTCCATTCACAGTACTAAAAAAAAAAAAGAGAGAGAGAGAGAGAGTGGGCATGGTGCTGCACATGATCCTAGAGCTTGGGAACCTGAAACAGGAGGATCTCAGGTTGGAGACCAGTCTCAGCAGCTTAGCAAGACTCCTAGCAACCTAACAACATTCTATTTCAAAACAAAATTTTAAAAATTGGGCTGGAGGTATAATTTGAAGGTAGAACGTCTATAGGTTTAATCCACAGTAACACACACACACACACACACGGGTATGTTTTCTTGTGAATGCCAAATCAGGAAGAATAAGTTGGAGAGTAAAATACGGAAGGTGGAGACAACAATATTTATTGAATACCATTTGTGTTAGAAATTTTATTTCATATTTTACCACTTTTTATTTTTATTTTATTATTACGATTATTTTGGTACTGGGAATTAAGCCCAGGGACATTCTACCTCAGAGCTACACCTTAGCCCTTTATGTTATTATTATTTTGAAACAGAGTCTTGCTATGTTTCTAAGGGTCTTCCAAAGTTACTAAGATTGGACTCAAACCTGTGATCCTCCTGTTTCAACCTCTCAAGTACTGGGATCCAGGAACACACCACAACACCCAGCCAATCTTTATTAATCAAACAATTTACTTTGGGAATGTAATACATATCATGGTACAATGTTTGAAAGGTATAAAAGAGTATAACATAATCTCTTTCTCTCTCCCATTCCTGACATCTGGGATACACCTGTCTCCTTAGAGGAAAAGATTAAGACTGTTTCTTTGATAACCTTCTAGAGATGACTTATGTACATGAAATGAATACACATTTACATACTGAAGTATCAGTACACAAATAGTAATTGATTGCTCTTTCAAAAATAAGAACTTCAGCTGGGCGTGGTGGCGCACACTTGTAATCCCCGCACTTGGGAGGCGGAGACAGGAGGATCGCTCAGGTTCAAAGCCAGCAGCGCTGGTTTAAGAGACCCTGTTTCCAAACAAAAAGTATAAAATAGGTCTGGGAGTGTAGCCTGGAGGTAGAAGGGTGTCCAGGAACCCCAGTACCACCAATAAAATAAAATAAAATAAAAAATAAGAACTTCAGCTCATAGAATTTAAATGATAACTTCATAATCTCTCAAAGAATAAATGACAGAGCTAAGATTTGAGCTGATCCTTGTCTGAATCTAAAGTCCCTCTCCCCCAACACACACACACACACACACACACACACACTCACACACTCACACACTCTCTCTCTCTTCTCTCTCTCTCTCTCTCTCTCTCTCTCTCTCTTTCTCTCTCTCAAGAATTTTACCAAAAATCCCTGAGAAAATTCACTTTCCCTTATAGAAGCATGCTTCCTTAACCTGGCACCTGGTTAAGAAGTGGGCTTTTAAGAATGTTATATTTTGCCAGGCATGGTGGCGCACACTTGTAATCCCCGCGCTTGGGAGGCTGAGACTGGAGGATCGCGTAGGTTCAAAGCCAGCCTCAGCTACTGAGTGAGGCTCTTAGTAACTTAATGAGACCCTGTTTCCAAATAAATTATAAAATAGGTCTGGGAATATAGTCCAGGGGTATAAAGCCTCTGGGTTGCACCCCCAGTACCACCAAAAAATTAAAAAGTATTATATTTCAAGAAATTATTTTGAAGCAACATGTGAAATAAAGGAGTATAATGATGGACCTGATCATTAATTTTTAAGTCTCCATCCATATGAAAAATCAAAAGAAGATAAGATCTTGAGTTTTGCTTTTACCTCTGGCCTAAATATAAAATCCATTTTTTTAGAAAGTGCTTCATTTAAATTGTGATAAGAACTTTAAAATTCTTATTTTATGCTTAAGCCTCCCAGTATCATTGGATGAATAACTGGACCTATCTTATGCTAACAAGTTAAGGGGAAGGGAGCAGATACACTCCATTACAAAGAAAACCACAGGCTTAACTTCAACTATGGATGCAATTTACAGTTGTGAACTCAGAAACTAATACCAAACTCTTTGGAGTCTGCAGTCTAACAGCTCATTTGTATTATGTTTCTGTATAACTCATATGTTTGGTTTCAGTATTAATTCAATTGAATAACCATTTCATTTGTTAAAATTATGTTTTCCTCATGACCTCCATTAATAATATTCCTTTCTTTGTCTGATACAATCATGGATTAAAATCTTCATTTAACTGGCATGAATTCGACCCTTGAAAAATGGCTCTTTTATGTATGTAGTAAAATTATTTCACTAGTACTTATCAAGTGCTTTAAGACAAATGTCATACTAAGTACTCTGCAATAGAATGAATAAGGCAAAGTCTCCATTTGCAAATAAATTATCAGCTAGTGAAAAAGATATAGATGTACATAAATAAGTGCCATGCAAAGCTATAGGGGACATATAGATGAAGCATGATGAGAATACAAAGGAAAAATATTGCTTATAACAGAGAATCAGAAATAGCTTCATGAAGGAGGGACATGAAGGCTAAAGATTAAGAGATATTTATGCTAAATGAGACAAAAATATACCAAACAGACATGGAATTAGGGTGATACCTGGTTACCTTTAAGGGAGGTAGTGTTTTATGAAAAAAAAAAAACTGTAATGCACACCACAAATGAAGATGTGTTTAAGCTGGTTGTTATTTCTGGAGATTTGAGGGCATTATTGAATTCAAATGCTCTTGTTTGATTCCAGTGTAAAACAAACCAATATGTTTATGTCATTCATATACTTGGGATCTACTACCTAGCTTTAGTACCCGATTTTAAAGAGAAATAATGTGTTAAACTGAAGACTGGCTTTATGTTAGTAGCTTTGAAGAAACCAGTATAGTCAAATAAAATTGGATGTTCTCTCTAATATGTGGAAGCTAGGGAGAAAATGGATCATAGGAGGAACTCTAGACAAAGAAGGAAATACTATAGATGAGCAAAGAAGGCGACCTAACTGAAGGGATGGGAGGGGAAGAGGGAAATTTCCTAATTATATGATGTACATTCACAAAAATCATCAGGAACTCAAGAACACTGTTAGACTCTTCTACGAAGAACAGAAAACAATCAGCCTCCAGAGGAGAGAAGTGGCTAGGACAGACGTGGAGGCCAGTGAGCAGGGACAAATTGGTCTGCTGTGGTCTCTGACTTTCAGGATATAGGTTATTGTGAATGGGCTCAGACCACCTTGAAGAAGGGCCACAGGTTCCCTAGAAGTCTCTTCCTGTCTTTTCCTGTGGTTCAGGGAATTCCTCTTGGTTCTTCTCACATGTTTTCTCTAGCTCTTCTTTCTTGGGTGTGTAGATCACAGCTGCCTGACTCTTCAGGCTCCACCCTGACTTGTCCATTGCATTGCACTGCATTTCTTTTTTTAATTTTTTATTGGTTCATTGTAGTCATACATCTTAATGGGGGTACAAGTAGTGGAGACATACATGCACACATTACCCAATTAGCCCTTACTTGATTCCCACAACATTCCCTCCCCTCCCTCCTCATTTTTGACTTAGTGATTGGTTTTGATGTCCATTCCATTTCTTAAAATAAAGAAAATAATCCTATTTCACCTCAGTTTTATACCTATATCTATTATCTCTTAGTTGTATCCTTTGACCTTAAATTCTTACTTTGTGCCAGGGCTTTGGGCTACTATATGCCCCAAAGAGTAATTGAAACTTAATTTTGAGTTCAAATTGTTCTGTATTTTCCTGTACTGAAGTAGACTTAACTAAATGGTTTTGACAATGGAGAGAGGGAAAGATGCAAAACAACGAGGTTTGTACAAAGAAGGTAGGATAGTATGAATTTCTGCAGAAAGTATTATCATAGCACAAAAATAAACTAATGTGTTCTGATAAATGTTATATTAATAGGCATCTCTAATAAGGATCTAGGTAAACTAAAATGTCATTGGTATGGTGATTTCAGTCACAAGATAAATGAAAATAATACAAGTGAGTGTACAGACCTTTGGCTGCTAAGTGTATTTTGTCGGAGGGCTCTGCTGTGGCTTCTAGGAGGAGTATTTCAATATACTGAAGATTACAAAATGGAACTTACTAAGGAAAGGGAATCCTCTGTGGGTGAACAATTTATTTTTTAATATCATAAATAAATAGAATAAACATAGACTCTGTCTGAAAAAGACACACTTTCCATTTCTCTTTGCCAAAATCACATACTGACCCCTAATGGAGCCAGTACAGATCAGGAAAGCAAATGGTGGTAGAGTTCTTGGTATCTTAACTACAACAACAAACTGAATGGAAAAGCTTTCAGTGACAGGCATTTATGTTTAGATTTTCTGTCATGTTTTTTGTTGTTCTTGGGCTAAGTTCAGGTTGGTGGAATTTTTTAGTAGTATTTATGACATTTGAAAGGCACTTGAAAATTCTGCAAGCCGTCAATCTTTTGATTAAGAAGATTAAGATTTGTCAGACCACATTCTTTTTCAGAGCTATAGACTTCAAGACATGGCACTGATCTGAACATTAAAACACAAAGATAAATACACACAAACTGGGAGATGTAAAAGGAAAGATATTAAACTTTCTGGAGGGTAGCAGTAGGGGAATAATTTATTATGTCATGCTTAGAGAACAAAAAAAGATTGGAATTTCAAATAGCTGGTTGCCCCATCCCAGTATTGCCTCAACTACCCAAAATGCAGATGGAATGCCCAAACTATATTCACAGTTAACTGTGAAATATGTTTTATTATCATTCTTGGATAAAATATTTTTCCTTAACAGCAAGATATACTAGAAATGCATCACATTTTATAACAGCCATTTTTATGCCACGTGTTTGAGCACCAACTGTATGAGCCAGGTCCTGACTTAATCCCTTCAGATGTAGAGAAAAATTTACTTTGCTTCTTCACAGTTTAGTGACAGGCAATAAAAATATGACAGTATTTTGAGCAAAGAGCTATTATAGAGTTATGGACAAAATTTCACAAAATGATCAAAGAGGATTACTAACCCAGAAACGGGATGGACACAGGAAAATAAAGGCATTCTAGGTACAATAAAAAGACAGTCACACAACCTTTCTCTTGACTTGCCATAGTAATTTTTATTTGCCATATCATTATATATTGGGGTGTACTGGGGTTCCTGGAAACCCTTCTATTTCCAGGCTACACTCCCAGACCTATTTTTTTACTTTTTTTTGGAAACAGGGTCTCTTAAGCCAGCATAGCTGGCTTTGAACCTGCGCTATCCTCCTGTTTCCGCCTCCCAAGCGCGGGGATTACAAGCGTGTGCCACCACACCTGCTGCCATATCATATTTTAAAAAAAAGAAGCCGGGCGTGGTGGCGCACGCTTGTAATCCCCGCGCTTGGGAGGCAGAGACAGGAGGATCGCGCAGGTTCGAAGCCGGCTGCGCGCGCTGGCTTAGGAGACCCTGTTTCCAAATAAAAAAATGTAAAAATAGGTCTGGGAGTGTAGCCCCGAGGTAGAAGGGCTTCCAGGAACCCCAGTACCACCAAAAAAAAAAAAAAAGAAAAGAAAAAGAAAAGATTTTCAGTTATTAGTATTAATTTTATTATTTATGCTCATGATATGCAATGTCAGTTACAAAAGCAAATATAAGATTATACTACTCAAAAGCAGAATCACAAAACTCAAAATTCTTATTTCATAGGATACCTTGAGTTGGCCAGACTAGCACAAATCAAACTCAGGAGAGTTGGAAGAAAGAAGAGAGGAGCCCCCAGGCACAGGCTTGGTCCAGAAAAATCCTGAACCCAGGATTCTTACTGTTGAGAGCATATTCACAGGCAACCAGGGGCCCTCTCCATGGCAAGGTCAGGCTTGATGGTTTCTGGGTCCCCCTACCACCAGTAGCTGAAGCAACATGCTAGCCCCCAGCTAGGGGCAGGCTTTGGGGAAATTCAGATAGACATCTTTCCTTTCCACAAGCTTACTGCTCCAAACTGTAACAAACAGAGGACCACCACAGAACTTCTAAAATGGGCCATGTTGTTGCTGGCCAGGACAGTTGCCACTACATCCCACACTGGGACTCTCTGCCAGACCCTCACCCTCCTCTCCCCTCTGCCAGTATGCTAGACAGTCAGTAAATGCAACAAGCAGAACTTTCCTCCTATTGCACCTACTTCCCCATGGAGACAATGGGTGGTCTTCCCCCTCCTAGAAGGTGGCAGTGGTCATTAGCCAAGGCAGAGAGAGGGAGGGGAAAGCCAGGCAGGATTTATCCCTAGAAAACAGAAGTGGTAACCAAGAGGGTGTGCCGGAACCCCAGGAGTGAGCCTGCTCTGCACCCCTGGTACACGGATCTTTGTTCCACAGAGTTTCATTCATAAAATAGGGGTTCAAGCATAATTCTATACCAGTGTTAAGATGACAGCATCATGGTTTTAAGTCAAGACTGAGGCTCTTTTAACCCCAGATCCCTGTGTGACTACACAGATTGCACACCTATGAAGTTAACCCTAGAAAGATACAAAAGGGCCATTGATAACAAGCATATTCCTGTAAAAGAAAAGGCTTATGGTAGATCCCTTCATTATTTTTTCCTCCTCCTCCTCCTTCTCCTCTTCCTCCTCCTCCTCCTCCTCCTCCTCCTCCTCCTCCTCCTCCTCCTTCTTCTTCTTCTTCTTCTTCTTCTTTCTTCTTTTCTTTTCCCTCCTCCTCCTCCTCTTCCCTCTCCTTCTCCTCCTCTTCCTTGTAATACTAAGCATTGAACCTAGAATATAGGGGCATTCTACCTCTGAGCTACAACCCAGGCCCTCTTTTATTTTTTGCTTTGAAACAGGATCTCAGTACATTGCAGAGATCCCAACTAAGTTACTAATTCTGGTCACAAACCTGTGATTCTCCTGCTTCAGCTTCCCAAGTACTAGGATTGCAAGCATCTTAATCAACATCTGTAATTATGTTTGTAATATTAAAAGGACCAAAAAAAGCATCCTTGAGGTGGAAAGGAGAAATGCATTATAAAAGACAATATCCAGAGAGAATGGAATGATAGTAATGGGAGAGGAAAATGCCATGGCTGACCAGGAGGAAAACAGAACAGGAACCTCACTGAAAAGGAGAGAGCTAACAAATAGCAACAACAGGTGAGTGAAGCATCAGGCTCAGGAGGGTCAGTTGAGATGAGCAAAAGAAATTTCCAGAGCTCCTGGACATCAAGCATGTCCTTAGAAAATACACAGTCCATGTTTATGAATTGATGTTCTGAAAGTCAGAGCTCCTGAAAGAAACATACTCAAAAGTAAGAGTGGTGAGCTCTCAACAGAGAAAGAAGCCATTTGCAATCTGGCTTTTCATAGTACTGGATGACTGCCAAGTAGATGAACCTCAATCTGTAGATATCAACTAGCAGCACTACAGGTCCTGTGACATGTAAGTGAAACCTGCTTTTGCCTGAAGAAGTCCTGCGATCACATGAGTGTCAATTGAAACACAGCATATATAAAGGAAAACAGATCACTGCAGAGGAAGTAAATGGTAGAGATCATCCCCATCGGGCCGTCTACCTCTGGGAAGTCAGGCCTGGGGAGAAAGCTTGTACAAGGCCTGGAATCAGATTCTAATTCATCTGGGCACCAAATTTGGGGCTCTGATTTTCTCAAATATAGTCAAGAAAAGAATATGAGGTGTATTCAGAGACCTCAGAAAAAGGAATAGAGACTCCAGTGGAGTGCTGGACGGAGGTTAGGGGAGGGAAAGGGGGGATAGAGACATAATGAAGGTGATGGTTTAATAATGTTATGTATGTATATGAAATTATCAGTACCAATCTCAATGCTATATATGAGGAAAGAGAGGGAGGAGGGAGGGGCTAAGGGGTGGGATCTGGAGAGAAACACATCAAGTATGACATGAATGTATATTTCTATCACTCTGTACCTCAGTATGGTGAATAATTACAATGCACCAATAATATATAGAGAGAGGTCGTTTCCATTTTCATGGACTCCTCCATCTGTGGGGTGGGGCATGGAGAGGAGACCAGACCTCCACCCTTGCTACCACCAGTATCACCCTCACAAGGCTGTACACCATCATCCTTGTTCCTTTCTCTATTATTTAGACCCTTGATTTTCCTCATCCCAAGGAATGGAACTTCTTGTTACAACTCTGTAACTTGCATAGCTTCTTAACATTTTTATATGAGAAACTCAAGGTCAGCTTATGGTGAAAGATGATAATTTTGCTTCTTGTTTCAACAATTTTACCAAAAGGCACAGTAAACCATATAACATGTTCTTCTTAAGATAATTTGAAGAGAAAATGCATTTGAAATAGGCAGACCCTTCCTCCTAGGAACTCTAGAAATGAATTCTTAAACTCTGGCATCTCTTAGCAGCGATTGAGGACAAAAGATGATTTTTTTAAATCTTAGTTTATTGCTTCTACATTTTAAACTGTATTTTCCAAAGTAGTCATCAAAACTACCTCTTTTTAATAGCCCTAAATGTGGACAGGCACTTAAACTTTCTAATATATTAACAGTGAGTATAGTGATTGTTTCTTGATATTTGTTTTTATGCAAACATCTCAAACAAGTTAAATTTGATTTCTTAGAGAATGACTTAGAAAGTAGGGGGAAATCGGTATTAATGTAGATTATTAAAAACTAAAAAAAATTTAATAAGAGATGAAAATGTTCTGACAGGGTGATCCCAAAGAATAAATTATGTCTCATTACAAGTCTGGAATGTTTTCCTATGCATGTCACAAGTGGATCAGTTTATCTGAGATGTTTTAAGTGCCAGCTTTGGGACCTTACCTTGACATTTTGTGACCAGTCATAGCAGTGTGCTCTGGCTTCTGAGTATAAAATCACAGATAAGACTCTATCACCCCTGTTCTGTTGTGCAGATAGACTTTATTGAAATATATAAGGTTAATTTTTTTAAGGCAGTGAATCTGAACTATAATTAGATGATGCTAATAATTCACTTGACACCAGTGTTCTAGGAAATAATTGGGATTAAGAAGGAAAACAGGTTCCTGCATAGTTTATCATATAGATATTTGCTTAGTCATTTTTTGAAAGAAAAAGAAAGGAAGGAAGGAAGGAAAAGAAAGAAAGAAAGAAAGAAAGAAAAAGAAAGAGAAAAAGATAAAGAAAGAAAAGAAAAGAAAAGATGAACCTTAGATTTGGTCATTCATGCCAAAAATATCTGTAATTACTACACAATAGGGTATGGAGAATAAAGTCTTCCAGAGGTCTCTTGTAAGTACTGCTGTCTGTGTCAAACCTGTAGGCTCATGGTGTTTTTACCACAGCCATTTCTCAGATGATATTTGCTGCAAAGAATCCAGAGAGAAGAGGTCATGCCTCCCTTTGGAAAGAATGGCAGTCTTATCTATTATTTGCTAAGAAAAGATGGGTTCCCTGGCACAGTGTTGCCCAGCTGTGAGACAAAGCCCTTGCATGGGCAGTGAATCCATATTCTGCATTGCTGCTGGGAACTCGGGCAAGAGGAATAAGCACACCTGTTGATACTCATGCTGCCTGCAGTGCTAACTGCAATAAAGTGTCTTGATTCTGACCCAGGAGTCTTATGTCTTCTGCCAGAAGTAGTAACAGGTTAAATAAATAAATAAATAAATAAATAAATAAATAAATAAATAAATAGGGTAAAATCTGTTCCAAGACAAAAGGGCTCAAATATAAAATACTGACATAGCTGGGCATGGTGGCGCACATGCTTGTAATCCCTACGCTTGGAAAGCGGAGACAGGAGGATCGTGCAGGTTCGAAGCCAGCCATGCTGGCTTAAGAGATCCTGTTTCCAAATAAAAGTATAAAATAGGTCTGGGAGTGTAGCCTGTAGCTAAAAGGGTTTCCAGGAACCCCAGTACCACCAAAAAAGAAAATTAAAAATAAAAAAATAAAATACTGACACAAAATAATGAAGTGGAATATTTATATAGTTGGGCACTATACTTCATTTCCAAGGAAAATAAAAGGAGGAAACAAAAGAAAGAAAAACTCAGACAGAAAGAAAAGAAATAAACTGTATTATAGGTATCAAGGAAAGGACATTCAATTTACTGTAAAATAACGCTCTATTTTTTAAGCTAATTTTCTTCTTAGTTGCATAAATGTTTGCTCAATTGCCAGCTGGACTGAAGCATTTGCCCACAAGAGTAGACTTACATGTGACAGAAAGCATTTATTTTAGATAAGATTTCATAAACAAAACACAGCTGCTGTGTTAAGCAGTGAATACATTTCATCTCAAGTCAAGAAGACCATTAGCCAATTCTGCTTCTGAAGTGAGGATTTTAAAAACTATCAGTTTAACCTAGAGCATCTCAAATATTTGAGGCATAAATAAAAATTCAGTGCCTTTGTAGCATATTTCATTTGGGCTGGGCTTAAATTTCAAGGAGATAATTAAAGTTGTGCTCCTTAAATGAAAACATCTGGATAGGCTAAAACGTATCTTAACAATTATTATTATAGTTACATATGGTTTAAAACTTACATGGCAATATTACATTTAGGATTTGAAATAAGACTCTTGCCAATGGTCACAGCAGATAAGCATAGTGAGCTAAGTTTTGCTTCTATTTTACCTGTTTTCTAAGAATTCATCCATTAATTATTCAGATTTCCAGCATCTATTTATGGTAACAGCCTAAATACACGTGTTAACTCCAGAATTCCTTGTTGTAATATGCATTTTATAAAAATCAAATACACTTCTAAAATGCAAATGTAGGCTCACTTATTGATTGCTTTTCATCTGAATGCATATCTTCTAATTCTTGCCTTTCAAACTGAAGTATAAATACAACTATATAATTTGCTAACTTGATAAAATGTTTCTTTGCTTGGTAAATTAATATGTTTTAATGTTTTATAGCCTTACCTGTAGAAGGCAGATGGAATATTAAGATAATTCCCTAAATTACCCTCTCATTCCAAGACATATAATTATATGAACCTATGTGCATATCTGTAGCATGTATATACATACATACCAGAAGGGGATAATAATTTTTAATTAGAATGAGAACTAAGCTGTAAGTACATGTTTATTGTATACAAAACCATCTGCTTCATTTCTGTGATCCTGAATAGGGTATAGAAACTCATCACACTAAAATGTCTATTAATTAGCATGGTAGAATTAGAATTTCTGAGAACCTCAATCGTTTGATGGAATAAAACTCTATATGTATGTACGTATGTATGTATGTATTTTATTTTACTAGGGATTGAACCCAGGGGCATTCTATGTGCAACACCCCCATCCCTTTTTTATTTTGAAATAAAGTCTTTTTCCTAACTTGCTGAGGGCCTTGCTAATCTGCCATCCTCCTGTCTCAGCCTCCCAAGTAGTGGGATTACAAGTATGTACCATCACACCAGCCTGGCTTATTTGTTTTTGATGGGTATAATTATTTGGTAATTCCAAAGAGTAAAGTATAGAAACTTACATTTTAGGAACCATCCTTATGTGGCCATAATTATATTAGTCGAACTGTATCATATATACTTAAAATGTATCAGTTTTAACTATAATATTTTAGTCTAATTATCAAGTATCAAACCTATTTTATGAAGGAGATATAATGAAAACATAAAGTTGATATCTCAGATTATTTGAACTAAACAAAATAAATCTACAGAAAGTAAAAGAAAATTTACCAAGTGTTTGGAGAGCGTATGTGTTCTATGGTTGTTATTAGTGAAGATTAGCCATAGTCCCAGTTTTACTCTTTATGCATATGTAGATTGGCCTTCCTCAGGAGGCATTCAGTCAGCTGGGGTCCCTGAGTAAGGGGAAAGTAGAGTGGAAGTCCCTGCTGATCCTTAATTGATAGTTGACGCACAGTTCAAGCAAGAAATAAATCTTTATTACTTAGTCCACTGAGATTTGGGGGTTGTCACAGTAGCATAATTTGGCTTATCTGGAATACCTTAATTTACAGCAGAATAAATGCCCTGCCATTTTATACTATACACATCATCATGCCAGTAGATATTTCACAACTCTAAAACCTACCCATTTAAAATATTTGAAAACAAGAACTATTTCACCTCTTATCAGGCATGTAGGCTTCCCTCAGGTTAGAAAGCTAAGAAGCCTAGTTTATTCATAGGAAAGTCACATTTTTCTATATGACAGCTGCATTCCAAGCCAGACTTTAGTTACAATCATCTGGATGATACAAGTCAGTCATCAAAAGTTTAGTATAGTCATGGTTTTTCAGAGTAGATGTCAGAAGAGATTGACAGCTTAAGCTTCCATCTTCATCTTAAGAGACTATCCAGGGGGAAAATCATCTACCTTAACTGGTCCTTGAGAAAGGACTACATATTCATGAATAAATAATATGTGGAGGCTTATGATAGAGGAAATTAATGTAGCTTTGAAATGCAAAAAATTAAATAATAAAATTTGAGAAATAGAATATATTTTAAATAACATTTAAGTCTTAGTCTCTAATATTGCCTTGAAGACCATTTTAAAATGGAAGAGACCAGAGGTTTGTACATTAACTCCATCAGTAGGACATTAAACTAAGAGCATTTAATAATAGAGACTCCTGGACCCACCTCCAACCTATTGACATAAACTATAGTGGCTTAAGTATTGTTAATAATGTCCACAGAAAATTTGGATTCATATATAATGACAACTAATGTAGCCAATACATACTGAAGTGTTACTGTACTTTACTAAATAGATAATTTATTTCATAATTCCCTTGATAAAGATAAACATTCAAAGCAAATTTGAAGTATAAAGGAGATAAGTTGAGGACTTATTTTATATTTATAATATTAGCCAATCTTCATGCACACAAGAAATGTAACTAAGTGCAAGATTAAATGTACATATGTGTATATACTATTGCCAGTTGCATCTATTCTGCATCATAATAAAACAAATATATATAGTCTAACCTTTGAGACTTGGAAATATATCCTCATCAATGGTTAAAAACAAATCAATTTAATTTTTTCATCATTCTTATAAAGAGAAGGTAGTAAGCATATGTATGTACGTATATGTTCAAATAACAAGTATATATAAAAATTTAGGCCAGAATAATTGTCACTTTACATAGTATACTTAGTCTGATTTTTCTTGTTTTTATAAACTAAACCCTTGAAAATAGCATTGTAAAATTAAGTGACATTCAATAGAATATTTCATAGTTACTCATGAATGACTGGATTTCATCTCTACTCATTTTATGCCACTATTACTATAAGCAGAATTTGCCTGACTCGTCACACATCTGATTTTTACATGTAACCACTAATACAAAAATAGTTGTTATCAAGTTCTATCTAAACTATTTTTTCTTGTAATTCCATGGCAAAATTTTTGAATAGGCTTTTAATTAAGGCAGAATTTTAACAGCAACGTTGTTTCTATAGTAACACATAATTTCAATGTAGCTCCTTTAATATAATATTCAAAGTTAATAATTCTAATTGAGAACCAATTTAATGAATCATAGGTTTTTTATTTCCAATTATTTCCTCCTCAAAATGATTTGTTTGAAGTATTTTCAAGTTCCATTGAATTATATGGGTTTGGAGAGAAATTAAGTTTACCAATAATTTTATGAAAGTTGATCATATTTCAGGATAGAAAAGTTCTAGTTAGATAATATCTAATCCATGAAAGTTACACAATTTGCAGACAGGTAAAGGTCATTTTGATTATAACAAGAGCTTTTAAACTACCCTGCTGAGTGTTTGTACTAATAAACAGTTGAACCATACAAAAATTGAAGCCATTTCACAAAATTGCTGAAATTCCAGAGGCAAAAGACTTGAATAGTAGCTAGTGCAAAAAAACTTGAGGAAACAAAAAATCAAATTACATAAACTTGGAGATATATAATATACAAACTATTTTTATATAATATATAAACTTACCATTTTGCATCTAATATATTGAAGATTTTAATGCCAGTTAATCATTATTAACTTATAAATTCTAAAGTAGAGATGACTCATTGAATTCTTATGTTTTATTATATATTTAATAATACATGGTTCTTATAAATTAATAGTTGAACAGGAGGAAGGGCAGAAGGAAGAGAGAGAGAGACAGAAAAGGAAATGAGTAAAGAAAAACCAAAGTAGAAAGGGAACTAACATTTTCAACACGTAGATGACTATTATTTTCAACCCCTGAAAATCAGTTCATTGCTTTACATCATCTTAGCATGTGTAGCAAAAAAAAAATTAAAGAACAATATATGTGGATCAATGTAAATTCACTGGCCTTTCTTTAGAATAGGAATTCAACCTAAAATATTGAAAGACTAAACCACACTGAGCTATTATGCTGACAACACTTGTTGAGAATTGCAGAAAGTGATTATTTCTTTGACTAATAGGACTGGTGTAATTTAAGAATATCACTATTTCATATGTATCAAATCCCAGCAGGTTAATTAACATTAGCAATGTTCTGTTGGAACTCCTTACAAGAAATTCAAGTGTTTTATGAAATACCTCTAAATGGTTTTTTAGTTAAATGATTCAAATCTAAAAAAGAAAGGCACAAAATAATATTAAATAGGAATATGCATTCAAATTCCTATTACACATACAGAAACCATTAGAGATACTTTCTTCAAAAGAAGATAGAAGAAGCCTTTAACATGTTTCTGTAGAGCATATATTTCTAAAACACTCAGCACGGAGAAAGGGGAACTCTGATGATGGAAACTATTCAAATAAACCTTTGTTCACACATGAAATTACTTGTATTTGATGTAAAGACTATCTCTGGGTGTAGGGAGCAGGGTGGAAACCAGAAAAATACACAATGAATGTTGTGTGAATGTATGTATTTGTCACTCTGAACCCTCACTGCGGTGTATAATTACAACGTGCTAATAAAAAATGATTTAGAGGGGAATATGGGTAGAGATTGGTCAACTGAGCGCAAAGTTACAATTAGAGAAGATGAATAAATTCTGGTGTTGCACCATAAAAAAAAACACTCAGCATTTGAAAAGATGATAATATTTAGCTAGACCACATTGATCACTCTGCCCCATGAAGCCCCATAGCAATGCTTACTCAAAGTCCAAGCGACATACATTTTGAACATTATGTATTAATTTGCTTTGGATAGAGTCTGAAAGAAATTGGCTTTTTTGTGTTCTGAATAATGCTGAGCTCCAGAGTTGATTTTAGTTCAAATATCTCAGTTATGCATTTCAAAGATAGCGTCATAGTAAGGCTCATGCCTTAAATAAAAGTGCTGACTATTATCAGCACCTCATGAAATATATAAGCTAGATTTCCAAGCAATTTGTCACAAAGCAGCATGTGTCTCCCCTGATTCCTGGGCTCCAGAATTCTAGATCAAGGAACATGCGGACGAAGGTAGATGGGCAGTGGGCTCCTCTTTTCTCCCAATGAGCAGGGTTGTTATTCTTGCCTCTGGTAGATGGACATTTGTGAGCTTCCTCTCAACCACCTCTCTGCCACCTTTTCCCAGCTTCTCATGATTGCTGGGATTTCCTGGGCACATGATTACACGCTTCTATACTGTTATCTCCTCTGATAAGTCCACTGATGTCACCTTTTCATGTGAGTCCTTTAAGGGCTTCCTGGTCCGCACAGGTCAGAATTCTTGAGAAGCCACAGGCAGTCTGATTCTGACCTATGCTTTCAACTTAGCTCCTTAGTGATTCTCTGTCAAGCATCCCTTAGTCAATCCTGATTCCTCAATCCTACCTTAGGTTTTCATGGCCCCAAGGATTTGTTGATGCGTTTTGGCCTGTGTGCTTTCTAAAGTCTTCATGTGCTTCCAAGTAGCTTCTTCCAAGTTTTGCCTGACCTACCTAATCAGAAGCAATCTCTCCTCCTTTGGACTATTCCAAAGTCATGCTTTTCTGTCTCTATTAATCTCCTTTTACTAATCACCACTGTATTGTTTTTAACCTCTGGTGTTATCTTTGAGCCTCCTCTTGAATGTTCAGGTTTATATCATTGTATTTATTGCACTGTGTCATAGTTGCCTCCATATTTTGCTGTTTTCTTACTACACTAGAAGTTTCTTGGCAGCAATAATATTCGGATAATAGCTAAGATTTATTGAAGATACACCAAGGACCAGGCATGATTCTAACTAAGCACTTAACACACATAAACCCACTTGATCATTATAATGGCCCCCAAAAATGGATTATAATCACCCCGAAGCCAACATGAGGAAACTGAGAGGAAAAGAAGTAAATCTTCAAAGTGATCATTGTTTTCCTTCCTTTTCATGTCTTTGCTTTTCAAGATTGGGCCATAAAAAGGGCCTTGTGCATGCTAGGAGAGCTCTCTATCACTGAGCTCCATCCCTAGCCCTTTTAATTTTTTATTTTGAGACAGGGTCTCCACTGGTTGCACAGGCTGTCCTTGGACCTTTGATCCTCCTGCCTCAGCTAACAGAATAACTGCGATTATAAATGTGCAACATTACACTTGTCTATATTTCTTATTACAGAAATGACATTCACACTGAGGCCATCCAGCTTCATAACTCTTGTTCTTAACCAATTTACTATATTGCCTTGTTCATTTATCTTTCATTCCCCTTCTCTTCCTCCCTTTCTTTACCTTTCTTCCTTTCCTCCCTTTCTTTTCCTTCCTTTTTCTCTCTGGATTTTCAATGCCTATTATACTTCCTCACATGTGGCTGTACATGCTGCTTCGTGTGTGTGTGTGTGTGTGTGTGTGTGTGTGTGTGTGTGTGTGTGTACTTCTAGAAACTGAAACGGGCATTGTGTCTCCGAGCTACACTCCCATCTCTTTTTACTTTTGTTTTGAAACAAGGTCTCAGTAGTTTCCTGAGTGTCTCTCTAAATTGCTGAGATTGTCCTTGAGCCTACGATCTTCCTGTCTCAGCTTCTAAGGACTCTGATTATAGGCATGCACCACCATGCCTGGTTATGCATACATGCTTCTTGAACCAATTAACATTTTTAAACATCTACGAATAGGTCTTTGGGAAAGGTAGGCACAGTTTCTTCCCAAGAAAATTTTTTAAAAGTTTAATAAATCTAATAGAACATAAACTTTCTGTTTCCTTAGTTTGAAGTTGATGATAACCAGAATCTATTTGAAGCAAAATTTGAGTATACCCTTTCAGAGCACACTAGCTCAGTTAATTGATTTCTTTTTAAAGCAAAACCAAAATGACCATGTTGGAACTTGTAATAAAAATGGCAATAAACCTCTACATCCTATACTTGAAGGAGTTTATTGAGAGACTTTATAAACATAAAACTGCTTTTAAAGATGACAGACTTACAAGCTTTCAACTGACACATCAATGATTAATGTAAATGACTTCTTCAGTTTGAAATCAGTTTTGGGGTCTAAAGATTAAGATATCTATGTTTATATCTGACTAATACAGTTCTCTCTGAAACATCCTTTTTATGGACATAAAAATAAAAAAAATGATGTCATATTAAGGCAACGGTTATATTTTTTGATGTCCAAATCAGTATAATAATTGAGTAGTTAAAAGCTGCAGGGGATTTTATGCCATAGACACACTTTATGCAGCTGAGAATAAAGCTCCTAGCAGTCAAGAAAAGTAGCAGGGAAAAGGTTACAGAAGGCATTTTCCCATGAGCTTCTATTGCCTGCATTCATAAACCTTCCTGTCTGAGGAAATTCAGATGGTCAGTCACAGCACAGCAAACAGTACCCAGTAATGCAGGGCAGGCCTGTCCTGAGATCACCAAGTAATGACATGTTTATTTAGTTTTATTTCTTGAAAATGGTCCAATGATTTTATGATGTAATGACTTTATAAGTGCAAGCCCCAAATTTCTTCATTCTGTGGAACCTACCAAATGGAACCCATAAAGAAAATGCTACAAAAGTTTCAATATTGCTTTTCCTTTCTCATGAGGCTTATCATATAAAGTCTACACATTTAAAACGCATGACTTTGGGATCTTTCCTTTTTTTTGATGACACTCATTGCAAACACTGAGTTTGACACTGGGAACACTTAACATAGCTACCACTTCTGGAGAAGAGATGATAAGTTACTATGACATTTTCTAGTACACAGTTGTTTGGGATTCATATTAGACTTAGTATCCAATGTGGAAGATTGTAGGGTATATGTATTTTAAAAATACTAACATTTTTATCATGAGCTTTTAAATTTGTATAATCTCATCCATCACTCACAGAGTGAGGCAATAAGATTTGGCAGTCATCCCAGTTTTATCTAAGTTGGTTGAGAAGCTAACTATAGTACACTTTGTGAATCATTGAGGGGATGGCTGTGAGATCTCACCAGAAAACTCTCCGAACTGCAAGACCAAACATAGGGGTGGAAGAATCTCTTATATTTTGTAAGTTTATGACCATATGAAGCAGATTTTTTTTCTTTAAAGTTGATTTAACCATTAGATGCAGTGGGCATAGGGCCCAGACCCAGTAAAATATTTAGAGACCCATTAAAAATGTTTAATTTCAATATTTTTAAAATATGAAATCAAAGTTAATATAATAGTAATATATATGTCATAAAGAATTCTACCTGGGTTTATTTTAAATTTTTCCTATGGAAGAAGGATCTGTAAAGACAAAAATATCCAAGGCTCAAAAAATCCATAATGTAGCCCTAAACTCAGTTGATCATTTGGTGGATACATGACAATCTTCAAAATATTGCTATGATTTTTAGAGAAAGAGTCCTGAACTCTTTAAATATGTCCTGGGCTTTCAAGTTATGAATTTTTTCAATTGGGAAATTACTTAAGCTCTCTGACCCTCAGTTATCTGTAAACAGAAATAATAATAATAATAATAATAATAATAATAATAATAATAATAATGACAGTGGCACTCTTCTAGGTACAACAGAAGCGTTTTCTCCTATAGTTTAGGATGACTTGGAAGAGTTAAGTTAGGCAGTTATATACACAGCCTTACACAGCTGCCTAAACTGAAGAGCTACTTCCTCACCAGTTAATCAGTGGGTGAGGCAAAAGTCTGAATTGGAGTGACTTCTAAACACCAAAGCATCATTTAAATATAAAGTATTTGATTGAGAACAATGACTTTTGCTTAGGTAACACTTTTTTTCCAAAGCATTTTTGACCCAAATATGAGAACTCTATTGCTATAAAATTACTTATCTCCTAAGTCAAATTTATGAAAAAAAAACTAAATATCTTAGGAATATAAGAAAATAAACAAGCTATCAGTTTTTCTTTGTTTACACATGAACATACGATTTAGTCCCATATCTGTATATAAATATTATTTTAGTCAGATATATGAAAAATTGCAAGTAAATTATTAAATTCAAATTAATTTTCAAATTACTCATAAGACAGTTGTATTCCTTTTAAGACAAACTAATTTAGCAGGGAACACAGCTGCTTTCATTAGAAAATGTTTAAGTGTTACATCACACATTTCCTCATCTGGAAATCTTAATTTGGGAAAGGGCAGGTGAGGAACTCATACAGAAAAAAATAAAGAACCAGTATTCTGATTTTGCAATACAGGAAATCATAGTGGTGTCAGCAGTGTTTAGAGGGAAAGAAGAAAATTTAAAGTAGCCATCTCACACCATGACAGTAACCGATGATAAAATATATATTAAGCTATAGCAGGGAATCACAGGAATAAGAAGTGATCAACTGTCCTCGTCTGCATAGGGTTGATGGGGTTCTCAGAGGATTTTCAGTGCTAAAACAGGAAAAACCAAGCAAACTGGATCAAGAGACTGAAGACATTTTTTTGCTTTAAATTTTCAATTGACATTTTCTATCTTTATTTTCAAATTTGTCTATAGAAAGTGTGTGTTGATATTTAATATACATATAAATATCTGCATATAAACCATTCACACAAAATGAAGAGAAAAGCAAAGAAAATAAAAAGCCCAACATCAAAGACATTATGTTCTAGTGCTAGAGAAGAGAGAGAAAATAAACATGATAAATAAATGAAGTATATAATACGATAGAAAATTTCACATGCTATTAAAAAGATAGATAACTTTATATATCTTTTATCTATCTTTTTGGAGAAGGATAAACTCAGGGGAGCAACTTGAAGCAGAGCAGTAAGTGAAAGCTTCACTAAGAACGTGAAATTGAACTTGAACTTCAAGAAGGGGAAAGAGAAAGCCATGTGAGTGTGTGGGAGGAGTGTGTTCCCAGGAGAAGGAATCAATCATGCCACTCTAAGAGAGGAGCAAACTTTATATGTCTGTGCAAATATACAGCTATGGACTCACTGAAAGATGTTTTACCACACGGAACAGAGACAAGATTTTTGAGACCTAGAGCTCTGAGGAGGATGTATAGTAAGTTTATGATACACACACCTCATAAGTTCTATAGACAGAAGGAAAGAAAAAGGGTTTTATTAACATCTAAAAAATGAGCTTAGTTAGCCGGGCGTGGTGGTGCACGCTTGTAATCCCAGCATTCGGGAGGCTGAGACCAGAGGATCACGGTTCGCAGACAGCCTCAGCTACTTAGTGAGGCCCTCTGCAACTCAGTGAGACCCGGTTTCAAAAAAAAAAAAAAAAAATTAAAAAAAATAGGACAGAAGGTGTAGCTCGGAGGTCAAATGCCCCTGGGTTCCATTCCCAGACCCCCCAAAAAAATAAAATAAAATAAAATAAAATAAAATAAAAAAATGAGCTTAGTTAAAAGCTTTGGAAAATAACTTCTAGATAACAAGAATAATATCATATCTACTAAATAGTAATTTGCTTAGTATCTTAATAAGCAGCAACAGTGATCTTGACCTCAGTGATATTAATAAAACTATTAGTTGAATTTCACATATATGTGTGAACTTCACAGTCTAAAATTTTATAACAGTAGCTAAGTTTGGCAAAAAATATTTCTGATGTAACAAGTGAAATAAAGAAAAAAAATCAACACATACCTTCTAGAATTGACGTGTAAGCCCAAAGACATCTTACAGCTGTGGGTAATATTAGCCACTATTTTGTATATTCCAATGATGGTGTGGAAAACTAGAAATCCTGAGCTGTTTACAAATTGACAGATGTGAGCTAATCCTCAGTAGCTTGCTAAATAACTCCAGGATCTTTTTCTCTGCTCCTTACAAAGCAATATGAGATGTTACTGTGGACTTCCTATTTGAACTGTTGTCATGGGTCTACTTAATCAACTTGGTCCTGCTCCTGTCCGTTCCTCTCTTCTAACGTTATCCTCCCCATGGCAAATAGGATCATGACAGTCTCTTGCTTAAATTCTTCAAGCACTCTCCTTAAGCCATTATTTCACAGCATAAAAGACATTCAAAACCTGATGTGTCTAGTTCTCATTTCCTGATGCCTCCCCAAGTGAAATTTATACTTACGTTCTCTTTGATGTTCTCAATAATGTGATTTCTTCTACCTACAACTACTCTTTTCTTGCCCTCATCCCAATTCTTTTTTTTTACCTCTCCTAATTTTTACTCATTTTTCAACTTCCCATGAAGCTTTCCTTCACACTGCTTCCTCATCCCATCTATAAAACAGAACCCTTCAAAAGAGTAATGTTGAATTTTAACTGATACTTGACTCCTCTTTCTTACCAGACTGAATAATAATAATAATTGTTATATAACATAATATATACATGCATATATATGTAATAATCGTCATTATTGTTTTTATTATTATTACTATTAGTATGTGGTTCTGGAGATTGAACTCAAGGAACTTTCTACCTTTGGCTACACCCTCATTCCTATTTTATTTTTTTATTTTCAAACAGAGTCTCACTAACTTCTGAGAGCCTGGTTAAGTTCCTAGGCTAATCTCAATGCAGAGTAGTAAGAGAAGTAGTTATAATTACAGGTTGAAGCTGACATGAGGACATTCAGCTTTTCACATTTTCCTATGGGATCTACAAATCCCAAAAACTGAGATTACAGGAATGAGCCAACACGCCTGGCTAAGACTGAATTTTTTGAGCCTGAGCACTAAGAGCTATACATCTTCATATCACTAGCTTTTAGAGGGTATCTGGAATTAAAGACTTGTCAGAAAGATGAATCATTAATTTAGTTTGGTGAATGAATAAAATAACATGATCTTAGACAACAATTTATTTAAACCACAGTCTCTCATCTGTGAAGATGTCTTGATTTTGCCACCATTCACTTTAAGCGTGGAATCTGGTTTCCAGTAAATTTTTGCCACTAGCATTGTCATCAGGGGTGTGTGCCTGTCCTAAGTTGTGGCTGGGTAGAATGGATTCATAAATCACTTGCAATTTCTGTTTCAGTTTTTTGCAACCACAACAATGTTGAGTTCATATATTTCAAAATATATAGAATTACAGAAGCCCTCATCAAATGTAGTTGGCAATTAATAAAGTAAATAACCTTACTCAGCACTCGCTTTCCGATTCTTATATTGGTGCTAGTGGAAGACTTCTGTCAGATAAGATCCCATGCAGAATATACAGAGTAGTAAGAGAAGTAGTTATAACTATAGTTATATAGTAGGTTGAAGCTGACATGAGGACATTCAGCCTTTCACCTTTTTCTATGGGATCTACAATGTTTTTGCCAGATTCATTAAAATAGTCAATTCCACCACATAGAAAATAAGAAAAATAAATAGGATGAATAAAATTCAAAAGAAGTAGTAAGGATAAATAGTGAGCACAAGCAATTGTTTTGCAAGATAAGTAAAATTCATAATATATGTAAAGTATAGGTAGAAAATAAAGTAATAAATTATAAAATATGAATACTTGAGAATAGAGAGAATAAATGGAATATATAATTTTAAATGAATGGCATAAATAAGTTTATATCACTTATAAATGGGAAAAACTGAGTCATGAAACAGAGCATATCCCCTCCAGACTGACAGGTATCATTTAGCCATGAAGCATTTGTGATCCCATGTGTGATCTGCTCACACATGGTCCCATGTGTGGCCATGGGTGGTCCCATGTGTGGCTATTCAGCAGGTTATGTGAAAGTTACAACAACTAACCAGGTCCTGTACCTAACTATCTCCAATAGAACAAGAATAAGTTGGCTCCAGGTAGTTTCCTTTTCTGAAACACACCCTTCTTCCCAGCTGTGGTCCTAAGAACCATAATGTCAACAAGGACGACTTATGTGGCTGAAAAAAAAGACAAAAGATATAAACATATGTGATACAGGATTAGGGTGGTGAGGTATTTCTACCCCTTCTATTCTCTATCCAGAAAATTTAACCTATCTCTTTCCCTTTATTTCTTGCTATGTATTTTTGTTTGGATCAATAAAATATGTGATTCAAGCACTTTATTTTGGGTCTGAGTCATCCTGACCTTGGTTCCCAAGAATTTTCACCGGTTAATATGCTTAGAAGTTACCAGTGCCTCAGTGTGATTTCCCACATGACAAGGGCCCTGTTTAAAAAGAATTGTTGTGATGTAAGATTACAAATCAATAGTGTAAAAGTTCCACTAATATTAAATGTTATCAATTGTGGTTTAATCTAACATGGCTTTGCAGGCACTGATAGACTATATTAGAACACTTAGCTCTTTTTACAAAAACTTTCTCTGAGTTCTTTTTTTGGAATCTTGCCCCTTGCAAGAACTAGTACGTAGCTCTGACATTTCAGGGCAGCCTGACATGGAAATATACCCAGCTTTCTCTCAGCTTTCAGTGTATCCCTCTGATGTATGTGCTTTAATATCTTATTAAGGTCATAACCAATAAATATTTTAATTTTCATTATTTCTAATGGAGAACTTGTAAGATTTAAAAATATTTTAAAAGTAATAGCTTACTTTTCAGATATAGAATAAGTTTTACAACAGTAAAAATATAAAGTTGATTACCAAAGTGTTAGAAGACATTATATTAGACTGAACCATATCAAACTGACATTCTTATAACTCTGAAACAATCAGTTTTGAGTAAAAGTCTATAACTTTTACTCAAAGTAAAATTGAAGTTACTTCTTTGTAACTTCAATTTATGAGAAGGGTGTTTATAT
The DNA here is from genome assembly GCF_963383645.1 of Muscardinus avellanarius. Taxonomy (NCBI): domain Eukaryota; kingdom Metazoa; phylum Chordata; class Mammalia; order Rodentia; family Gliridae; genus Muscardinus; species Muscardinus avellanarius. The sequence continues at coordinate 54,238,025 of NC_137787.1, read as the reverse complement.
TATTTTTTATGCAAACTAGAACATTATGACAGTGAAAAAAGATATTCTTAGCAATTATGTAAGAATAATAGGTATAAACTGAGATGACCCACTCAAATAGGCAGTAATAATTATCTTCAATATAGATCACAATGCATATGATTTCTTTCTTACACTTTGCCCTTTCAAAAAACCAATCATTTATATCATGGCTGTTTTTTTCTGTCTTTATGAAATTAAGCAATTCATTTCTTTAGAGATCTCCTCTTATGACATGACTTTTACCTCTAAACATTTATTTAGTTTAATATATCAAATATAAATTACATAGCAAGAAGAATCAACTTAAGTCAGCATCTCAATCACAAAATGTACAAATTATAAAACTAGTGGAAATTTATGTCCCCAAGTTAATCCATTAATATTAGTATTAGTAGTAATAGTAGTAGTAGTAGTAGTAGTAGTAGTAGTAGTAGTATTGTACTAGAGGTTGAACTCAGGGGTCCACTACCTCCAGAATGCACACTTCTAGCCCCATTTTATTTATTTTTTATCTTGAAATAGGGGCTCACTAAATTGCTGAGTCTGACCTCAAACCTGTAATCCTCCTGTCTCAGCCTCTCAAGTACTGGGATTACAGGCGTGTTCCACCATGCCTGGCTTCCCAAGTTAGTTCTTAGTTGTTGACCACCAACTTATCATGTACCCTTCTTTCCTTCTTCCTTTTTACCTATATTTTCCCCTTATCCCTCCACTTTTCTATTACCAGTGTCTTGGGCCTAAAATAACAGAATTAGTAGGATTTAGACTTTGTTTATTATCATTAAAAATGTGCTTACCCAGCTCAGAATCCTTTTGATTGAATAAATGATAAAAAAAATCTACTTGTTAGTATCTTGACTAGAAATCCATCCTTCATTTTCTATTGTCTTCCATGTAATTAAGATCAAACTACAAAAAAAAAGCTGTATGGAACTTATGACAAAACTTTGGACTCAGTAAATAATAAGTCAGTTGTTCTTGTGTCTGCTATTTACTGTACCCTTTCTAGGTGTACTGCCAAATTTCAAAAGATGTAAAAGTTACTTCAGTGTGTAGGAATTTGCCTCCTAAGTATTAGGAGACACTTATCTGGCAATAAACAGTTATATTTAGTGACATACTGTTGAAAGCTCATGACGTGAATTGTGAGAAGTTGTGATTATTTTATAGAAAGAAACACTGTGTGTTGTTCCTCTGCGATAGCAGATTTGGAAATTTAATTATTCCTTGTGTGTTTAGTGCTAAGTTTACTCTTTAAATCCCTTTAGAAACGACTCAAAAAGTTCAAATATTAAAGAGTTTGCTTCAAACATGAAAAGGTTGAAATCCATTGCGATTCGCGGTTGTTTGAAGATTAGTGATTAACCAATACAAATAAAAAGGTGATTTTACAAAGAGATGGAATGTGGGATATGCTTCTCATGCACTTTTGTGGTTGAGATGACATTTCTGGTGTAGCCAAATCTAGAATCATATTGATCTATTCACTAGGATTTGCCTGTCGTTTCTCATAAAATTGGTCACACAACTTCAAACATTCTAAACTAACTACCTTTATATAATATTAACTCCTTACCCCCATTAATTTAATAACCTGTCATTCTAAAACCTTAACAATGAACTCAATATGAATAGAATTTTAAAAGTACTATGACCATGGTAAGGAATCTGGATAAGAAATTAGATACTCATTTCACATCAAGACATTTCAAGTACCAGAAGCCAGCCTGTTTATGTAGAGCTTTATTTGGGGACATTATCTTCCCCTTTACTAGAATATCATTTCCCCAGAATCCTTGGGTTACTATGGTAGCTTGCTTGTATTTTCTTCTTCTAATATTCTTGACTCCATTAACATTTAGTTGTGAAATGTTTTGACTAGTAGACTTGGCAGTCGTGGCTCATATGGAATGAAGAGAACAGGTCCTTGAGCAATCAGAGAAATATGGAGTGGAGCATCATTGTCACCCACTCATGGTAAACCGTTGTGGGCTTTATTACTATGACAAGATAACTATCAATCTGACAAAACACTACAGAAAATAAAGGCAAGTTTTGAGTAGTTACTGACCATCTTTCTTCGAATTATTGTTGGTCACTAGGCAAAAGAAAACACAGCCTGCTTCTTTTGGTCAAAAAGTATTCAATGATTTATACAATTTGCATGTTAGAAATACAATCTAAGCCGGGTGTGGTGGCGCATCTTTGTAATCCCTGCAGTTGGGAGGCTGAGACAGGAGGATCGCGCAGGTTCGAAGCCAGCCTCAGCTACGTAGTGAGGCTCTCAGCAACTTAGTGAGACCCTGTTTCGAAATAAAATATAAAAAATAGGTCTGGGGTATAGTCTGGAGGTAGAAAGAAGCCTCTGGGATCCACCCCCAGTACCACACACACAAAAAAAAACAATCTAGCCTATAATATTGCTTCCTTTGATTTAGAAGTAAAATGTGTACATGCCAACAAAGTATAAATAAGGCTTTAGAAGGCCAAAGCTACTTCTTATTGTTTTAAATCATTGTAATGATTTATGACTAGAATAAAGTAAAATAATAAAATCAAGTAAAATACTTTGCTCCTTTGTTCCCAAGAGTGAGCTATGTATATTATGATACAATTAGTGAATCTGCTCACCATGTTTCTGTAATCATTTTTTCTGTATTTCAAGTAAATGTTAAAAATTTAAACTCTGAGCCAGGTGTGGTGGCAGACGCTTGTAATCCTAGCATTTGGGAGCCTGAGACAGGATGATCCAGGTTTACAGACAGCCTCAGCTACTTAGTGAGGCCCTCTGCAACTCAGTGAGACCTTGTTTCAAATAAAGAATAAAAAAATAGGGCTGAGGGTATATCTATGAGGTAGAATACCCCTGGGTTCCATCCCCAGTACCAAAAAAAATTAAACTCTGTATTAAACATTAGGAAAGAAAACCCTGATAAATTCTAAATCCTAGTGATGAGAAACTGTTTTTCTAACAAAATCAGTGAAGTGGAAAAAGAACTTCCCTGCATCCTGGGTACTTAACTTCTTTATAGAGGTGTCCTGACAAATAAATGTGGCAAAGCCAATTCAGGTATGAGAGACACTGCATGTGGTGGGGAGAGTAGGATTTATGGATTAGTCAAGGCAGGATTTGTTTAAAATCCAATTATTCTTTAATACCTTAAAATTTTAATTGAACTCAAGGAACTCAGCACTAAGAAAACAACGCAATCAAAAAATGGGCAAGTGAACTAAATAGACACTTCATAAAAGAATAAATTCAAATGGCCAATAAATGTATGAAAAAAATGTTCACTGTCATTAGCAATCAAAGAGATATAAATCAAAACTACCCTGATCTTTCACCTAACTCCGGCTAGAATGACAATCATTCAAAAAACAAACAACAACATGCTGGCAAGGATGTGGAGAAGTGGGAACTCCAGTACATTGTTGGTGGGATTGAAAATTAGTGCAACCATTTTGGAAAATAGTATGGAGGATTCTCAGAAGAATGAGAACAAACTTAGCATAGCATATGATCCAGCAATACCACTTCTGGGTATCTACCCAAAAGAAAGGAAACCAAAGTACCAAACTAATGCATGTGTATCTATGTTCATAGCTGCACAATTCACCATTGCCAAGCTATGGAACCAGCCAAAATGTTCATCAATAGATGAGTGGATTACAAAACTGTGGGATATGTATATAATGGAATTCTACTCAGCCATAAAGAAAAACACAATTATGTCATTTACAGGGAAATGGATGGAACTGGAGAACATTATGCTAAGTCAGATTAGTCAGTCTCAAAAAAATAAGAAATCATATGTCCTCCATAATATGTGGAAGCTAGGGAGAAAATGGGTCATAGGAAAAACTGTACACAAAGAAGGAGATGCTATATATGAGCAAATAAGGCAACCTAACTGAAGGGATGGGAGGAGAGAAGAGGGAAATTCTCTCATGCACATGATGTACACTAACAAACATATCAATTCAATCACTAAGCCAAACTTGAGAAGGAGGGGGAGGGAATGGGGTGGAAATTGGGTAAGGGGTAATTGAGTGATGTGTGCATGTACGTCTCCACCATCTTTTATCCCATAAGATGTATGACTACAATGCACCAATAAAAAATTATTAAAATAAAAAATTGTGTTGAGATCAAAATAACAAAAAACTGAACTGTACTTTACGGGGCACAAATGCTATAATATATTTTAAAAGTTGCAAGTGAATGTGAACTTGGTAAGGTCTGCCTCATCATTTTTATCTCTTTTCTCTTTGTCATTCTTTTTCTTTTTTAAAGAAATTTCCACATTTTGGAGGTCTGATTAACATACAGAAAGCTGTACATATTTTACATATACAACTCACTGAATTTGGAGATAAGCATATACCTGTGACACTATCAGTGCTCTGTTGTCTAACTTTTTACTATGGAAAGTTTTAAAACAGATACAAAGGGAAGAAAGTTAGTACAATGAACTTTATCAATAGTGTGCCAACTTTTTCTCATCTCTCATCACACAAAATGCATCTGCAAGAGTATTTTAAAAACAAATCTTCTGCCAGTTATTACTTCACCAGTTTCCCCTCAATATGCATCGCTATTAGGGACACTGTTTTTCATAGCATTTTCTCTTATTATCACATCTTACAGCATAATCAGTAATTCTTTAGTATCATCAAATACCTAGTTTATGTTCAAATTTTATAATTTTTCTTATATGTATTTTTCAGTAGTTTGTTTAAATCAGAAATACCTCCATCACCCAGCCTCCCAAAAAGTCCAGACATTAACTTTGGTATGTCTATGAAGTCTCTTTCAAACTATAACAGTTTCCTTTCCCCATTCCTTTTTATTCATGTAATTTATTTATTGAAGAAACCATGTCCTAGAGAAGCCAGCATTACAGGATTGGCTGATCTTCTCCATCATATCCTTTCTGTCTTCTCTTTTTAGAGAAGACTAAATTGAAGCTGGGAGAGCTTAAGTGAGTCATCTGTTGTTGCATAGCTAAATCATAGAAATGGAGGGCTGGAACTCGGATTTTCTGTTGTTAAATCTAGAACCTTATATAGTATGGTGCAAGAGAAGAGCAAAAAGTTTGAAAAGTGACAACTTGGACGGGAAGCCTATTCTATTTTCCAGCTGAATGACCTAAGACATATTACCCTAACTCTCTGAAACTCATTTCCTACCCATGAAAAATGAGGATAATAAAATCTGTCTTACAGAGTTGAGGGTGATTTAAAAAATCCAGTATAGAGTTATGGTTTGGATTTGGAATACCCTCCTTTTTGCTCTTGTGTTGAAAACATGTCCCCAGTTCAGCAAGGTTCTGAGGTGGAGCAAGGCTGGAAGGTGGGTCACTGAGGGCAGGACCTTGAGGACTTTATCTGATCCTGGCCACTTCCTCTTTCTTTGCTTCAGACTACCATGAGCTGAGGAACAAGTTTCCCCCTGGCTGTGCTGCTCCCATGATTCTGTCTTGAAGCCAGCCAGCCATGAACTGAACCTCTGAAACCATGAGCCAAAATGAACCTTTCCTCCTCTGAGTTCTTTTTACCAGATATTTGGATTACAGCAATGAAAAAAGCTGAGTAAAATATGTAGGGAATCTTGGCAGGCATGGTGTCATTCACCTAGAATCCTAGTACTTATCAGGCTGATTACAGGTTTAAGGCCAGCCTCAGCAACTCAGTGAGACCCTGTTTAAAAACAAAAAATGAAAAATGGGGCTACACGTAGAGCTCAGAAGTAGAATGCTCCTGGGTTTCCCAGAACCACAAAAAATAAAACATGTAGGAAAGCTTCACTGAGTGTTTCTTCAGTATATACTCAGATAAAAAATATTACGTGTACTTCATACATGTCAACATTGTTATTTGAAAATTAAAAATACATTTTTTGCAGTACTGGGGATGAAACCCAGGGGCATTCTACTTCTAAGCTACACACCCACCTCTATTTTTTATTCTTTATTTTGAAACAGGGTCTCACTGAGTTGCAAAGGGCCTCACTAAGTAGCTGAAGCTACTCGCAAACCATGATCCTCCTGTCTCAGCTTCCCAAATGCTGGGATTACAAGGATGTGCCACCATACCTAGCTAAAATACATTTTAAAAATAGTTGCTAACTCTGTTTGAGTATCAAATTGAGCAAGAGCCACTATCACATTTTATTCTTTTCCCATCTTTCTATACCTGATTTGTTCTATCTCAGCAAGCCTCGTGTCATAGGGTATTTAATATCCCTCTCTAACTCTGCAATCTGTCAATATCTACCCTAAGTAAATCCCCCAACCACACCCAGCATGTGGGCCTAACTCACTCGGTGACTCTAATTTTTTCCTTTCACAAATCAGCACAGTATACATCCTTATTAAATCTTCTCAGCGCACTGTTTTATACAGTTGCTTTTTATTAACACATATTTAGTAATTGTATATCTTATTATAATCTATTTAAATTTGGAGTACATAAAATAAAATTAAGTTCATACTATCTAAAAGAGAAATGTTTAATTGATTTGGAGGCAGCTGCAGTAGGGATATGTGTTTCCTTTCTAGTTTAATGAAGTATTTGTTGGAAATATGAGCAAACTCTCCCCAGTGTTATAGTGGGTAGAGAGAGGAAGAGACATATTTACTATTATCCTTGAAGTTATTGTATACTAGAGATCCAGAAGGTCATGATGCTCATTAGGAAAGAGTGACCCCTCCCAAAGGTTATAGTAGTTATTTACTTGGATAGACTTGAAAGTCTTATCTTTGCTGGGCGTGGTAGCGCACACTTGTAATCCCAGCATTCAGGAGGCTGAGACCTGAGGATCGTGGTTTGTGGACAACCTCACCTACTTAGTGAGGCCCTCTGCAACTCAGTGAGACCCGGTTTCAAAATAAAGAATAAAAAGTAGGGCAGGGAGTGTGGCTCGGAGGTCGAATGCCCCTGGTTCCATCCCCAGACCCACACAAAAAAAAAAAAAAAAAAGAAAGAAAGTCATTTCTTTCCCTAGTACAATTCATATATATTATCACTCCTTTTGTAAATAGGCTACTTACATGAGTTAATTTTGACGTGTTTACATTGTTTTTACTTGGCATCACTTTATCTTCAAATGTGCATACCTGGATATGCCTATAAAAATACATGTTTTATTTGGAGGACATAGCAGAATTGTTTTGCTTTTATTTACACATCTCTTGTACTTATACAACTCATGTACTACAGAACTGATATGATGAAGGCACTATGTATTAAAGAGGAAAGAAAGTATTCACAAAAATGGCGAATTCATCTCAGAGCTTGGCTAAAATGTTATATATGTAGCACAAATCCAATAAACATTTGTTTTATAAATGAAATAATAAAGGTGATTATTACTTTTATCACAGGCTGTATGTAAGGAGTAATGGGTGTCACTTTTACCATATTTTAAAGGCATTTTTTAAGAAAAACTTTACACAGGTCATAGACCAGGATGTGAAAATAGTGAAAACAAAGAGTTAAACTAATAATACTGCCATATATCAACATCATAGTAGTTGTTTAGTTACAAAGATATATAACTTTTTGAATTCTTGGGCTCCAGGTCCAGGCAGGATGGGGGCTGGAGAAACATGCTGTGGCCTATGGTCTGGCTCTGGAGAGTGAGACGATGCCATGTGTAAGAGGGTGCTACGCCAGTCTCAGGCTCAACCTCAGAAGCTATTGATACTGAAGAACCAAAGTGAGAGGTAACACAGAGCACAGGAAATCCAGGAACTGGCTGAATGCTCTATAGTAAAGCAGGTCAGTGGTTACCACCTAGAAAATATTTGCATAAGGAGGAAAGACTCCAACACCAAGTTGATCCACAAGACAAGGCTCCATATTTTGTACAGAGGGTAGACTAGGACCAGACAGCAAGGAAAACAGGGTGTCATGAGAAGAAGGATTGAGAGAGGGGACAGCATCCAGGCCAGACATCTACTCATGACCAAGGTTAGGAAGCCATGAGAAAAGCCCAAGCCCTGTGGACCAGGACCAGGGAGTGACAAAAAGGAACTGTTGAATCTTGGCAGTTTCTGATCTCACGGAATGCTAGTCCTCACTGTGGTTTAGTGAAGATAAAAAGGAGAAAGGCATCACGAGAGCCCCACTGGCTTCCTTACATCTTACACCCTGAATTTAAAGACTTGAGATTAAACATTGCATTGTAACAGGAAGGGAAGGGGAGTTGATTACTCTTCTCCAACCTTCCTTTTGGGGATGGATTCAAGAGTGTGGTATCACATATATACTACATATGGTAGCATCAAGAAAAGAACTTCCAATTTTTTTGTGTATGTGGTACTGAGGATTGAACCCAGGTGCATTTGTGAACCGCAATCCTCCTGTGTCAGCCTCCTAAGTTTTGGGATTATAAGCGTGTGCCACCATGCTTGGCTAGAACTTCCAATTTTAATCAAATGCGGAGAGCAAAGCCAAGGTCAAGGAACTGAAAAGAAAAGAAGAAAAGAAGAAGGCAAAGAAACCAACTGTGTAAACTACTCCCACATCTATTAGAAAAGTACACTCATGCTTTAACTTGAACAATTTTTCACATTTTACTTTATTTTTATTTGGCACATAATTATCATTCAAATTTGTAGGTTACAATATGATATTTCAATAAATGTATACATTGTACAAGGATGAAATTAGGGCAATTATCAAAAGTTTAATCGGTTATCATTTGGTCATGGTGAACACTTAAAACAGATTCAAGGGCCATTTTTAAAACTGTGGTATACTTTATTTTCAAGTGGTCACCCAGAAAAACTCTTTCATTGACTTTTCTTAGAGTAAAAATTCAAAGATTTCATTGTAAAAGTCACATGCCCCAAGAATTATATCACAACACTTCATTTGAGAGACATAGATGTAAACAAATGAAGAACTACAAGACTTGCTGAATAGAAAAGTTGAAATCTGGGTAATTTTCTTCACATTTGAGCTTGTTTGAAAGTAGCAAAGACAGAATTAAGATAGAGACAGAGTTTCAAAATGCATGTAAGATAAAATATTTGGAGGAGAGATATGACAAGGAAATGTTATTCATAGAACAAGAAAATACATCATATTTTCACTTAATGACTACATTGAATTACCAAGTCATGTGCAACCATTGTGAAGGGAAAAGTACAAAAAGCATTAAATGTTACTGAGCCCTCCACCTTAATAATTTAATCAGTAGATATTTACTGAGTATTTGGCACACGGTAGAGGAGAAATTTTCCAGGACTGTTTTTCAAAATATTTTAAATTTAGCTAGGTAGATAAATCCATATAACATATATTACATCATCAAACAACTCATTATAGCTTATACTTATTATTTTTACATAATCTTTGAAACTTATATATTCACTTATGCATGTACCATATTGAAATAGACAACTTTCAGAGTTAACTAAGTAGGCTTGGTGGTTAATATTCTTATGAACACATGAATATCTGCACAGAAAAGGTAAACTTTATTCCTTGCCTCACACAATGCATTAAAATTAATTCTAAATAAATAAAAGACCTGTCCATAAGTGATAAAATTATAATTCTTATAGAATAGAATATATGACAATATCTTCATGACTTTACCATGAGCAAATATTTCTCAAAATCACCAAACTGAAAGATAAAGTTACCTTATTCAAAATTAAACTTCAAATCTTCAAAAAGGACCACTGGGGGGGGGGGGACACCACCAAGGAAATGAGAAGGTAAGTTACAGGCTAGAAGAAAAATATTTTCAGATATGTATCTAACAAAAGATTATACACAGAATATATAAATTCTACAAATTCATAGGCATCAGAAAATGGTCCAATTAAAAATGAATATAATACTGGAAAAACACTTCTCAAAAAAATTCAATGGTCAATAAGTATAAAAATAAAAGATGTTCAATGTCATTGCAGTTACTAGGGAAATACAAAGTAAATCTAATTTGGTAGTAAATTGCCACTTGGAACTCACACATATGTAAAAAAAAAAAAAAAAAATTAGCCAGGCGTGGTGGCGCATGCAGCACTTGGAAGGCTGAGACAGGAGGATCACACAGGTTCGAAGCCAGCCTCAGCTACTCAGTGAGGCTCTCAGCAACTTAGTGAGACCCTGTTTCCAAATAAAGTATAAAATAGGTCTGGGAGTATAGCCTAGAGGTAGAAAAGCCCCTGGGTTCCACCCTCAGTACCACACACACACACACACACAAAAAAAAAAAATTTAAAAACTTACTTTGTCAAATGTTCTCCCCAAAAGTAAAACAAATAGAACTCTTCATCTTTACTGGTTGAAGTAAAAAAAATGTATTACCACTTTAGAAATTAGTTTGGTAGTTTTTCATAAAGTTAAATACACAAAATCTTTATGACACAGGAATTCCACTTCGGGGTATTTATTTATCCAAGAGAAATAAAAATATGTATCCACAAAAACAAAGATGCTATATAAAAATATTCATAAGGGCTTCGTACATACTTGTCCCCAAAAAGATACACATTAAAAAACATGTCCACAACTGGAAAACTGATACCCAAATAGCACTGTGCTTATACAATGAAAAACTACTCGAAAATGAACAAAAAACATTTTAAGTACTGATAAATAAAACAACGTGGATAAATCTCAAAAATATTGTGAGATAATGAAACCAGACATCAAAATGTGTATAATGAATGCTTCCATTTGTATGAAGTTCTACAACAAACAAAACTAAGATAAGGTATGAAATTAGAAAAAAAATTGCTTCCAGGTGGTAAAAGCATTAATGTCAATTGAACTATGACATTTGACATTTCAATGTCAATTGAACTATGGGGAAAGATTAAAATGTTCAATATTTTCATTTGCATTGTGGCTGCATATTATTCGGCAAATGCCAAGTTTTAGTGAACTAAAGATTAATTATTTGTGTCTTACTGGGTAAAAAAGTGAGTCTCAGTGAAGAAAAGGAACTGAATTGGACCAAATGATTTCCAGAAGTCCTTTCCTATTCTAATAGTTTTGCCAAGATTAACCATTTTTCAAACTATTAGCAAAAATGAATGAACTTGGAGACACTCTGTAAGTCATATTTAGAGCAATTTGCATGTTACTTTTATAGCTTAATAATATACTAGTATAAGGAGTTCCTTAACGAGTTTCATCTGCAACTATTAAAATGTCCAAAAAATGCTACCATGCCAGACTCAGTTGTTATACACTGTATTATTTGAAGGCTCTCAGTCTTCAAACCTTATGACCTCACCTCCAACCAGAACTACATTACCATGTTTTTGTTATTACAACCATTTACTAAAAATATTTTTATTATTTCATATTTTTGGATTTCTAAAGGTCATTCTGGTTTTAATATAACTTTATCTGCATCACACTTGAATAGTCTCAGACTGAGCACAGCATTTGCTTAAACATTAAACATATCCAACGAGGATAACATGCAACAAGTAGAATTTTATTTTAATAAATCTTTAAAGTTGCTTTTCATAAAAATTTTCTTATGCCATTGAAATTATAACAAAAGATATCATTTTGTCTAAATCCCAGTGATACCTACATTCAGAATTTAAAATATAACTTCCATTCTTTTTTCAGTAATATAAAAACTGCATTAAAACTTTTGAAACTAGCCGGGTGTGGTGGTGCATGCTTGTAATCCTAGCATTTGGGAGGGTGAGACCCTCCCAAAATCAGTTTCGCAGACGGCTTCAGCTCCTTAGTGAGGCTCTTTGCAACTTAGTGAGACCCTATTTTGAAATAAAGAATACAAAATAGGGCAGGGGGTCTAGCTTGGAGGTCTAATGCCCCTGGATTCCATCTCCAGACACCCCCACACACACACACACACACACAAACTTTTGAAACTGATTTAATCCTTGAGCTAAATAGCATGTTACATCAGCACCAACCAGTCTAAATTATCTTTCCCTTAGCAATCTAAGTTAAATCTGATGACTCTTAACTCCCTCTGTAAGAGAATTCCATCCTAGAACTACTTAAATATGTGCTTCATGCCAAATGACTTCATAAGATGGAATAATGACATAATTATGAATTTTCTAAAATGAGTTTAGTAAAGCAATTGCAAAACCCTAAAATATTAAAAGCTAGATATTACATATAATTCCTTCTCACTGTCCCTTTCATCCTGGCATGAATTACAGATCTTAGGTTTTTTTCTAAGGGAAACTGTGTTAATATAAAGCTACTGAAAAAGATCATGAGAGCCCATGGCCCTGTTGACATGAGGCCTGCAGATCTTTTGCTTCAGAACCAGAAACCACAGAATCCCAGCTGTTCAAATGTCTGATAGAAGTAAGTACTTGGATAAGTTCCATCTGGCTGAATCCTAACAGTACAAACAGGAATAAAGCAGCACTCACAGGCACAGATTTTGCATTACTAAATAATCCTGTAAATGGAGGAAATAAAAATGCATCACTCTATAAGGTCGAAGTAGAATGAAATGCATAGTAATATAATAGAAAATAACAACTTAAGCATAAAATGTTAGTAGGATTGTCCCTAGTTCATGATCCATCTAAGATAATGATGGTCATCTATTGTTTTATTAAATATTTTCTCTTTGCAGAAGTGGTGGGTAGTTGTTGGTATCACCTTTTTTTTGGTTTAAAGTGATAAAAATGGATTTTATAAGGAGGAAGATCTTTTTTATTGTTCTTTTCCTCTGTGGTATAGGAATGAGTGCTATACTTTGCAGCAATTCACAAAGCCAGAGATTCTGCATGAACATCAGTATGACATGCTCACAAGCCACCAAAGTCTTTACTTTCTCATGATGTATACCCTCCTTTAGGCTCTTCATTATAGTTCCTTGTTCAATCATTCATCTCTACCTTTATTCATTTTCTTTTACACACACAAAAAAACACAGAATAGCCAAAATAGTTCTCAGCAACAAAAAAAAAAAAACATGCAGGAAGAATCACAATACCTGACTTTAAACTATACTATAAAGCCATAGTAATAAAAAAAAAAAAGCATGGTACTAGCACAAAAACAGATACATAGACCAATGGAGCAGAATAGAAGACTCAGAAAGCTAGTTAAGCATATGCAGAAAAATGGAAATAAAGCCCAATTTCTCACCCTCACAAGACTCAATTCAAGATGAATCAAAGACTTGGAAATTAGACCAGTGACCTCGAAGCTCCTTGAAGAAGGCATAAGTTCAACACTGCAACACATAGGCAGAGATAAAACTTTCTCAACAAGATCCCACAGGTACAAGAAACTAAAAGGTGAATCAATACATGGGATTGCATTAAACTTAAGAGCTTCTATACAGCAAAAGAAACTATCAAGATCCTCAACAGAGAGCCAACAGAATGGGAGATTTTTGCCACCTACTCCTCCGATATTTAGGATACACAGAAAACTCAAGAAATTCAGAACTAAGAAAACAAATAACCCAATCAAAAAATGGGCAAGTGAACTAAATAGATACTTCATAAAAGAAGAAATTGAAATGGCTAATAAATGTATGAAAAAATGCTCAACATCATTAGCAATCAGAGAAATGCAAATCAAAACTTCCCGGAGAACTCACCTAACTCCAACTAGAATGGCAATCATTCAAAACACAAACAACAAATGCTGGCAAGGATATGGAGAAGTTGGAACTCCAGTACATTGTTGGTGGGATTGCAAATTAGTGCAAACACTTTGGGAAAGAGTATGGAGGATTCTCAGAAGAATGAGAACAAATTTACCACATGATCCAGCAATACCACTTCTGGGTATCTACCCAAAGAAAGAAAACCAAACTACAAAATTAATGTATGCATATCTATGTTAATTTTCTCTTAAATAGGATCTTTTAATAAGTTCATTTTGAGCTGGGTGTGGTGGCCCACTCTTATAATCTCAGCATTTAGGAGGCTGAGACAGGAGAACTGTGGTTTGCAGACAGCCTCAGCTACTTAGGAGGCCCTCTACAACTCAGTGAGACCCTGTTTCAAAATAAAGAATAAAAAAAATAGGGCTGGGGGTGTAGGTCAGAGGTAGAATGCCCTTGGGTTCTGTCCCCAGTACCACATGCACAAAAAAAGGTTCATTTTTGAAAAACTTGAAACTTCTATTTTGAGTAGCCTTATCTGCCTCCTTATTGGTTTTCTATAACTATGTATAGTTTCTTCTTTAATTGGGAAAGTTATTGTTTGTTGTTTGGCATACTGTAGTGTCATTAATGGGATCTTATGAAATCCAACTCACCAAATAATCAAAACTTATGATTATTGATTAAAGCAATGATGAACTACTAAATAAAAAGCCATATGGCCAAGATCAGTCAATGAACAGAGAGTAATCAGGGATGCACCAATATTCTAGAAGTGAGAAGCCAGGACAGGGCACGGGCATTCTGATTGTCACTGCAGAATCAAGGCCACTAGCCAAGGCAGATGTCATGCTCAGAGCTGAGCTGAAATAGAGGCATTCACCTAGAAGTAATAATGAACTCAAAGCACTTAGGATCTAGAGGTGGTCAGGATAATTGTATACATAAGTGAATTGTATGACTACTTTGATGTAAATGTAATATTGTGATTATCTCCCCTCATTTCGCAGAAGAAATATACCTGTTGGAATTCTGACAAATTTTGAGGTGGGTACTTGGGATTAAACCTAGAGGTATTCCACCTCCAAGCCACATCCCCAGCACTATGTTTTGTTTTTTGTTTTGTTTTTTTAAACAAGTTCCATCTCACTAAGTTGCTAAGGATCTCACCAAGTTGTCGAGACTGGCCTCAAACTTGTGATCCTCCTGTCTCAGCCCCCTGGGTACTGGGATAACAGACATGCCCCACTATGCCTGGCTCTGACAGATTTTTGACATAAAATGGTTTTCATTTAGGAGTTCGGAGAAAAGGAAACTTTTCCCATCAGCTCCCACTCTACCACCATATCATTCCCATCCCTGACATGAAACTACTGAATTTGTTATGAGAAAACCTGATTAGGCCAAAATACAATGCCAAATGATGGCGAGAAAGATCAGTGAAGAGTCAGTTCATCAAGTCCTTGGGATGGTGGTACACTGCCTGTCTGGTGGCTTTTGTTAAGTGTCAGTGCAAGGACATGTGTTGTACAGAAGCAGGAGTCTCTTCTAAGAGCTGTATTAATTAAGTTCAATTCTGCTCCCACGAATAACTATTTACATAATTTAACTTGTAATTTTATTCATTCTGGTTGAAAAATACTCATTGTTTCTGGCTGATGTTCTTTCACTGGTCTCTAGGCACCCATGTGTGCAACAATTATTATTTGTACTATTTATATATAATAGTGAAAATAAGTTTTAAAAAATTCATGTATTCAACTATTGTAGGCTGACTTCCAAGAATGACCTTTGTTCCCTGTAGTCTCCTCGTTTTCCAATATGAGAAGAACCTGTAAATATTATTAACCATCACTTTGCTTTGATTGTGGAAGATTATATAGTAATGTTAACCTTAAAACAGGGAGATACTATGAATAATCAGTCCAAACTCAATCATATGTCCTTTAAAAGCAGAGCTTTTTGCCAGGCGTGGAGATGTATGCTTGTAATCCCCACACTTGGGAGGCGTAGACAGGAGGATCATGCAGGTTCAAAGCCAGCCTCACTGGCTTAAGAGACCCTGTTTCCAAATAAAATATAAAATAGGTCTTGGAGTGTAGCCTGGAGGTAGAAGGGTTCCAACCCTAGTACCACCAAAAAAAATAAATAAATAAATAAAAAGAGCTTTTTTTGGATGATGAGAAGAGAAAAGCAAAAGAGGAAGAGAGACTTGTACCAAAAGAAAGATTCAATGTACAGCTCGAAGAAGAAGAAGACCAAGTGCAAGGACCAAGAGCAGCCCCCAGACAACTCTGAAGGATGGTCTCTACCTAGCATCTGGCAAGGAAATAGTGGCTTCAGTGTCTCAGCTGAACAAAGAATAGAATTCTGCCAATAGTAAGAGTGGGCTTGGAAACATATTCTTTCCCAGAGCTACCAAATAAGAGCACAACCTGGCCAACACCTCTATTTCACCTTTGTGATACCCTGCAAGTAAAACACAGCCTGGTGTGCAGATTTCTGACCTACAGAACTACAAAACTTTGAGCTTACATATGAATAGTATTATAAGCCACTTTGTAGGAATTTGTTAGTTGACAAAAGAAAACTAATACACATCTGAAACCATGAGACTGCTAAGTTCACTATCAGAAAAAAAGTAAATTTAGGGGAGATTCTATTTGGGGGCAAAATATTCCAATAACACATAACTATTTAACTTCTATTTTTTATTTTCTGGGTCTCTCATAGTTATTCTGAGCAGTCTTAAGTAGATATCTTCTAAAATATAATACAACATTTTATATGGTAATAATTAAAATTCTGAAAATTACTAATATCTTGTAGAAAAATATTTATGAAAAAATATTTAAAATTGCCAGGCGTAGTGATGCAAACTTGTAATCCCCGCGCTTGGGAGGCTGAGATAGGAGGATTGCACAGGTTTGAAGCCAGCCTCAGCTGCTTAGTGAGGCTCTCAGCAAATTGGTGAGACCCTGTTTTCAAATAAAATATAAAATAGGTCTGGAAGTGTATATATATATATACCATGGAGGTAGAAAGTCTCTGGGTTCCACCCCTAGTACCACCAAAAAAAAAAAAATTTTTTTTAATTAAGACGTGGCTTTTGATAAACTTAGTTTCCATAGCTAATTATTGAGCTCACCAAGGCAATTAACTGCTCTTCACAATTCAGTATGTTAAAATCCATAACAAAGATCTTTCTCATTGGTTCCCAAATCTTTGGCCTGCCTCATCTGTATTTAATCCCCTTCCCTGCACTCTGAAAATAGCCAAGGTTTTTTTTTTTTCCTTACATTTTTTCACTGTCCTTTCTTCTTGAACTCTCTTTTCTTCTTCTCTACTTTCCACACATAATTCAAAACATAGTTGAAGTCCTTCCTAAAATTTTTTCAAACTTTGGCCCTTATGATCTTTCTTTCTTTCTTTCTTTCTTTCTTTCTTTCTTTCTTTCTTTCTTTCTTTCTTCCCTTCCTTCCTTCCTTCCTTCCTTCTTTCTTTCATTCTTTCTTTCTTTCTTTTCTTTCTTTTTTCAGTACTGGGGATAGAACTCAGGGGCATTCTACCTCTGAACAACACCCCTAGCCCTATTTTTTATTCTTTATTTCAAAACAGGGTCTCACTGAGTTGCAAAGAGCCTCACTAAGTAGCTGAGACTGTTCACAAACCACGATTCTCCTGTCTCAGCCTCCCAAATGCTAGGATTACAAGCGTGCACCACCCACACCGGGCCAAGATCTCCTTTTCCTGAATTCCAACTATATCATGACTGTGCTGTTATTTTCTGTTTGTTGTTTTATGGACCACAATTATCTGTCATCTCAAATGTTAATTGGTCTTGGCAGAAATCATGGCGTACATGTAGAAAATGATCAGTATATAACACCATACGTGGATTTATATATATATATATGAAAGAAACTTATAAAAAAAAGTAAAATAAATTATATTTTTGCCTAGATTGAATGAAAGCAAAAACATGCTGAGTGTTCTCCAAAAGTCTGTCGTCATTTGAAAAGTCTGTGTATCTTTATTGCATAATTTAGGTAAACAGCATTTTTAAGGGTTTTTAAGAAAGAACACATGTCTGAGTTACTTTATTGAGCAGAAATCAAAACATTAGCATTGGAAGACACGCTCTTACATATATACCACTAAGAAAAAAAAAAAACAAAATGCCATTTAAACTGAAAAAAATTACCCATATCCCTTCATGACAGTGGAATCCAGCAGCTTCTCATCACTTGGGCATGTGATTTATCAGTTTTAGGCAATTTGCCAATGGCTCTTATCTCTTACTTGTGTTGACTAGGGAGTAAGAAGTAGTATTTGTAGGAGCATGCAAGGAATAACGCAGCTCAGATTAATCTACTTGTGGGTACTTCTCTTTTAAGCCTCTTTAAGTACTTGCTTATTACTTCGATGGGAAAAGTGGACCTTATTTATCCATGATTCATGTCTGCTCCAGTGACATATGTAGGCCCTACTTCTGTTTCCATGTCATTATGCTCACACAACTGTCTTTCATTTCTTTCCCGTCCCTGGAGATTTTGAGCTCAACATGTGCAATAAAATAATTCACCTAACACCACTGAGGTGAGGGCAACTGAATAGAAATGAAAAAACTTACAAATGGGCAACGATCTCATCTGAAACTGCTATGTCCATAGGTCGTAGCTAAATATTGGCAATTTTATATTGTTTAACCTAATAGGTCACGATGGCCATATTCCCCAAAGTGATTTAAGCACCATTTATATGACACAGCCTGATTTCAGAGACATTACTCTGCAAGGAAAAAAATGTATAAATCAGAATAAAAATTGATATTTTTCAATAAACTTCTGGGTAAAAGATATATATTTTTTCTGGGATAAAAAAAAAGCAGGTGAGGCTGATCATGGTAGCTGATGCCTTAGTCTCAGCACTTGGGAGGCTGAGACAGGGGCATTCAGGTTCAACGCCAGCCTCAGCAACTTAGCGATGCCCTACACAATGTCATGAGACCCTGTTTAATAAAAAAATAATTTTAAAGAGTTGGGGGTATAGCTTATAATTAGAATACCCCTGGGTAGAAGACATACACAAAAAATATTAGATGAGAATATTTTCACCAAATGTTTCAAAGATAAGTTAAAAGAAATATCTTCCATTCATTGCACAAACACTATGACAACATTTTGTCTCTTTTTTCCACCAAAGATACCACATAAGGTTTAGTATTAGAGTCAAATGTGTGACAGGCTTCTCTCTCCTACTGAATGGTAAGTACTTTAAGATCAGGGACCAGTTTCATGCCTTCATAGAGTCATAGACTGAATGATTGGGTCTAAAAATAGAAGGCAAATCATATAATCTCTACACTTAAGGTCATTAATATTATTTAGAAAGATGAAATCAGCTCGCATAGAACTATAGAATATTATATTCCAAGTACAACAAGATTTAACAACTAACAAGCATTGTTTCAAAGATGTTTACATGAAAGATACTGGATCTCAACCAAGCTCAGAAAGAAAGGACGTGGTTTGGGCAGATGCAGCCAAGATGAAAAGCAATATTTGACACTGAAAAAGTAACAAAAACAAAGAGAAAATGTAAACAAAAGAAACAGCTTGAGTTGGAAGAAGTCAATGAGGAAATTCCTATTTTACTCTTGTAAAAGAGTTTATGTTTAAAGTATGCTGCTTTTTGAATTATGACCACTTAAGAGACAGACAGACATATTTAATATTCACCCTAAATGTTGCCATTGCCATGAATTAAAATGCAAACTGTCAAGCTTAAATAAGTAACTCTGGTCTCTTGTACCACTTAACTCCTATTGACATGAAAAAAGAGTTCAACCTTCTCATCAGATGTGGATATAGTGTGACCAGATTTCAAATATATTATACTATGATGACTCCATGTTAAATCATTTTCCATTGACTCTTTATCCCCTCTTATTTCATTAAAAACTCCTTTACAAGTGAGTAGGTCAAGTTCTTTGAAGAACTGAATTAAGATTCCTAATGAAAGTATGATATCACCCTTATTTCCTGCATCCTAAATTGAGTGATATACTGAAACGATTCTGATAATTTGAGATCAATCTATCCACTGAGATTCCAGGTGTCCTTGCACAGGTGCAGGCTACAAGCAGCTACTTATATCTATGATAATTTTATTACTCTTTTTGCATAGGAACATATTGCTATCTCAAAGCTTGCTAGTTTTTCATTACTGCCTTATTATGATTAAGTCATGAAAATGATTTATATGCTGCATGTGTTCTAGTTTTCTTTCAAAGTTTGAATTTCAGTGTTAAATACTCTTACATATGTAGCTCTAAGTAAATTATTAATGTCTCTTGAACTGCAGTTTTGCAACTTATAAAACAAGGTGGTCGATAGTTGGATTATAATAGAATTTACTAAACTAATCCCCTATATTGGCAGACATTAAACTTGTTTACAATTTAGGCAGTTACAAACTGCTGAGACCAGTTTCTGCATGAAAGAGTTCTAAAGCAGCATCACTTACTCTAATGGTATGTATTTTTTATTTTAATAGACACTATCACATTATTTCTCCAAAAGATAGTAAAAATTATACCCTCCCAGAATAGATGTTATCTTATCTTTTTTAGTTTTACTTAGTTTGACAAAAAAACTTGAATTTTATTTTGCTTCTCACTGACTGCTATTGAAAATCAGCATTTTACATACTTATTGGTTATTTAATTTCTTTCTAAAATTTTGTGTTCATATTATGAACATATTTTTCTTTTACATATACTTTCATTGGTGCATTGTAATTATACATCATAGTGAGGTTTAAACATTCATACATGAGCACTTCGTGTGCTTCCTTGTGGATCTTACCTCATTCCGCCCACGTCCCATACATGTTAGTGAGATTGATAGTGATACCTTCATATATAGACTTAGCATTATTTGAACTGTTTTCTTCATCAATCTTTGTTTCCTTTCTACCTCCCTTCCCTAGTCCTCTTTCATTAATTCTTTTTCTCCTCCCCATACATGTCATTGATATTTTCATATCTGTACATATAGCATTATTTAAAATGTTACCTTTATTACGCCTCTATCCTCCTTGTTATAGTTAGATATAGAATGTTTCCTGAGGAGCTCATTTGTCACTGTTTGCAGTTGATGTTATTAAGTCATGAGAGTTGTAATTTCATCAGTGGATAAATCTGTCCATTACAATGTGAGAGCCAGCCCTTGATCTCTCCTATCTGCTTTAGTCACCAATGCCCTGAGATGTGCAGGCCCTGTGTGCACATAGACTGAGCCCAAAATCTCCAAAACCTGTGATCAAATAAACCTTCATTCCTCTAAACTGTGTGGTGAGTTCTTTTGGATTACAGCAATGAGAATGTTGACTGAGACATCCCTCCTCATTTCCCTAAACATCTTTTCTACTTTTTGGTTTAAAGTCTCTTTTGTTACCCAATTTCTTTCTAGCTTCCACATGAAAGAAGCCATATAACTAATGACTTGTCTCTTTCTTCATGTATCTGAAGTCATTTTTGTTTTCTATTTTCTCTCTACCTTCCACATTTAAGAGAAAACATATGACCCTTGACTTGATGTTGAACATATTTTTGTTATGATATATGTCTTTCCCACCACAATTAAATGAATATTATGCACTCTTTGTAGCAGATAGCAGATATTTCATAGCAGATAGCAAAAAAGCAGATACTGAGCAAATTAAATTTATCCTTAATCTTTTTCTAAGCATTGTCTCAAGTTCATGATCTCTTTGATATGGTGGCGATGAACTTTCCTATGTTAGAATATACTTCTGACAAAGTGAGAAACATTTTGCCCCATCTGTATTATAATCATTTATAATAATTTAAAGACAAATCCTTTATGGATAATGCAACAAGATGATGGGCCTTTGCATTTGGTAGAGTAAAGCACTTTCAGCCTGTGTGTGTTTTCTGTATCCCATCTCCTTACTTCTTTACCCAAAGAATGCAATGTCCCAACTGATGCTACAGCCCTAATTATCCTCTAGATGAATGGCTCTCAGGGGAAGCTCTCAGGGGAGTGGTCCATTTAAACTACTCAAAGGTCAAGTGTAACAACATTTTCACCCAAAAAAGTCACTCAGTCAAGGCAAGAGGAGAAAGTAAAATTATGTCTTTCAAGCTCAATACAGTGAAGAGAGGGACAAATTGGAGAAAGATCTGAAAATTGTGATCAAATAGAAGCAAGACAAAAAAGAAGTCCTTTCTGGGATGACTAATGGCAGCATTATCTTGGGTGACCTGCTCTAAACCTGTCACAGAAGTTTCTTTCACAAATTTCAGTGGAGAATACTACCTTGGCAAAATGGTATTTCTCCTTAGTGGCAAAATATGAATGACTTCTGTCAGAAAGGAGATTTTATTATTCCATTGCTGTTTATTTTTTACTCTAAGAAAAAAAAAAGAACATGTATATTCTTCAAGCCTTTTCATCATGGTAGAAAATAAAAGGCCAGTTTTAATTTGTGGTATCAATCATGTCAATAAGCATTTTTTTAAACGTCACAATGCCTTAAAATGAGCTTTGTAAATATTAAATAAGCCAAAAAAGATGTTCCAAGCTGAAAATTGGCTGGAAATTATCCAAGTCTAAACCTGATAATTCCACCATCTTTAATTTTCCTGGATATACTTTGCCTAAGGTCCTGGGAAAAAATTGGGGCAAAATCAGTATAGGAAATGTGTGGAATTCTTTATATACCATGGGCCAACATCCAAGAGAGATGACTCATACTTTGGCTTTCAAAAGACATCTCAGAAAAATCCTTCTACATCTAAAAGGTGGGACAGAAAGCCAACTTTTTCTCTCACTCAACAAGTGCAATCTAACTTTTTCCTAACGATGCATTTCGTTGCCAAATTTTTAAGTTCTCCACATACAGATAAAAAGAATTTCAAACTGGAACATGTCAAGTTTTGTTGATTTTTTAACTTCAATTAATAGAAATCATTAACATTTTGAGAGAATCTTAAAGTACACATTAAACAAAAACATCAATGCCTTTATTTATAAGGTAAAATTAAAATTCTTTAAAATGGACTTCGACTTCCTCAATAACTTGACCCCAGTCTACTCCTTTGACCTCTTGTGTGATAGCTTTGGACCAGGAACATGGACACAGTAGAGGTAAAAGCCCAGAGTACAGAAGGAATGAGGTGTTCAGGGAGAAGTACTAAATAAAGGGCAAGAAACAGACATGGTAGAAGGTATCCAGAAAGCACCAAAAGGTGAATAATCCCACAGTAATCAAAGGTTAGCCATGTAGAAATGACCCCTCCACCAAAAATGGGACAGTAGAGAGGTTTCAAAGTCACGGCTTAGAGATGCCAGAAACCGCATTAGGATACAGGCAGGCAGAAACTGGGACAAGGACATCTTGGACCCACAACAATATCACCATTAGGAAACGTGTATGTGTGTGTGTGTGTGTGTGTGTGTGTGTGTGTGGTACTAGGGGTGGAACCAGAGGCTTTCTACTTACGGGCTATACTCCCAGACCTATTTTTATATTTTATTTGGAAACAGGGTCTCACTAAATTGCTAAGATCCTCACTAAGTAGCTGAGGCTGGCTTCGAACCTGTGCGATCCTCCTGTCTCAGCCTCCCAAATGCTGGGATTACAAGCATGCGCCACCACGCCTATCTAGGAAACTTTTATGAAGGGTATGTAATATGAGCACTTGAAAGAGTGAGGCAGGAAGATTGTAGATTCAAAGCTAGTCTCAGCAAGTTAGTGAGACTCTCAGCAACCTAGTGAGATCCTATTTAAAAATAAAAATAAATCAAAAGGGCTAAGAGTGATGCTTGGAGGTAGAACACCCCCGGGTTCAATTCCCAGTACAAAAATTAAAAGCTCACTTCAAAATCACTTTGGCCCAGTACTTATAAATGAGAACAGATGAATTCCAGTAATTCACATCGTTGCATGGGTTCTAATTAACTTTGCAAACTACAATGCAAGGTGAAGAGCTAGAGATTAAGATAAAAATGAATATCTTGCATATTAAATGTGGTCAAGACAGAAAAACAGAGCTAAAAGCTGGTTGGCAATGTAGTATCTTGTGCCCCACCACCAGCTTACTGATTCAGAATCTGCATTTTAACACAATCTCCAGGTGAATTGTATGCACATGACAATTTAAACAATACTATATGCAGTCCAATTAAGCTGACCTTTGAGTGCAGTCAGAGCAGCCAACTCACCATCCCCAAAGCAGCTGATGTTCTCAGTCTGTCCTCTCAGCATAGCCCCATCCTGTTCTCTCCACCTAGAGTCCTGTGTCCTTTCTCTCCAAATATCTATCTCCCACCCTTCTTCAGAGGGCAAGTCATTCTCTACATCTTACAAGTCCTTCCACTCTGAATCCTCCATCCCCAAACTCAGTAACTCACGGTATTCCTTCAGGATCACTTACTGATGAAGAGTCACCTACTCCTTTGTGACACCGCCTCTCTTGCCAGTTTGTGCTATTGTTTCAGAATTCTCATTATGTTTTTGGTTAATTTTAGGAGACATCATATGAATGCTGCTTTGAAGTGGTTTCTTCATCGTGTGCCTGGATTCTCTGTAATTCATTTGTTAAACTAATTAAAGCAATAAAATAGAACTGAAGCCTTTCTGAAGCCTATAAATCTGCAGCTCAGAACCCAGTGAAGCGTACGTTACAATATATGAAGTTATTTACAGTTTTCAGACAGACAGCCTGACTAATATGTGAAGAGTACTCACAGAGAATTTATTTCAATTTACAAACTGTTTTTTATGCACTACGTACAAGTGATGTATAGCTAGAAACATGTGAAATGGAAACAGTTGGTATCTATCCATTCTAATCTTAAAGTGTCTCTATTTTATCTTAATTAGCTTCTTCTGCATCTTTAAGACAGTAAAAAATTAAGTTTATTAGTCTTGGTATTAATAAGTCTGGTAAAAGTCTTTTGCTACAGCAAATCAACATAAAAGTACATGATGAATTAAAACTGGTGATCTGTCAGGTGTTACCATATCCTACAAAATAATGCTTCATGTAATTAGCCTTTTCAATTCTTCTTTTAGACTCTACTTGACTCCCCTCACTCCCTACACACAAAAAAAGGATTCAATTAAGAATAATATAATTAGGGGGTTTAATAGTATTTTAGCAAATGTTTAATGTGATTTTTAAATCTAAATGATAATAAATCTGCTTATATTATAAGCATATACTATTATAAGCATTATTACATAATTTCAAATACCATTCAGTCACTCTACTCATTTTCACTTTTAGGCATATGATTGTTATGCTATTTGCATTTTCTATCCCATGTTTGTTCCTCTGCAGGCAAACACTTGACACATATAATGTCAAGCTAATTAATTTGGAGAATTTACATTTAGAAGATAAAAGTCAATGACTTGTGTTCTATTCAAATCTAAACAATGTAATTGCTACAGTTGACAAAATATATAAAATTTTCATGACTAAATTTGAAAAGAAAGTGAGAAAATGCAGAGAAAAAGAAATCTGATGGTTTTAAAAAAATCATTTTGGCCTGGCCAATCTTGAAAAACATTCTCCCTAATATATCAGGTGCCCTAAGGAAGTGGATTTCAGAACCAGAAACTTATGGACTGGCATCTAAGTGATCCATTATAAGTTATTCTATGGTTTTCTCATTCATTGAAAAGGAAGATAAAGGCTTAAATGACAACAGATTCTCAGGGACTTAAGATATTGCTCCTGTCCGATGCAAAATGATTTTTTAATTTATTGCTGATAAAAGTCCATCTAAACCTGTTTTGATATAGAGTAATATCTGTGAATAGAAGTAGAACTCTTGACATTCATCTGTTTGGACTCCTGGTTTTCAATACATGCCAGCTTTTCTTCTCCCAAGGACACTTTATAGTGACATCCTGCCTTCTGCTTGCTACTGCCTCCACTTTCTGATTACTACTCCCCTCAAGTTGTCTATAGTAAACTATTCAATTAGTTAATCAGAGCTGGAGGAGAAAAACGGCACTGAGTACTAGCTTTTCTTTGGCCTCAGTTTCCTTCCTCGTGACTCGAGGCAGTCAGGGTGGTGATCACCCATCACCCTCTCAGTGGTGTGCTGGAGCCAGCTTCTACCAGCTCTTGGGGTTCACTGTGCTTCTCTCTTCCCAACTCCAGGTCCCATGAAATGTGATGCTGCATCACGGCTTGAAACTGACCATGATGGAAATATTTAAATCAATGGAAAGTGGAAAATGCAACAGATCAGGCCTTTACACTCTTCTCATAGCGCTAGTTTGCCAACACACCACTGCTTCTAGCTCTGCTTATGAAAATATACCAAGTCCTAACAATGGCACGCAGTGGGGAAGTCTGAATTTCAGGTCACCACATTTCAAGCAACATTTTTTGAAATTCAGATTCTTGAGCAGGGATGAACCCAGTTCAAGAGAAAATGAGCTGATTAGCTGGTCCCATCATTTTTATAAATGAAAATAACAGAAGATTGGCTGTCAAGATCTAGATTTGGGCATAATCTTTACTGATAGCTGCTTTTCTTGTGGGCAACCTTCCTGCCACTCCCCATAAATCACAAAATAAAACAATGGTAGAAAATGTGCACCACTAAATTGTCTTTTCAGAGTTGCTTACCAGCTACCAGAATTACTATTGTAGTAATTATATGACCTACAAAACTTCTTCCCTAACTTGATTGTAGGAATTTCAAAAATGCAAATGCTAATCTTGTCTTAGTTTCAAGATAAAGCACAATAACAAAAGAATAGTAAAACACTCCAAATCTTATATATTGTATTTAGTAATTTTTTAATCGAATGCTTTCTAGCCATGGGAAAAAAAAAACATTTTAGCTATAAACTTTTCTCATGAAGTAGAAATCTTTTTGGACTGAAAATGCAGAAGTCAGACTTCACAGTTTACTGGCCATGGTACCTGTGACTGCATGTACTTTCCAACCCAGCCACCTGCACTGGGGGGAAGAATAATAAAATACTGCCCTCCCCCCCTCCTTAGGATTCTTGTTACATTTACAATAGCGGAGGAATGTTTATGAACTGTAGAAATACTCTGGGTAATGTGGTTTGTTGTTTGTGTTAATGGTTCACAGGGAAATGGAGAAGGAACAATTGTTTTTACTAAAACAAGCTGGCAATAAAAACAGGGCCTGCTATGAGTCAACAATATCCAAATGACAACAAACTGAATCTTTAAAGCTGATGTACAACCTGGCAACCGTCACACACACCACAGCTATGTGGAGCGATGGCACCAGTATGACTAAGGAGAGAGAAGACTTTTCAAAATATAGATGATTCCATAGTAAGCACGTCCCTAAAATAACATGACCACACAGGAAACATTCAAATAAATCATTCCTTTTCTTCCTTCTCCATTGTCCTGTTTCTAAGGAGAACAGGAAGACCTTGCTGATGTTGAAAGGAGGCTTGTGGCTGCCTAACACCCTACCCTCAGAGTCACCGAGAGCTCCCCTGTCGTGAGGCTGAAGTTCTGGGCAGGACTTGGCCAAGTGGTCCTGACATGAACTTAACTTACAGGGAACATGTCTCACCTAGAAGAATCCATTCCTCTGTCCCCCTGCAGCCTGCCTGCCCGCCTGCCTTCCCTCCTTCTTCCTTCTTTCCTTTCCCCTCCTTCCTTTCTTTCTTTGAACTCAGGGGCATACTACCTTCGAGCTAAATCCCCAGCCATTATTATTTTTATTTTATTTTTATTTTGAAACACGGTCTTGCTAAGTTGCTGAGGCTGGGCTTGAAACTGTGATACTCCTGTCTCGGCCTCCCGAGTACTGGGATTACATGTGCCACCACTCTAGACTATTTCTTCCTAGTTTTCAGACTTTCATTAATTCTGTCAAAACTATACTCACCAAATCTTTGGCCCTAAAAATGTTTTAAAGAATAAAATATTAGGAGAGGAATGGGAAGATGTTGGTCAAAGAGTATATAATTTCAGTTAGGCAGAATACGTTTTTTGAGACCTACTGCACAACATATGACTATAATTAATAATAATTTACTGAATACTTAAAATTGCTAAAAGTAGACTTTAAGTCACAAAAATACCTATTTGAGGTGATGCATGTGTTAGCTTGATTTAATTTTTCCACATTATATACATATGTCATAATAATGCATATCCCATAAATGTATACAATTATTTCTTTTTAAGTAAAAATAAATTAAAAATAATGTGTTACTGATTTTAAAAGATAAAACATTGCCCTACAAATATTTTTATCCAAATGAAAGACTTATTAGCCCAACTTAAATGAGTGATTTTATTAAAATATTTAAATTTTATATGTGTTAATGAATGCTATCATGTAAGTGCCTAGCATATTTTGACTATGATGTTAAGCGCTTTCAATTTAACATCTCATTTTATTATCATTTAAATTTATCTGACATTATTATTATTCTCTTCATTTAAAATATGAAGAAATAAAAGTTTAAGCTGAGCCTAAATTTCCCAAACCTTTTACTGAGTATTTTTAGAGGACCAAGCCTTAAACATTCTAAATTTACTGCATTTATGCAGTCGTTTTCATCTTTAGCACAAGTCTAAAGGGGTAGTTTTGATTAGCAGTCAAGTTAATTTTAGGTTTTTAAGCTTATAGTAAAAAAAAAATGTAGATTTCCAGTAATACTAGCAGACCAAACATGGCATATTTTAAGCATTTGTTTATTATTCATTATTTTTTCTTTCATTCAACAACTATGTACTATCAACTGCTCTACTCAGTGTGCTGGTGGAGACAAAGAAATAAAAGGTTCTTTTCCTCAGTCATCTAGGAAGATTTCAAAAAACATGTTCAATATCATCAGCAGTGGGGAAATTGTAAATCAAAACTATACTGAAATTCCATCTAATTTTAGTTAAAGTAGCAATCATGAAGAATTCAGAAAAAATAACTGCTAGGGAGGATATGGGGGAAAAAAGAGTGCTTGTACACTGTTGGTGGGATTGTAAATTAGTATGACCACTATGGCCATCAGCATAAAGGTGGCACACACTTGTAATCTCAGCATTCTGGAGGCTGAGACAGGAGGATTACAGTTTGCAGACAGCCTCAGCTACTTAGTGGAGCCTTTTGCAACTCAGTGAGACTCTGTTTCAAAAAATAAAGAATGAAAAATAGAGCTGAGGGTGTAGCTCGGAGGTAGAATGCCTCTGGGTTCTACCCCAAGTACCGCAAACAAAAAACAAAAACAAAAAAAAGAAATGGAACCATCACATGACCCAGCTATACTAATCCTTGTTATCTTTTCAAAAGAATTAAATTTAGAAAACTAGAGTAATACAATGTACACCCATATTTATAGAAGCACAATTCATAGTAGCCAAATTATGGAACCAACCTAGGTGTTTGTAATAGATGGATGGATAAAGAAAATGTGATACATAGGCACAGTGGAGTTTTACTCAGCCATAAAGAACAAAGCCAGGTCATTTGCAAAAAAAAATGGAGGGAACTAGAGAACATTATGCTGAGATCAGCCAGTCTCAGAAAGTTGAGGTCTGTATGATTTCCCTCATAGGTGCAAGCCAGAGAGAAAAAAATAGGAAAGAAAAGGAACTCCATGAAAATGAGGGGAAAAAAAACCCAGAAGCATAGCAAAAGGGAATCCGGGGAAGAGGATGGAGAGGAAAAAAAAGGGTTGAGGAAGAAAGCAGACCAATTGATAATATCTTTATATATGACGGTATCACTACCAAGCTCACTAGCATGTACAGAGAGGGAGGAGGGGCTGCCAGGGTGAGATGCAGAGGATGCAGAGGGAAACACGCCAAGGGAGATGGTGTGCCTACATAAATGTACCACCTATAATCTCACTATGATATATAATTACACTGCACCAATAAAACCCTACAGATAGATAGAAAAAAAGAACTGTTGGCTTCGTGATAATAAAAATTAGACTAACTCTTTGCTGATTCTCATTGCTTTCCAATGCACTATACATTATAAGCCCATACTTCTTATACCTAGGGAGATCTTCACCCATGCTCTCACACTTGGCATATCACTGCTTTGAGTCAATAGGGTGCAATTGATGCATGTAATAATAATAATAATTATTATTATTATTATTATTATTTAACATACTTCTCAATAAAAAAAAAAACAGTAGCTACTCAAATTCCCCTACCTTTTATTCTCCCACACTGTTACTCCTGGCTATTTGGAGACAACATGACTCATCTCTACATCCCATGGGTTTTGCAGTTTGGCAGATGTGGGCTTGAATCTTACCAGCTATGTTATCTTAAACAAGTGAGCTAACACCTCTGAGACTTCACTTTTAATTTTTAAAATGTGAAAATGCTTACTAAAATGATATTCTGAGCAGAGGCATTAAGGCTGATCACAGCCACAGGCCATTTACCTTCAGAGTAACTTTTATTTCATGTTCATTATTTGACAGTTGCTCCTCTGAAACACTCTGTTCCTCCTCTCAATTTCCTTTTTCCTCCTTATGCTAGGCATTCACCTTATTTCTTTCATTAGTCCTCTTCCCTTTTTCTTTTATTCTTTCTTTGAAACTTAACCTTTTCTCATTCTTCAACTAGCAACCTACTCCAACTGTCCCCTAAATCTGACTCCAACTCCACTCCTAGTTTGTGAATAACATGCTTGCAATTTCACTGAGATTGACTAATGGGTTCAGGGAATAATCTCAAGCATTGGGTTCAAACTTAAATAGATAGCCTGTTAAAGAAGTACTGAGTCTCTAAAAAATTCACTTAGGTTATTCATTCATTCAACAAATATTTCTCTGGTACCTATTATGTAAGAGACAGTGGAAGTCATTATAATGAATATAAACTCACCCCATTTCACGGATATGTAATACAGATCATAGAGGAAGAGACAGATGCTAAGTATATTATAAAAGTAAGTATATGGTTATAAACCATGGTAAATACTTAAAGCAAACGTTACATGGGTTGTGAGATAACCATGTTCTCATTTCCCAACAAGCCTGTGAATGTCTTAGCTACTCTTCCAGTCACAACAATGGAATGAATGGGAGGGTCACTGGGTGTAGCATAGGGCTAAGGAGAGTCCAAGCCTCTTTGTATTGATGAACCTTCAATCTCATTGATCTTATTCAACTATGGTAGACAAAAACATTAACATTATACTTCCTGTATGTTCTATCAGTAAAAATACTAATAAATATAAAACATGATATTTCTTCTTTCACAATAAAGACATATAGTTGCAAGGAAATGGATGGAACTGGAGAAAATTCCGCTAAGCGAGATTTGTCAGTAACAAAAAGTGAAAAGTCTGATGTTTTCCTTCATATGCAGAAGCTAGGGAGAAATTGGGACATAAGAGGGACTCCAAACAAAGGAAGAGAAATCTTACCTAAGAGAAGAAAGGCACCTAACTGAGGGAGATGGGAGTGGAAAAGAAGGAAAACCCTCAATGGCCATGATGTACACATACAAACTTATCAAAGCCAATCATTGTGCTGAACACAGGAAAGAGGGGATGGGGTGGGGACTGGGGGAGGGCTCAGTGAGTGCTGTCTGCTTGTATGTCTCTATCACCCTGAACTGCAGCAAGATGTATGATTACAATGCACCAGAAAAAAAAATCACGGGGACAATAATGTTCATTACAGATGAAAAGTTCAAAATAAGAGATGTAAAAATAAAATAAAATAAGAAATGTACTTTCTTTTAGCTTCAGAGTAGATCGCTCATGACATGTTATTTATATCTCTTTAGTAATGATTTTAAAGTTTTTACTTTATAAAAATAAATTTATGAAAAATTATAAAGTGAACAGTTTAATTTTACATATAAAATGCACTCAGAGTTTGAAAGTATTAATAAACATTTATTAGGGTATAATTTCTTTTAAATTAAGCATGCATCTTTTATGAATTATTCCTAGCAATAACAATAAAAACAAGCAATCTAAATATGAATGTGAGGGTATCTCTCTAATGAATATATAAAAATTCAGAACAATTAGTAGATGGCTGTATAATAGAATAATCCGGCTGGGTCTCAAGACCCATGTCATTCTATGTGAAGCATTTTCATTTTTCAAACTCTATTTAATGAAAATAGTATAATCACTTTCATTTAGAAAAATAGAAACTGCAGAATATGTGGGTACACATTGAGGATTTAAAAATTAAATGTATGCCCATCAGCTTCTAGCTGTCCTCCACACTATTTTTTTTATGGTTCCAATAATAGGGCACAGTAAAAAACCATGGCCCACTGCTTTCATCCCCACAATGTCCCTCCAAGCCAAGCCATACGAGTGACACCACTGGGTGCTCCTAGAAGCTTTGTCTGCTGCTGGTTAGTTTGGAGTGTTTGCACCTTGCCCAAACAAGTTGGTTTAGTTTTTCCCCCCTTAACTTTTACTAAAGTGTAACATTCATACTGAAAATTATATGGATTATAAGTGCCATCTTGGTGAATTTTCTTAAATTAAACATATCCATGCAATCAGAAGCCAGATTTTTTAAAAAGCAGAATAATTACAAACCCAGAAACCTCATGCTCACTTCAAGTGGTTCCAAGGGTAACCTCTGTCCTGTATTAGGAGGGCCTGTTCCAAAAGCTAAAGAATTGAATCATAGAGTACATATAGTTTTGTGTCTGTCTTCTTTTATTCAGTATTATGTTTGTGTTATTTGCACATTTGCTGCATCTATTTTAGGTTCCTCTTTCTTCATTGCTGCCCAATTAACTTATCCCCTCCAATTTACTTTTTCGATACTAGGAATTGAACCCAGGGTCATTCATTATTTTACTTAGGAGCTAAACCCCCAGCCCTATTTTATTTTTATTTTGAAACAGGGTCTCACTAATTTGCCGAGGCTATTCTTGAAGCTGTGATTCTCCTGTCTCAGATGCTTCCAAGTACTAGGATTGCAGACATGTGCCACCAAATCTGTCTTCCCTTCCACTTTTGATGAATATTTTGTTTTGTTTTGTCTTAGGTCATTATGAACAATGCTTTCTAATAACATGCTTGTATATGTCTCTGGTTACTATATGATATGTCTTCATTTCTGTTGGGTGTGGCACTTCTGGAGATATATATATATATATATATATATATATATATATATACATACATACATATATATTCAACTGTTCAACTTTGTTAGAAATTGTAAACTGTTTTCTAAATTTGTACTTATTTTATCTCTACTGACTAAGTATTAGAGTTTGAATCACTCTAAATCAGTGCTTCTTAATTGAATATTATTTTGCAAATGTTTAGGGTATATTCAGCAATGCCTGGAGTCATTTTTGCTCTTTACAAATGTAGGAGGATGCTACTGGAACCCTCAAGGTAGACTCCAACAATGCTTCTCAACACTCTACAGTTTACTGGACATCCCTCACAAGAAATAATTATATGACTTAAAAGGTTAATAGTGTTGAGTTTGAGAAGCCTTGCTCTAAATCCTCACCAAACCTGGGTAAATAATCTTTGCATTTAGTCATTCTAAAAGGCATATAATTATTTTATTGCACTATGGTTTTAATTTATATTTTCCTAACAACTAAGTAGAGTCTTTTTAAATCCTGACACTTGACTCTTAGGTAGCTCTCCAAGCTAATGACTCCAAATCCCCATTATAAACTAGCCACAACCTCTTTCTTTGTTCAGTCTTTGACCAGAGAGCACAAATTCTGGGAGCAGGTAGACCAGCTTTTCATTCTAAACTTTTCTACCAGCTGAGTTCAGTAGCACGCTGATAATCCCAGCTATTGGGAGGCTGAGGAAGGGGGACTGCAAATTCCAGGCCAGCCTTAGAAACTTAGAAAGATTCTGTCCTATAATAAAAAAAAAAAAAGGAGCTGGGCATTCAGGAGGCGGAGGATGCCAGTTCGCGGACAGCCTCAGCTACTTAGCGAGGCCCTTCTCAACTCAGTGAGATCCTGTTTCAAATATAAAAAAAAAAAAGTCTAAAAACAATATAGGACTTGGGGTATAGCTCAGAGGTATAATGCCCCTGGGTTCCATCCTCAGTCACGCACACACACACAAAAGTAAAAATCTGGGGTTGTGGTCAGTTGTAGAACACTCTGGGTTTAATCCCCAGTACTGCTAAACTTATAAACAAACAAAAAAAATTTTCTACCTAGCCAAGTTACTTAACCTCACTATGGGGATACTAAGACCCACATCCTAGTGTTACTCTTATGATTAGATATAATGGGAACAAGATTCCTGGCCTATAGTAAATGCACAGTGGTTATTACTGCCTCAGACTAGAAGGGCAAACAGTACAAGGAAATCAGACTAGAAAGACCACTGGATTGAGACAAGATTGGTGTTCTATTCTTGACTCTAGCACTAACTAGCTCTGAGAACTTGGTCAAAACACTCAATGTAAGAGGTTTTTTTTTAATTTATCTGTGAAACAAGAGAGGTATACTTCATATAAGTTCTTTCCAACTTGATTATTCTGTAATTCTATCAATATGACAAAGTCTCAACCATCAATAAGTTCAGAATAAGAAATTTTTAAAAAAATAAGAAAAGCTTATTCTGGCTGAAAATATCAAGACCCCTTTCCCGAGGCATTTGAACTAGGGCTTGAAGCACGGACAAAGACAGAAAGAGTTTAGACAGGAGACAGGAGACGAGAAGAGGTGCTGAACAAGAGGAAGCAAAGTAGATAGAAGCACAGAGAGGTCCAGGGATCAGTGAGTCCTCCAGAATGGCTTGAGCACAGGTGTGGTGAAACAGGAAGAGAAGAGGAAGGTGCAGAGGAGGTGAGAAGTGTCTAGGAGTGCCACAGGATCAGAATTTTTTTTTTTTTTTTTTGAAATGAAGGGGGTCACTGCAAACAACAAAAGTAAGGAAAACATGACAAAGCCTTAGAGACTCCTTGGCTAGCTCCATAACAAAGGAGCTGTGGACAGGGAGCCAGAGATTAGAAACCACATTTGCAAAACATCCTAAGATTTTAGTGAGAGGGCAAAAGGCTTTGACGTAAAGAGATACAAAGGAAGAGCAGAAAAAATAAATTTTCTAAGGCAATAATTGAAAGGACTTGACAGTTGTTTTGTTATGGAAGACAAGAAGTGGAGAGACATCAGATCTGAGACTTCAAGTCTAAATGACAAGAGGATTAGAAGTACAGGGAAATGTTTTACACTTCCTTTAGCAGCTATCAACAAAGAGGCTCAAAGCACCCAGCCTGAGCTGTTCCTCTACGCAGTATTTTTATAACAACAATTTTCTGGAGTCTTTGATATGTATACACATGTGTGTGTGTTTGTGTGTGTGTGTGTATATATATATATATATATATATATATATTATCATAAAGAAAAGTTCACTTAGGGAATCCTAAATATTATGTCTTTGTTTTAAATATTTACATTAAAAATAAATGTAAGGTTCTGGGAAATCTTATTGTTATCTCATGAATGTATGTGTCTGTACATTTCTGTGTGTGTGTGTATGTGTGTATATACTATTAAATCAAATCGTGTGTGTGTGTGTGTGTGTGTGTGTGTGTGTGTGTGTGTACTGGGGATGGAACTCAGAGGCATTCTATCTCTGAGCTATACCCCCAGCCCTATTTTTTATTGTTTATTTTGAAAGAGAGTCTCACTGAGTTGCAAAGGGCCTAAATAAGTAGCTGAGTCTGGCCGTGAACCCGGATCATCCTATCTCAGCCTCCCAAATGCTGGGATTACAAGCGTGCACCACCACACCCTGCTTGTGTACTATTAAACTATTAATAATAATTATGCACTTATGGGACACTGGCATTTCAAAGGACAGTGTTTGGAAAGATATTCACGCATGTGCTTTAGAATCTGTTCTCATAGCATCTGGAGTTATTATCATAAATTTCTTTGGATAGTATCAGACATCAGAAGGTCCTCAGGTAGAATTTCTAAGAGATGGGAAGAAATGTAAAATATTACTTAAGATAGAGTTAAGATCTTAAAATGTCAATTTAGGAATCTCTTAACAGAAAACATAGCTGAGATTATGATAAGAGGTGTTTTAGCCAGAGACTGGCGAAGTAAAGGAGAAGTGGAAGCAACAGAGTGCACTTTAAAGGCTAATGAATAGAAGACAGATTAAATTGTAACTTGATGGAGTTAAAAAAATAAAGGCAAAATTATCTTAGAAGGAAAATCTTCAAGTAACTCAGTAAATTATAAAAATACCAATTAAACATTCTAATCTGAGTCTTAAACATAAAATTTTAGACTCTTCCCCAAGAATCCCAATCATTATGATATTTCATTGTCTGTTTTTTTTACTAGCTTTTTCTTGGTGACATATTATATAGAACTTCTTTGAACAGCTTTTAATCAGGTTATTGGTTATTATTATTATTATTATTATTATTATTATTACTAGCAGCTACTAAGTTATAGGAGTTCTAAATATACTTTAGATATTATTTTAGTATATTTCCTGTTTCTTTAACAAAATATATGAGACCAGGTAATTTATTTTTTTTTTTTTAAAGCAGTATGTTTAACTTAAGGTTCTGGAATCTGGCAAGTCCAAGAGAAAGAAGCTGGCATCTCTACAACATCTGATAAGGACCCATTTTTTTATAATAACATGATAGATGGTATTATAGTAAGATAAAGACAGCATGCTAACTTGGGTGTGCTTTTCTCCCCTTATAAAGTCGTCAGATTTATCAAGAATCCTATTCTTTAAGAGAAAAACACAAAATAAATATTCCTCTTGAGAGCTTAAGATTACCATCTGCCCAGATTGATACCCTTTGCTCTAAGATGGCCTTAAATGCCCTAATGTTTAGCAGATATAGGTAGAATGCCTTAAAATAGAATCCCAGTTGGCATAAACATTAGTTTTGTTTTTATTTTTTTGTTGTTGTTGCTTTGGTTTGGTTTCATGGTACTGGGGGTTAAACCCAGGAACATCCTACCTTTGAGCTAAACCCTCAGCCCGTTTTTGCTTGAAATAAGGTCTCAATACATTGCTGAGAGTCTCACAATCGCGACTTGCTGAGACTGTCCCAAGCCTGCAATCCTCCTGTCTCAGCTTCTCAAGTACTGGGATTACAAGCATATATCACTGTGTGCGGCTAACCATTAGTTTTCTGAATATATATAGCAAATTAATCTCACGTAAGAAATAGTAGGTATTTGGATGTACCGCCATGGGGAAGAGGGAGGGGGTGGGGGGACCAGCAGGGAATGGGAAGGAGCAACATCATATCATTACCCAGACGTCTAAATGAGCGGGGAAAGAGAAATTAAATGCAAGCTAGGGCCCTTCGTGCTCAGTGTTAACATGGCTTTCATTAAATGGAGGAGGGAAGCTAAGTTGCCAACTGAGCTAGTAGGGTGAGAGGGAAACAATGTGTTCATAGGTAGAGAAAAAACAAAGCAAAACAAGTGGTCCCAGTTATGCACACTGATCAGAACTACTCAACTTTAGCAGTTCCACTTCCACATCAACTTGTCTAAGAGTTGAAATGGAAGACTCAGTAAGAATTTTTATATTACTTTTAGCCTGGTACAGCTGTTTAGCTCTCAGGATATAGTCAGAAAGTAGTTTTCATTTTTGAATTAGCATCAATTTGGGGTATATTATTATTAAAGCAAGAATCATGAGCTAATGAAATGCATTTCAAACAAACTGTGTCTTTACCACTCTGTGCCGCATGAGATATATTGCTTTTAGTAAAGATTTCTAAATACTTGCTTCTTAAAAGAAAGAAAATGGTCTTCTAAGGAGATTATGTTGTTTGTCTAACAGAACGTGGGATCTGTTTTCTCTTTAAACAAATTCTTAGTATGGTATCTCATTATTTTTTCAATATTTAATTTTAATAAATTAAACTATTTTACAATAGCAAAACATGGAATCAAATGGTACAAAAGAATGAACTCAATTACTTGAAAATTTTAAAGGTGAATGTTTAGCATTTTAGATATTAGAAAATTTATGAAAACCAATGCCTAAAAGTATAGCTTAATAAGATGAATTCTGTCAAATCGTATTTTAATCATTTCCACTAATAAACTTATAACAAAATCTAGTGCTAGTCTTGCATATCCTAGAAGCCAGATCTTCCTAGGAAAATGTTGTTTATGTTATGATAGCTACAAATCTCTTCTGTTTAGAAACACTTGCAAAGCAACTGCCCGGACTTGATCTTTCCTTTCCCTTCTCTTTCTTGTCTTCTTCTGAAACAGTACTTCATGTCCTAAGACCCCTAGCATGTGCATTGTATGTGATCTGTCAAACCTCTGCTTGTCTAGTCATCACAGTAACATAGGGCAATCATGATTTGCTTTGGCTCAGATTTTTCTCCCCTCTCCACCACAAAAAGAGAAAATGTTCATGGAAATCATAAATATCAAATAATTCTGAGTAGAGAAAAAGTTGCTTTAGGAAATTCAAATCATTTTCTTGGCTGGAGAGAATGGGCCAGGCCTCAAAAAAGAACCATGTGGCTGGCATGGCCTCTGCATTGAGGTTTTCTAACATGATCTGGTATGAAGATAAAAGCTTCCAATGACAAGTCATGTAATCTGTTCTTAACGTAGTTACTATTAAATGTGCTTCTTGTGATTCTTTAAGCCTTGATATTATTACCCATGAAATAGGGTCCCATATGGTTTCATTTCTATTTCTCAAGGACAGCGTGCAAACAAAATAGTATAACAGATGTACAAAAATTTAAAAAAAGAAAAACTCTTGGTACAAGATTCTACACAACTGTGAACAATCATTATTCAAATGGCATTAATTGTAGATTTTGAACTGTCTACTTTCTGCTCCTTATGAGTTTAAGAGCAATCCTTTAAAAATAAAATCTCTGGACAAAAACGAAGAAAAAGGCCCAAGAGCTAGCTAGGTAGCACGCTGGCAATGCTGCCCGCGCAGACACCTGGGTGTGAGAATCCACACATAACTTCCATCTGTTAGCTCTTAATTTACTCTCAGCTGTTTCAATAATGTGACATTGTTCATTGTTTCTCAATCTTTTCAAAATATTTCTTTTTCCTCTTTTTAAACTCACACTCACAGTTAGACAAGAAAACACTATTCTCTCAAAGAGGCAACTTTATTTGCCTAGCTTTTCTGAGAGGAGATGAAAATGTTAACTGTGGAAAAATTTCTTGGGATTAGATTATCTTCTAGATAATATAAATAAGAAAAGAAATGATTAAAGGAAGAAAAAACTGAAGGGAAATGCATTTCAGAAAAATAAGGAGGTATATTTGGGAAAATTTAGGACAAAAAAACTTAGTGTTTCTTTAAAATATTACCTTCTAGGGATTTTTTTTTTTTTTTTTTTTTTTGCAGTACTGGGGATGGAACCCAGGAGCATTCAACCTCCAAGCTGTACTTCAGGTCCTAATTTTTAGTCTTTATTTTGAAACAGGGTCTCACTGAGTTGCAAAGGGCCTCACTAAGTAGTTGAGGCTGCCCACGAACCATGATCCTCCTGTCTCAGCCTCCAGAATGCTGGGATTACAGCATGTGCCACCATGCCCGGCCCTTCTAGGGATGTTAATAGGCACTATTTGTAAATAGAATAAATTGTGAGAGGTTTTAAAGCAAATAAACTTGTTTTACTAAAGAACTTCGAATATGCTTTATAAATCCCTAAGAGGGAATAGGAATAACAAGCAACTTTAACCAAGCTTATGTGATGCTTCTGTTCAGAGTATCTCAGGGAGATGATGTCCTATGACAAAATGACATTTTGGAAATGCGGAGGGGTTCAGCTCATTGGATTTTACCAGTTTTAACACGAAGCCTCATGGGTGACAGCACATGGTTACAAGATACACACTTAGCTCCTTAGCTCTAACCAAACTTGAGCCACACATTGCTCCTCCCATGGAAGCTCAGCTCTGTGCTGGCCATTTAGGAATTCTTCCCAGTCTTGAAACTTCCCTAAACACGTCATGCGCTTTCGATCTCTCAAATCTTTGGCCATGCTCTACCATCTTCTTGATGTTCTTTACTTCTTCCCAAATCCGAATCATCCTCAAAGGCTCCCCGTAAGCGTTCCACTCTCTTCCATGGCTACAAGTTCTGTATGCCTCTCCTTAGGGCTGCAGCTGTCACATACAAACTAGAAAACTAGAGCTGATGCCTAGGACTCACCAGAAAATCTGATATGATAGATTTGAAATATCACCTAGGGATTCCGATTTTAAGAAATTCCCCAGTGACCGTAGGACACAACCACTGTAGAGAAACATTGCTTTGGAGTTCATGGCAGTTTCTGTGTTAGTAGACCTGTATCTTACAAAAGTGTTTTGACAATTTTTAGAGGAGAAAACTGGACCCTCTTCATATTCAGAGAATATGAATCTAACAGAGATTTTTTTAATGAAAAGAAATAAAAAAAATGTGGGCTTGCATTTCCAATAATAAAAGAAAATTAATATGTGGGCTTGCATTTCCAATAATAATGCTGGCTATTAAAGTATTTTCCCAGCTGGAAATAGTGGTACATATCTGTAATCCCAGTACCTGCAAGGATAGAAGGTTTGAGATAGCCTCAGCAAGTAGGAGACTCTCATAAATCTAGCAAGATCTTGTTTCAAAATAAAAATAAGATAGGGCTGGGGGTATAATTCAGAGGTAGAATGCCCCTGATTTCAATCCATAGTAACACCACACACACACACACACACACACACACACACACACACACACACTCCATATTAGTTCACTCTTCCTATCTAGTATTAATTACATATTAATTTTCTCATTAAGAAAAGGGATCCCAAATCTATGGATCAGCATAAACTGGAGAGCTTATAGAAGTGTGATAAAGATTTATAC
Source organism: Muscardinus avellanarius (assembly GCF_963383645.1). Classification (NCBI taxonomy): domain Eukaryota; kingdom Metazoa; phylum Chordata; class Mammalia; order Rodentia; family Gliridae; genus Muscardinus; species Muscardinus avellanarius. The sequence continues at coordinate 54,197,531 of NC_137787.1, read as the reverse complement.
CTTATAATACTTGCGAAAGCTTGTTTTGTTTGTATCTTGCTTTGTTTTATAAGGCACTAACAAGCATTCATTTTGTGATTCATTAATTCAAAAGAAAGGTTACATAACTTGTAGCTTTTTACAAAAACATTTACTTATTATAATGGTGTTTTAGAGTGTTTGATAATAACAAAAACATTATTATATACCCAGTTCATAAAGAATAAATAATTTGTAAAAGATAATAAACCCCAATCCCAAGAGAATAAACTTTGTGATTGTGAGTCAAATAGAAAACCAAGGGGGCTTTATATTATTATTCCTATTTACAATGCTTCCTTTTTGTGTCATAGTATTAGTAGAATTGGAATTAAGCTGCCTTAAATTATATAATAAATTATATTCAGCTTCTATCCTCAAGTGTGCTAGCATGTCACAAAATCATTTATCTAATAGAAACTGGGAAATATGGGCAGTCACCATCAATATAATAGCTTGTGTTTTAGGCAATTAGGTGAGACCTTTCTAAACCTTACTTATTAACTAGGAATTTCAGGCAGGCTGTGTCCCTGGAGTCAAGTGAGCCACACAGAGTCACAAACCAAATGGCAGTCATCTGGACACTACTACTCCATTAATATTCTTTATTTAATATTCTTGCTGATCACTCAAACAATCTTACGGTAGGAAAGATTTGAATTATATGCTGTCTTTTCACCGGCTGAATGAACAATAAAGGATAAAAGAAAAGAATAATCAGGAAAAGTATAAGAGCCTTCAGGACAGAATGAAAGCATTAATTGACCCAATCATATGTACTTTCCTATACTCAGACCTCTTGGTATAATGCCCTCCTACACCAGCTCTGGGCATAGCCATGTGACTTTTTAAATTTTCCCAATGGTATAATATCAATGTGACTCAATCATACTCAAATAGAGGCTGGAAGATGTGTTTCCACATCTGTCTTTTTCCTACATTTATGGTGAGAAACTGTCCAGGTTAGCCTGCTTGGTAGCCTCATTGAGAAATACAGGGAAGAAAGCTAAGTAATGGAAGAAAGAACCCCTTTACCCACAGCCCACAACAAACCCACCATCTGACCCCAGGTGCGTGAGAGTCACAAAGAGGTTAAGCAAGCCCTTCAAGATTAGCAGAACCACTCATCCCACCCATCGACTCATGGAATTTTAAGCCAGTGTATTTGGGGCCTATTTATTAATAGCAGTAGCTGATACAGTTGGTTTCAGTGTTTAATGAGCTGTCCTGTGAAAGAATTTGGATCCTCTTTATCCCAGTCCCATTCAGAGAAAAAAAAAAAAGTCATATTGATAAGAAGATAGATTTCAATTTAAGAAAGTATTTTCTAACAAATCTAAGTTGTCCAAATGTGGAATGGGGTACCGGATTCCTTGATACTGGAATAATTCGAGTTGAGGCTAACACAAATGCATTTTTGCATTTAAAAATTACCTTGTTGAATCCGGTTGTGCTGGTGAGTGCCTGTAATCTGAGTAAGTAGGAGGCTGAGACAGAAGGATCCCATGTTCAAGCCAGCCTCAGCAACTTAGCAAGATCTTCAGCAACTTAGCAAGACCCTGTCTCAAAAAAAAAAAAAAAAATTGGCTAGGGGTGTAACTCAGAAGTAGAATGCTCATTAATTCAATCCCCAGTACAATGCACAAGAAAACTAGTATAATGTAAGCTGAGGGCATAACTCAATGGTAGAGCACTTTCGGCACTGTGTTCAATTCCCAGCACTGTAAAAAAAGGAAGGGGAAACAAAATACAATAATGCAATGTGTAATCACCCATTTTCTATAAGATTATATAAGCATGCATACTGGAAAATTTACATTATAATGGAAAATTTACATTATAATGAAAAATTTACATTATAATGGAAATTTTACATTATTATATATTCCCTTAATCCTATAAAATATATACAAGTAATCAGTACAGAAGTGTTGTAGAGCATTTCTTGTCTCGTTCTGTAATAAATATTTAAAAAGAAGAACATAAGTCCCCATTATATTCCTCTTGGATAAAGCTGCCAGAACACTCAGCAAAGCTTTTCTAGCCAGCATTCACCCTGAAAATAGAGAGGACCACGATGCAGACCTAAGAAAACAAATTATTTATTCTGTCATTCATTTATGTCAAGGGTCACTAGCTAGCAGCCTGCAGCTGGCTTTTGTTTAGTCTTTCAGTGTTTTTACAATTGAGAAAGTAAATGCCTTTCGTTTCTGATCACCACAGTTCCCCGTACATCTACTTCACATATTTACAGTACCAAACTGATATTAAAGTTTGAAGACTTGGGTAAATGCTTACTTGTGAAATGTGCTGTCCTAAAAGTTAGAAGAAAAACAAAGATGAATTAAATATTGATTCTAGCCTCAGGAATCTTACAGTTTTTTGGGGGGAAGAGGTGATCCCCTTGCTCAAGTAATTACAATAGAATGGAAGGAGACGTGCAGTAAAAGATGCAGATAAAAATGCCATAGGAGCGTATAGTTAGAACAATTGAGTGCAGCAGCTGGACTGAGCCATGAATGCTAAATTAGTGGGCCTAGAAGTTAGCCAGAGTCTCCTTTTGCTGTCTTTATGTTGTTTCACAGAAATATCACTGTTGAACTAGATGCATTTATAACCTTCTTTTTTTTTTTTTTGTGGTACTGGGGTTCCTGGAAACCCTTCTACTTCTGGGCTACACTCCCAGACCTATCTTTTATACTTTTTTGATATAGCCACGCAGCTGGCTTCGAACCTGTGCGATCCTCCTGTCTCTGCCTCCCAAGCCCGGGGAATACAAGTGTGCGCCACCATGCCTGGCTGTAACCTTCTTTAGAGAGCTCTCACAAACCAGTGAGCTCGGATTATTCTGTCCTTACAGTCATCCCAATTTTTATTGGATGATGCAATTTAAAAGTGATCTGACCTAGTGAGATTTTTTTCCTTTCTCAACTAAGACTCACAAAACTACCAGTTTTTTATGTTGATGACTCCACCCTTCTTTCATTACCTTTGATATTTAATCAATTTGTTCCAAACTCTTTGATCCTTAAAAGAGTCAAATTAAATACTAATATTTTTAAAGCTGAAATGATTTGGGGGGAAAAAGCCTATAATTTCTCATGCCTATAAAGATCTGGTTAATAAATATATAACTAATGCTTAAATATATGTTTTTAAACACTCTTCTGAAAATACCATTTAAAATACCAAAATCTAAGCCGAACGTGGTGGTGCATGCTTGTAATACCAGCACTCGGGAGGCTGAGACTGGAGAATCACGGTTTGTGGACAGCCTCGGCCACTTAGTGAGGCCCTCCACAATTTAGTGAGACCCTGTTTCAAAATAAAGAATAAAAAATAGGGCAGGGGATATAGCTTGGAGGATGAATGTCCTGGGTTTCATCCCCAGACCTGCAAAAAAAATAGATAAAAAATAAAATACCAAAATCTAGCCAGGCATGATGGCACATGTTTGTAATCCCAGCATTTTGGAAGCTGAGACAGGAGGATCATGGTTTTCAGACAGTCTCAGCTACTTATTAAGGCCCTCTGCAACTCAGTGAGACCCTGTTTTAAAATAAAGAATGAAAAATAGGGCAGGGGGTATAGCTTACAGGTAGAATGCCCCTGGGTTCCATCCTCAGTACTGCATATATATATATATATATATATATATATATTAAAATTAAAAAAAAATAAAACACCAAAATCTGGAATCACCAAAAACATAAGCGGGAACACCACCTTGACTCTAAATTAATGCTTCTTCATAACAAAAAGTATGACTTTGATGGAGTCTGTTTGGATGCTACAATAACAATCTGGAAGTATCATCACCGGTCCCTTCAGATGCACTGTGACTGGCCCCATCCACTTACATCAGCTCCAGTGCAGGAAGTGTTGGATTCTCCTCAATTAGAGCTCATGTCCAAGTGACCGTAATCAAATACATAAATAAACTGAAGCTTTCCCATGAGAACCAACTGTCAAAACTATGTCATCTCCAGTCACAGAACTGAAGAAACTCGGTATATAAATACCGTAGACTTCTTTAAAGCTACTCTGTCTCTACAAAGCTACAGATTATCTTTCAAATAAGTATTTACCAGTATGACTTTTTTTCATCCACTATGTGTAAAAAGCTGATTCCTCTAAATACAAAAATTTACAGATAATATAAAAACCATTAAATCAATCGTTTTACTTGATGATTTCTTCATTTCAGACATTCCAAATTTTTTAAAAGTTATTTCTAAATCATATCAATGCCCAAGATAAGGGCAAAAATAACCATACTGCTCTAGCTTAGACAATGAGATTTGTATACCTCTTAAGTAAGAGACACATGTCCCTGCTTCAATCTGCTCCCTATTACTGGCTCCATACCCATAATCATTAAGTGTGAATTTAATGCCTTTTCAAGGATTTTCCCTGAATATTTCATGCTGATAACTTGCACACAAATACACAATACAATTAAAAGTAGTTCTTAGCTGGGTGTGGTGGTGTACACTTGTAATCCCAGCATTTGAGAGGCTGAGACAGGAGGATCATGGTTTGCAAACAGCCTCGGCTACTTAGTGAGGCCCTTTGCAACTCAGTGAATAAAAAATAGGCCTGGGAGTGTAGCCTGGAGGTAGAATGTCCCTGGGTTCCATTCTCCATCCAGCAAAAGAAAGTAGTTCTTAATATGAATATTAATACCTGCTGCTGGTGTCACTAATGGTGGCACATTAATTGGAGACAATGATTACACCCTACAAGGTCTATAATTTTTAATATATAATAGATATTTACAACAAATATTTAACATATTTTACAATGTTCCTCTATAAAGTATGAATCCTAAGGCTTGAAATTAGAATTCAGATACAATAACAGGCTACTAACCATCCCCATTAGGCCCACAAACAAAATTAGGATCTTTTTCTAGTCTCTTATTCCATCCTACTGCTTTTATACATGTCTATGTGAAAAGAATATGTCTGCCAAAAACACACTCAGAATTCCACTGCTAAGAGATACTTGTAAAAATAAAACTTTGAAAACACATAAAGAGAAGAAACAGCATGTTCTAAATGCCATGGACATCCCAACATGATTCTCATTCGTCTTGGGCCCTGGCAGCCGTGCACTTTAGTGTCTCAGATCTCAGATGACTAGACCAGTTCTCAATGTTGTGGCTGATAAAGAACTATTTGCATAGCTTGATTTTGCTTGTAACTTTTTTATGTTACTTCTAATGGAAAATCACTACAAAAATAACCCATCCACTTTTTAACATTGAAAGTGGTTCAAAAGGTTTTTGGTTCCAAAGAACACTAAATAAAGTTTAACCTGTAAAGATGATTTCAACTTATTTTTAATTTACTTTTTTACTATCTTCTTCTAAAAATGATTTAAATCAACAAGTGGAAAAGATGCATATAAAATACAACTTAAAAATGAAATATCAAATAAAATAGAAGATCATTATACCAAAGCCCCAGAATTGAAATCTTTGCTGCAAGAAGATTTAGATAAGAAATAATTTTTATAGGTGAATTATTTTTAGGACAAACAGATTTTTCTTGTTATCATGATCTCAGGTTGGTTTATCATGTAGGAATAAAGTTTACTTAGCAATACAAGTATGCAGCAAGATGAAAATGTCTTTATTGATTGTTTTACTGCAGTTACATGAGAGTCCTTAATTTGAATATGTTATTTCATGTAATATTAAAATGTAAACCAATGACTTATTTATGATAGAGATAAATTATTATACTTGCCAAAGATAAAAGTTCTCTGGTAATACAGAAAAATAAGTTTTTAAGAACCTGAAGTTGCGAAGCATGATGGCACATGTACTTGAGAGTCTGTAACAGGAGGATCACAGGTCCAAAGCCAGCCTGGGCAAGTTAGCAAGGCTCTCAGTAACTTAGTATGACCTTGGTTCCAAATAAAAATTTAAAAATATAGGGCTTTGGGTGTAGTGTAGCTTGGTGGTAGAATGCCTCTGCAGTCAATCCCCAGTACTAAAAAAAAAAAAATTAAAAAATTAAAAAGAGCCAGAAGTCTTGTTTTTGTGCAAAATCTCTAATATTAAGCATTGGTTTGCATCTTGGAATTTAAGGATTGTGTAGTTTTATTTTGTCAATGTTGAGGAACAGAACTCAGTGTTGTTGGTTAACAACATATTAATGTATTATATATGCTGATAAAACTTAAAATTGATTTTAATTCCATTTTAGAAATTAAAATGCGCATGCACACGCACACACACACACACACACACACACACACACACACCTGGGTCTCTTCTCTCTCAGGCCTGTTATGTGTCAAAATTAGTCACTCCTGAGATCTGTCTTTCTTGGGACATTATTACCTCCTTAAGGCATGTCCTCTGACTGTTCCATAGTTATTTAGGTACATACTATAGAATATGTCAAATGGAATCAATGTCCATCAGAGAACCTCAAGCAAGTTACATTAAAACTGTGGGGCCCATTATAGGAGAAACTAAGCTATATAAGGAAATTTGGAATGGCTTCAAAAAAGTCAGATATTATAAAACAAAAATTTCTAGGCTCATCTGTATTAATGACTGACATTTAAATGGATTGTTTATAAACAGTCTATTATTATTATTATTATTATTATTATTATTATTATTATTATTATTATCACAAAGTTTCTGTTAAAGTTGTACTTGCCCCACTAGCATATATGAAATAGACATTCATATGAAGTGGGTCCCATAACCAGTGCAGGGCCCTAGGAAGTGGATCAGAGAAAAGACATTCTGAGACACAAAAGTCTAGGTCTTGACCAGAAAAATCAAGCTTGAGAAAAATGTCTCAGTGTAAGTTGTTAGCCAGATCAGGAATAGACAGGGCACTTGTGAAGGACAAAGAAAATAAAGTGGGGCATGGAATAAGGCCCGAAAAGTGCCAAACACAAGCTTCACCCACTTACCGTCTTACCTAAAAGTACAAACAACTAGCTATCAGGAAGTCACTGCTGTATTTTACTGGAAATCAGTCCAAAACTTTCTCTGAGCAATTGTGCCTATTTAAGTCCTTTACGATAATCTCTGCCTCCCCCTTCCCTCATCTCAACCAGTAAAAGCAATACCAATGGTCAACATGCCAGTTGACTAACAAATCCTCCAGTAAATCTCACACCTAGATTTAATCTGTTTTTATTTAGGGACCTGGTTCTACACTTGCTTAGGTAAACTACCTAGGTAAAAAATGGCCTCTTTGGTAGCTATACTTTCCCTTTTATATCACAAACATGATAAAGTGATCATTTTAATTTACCAAATCTATCTTAATTTTCAGGGCAAAGGATCAATTCTTTATGTTTAAAAACCAAAGCTAAATGTGGGTAGGTTGCAAATCACCTGCAAGCAGCACTTATGCATATGATTCATCAAAAGTGGATGTGGATTTGCCAAGAATAATACCTGCCTAATCCCAGGAATCTCGAATGGGTGAGGAGCCAGCAAGGATAGCTAGGGGACCTGTCCTTATTCAGCACAACCTTCACCTCCCAAATTGCTCTGGGTGCTGTGTTTGAGTGGTGCCTCCTGGCTGGGTTGAATTCGGAATCACTAGTGCAAACATTATGCCTTTTGAAGTCACACATGTGCAATTGGAGGGAATTAGAGATTAATTACATGGAATTGGGTGAATTTTTAAGGAAATACAATGGATAAATACATATTTGGGGGGTCATTTTAGATGTCTATTTACTACTGTTATTTTATAGCAGCGAATTTAAGTAGAGGCAGATTATGATGTTAAACTCCTATGTGTGAATTTAAATACACTTTATGGTCAAAGAAGGTTTTAAAAGAGATTTGTGCTAGCATTGTATTTTAAGTTTTACAAAAGCATGTTATTTCTATTAATAATACTGTAGTAATTCTTAATACATAAAATGGCACATTTTATATAATTATAGTCCTCAAGTCCCACTCATGCTCATTACGTAACAAGCACGGAATGCCAGGATTTCATCCATACACTCTAACATTGTGTATTTAATTCTAGATCTGTAGCCAGAGGCTGCCACTTGATTCTGGCTACATGAATAACGTGAATAAAGTGAGGTATCTATATGTTTAGAATAATTATCTGGGGGAAGCAGAAAATCAATATACAATTAACTTCTTTATTTAAAAAATCTGTTTTACAAAACAAAAATTATGCTCACTTTCTACTACTTTAAAGTGATCAATTCCTTATTCTGAGTTCTGAAGTGCATAATAAATAACTAAAGAACCAATGAGAAGATGTCATTCCTTTAGAGAATTAGAGTACCTCCCTCTAAAATAAAACCTTCGCTCAATTCAGTGCATGGTATCTACATTTTTCCTGCCCATAGATTCCACCACCGTGTACATTTTTTCCAATTGCCCTACTGTTTCCTTAAGAGTTGGCCGATATTCCCAAACAAGCTATAAAATGTGCACTCTAATACAGTAGCTACCCAGTTGAAATTTATCTCCCAACACATTACTTCAGAAAGATGTAGTCTCCCCAGCACTGAAGCACTGCCCTTGAGTGTAATCAGTTGAAGTACAACAATCATGGCAAGTCTTATTTAGAGGGCTGTGCAACAGCCTCAGAAACAGCAAGGGATTGTGTAATGTTTCAAAAGTTTTTCCAGGCTATGTCACTCATGTGCTTGAATAGTTAAGATGCTTTTAAAATATATTCTGAGGACTTGATAAGAGCTCGTACACAGAGTTTCAGCAAATAGAAAATAAAAGGACTCCTTCCGTATGTTCCAAGTTAAACTTTAGCACACTCCTCATTGTTTGGCCGTAGCTTAGTGTCAAATGAAGGATGAGGAAGAGAAAAAGCATTGTTCCTAACAGCCTCGGAGCCACCTGGGATGGAGCATTACTTACCTAAAGATGGGTCTCTGGAGATGTTTCTTCCTGATTGTGACATGGTCATCCATTTAAAGGTGAAGGTTTAATTTCTTCCTGGAAACCACTCCAGAAAATCCAGGGAGGGAATGTGGACGCTTATCCTGATCTATTGTGCTGCAAGGAGCCCAGAAGGAAAAAGTGGTTTCCTCTTTCTCTTTTTGGGTGCTGGGAGAAAACTTCCCTGCTCTCTGCCAGCTGAGCAGTGTGTCCATAGAGGCCACATAAGACAGGCACGTCGGGGCACTCCCCCACAGAGTAGGGTGTGCGAAAACCACCAAGAGTCACGCTGATACGGGCAAGAGAAGCACACGGGGCCCTCAGAAGCAGAAGAAAGCAAACTGCAAACTTCCTACCCCAAGTGACACCCAGGTGGAAGCTCCTTACGTTATTGCAGCCATGAGAGCTCTCTTTCTACATGCTGGTCAAGCTCGGAAAGGCTAAGTCCCTCCCTGTCCTTAAAACAGCCCGTTCTGAGGCTCAACTTTTTTTCTTCAAAATAAAAGTTGTACAGCTGGTTCTGCAGTCCCATGTGAGTACCCTCTGAGAGTCTGTTCTGTTAAAATAGGAACTGTATACAAATTAATGAAGAAAGATGGGCTCGGGTTGCATGGCTGGCTCTGCTTCAAGAGATTATAATTATTTTACAATCTTGCTTTTATTCATGCTGGATGAAGTGTGGAGACGACACATCATTTTTGGCACTCCTAACCTAATAACCTACACTTGGCTGTAGTCGAAGATGTCATTTCAACCGATAGAAGCCCATGTGAAGCTGGCCAGAGCCACAGAAGTTAGAAAAACAAAAATTGCTCAATTCTCCTGGTGACATTGTGCCTAGATGTCTGTACCAAGTGCAACTTTCCAGCTAAAAGCAAGTATGCAAAGAAGAGAGAAAGAAGGAAAGAAAGAAAGAAAGGAAGAAAAAAAAGAAAGAGGAAAGAAAAGAAATGGAAACACACATATTAAGAAAGTAATCCCCTCAAAATGCCTGGGACTCCAAGGTTTTATTGTATGGTGAAATATGAATTTGTAGAAATAAGAAGAAAAACAAGTATAAAAGAGAATTGTTGAACAGCTGAAAATAAATGGCATTAAAATTGTTTTATTTAGATGCATTAGAATTACACTGCAGGAACTCCCATTCTAGTTACAGATAATCAAAATCCTCACTTTTCCACATTTTTTTCTTTTCTTTCTTTCTTTCTTTTTTTTTTTTTTTTGTGGTGCTGGGGATTGTCTCTGAGCTATAACCTAATCTCTATTTTTTTTTTAATTCAGAAAGAGGGTCTTGCTAAGTTGCTGAGGCTGGCTTCAAAATTGCCATCCTCCTGTCTCAGCCCCTCAAGTACCAGGATTCCAGGCGAGTGTCACCAGAGCTGCTGACATACGTTGTTTGGGACGCTTTCTTGAATCACGAACAAAGTTCTACCCAATCAATAATGTTATGAGATTTCAGGCCAGAGGCCTGGTATGTGATAAACCACCTCAAAGCATGATTGTAATATTTTTAAATACACGAATAAAGGGGGAAAATGAATAAAACTCAGGCTTTTAGTTGAATGATCTATAAAAATAAGAATCAAATGTCACAAAGCAGGATATGATCTGTAGCCATCTGAACTCTCCAAATATTTTCAGAGGGGCAAGAACACCTTTTTAGTTTCTTCCCAGAGGAGAGATAAGGAAGAAGAGAATTACAAACAAAATACTGAATTTACCAAGGTGTCCTAATCAAGACTGAGAAATGTAATCAGTCTGAGAAAGCACTGTACTCAAAATTAATGAGTTAGAAGAATCCCAGTGGTTTTTTTGTTTGTTTGTTTGTTTGTTTGTTTTTTGTTTTTTGTGGTACTGAGGATGGGACCCAGGGGCATTCTATCTCCGAGCTACAACCCCCAGCCCTATTTTTTATTCTTTATTTTGAAACAGGGTCTCACTGAGTTGCAAAGGGCCTCACTAAGTAGCTGACACTGGCCACGAACCCACAATCCTCCTGTCCAAGCTTCCCAAATGCTGAGAGTACAAGTGTGTGCCACCACGCCCAGCTCAAATCCCAGTTTTATTGTGAATGTATTGGGGCCACTATGGGCAAATTTCTTGATCTGTCTGAGCTCGATTTCTTTTTTTGTAAAATGAAGTTATAATAGTAATTTAATTCTTTTTTTTTTTTGTCTTTTTGGTGGTACTGGGGGTGGAACCCAGAGGCTTTTCTACCTCCAGGCTATACTCCCAGACCCACTTTATATTTTATTTGGAAACAGTCTCACTAAGTTGCTGAGAGCCTCACTAAGTAACTGAGGCTGGCTTCGAACCTGTGCCATCCTCCTGTCTCCCAAGCGCGGGGATTACAAGCATGCGCCACCACGTTCAGCATTAGTAATGTAATTCTATAGTTCCTTTCTAACTTTAATAGTACCACCATGTTATATCTTTCTTTTTTTAACTTATTTAATTTCTTTGTTCTAAGAATTGAATCCAGGTGCATTCTACACCCCAGCACTTATTTTTTATTTTGCAACAGAGTCTCATTAAGTTGCTGAGAATTTCTCTAAATTGCTGAGGCTGAGGCTGAAGCTGAGATTGGCCTCAAATCTGTGATCCTCCTGTCTCAGCCTCCCAAGCAGTGTGATTAGAAATGTGTGTCATCACACCTGACTCCACAGATTAGAGGCTAGCCTTGGACACTTAGGGAGACCTTCAGGAACTTACTGAAACCCTGCTTAAATAAAAAGTAAAAGAGGGCTGGGGGTATAGTTCAGAGAAGAATCCTCTGGGTTCAATTCCCAGTATCACAATAAATAAATGAATAAATAAATATTACTTTTGCTTCTTTTTTTTGGTGGTACTGGGGTTCCTGGAAGCCCTTCTACCTCTGGGCTACACTCCCAGACCTATTTTATATTTTTATTTGGAAACAGGGTCTCCTAAGCCAGCGCACGCGGCTGGCTTCGAACCTGCACGATCCTCCTGTCTCCGCCTCCCAAGCGCGGGGATTACAAGTGTGCGCCACTATGCCCAGCTACTTTTGCTTCTTTTAAATTAAAAATACGAGATAAATTTTTCATAAATATAATGAAACATGCCAGATACAAGTTCCTATAAATACAAATAGCTATAAAAGCAAACAAACTGACCAGGGTACAGTTCAAATGACAAGCAAGAATATAATCAAACTTGAAAACCCAAAACTTGATTATCAACTGAAGACTCTGAAAGTTGTCAAATTAATAATATAAAATCCACAACATCTTTCCTAGTAACACATTTATATTTTTGTCTACATGCAAAGAAACACATCAGATGTATATATATTAAGCATTATATTTGAACTCATTTTATACTTAAAAAGCAATGAAAAGATACCCATACATATTCACTTAACACAAAGAAAAATATCTATTTTCAAAATGTTTTATTAACTTTTTTCAAAGAATATTTAAATGTGACATTGGGAAGAAAATTTGCCTTTACCAAGTACTTAGTTTAATGTAGTATTCAACAAGATAACAAGGCATCACTATTGTGCCGTACACACAACTACACCCTGCAAAATACTAAACAGTATAATATAAATAACCAGATCAACTCTGTTACGTAATAGAATAAACGTAACTTATTATGAAGTGCTCCCCCATAGGGACAAGGGCCAGAAATGGTGTTTATATTTTTCCTGATATGGTAAAACAAATGTAGCCTGACTTTGTCTAACATTTACACACACACACACACACACACACACACACACAACATTAACACAGGCAAAATGTCATAATTTATGTCTGAAAAGGTTGTTTAAATTGAATGGGGGAGAAAGAAGAAATGTGATGAGGAAAGGAGTGGATGGGAGTTTAGTTTTGACACTGTACACATATATGTCACTATTTTTTTCTGTTTTTAAAAAGCCTCTTCTTTCACTCTTGCCTCTTTACCTTCCACCAAGGTGAAAGCTAGCCTTGTGTATTACTGGCATATCTTACGCACCGCCATTCCCAGTCTTTATTTGCTTAATTTTTTTTGACATGTCATACATGAAAGATAAAATGTACATGTGATACTCCCCCAGAAAATACCAAGATCTTGATAAAACCTAAAAAGTAAAATGTGCAGTTAATATAGGCACTGCTGTACTTTTAATTTGCCATGGCTAGACCACATCAGTAAAGGGACATCACTCGGTCAACTGTGCCCTGAGATAAGGGGCGGCATGTGAATCGTTTCTGATGGACGAACCACAACTCCGCCCCTTCACCACTGCAAAGAAATACTGCAAGGAGTGGGTAAGAGTGAAATCCTTTTAGAGAGAACTTAGATCTGATTTATCCTTCCCAAGTAAGGATTCACAGCTTTCAGCATTTTACTCATGTGTATGATCATTTACTTTGTTTTTCTATTTTTGTTTTTATTTTATTTTTATATGCTTTCATTGGTGCATTGAGGTCTTGCATGGGTTAGTAGTTCAGAGTGATAATGACACACATGCACAGAGGACTTAAGTGAGCTCCTCCCGGCTCTCTCCTTACTCTCCATCTTCCCCATATGAGATACTGAGATTGACGTTGGTGTTCTCACATATGAACATAACATCGGTGGAAGTGTTTCCTTTATTTAGTCCCCCCCCCCACTACCACCCTTCCCTACACCACCTAACTTAGCTTAACCAGGGTTTCTCCTCATTTTTTAAAGTCCCTCATATCTTGATTACTTCCTGGGTTCTGCATATGAGAAAAAACAAAGGACCTTTCATTTTCTGTGACTGGCTAATCTCCATATAATGTTCTCCAGGTCCATCTATTTTCCTGCAAATGATATAATTTTGTCCTTCTTTATTGCTGAGAATTCCATTGTGTGTATGTCCCATAATTTTGTTATATGTTCACTTTTTATAATTCCTTGCTACAGTTTTCCCCTTTGATTTAAAAGCGAGTTATACATGGAGGAGCTGGGATTCGAGTTTAGATGTCTCATCCCTGAGCCCGTTTTTGTCTCCTACTAAGTAGGTTGTCACGTGGGCAGGCACTCGGCCTCTGAGGTTGCCTGGGCTCTTTCTAGGCTACATTTATTCAGTGGAGAAACAACCAACACTTCTTGGTCATATCTATTCTTCTTCTAACCTCGTACCCCACTTAATATCAGAACATTGCACATTATGTTCCCAACACTTGTAAAGAGCCTTTTCATACCAAAGTGAATGGAACAGGCTAATCAATAAATATTTCCAAGATCAGAAGGGAAGCTCTGGCCTACCGTAAAAAGCCCCGGACTAATGACAAAGAACAAACATTTAAACCCCAGCCCCAGTAGCAATTTTCTCTGCAACTCCCTGGATGCTGTCAGTTTCCTCACTAGTCAAGCTAGGAAGCTGAGCCAGACCTCTCAGATCCTTTCCTGCTCTGAAATTCTGAAACGCTCTCTCTCTCTCTCTGACTCTATGATAAAATGTCAAGATATTTAAATTAGTGTCAAACTAAGAATAAACTCTGTAGTCATTTTTAGCTTTGCATAACCACAAGGAGGCATGTGTACCAACAAGATATTTTTCATCCCCACTGTGATAGGATTAAAGGTAGATACGCCACTCAAATGTGAAAATAAAATGCGGCACCTCTGTTTTTTCCTAATAGTTTGTTTCCATATAGCTTCAATTTAGAATTACCCTCACTAGAATGTAAGCTCTGTGAAGACAGGCATATTAGGTCTGCTTTATTACCTGTGTGTGGTATACAAGAGACACTCAGTGGTGAATATACCACATAATCCTTAATGTTATCTCATCATCGTCTTATATAACCGTTCTTTTTCAAAAACTTGGTCATATCCAGTGAAAGTACAATCTTTCATGTTTCCTCCTACCCACGATTTTTCTTCAAGGAGACTATAAAGAGATGAGTTACTATGACTTTGAAGTAGCAAGAACGAGGTGACCTCATATCCAAACCTGCAGGTCCTTGCTCTCCTTGGAGTGCTCTGGTTTTTGCAACAGTGTCCCTTGTCCTGTCTGGTCACTTGGCTTTATGCAGACATCGATAGCTAAAATCCATGGCTTCTGTTCTCTTCACTCAGACTAGAAACAGTAATCATTCCCCACTGGCTGAGCCAATCTCAGCCTTCCTGGGTGAGCAAGACTCTCCAAGTCTCCCCAGATCCTCCATCTGGATCTCCAGGCGAGCTTTTGGCCTTTTGGTGTCTTCATAGGATCCTCCAAACCCCTTAAGTTGGGCATGGAAAAATCATGATAGATATACCGCCCATCTCAGCTGACTTCTGAAATCCCTGCAGGGCTGGTAGGACTTCCTTACCCTCCATCCCACACAGGGACTGAGAAAGGTTTGGGACTCGCCACTGTGTTAACTCTGTCATAGCCAATTCACTAGATCACAGCAAAATCCTCTCTACTTCAGGCTTTCACTTTCAACCAAGCATGCCCTCCTCCTTCCCATGAGACTTTCTCTTACAGGTTAGAGATCAAAATGTGTGTGTGTGTGTGTGTGTGTGTGTGTGTGTGTGTGGTATTGGGGATTGGACCCCAGAAGCATTCTACCTTCAAGCTACACTCCTGGTCCTACTTTATTTTAAAAACAGGGTTTCACTAACTAACAGAGGACTTCTCTAATTTGCTGAGATTGTCCTTGAACCTGCAATCCTCCTGTCTCAGCAGCCCAATTGCTGGGATTACAGGTGTGCTCCACCATACCCAGCTGGGGTAAAAATATTTTGATCACTTATCCACAATCCTTTTCACTTTGGGTCCTCTTTTCTATGTTTCACCAGGGCAGAGGAGATAAGCTTCTGAACTTATCTCCATCGCCTATGGTTTATAATGAACCCAATGTTCAAGTCTACAAACCTTCTTGGGAACAAAGCCTAGATTGTAGGATGTTGTCTTACAGAGGACTCAAAATTTCCATATAGGTACTCAATTCTGGGCTCCTCATCTGCCTGCTAAAATGAGCTCCACTTCCTACTGCAGCATGTGAAAAGGTCATACTTATTACCCATTACGGTATGAAGCCTTCTTATTCATTTCAGCGGTGACAGTCAGTGTACCTGCCGTACCATCATACTCACATTCTGCCTGTTGCTGATCTTTGGGCTCATTTTTCACCAGCTGTGCTAGCAGTTTTGTTTCATTTTTAAGCACTCCATATCTTTGCTGCCTCTTCTGTACATATTTCCTCTGCCTGAAACGCTCTTCATTCAGCTAACTCAAATTTCAGCTGCATTGTTACCTGTTTTAGGAGGTAACAAAACCATCAGAACTTCAAATACCTACTGCATGTCTTGTTTCCCTCATAATGGATATCACTCTCTGTTCATCACAGTCTATGTAACTGTTCACAAACTCTCCTGTTCAATGCATGAATAAACTCATCTTACAAAATGCTATAACCAAGGAAGAATCAGAACACCTAACTCCTCCTAACTGCTAGAAAAATAAACCTAGTCAAGTTGTGTCCAAAATACATTTTTCCTTCTTTGTATGACTGCAAGAAGCTAAAATTAGACTCTTACTGATCCCTTGCAATGCCTCAAAACATTTTTCAGTACTTATGTATGTGTTTCATCTTGAAATATTTGTCATTACTTTTCTTCAAATTGGGAGCTTTAAGTATCTGAGAACAAATATAATGGCATATTAGTCCATTTTGTGCTGCTATAATAAAAGGCCTGAGACTGGGTAGTTTGTAAAGAATCGGAACTTGCTCACAGCCTGAAGTCTGGGGAGTCCCAGATGAAGGTTTCAGGGTCTGGTCTGGCGAGGGTCTTCTTGCTGCACCCTCACATGGCAGAAGGCAGAAAGGGCATGCTGACCCAACACTGCACAAAGCCTCCTTTACCAAAGGCCTCTTACTATCTTATTGGCAACACCTGAATTTCAGAGGGAACACATTCAAACCGTAGCAAATGGTTTGGTTCAATTTTATCACACTAAAATTGATAATACAACTGAGAATCACTTCCAAATGTTTCTCAATTTCACCAAAAACAATCCCAGGGAGGATGAGAAGGAAGAAATCCAGATTCTATCCAGTAAGTAGTTTAAAATTAGTTTTTCTTGACCAGTGTCAGACTTAGTTTATTGACCACTTTTGCAGTAACAGAATACATCAAAAATATTATTTTCTGCAACAAATTGATAAGAAAGTTTGATTTGTAGCTTCTAGTGACAAAGCCATTTCCCCAATTGGCTGACTTCCCAGCCATCTATAGCCATCAGAACCGAGCCTTCTACTTCACAAAATAGGAGAGATTCTTCTTTGTCAGTGGAGCGAAGAAGCAGGTCAGTTAGCATTTGATTGGCTCCAATTAGCACTCCTACAGGTTCTGACAGCCTCTAGTGCTGGCAAGCAAACCACTTCCTTTGAGTAGTGTGACATTCCCTGAACACATCCACAACAACAACAAAGGAAATCATTTGAAACCCAGACTCATAGCCAAACACCCACTCCTCAGAGTGGAATGGAGCCATATAGGCATCTACTGTAAAAGGAAATGACTTTTTGCCTACTGGTAATTAAAGGAACATTACAAAAAGAAGCCTCCTTAATATAAAATTCTCTTTGAGTCAGAGGATTAAAAAGGAGAAAGCTGAGCAAGGGCTTGAAAGATGAATAGATATTCAGCAAGCAGGCAAAGAGGAGGGGCAAGCAGTTTCCTAGAGTCTAAGCGCCATGTGATAGCACGTGATTCGGAGGGCACTGTACTCTAGTGAGTTAAAGAGGAGCGTGTGTGGTGGTACACACCTGTAATCACAAGACTTGGGAAGCTGAGACAGGAGGATGGCGGGTTTGAGGAAAGCCTCGGCAGTGTAGCAAGACTCTCAGCAACAAAAAAGGTCTAAAGGCATAGCTTGGAGTTAGGAGTTAGAATGCCCCTGGCTTCAATTCCCAGTAACGCGCACACACACACACACACACACACACACACACACACACACACACAGAGTTAAGGAGGCACCAACCATCACCTAAGAAGAGGGATTGTAATTATGGAAATAATTCATGTGATATCAGTTTAAGAGCATGTGATTAAGAAACTTCCTTATTCTGCCAATATGACGAAGATCTGCAATTCTTCAGTCAGTGAAAAGTTGCTCAAAGGTAGCTGCATACGGAGGCTTGAGAGTGTCTCCATAGCTCTGAAGTCCATCATTGAATCACTAACTTAGCTTCAGCACTGAGTCATCCTTACCAGCTTTCCTCCATGTTTCAAGTTGGGGTCCAAAATAACTGTAAGTTCAATTAGTAATGTTGTTTTCTTTTTAATCTGTCTTAAACTTCCAGTAATGTTTATGAGCAATTTTGCAGAACTACCACCAAGAAATGAACTCAATCAATGTCAGTAAATGGAAAATTCCTAAATGCTAACCTATTGACTTGTCTAGGCTTTAAGAATTAGCAATAGAGATAATGACTCATGCTGACTTTGAAGAAAGGAGCCACTGAATTTGCCAGGCTTTCAATAATAAATATGTGGGGTTCCATGTAAATTATCCAATGTGTAGAAGTAGATCACTATCCCCATTAACTTTGTAAAAAAAATGAGTTATTAATAGGGAGAATAAATGCAGACCATTATAAGGATACTCTTGTATCCTTATACCTATCCATGCCTCAAAAAACTCATTCCAGCTTCAGCTTTTCTCTGCTTCTACTGACTATTCTCTCTGCTCCAACTCCACTTATTTATTCTTGCCAATATCATCTCTGGGATTGTCTTAATTTTTAATCAACCTATCATGACTTCTAGTTATTCTCTGACATGCTGTTATTGTCAGCATTTATTTGTACATTTATTTTATTAGGTTCTAAACTCAAGTTCCTTATACAAGATATAAATTGGCCAGTGACATTTTTTTCCAAGCCCAGTGCTGGACACCTTGGCCCACCTGCATTATCTGATGCATGGCCCAATACCAGAGTAGAATACTGGAAATCAAGTTGTCTTAGTAGTTCTATACCTTTTTTAGAATTAGAAACCTTCATCTTACTATGTGGCCCTGGAAAATAGCAATCTTCCTGCAAATGATTTCTCCTCCACCTAAGACAGTGTAGAAGCAGGAGAGTCCACAGGAGCTCTGCAGTCAGACATTGTGCCAGCACTGTTGCAGTTAATTTGACACAACAGGCCAAACAGTACATTCTCATATGTTCATTTCACACTCACAAAAACTAGGGAGTTCAGAAGGGTGCCATAATTTACCAAAGGTTGTATAGCTGGTATGTTATAGTAATAGGATTTGAATTGAGTTCTATCAGAAGCCAACATCTTTGTTTTTATATCGTACTGCCTTTGCTTGGTCATATTCTTAGTTTTAATAGTTGCCTTAAAGATGAACACATCTTGACTATCTATATCTTTAAAAATATAGTTCTTTGAAGCTGGGAACAGTGGCACATACCTGTATTTGCAGTACTTGGAAGGCTGAGGCAGAAGGATTTCAGGTTTTAAAAATTCAGTGAGACCCTCAAATTAGTGAGACCCTGTATCAAAGTAAAAAGGGTTAGTGGTATATTTATAACATTTTATACATTTATGTATTTATAAAACATGTTTATAATATTATGGATACATTTATTTGATCATTTGAATTAGGTGGAACTCTAACAGCAATTCAGACTTGATTTCATTTCAAAGACAGATTTGAAACAGGTTTGAAACCACTCTCATCAAATTAGCACAGCCCTCTACAACTTAGTGAGACCTTGTTTTAAAATAAAAAATAGCGCCAGGGATAAAGCTTAGAGATAGAAAGCTTCTGGGTTCAATCCCCAAATGCCAAAAAAAAAAAAAAGGAATAGTCATATCCACAGCAACCCAAATCACAAAAAAGGAGTTGACTAATTAAAATTCCCTATCTTTTTTCACACTCACAGAGCAATATATTCCAGCTTCACTAAAAAGGTTGAGTTGGTTCCACTCATTGACTTATAAGCTCAGAATGAGCTATGAGAGTGTCTAGTCCCTACAGTCCACTAAAAACCTGCTGTCATGTGCTGAACACAAACCATCTATTAAGCACTGCTGAGAGCTCTACCAACCTTATACTGAATTCTCCTGAAGTCAGTCTGGGTTAGGAATTAGCATCCCTATTATTTTATTTATGTTGGCACTGGATATTGAACTCAGGGGAATTATACCTCTAGGCTACATCCTCAGTCCTATTCTGTTTTTAATTTTGAAACAGAATCTCACTAGATTGCAGAGTCTTGCCCAATGACAGGCTTATCCAACCTGTGATCCTCCTTTCTCAGCCTCCTAAATACTGGATTACAGGCATGTATTCCCACGCCCAGCTCATCCCAGTTTAGAGACAGATAAAATTGCACAGCAAGTACTAGAAAAGGAAGAATTTGAACCCAGACTGTCTCCTTTATTGTCCATGCATTTAACTAACTCCAAGTGCCTCCCCTGGTTCATCATAATTCTATTTTTTCTCTGTTCCTTACTATCATTTCATATTATAATCTTCATTCTCTTCTTTTGCTTCTGTTTCATGAATATATTTCCCCCAGTGTTGACATTTAAGTCTATTATTTTGTTTTGGTATTTTGGTACTGGGGATTGAACCCAGGGGCATCTACCTCTGAGATATAACTTCAGCCCTGCTTTACTCTTTATTTTGAAAGAGTCTCACTAAGTTGCAAAGGGCCTCACTAAATTGCTGCCTGTCTCAGTCTCCCAAGGAATGGGATTACAAGCATGAGCATGTACCACCATGCCCAGCCATAAGTCCATTATTTTAATGCTAACCTCTTTTAAAGTTCTTGAATGCAGAGTTCTGCAAATCCAGAACACTGCTTTTATTTTGAATATACACATTGTTTCAGTATAGGAGCTCATTGATATCTATTTTTTGACCTTGAGATAATGAGTTATTTGTTATAAATAAAGTCATAGATTCCTGGAATCTGAAGGGACCTTCAAGGTCCAGTTATTCACCCTCCTCACCAGTGCAGAATTTTCCTCCCCAGGAGGGCTTGCCCTTAACTGCCCCTGAGCTGGAGAAAGTGAATCTGCTATTCCCTTGACCTTCAACCTCTAGAGTTTCTCACAAGATGAGATTTTTCATCTGGTTGAACACTACTTGAATTTAAAGAAAAAGACTTTTCTTGTATCAACTTCTTCATCCAATATGCAACCAAAGAAACAACTATCTGTTCCAACAGGAAAGGAAAACTGGCTGCAGGTGTAGTTCAGAGGCAAAATGTCCTTGAGTTCAATCCCCAGTAACACAAAAAGAAAAAAAAAATTCATCAGGGAGAATTACCAGAAACACTAGTGGGGAAAACAGCCCAATTAAAGGGAGATTAAAAAAATAGCACAGGAGTATGAATTACCACAGTATTCAGGAAGTGCCAGATATCTTGCCTGGAATGACTTGAGGATAAAGGTGTGAGGGAGAGTGGCAGGAGATGAAGAGGGGATCCTGGGGACCAATTCAGTTATGCCATACTGGGGAGCTGAGACTATATCCAAATGATAGTGAGGAGCTATGCATAGAGCCATGACCTAAGTTCATATCAGTGCCTCAATTTCTATCCAATATCATAAGATATAGCCTAGTCTTCCTCTTACTCTCTTCTTCTTTTCCACACATAAACTTTCTTCATCTAAGGCTGGGCGTGGTGGCACACGCTTGGAATCCCAGAGCTTGGGAGACTGAGACAGGAGGACCTCACAGGTTCGAAGCCAGCCTCAGCTACTTAGCGAGGCTCTCAGCAACTTAGTGAGACCCTGTTTCCAAAAAAATATAAAAAAACGTGGAGTGTAACCCAGAGGTAGAAAGCCCCTGGCTTCCACCCCCAGTACCACAAAGAAAAAAACCTTTCTTTATCTAATAATAAGAAACCTGGCCCCTTTATCCTTAGTATACTTCTGCTGAAGAAATTTTTTATTTTGGTTTTGTTTTCTTTTGTTTTTTTGCAGTACTGGGGGGATGGGACCTAGGGGCATTCTACATCCAAACTACACCCCCAGCACTATATTTTATTATTTATTTTGAAACAAAGTCTCACTAAGTTGCAGAAGGCCTCACTAGGTAGCTGAGGCTGTCTGAGAATCCTCCTGTCTCAGCCTCCCAAATACTGGGATTACAAGCGTGCACCACCACACTGGCTGAAGAAATTTTTGATATATGTAAAATGATGATGTCCTAGAATATGTGTATGTATAAGAATAAACATACACTCTTGTATCCAAAAACAATTTTCTGAGGAGAGAAAAGCAACTGATGGCAAGCTGGTATCAAGCAGTGTGTAAGCACAGTAAAACGACAGTGATTAGATGTAGCACAGAGAAGTCAGCAGCAGCGAGAACCAAACAAACATGAAAATTAAACACATGTTAAAACTAATGTTTCCAACTACAGGGGGAAATTAGGGATATTTTAAAAATATTGTTGATATGATAGACAGAGAATTTAGAAAATCTTATAATATTGAGAATATGCCTTAAATTTTAGGCATAGTTTATTCATTTTAAAAGAGCAGTATTTTTGTTTGGAATATATCTTTTTCTAAAGTAGTGCAGAAAAATGTCAAATATTATTTCTTCTTCATGAATAAGAGTAGAAAGATAAATTCACTACAATTGAATGGGTAGGCTTTATTTATTTGATTTGATTTCCTTTTTGTGGTACTAGGGATTGAACCCAGAGGCAAGTCTACCTCTGAGCTACACCCCAGCCCTATTTTATTTTTAATTTTGAACAGTGTCTCATTAGGTTAATGAAAGTCTCACTACTGGATGAGGCTATATACTCAAACCTGTGATTCTTCTTTCTCAGCCTCCCAAGTACTGGGATTTGCAGGTGTGTGCTACCATGTCCAGCTCTATTTATTTGTTTATTTTATTTAACAGCATTAGACATTGAACCCAGGGCCTCCTGAACCTATGTCATATTTTAGCAAAATGCTACCAAGAATTTAGAATTTGGGAAGAAATTTTATTTATCTATAGCTATCTATACCTATATTACTTGCTTTGTCCACTAAGAAGCCTAGCAGTGATGACAGTTCAGTAGCAATGAGTAAGCTTAGCTAGCACCAAGCCTCACATACATTTATATTTCTAAAAAAAAAAAAATCTGTCTATTCATCTACCCAGACAGATATGTATGCATATGTAACTATGTTTTCAAGAGACGTATCTTCAGTACTTAACTTAGTACTCTCATTCTCCTCTTTGAATAGAACAAGGAAAAACCATGGAAAAGATAGCTGACCCTTTGGGGTTTTGTTTGCTGAAACAGTCCTGAAATACACAAGTTAAACTTGGCATACTTTGGATCGGAGCCAAGAAATTGTTTTTATTGGCTGTGGAAAATGGAATTTTAGTCTATGTTAGGCCATACTATAATTATGTTTGGAAATGCATAATGTGACAGTTGAGCATTCAATGCGATTAGCTGAGTTTATGTCTGCTGGAGAATGATTGACTGTGTTTTTCTCAGCACTTAAGGCTAGTATAGACAAAAAGGAAATGAGTTTAACTTCTTAACGCCATTATTGAAGATGTAGGAATATAAATGTTTCCAAAAGACAATAAGGAAATAGAAAGGAACTTCCTTTAAAATGTAAATATTGAGATCTCAAAAGGGCTGATTGACTAGCCTAAAGTCAGTGAATTGCTATAGAAACAACAGTAAAAACAAATGCATTAGAGTAGATGCCTTGAACGATCTCTTCACAATAAACATTCCATTTTCCCTTTGGACATAGAATCAAATGACATTGTTTTCCTTCTAAACAGGATTTTTTTAAGGTTCCATGAATGCTAGTGATTTCCTTTAGGAGAGTTGAAACTGTTAAATATTGTTTTAGAAAGCTGATCTGGGAGTTTAGAGGAAAGTATTTGAGGCCAATAAAAACCAAATTAGCTTTGGTGTGAAAGCTATACTGAAGAATATCCATAGCACCAGAATACAATTCAAGCATTTAGGCAACATTAAGAGTGAAACTATTGTTTTTCTTTTAATATTGTTACTCAGGTCAGTTTCTGCTTAGGACAATAACAATTCAAACAATTCCTGTTTCATTCCTTTCTGGTTTCCCCCCCATTATTGAAGCTTAAAAATACCTAGTCTGTTTAAGGATTAGCATATTGGCATAAAACTTCACATGCCTCCTGAAAGTATTTTCTTTAACCCTCAATCATGACTTGACATTTTAGTTTTCCAAGATGGTCAAGGGCCGTTAGCATCAAAAGGAAATTTCACCCAACCTCTTCAGGCAATTAGTTATGATAAAAATGGGATAACATGCTGAGCCATAAATATTCGGGATTTATCACTAATATTTAAAATGCTAATACTCTGTTGAAGTTCTTGATATTTTACTTTGCTGTACAGAAACTCTTCAGTTTAATGCAATTCCACATATTGATCTGCCTTTTAGTTTCTTGTGCCTTTGGGGTCTTGTTGAGAAAGTTTTCATCTGTGCCAATGTGCTGCAGTGTTGGACCTATGCCCTCTTCAAGGAACCTCTAGGTCTCTGGTCTAATTTCCAAATCTTTGATCCATCTTGAATTGACTCTTGTGAAGGGTAAGAAAGTAGGATTTAGTTCCATTTTGCTGCATATGGTTAACCAGTTTTGCCAACACCATTTGTTGAACAGGCTATCTTTTTTCCAGTGTGTTTTTGGCCCCTTTGTCAAAAATCAATTGGCTGTAAGTGTAGGAATTTGTTTCTGAGTCTTCTATTCTGCTCCATTGGTCTATGTGTCTATTTTTGTGCCAGTATCATGATGTTTTTATTACTATGGCTTTGTAGTATAAAGTCAGGTATTGTGATTTCTCTTGTATGGCTTTTGTTGCTGAGAACTACTTTGGCTATTCTGGGTTTTTTGTTGTTGTTGTTGTTCCAAAGAATTTAAGGACTGATTTTTCTATGCCTGTGAGGAATGATCTTGATGATTTAATAGATATTGCATTGAATCTGTAGATCAGTTTTGAAAGTATGGACATTTTTATTATATTTATTCTGCCTATCCATGAACATAGAAGATCTTTCCATTATTTAAGGTCTTCTTCAATTTCTTTATTCAATGTTTTATAATTTTCTTTGTAGAGGTCTTTTACCTTCTTGGTTAAGTTTATTCCTAAGTAATTTTTTTGTTGAAAATTCTGAGTGGAAGTGTTTTTTGGATACTTTTTTCAGTGGACTTAGGATTGGTATGCAGAAAAGCTTCCGATTTTTTAAGATTGATTTTGTATCCAGACACTTTGATGAATTTGTTGATCAGTTCTATAAACCTTTTGGTTGAATTTGTTGGATCTTCTAAGTATAGTATCATGTCATCTGCAAATAGTAAAAGTTTGAGTTCTTTTTTTATTTGTACTCCTTTGATTTCCTTTTCTTGCCTTATTGCTCTGGTTAGTCTCAAGTACTACATTGAAAAGAAGTGATGATAATGGACATCCTTGTGTTGTTCCTGTTTTTAGGCAAAATTCTTGAAGTTTTTCCCCATTTAGTATGATGTTGGCTGTGGGCCTATTATAGATTGCCTTTATGATATTGAGGTATGTTTCTTCTATTCCATTTCTCTGAAGTGCGTTTAGCACAAATGAATGCTAGATTGTGTGAGATGCTTTTTCAGCATCTATTGAAATGATCATGTGATTTTTGTCTTTGATTCTGTTTATATGATGAATTACATGGATTGGTTTTCATATGTTGAACCAGCCTTATATCCCTGGGATGAGCCATACCTTTTCATGGTATATGGTTTTCTTGATATGGTTTTGAATGTGTGTTACTATTATTTTGTTTAGCAGTTTTGCATCCAGATTCATCAAAGATCGGCCTGTAGTTTTCCTTCCTTGAGTCTTTAACCGAGAACCAAAAGAATGGGAGAAGATTTTTGCCAATTACCCCTACAATAGAGGACTAATATCTAGAATATTCAGAGAACTCAAGAAACTTAGCACTAAGTAAACAAATAATCCACCTGGTGTGGTGGCTCATGCTTGTAATCCCCGCGCTTAGGAGGTGGAGACAGGAGGATTGTACAGGTTCAAAGCCAGCCTCACTGGCTTAAGAGACCCTGTTTCCAAATAAAAATATAAAAATAGGTCTGGGAGTGCAGCCCGGAGGTAGAAGGGTTTCCAGGAACCACAGTACCACCACCCCCCCCCAAAAAAGAGAGAGAGAAGAAAAGAAAAGAGATAACCCAATTAAAAAAATGAGCAAGTGAACTAAATAGACATTTCACAAAAGAAGAAATTCAAATGGCCAATAAATGCATGAAAAAATACTCAACATCATTAGCAATCAGAGAGATGCAAATCAAAATTGGCCCAGAGATTAGTTAGATTCTACCTAACTCCAGCCAGAATGACAATCATTTAAAACACAAACAACAACAAATACCAATGAGGATGTGGAGAAGTGGGAACTCTAATACATTGTTGGTGGGATTGAAAATTAATGTAACCACTTTGGAAAACAATATGGAGGATCCTCAGAAGAATGGAAATGAACTTACCATTTGATCCAACAATACCACTTCTGGGTATCTACCCAAAAGAAAGTAAACAAAACTACCAAACTAATGTATGCGTATCTATGTTCATAGATGCACAATTCACCATTGCCAAATTATGAAACCAGCCAAAGTGTTCATCAACAGATGAATGGATTACAAAACTATGGGATATGTATACAATGGAATTTTACTCAGCCATAAAAAACACAATTACATCATTTACAGGAAAATGGATGGAACTGGAGGACATTATGCTAAATGAGATTAATCAGTCACAAAAAGAAGAAATCAAATGCTTTCCCTAATAGGTAGATGCTAGGGAGAAAATGAGTCATAGGAGAAACTCTAGACAAAGAAAGAGATTCTATAGTTGAGCAAATAAGGTGATTTGAGGGGATAGGAGGGGAGAAGGGGGAAATCCTCTAATGCACATGATATACTTTAACAAACATATCAATGTCAATCACCAATCCAAACATGAGAAGGAGGGAGGGGGAGAAAATGGGGAGGGAATTGGGTAAGGGCTAATTGGGTGATGTGTGCATGCATGTCTCCACCATCTTGCTTCCCATTAAGATGTATAATTACAATGCACCAATAAAAATAAATAAAAATAAAGAAATAAAATGCTAATACTCTAAAGTGCAAGAAGGTATTTCATTCATTTAAATTTAGTGGTAATGGCATTGTGCTTATACCAACATCATTATTATTGCCCATTACAACTTTTATTATTCTGTTATTTTAAATATAATAACCAAGTAAATAAGTGAAAAATAAAATGATAATGGCTTCCCAGAGATATTTAATAGTGTCTCATTTTTTTTTCTTTTGCATACTGGGTATCAAACCCAGGGCATCTATCATGCAGGGCAAATGCTCAGCACTCTCTATCCACTAATACACCCAGTCCTTTATAGGTATCTTAAAATACTTACTCAAAGAAAGACACGCACAGACGCCAAGTGTGCAAGTGCCACATGTTGAGCTACTGGGCTGTGTTAGAGCAGCATACCAGTGAAGTCAAGAGCCTCACAAGGTTCAGTTAACACAGAACAAAGATAAATTGATCGTAGTCACTGATCATGCAAGGCGTGCTGTTTACCACACATAAAATCAGGTCAAAGGGAACAGAAACTTACTGCCATCAAACATTTTTATAATTAGGTCCAGTCTTTTCTTTTGGTTAGTGCAGTTATTACAGTATACTCTGAAGTTAAGAGCTCTCTGTCAGAAATGTCAGATTTAAGAACTGATGACAACTCATTTACTTTGAAACAAAGAATAATTAATTATTCAGATTGACAATTTGCTCTGAAAATGGAAATGTAAGGATAAAAAAATGAACAAAGTAGATAATTTTGCTTAGTTAATTGAATGACCTATATAACATAAAAATATTTACTTCAAGTGATTAAATGTTAATTTTGTGTGCCTTTAAATGGTTAAGCAGAATTCTCTAGTATAGAATAGAAAACATGGCCTTGGAGTGGTCAGCTTTTGTCTAGAATCCCAGCTCCTCATCCAACAAGGGGTGCGAGCTCTGCAAAATTATGTTAGAGAGTTAAACTTCAATCTCCTTACCTGCAAAGGAGGGGAAATAGTCAAGACCACTTTAAGAGATATCTGTGTTTTAAATAAGGTAATAATGTAGACCACTTGTTTCGACAAACACCTGTTACACAGTAAACATGCACAGAATGTCCTGGGTTTTTTCTTTCTTTTTTCTTTTAATCTACACACAGAAAAAAGAGACCTATACTTAAACTTTGGTTGGTTTCAGGACAACTACTAGGAAAATGTTTACTTTGAGGATTCTTTGCATGTACACACACATACACACATCACACATGTATAATCTTTATTCATATTTTATTATATGAGATGTTCCCCTTGTAGATTTTAGTGGTCTTTATTATTCAATAAATGGTGTTGGGAAAACTGGTTAACCATATGCAGAAAAATGGAAATTAATCCCACTTTCTCACTCTGCACAAGAGTCAATTTAAGATGGATCAAAGACTTGGAAATTAGAGACTTTGAGGCTTCTTGAAGAGGGCATAGGTCCAACACTGCAACATATAGGCACAGATAAAAACTTTCTCAACAAGACCCCAAAGGCACAAGAAACTAAAATGCGAATCAATATGTGGGATTGCATGAAACCAAAGAGTTTCTGTACAGCAAAGAAAACTGTCAAGAACCTCAATGGAGAGCCAATAGAATAGGAGAATCTTTTTGCCACCTACTCCTCCAATAGAGGACTCATATCTAGAATATACAGAGAACTCAAGAAACTCAGCACTAAGAAAATAAATAACCCAATCAAAAAAATGGGCAAGTGAATTAAATAGACACTTCATGAAAAAAGAAATTCAAATTGTAGTAGTAGATGGAACCCAGGGGCATTCTACCTACAAGCTACACCTCCAGCTCTATTTTTTTTTCTTTTTCTTTTTTTAGTCTTTTTAATTTTGAAATTGGATCTCACTGAGTTGCAAAGGGCCTCACTAAGTGGTTGTCGGTAAACCACGATCCCTCCTGTCTCAAGCCTTCCAAATGGAATTACAAGCATGCACCGCTGTGCCCAGCAGTTCTTGATTATATATATATAATATATATATATATATAATATATATATATATTATATATATATATTATATATATGTGTGTGCTTTTATTGGTGCATTATAATCTCACATCATGATGTAAATCAAGTTGACAGTGACACACGCACACAATGTGTCATGGTGGCCCCCACACTTAGT
Organism: Muscardinus avellanarius; assembly: GCF_963383645.1. NCBI lineage: Eukaryota > Metazoa > Chordata > Mammalia > Rodentia > Gliridae > Muscardinus > Muscardinus avellanarius. The sequence goes on along the minus strand of NC_137787.1, from coordinate 54,168,350 downwards.
TCTGATATTATAATTTCTCACGTCTTCTACGGCAATGATTTCCAAGTGGCCATGTAAAAAGATCATCTCAGTAGCAGCTGGGAGATTTCTTCAGACTATAAACACACACCTTTTCAAGTCATGACACCTCACACATACCCTCCTCACTACCAGTTTAGTTCACACAGAGGCCTTTTTGCTGATGGCAGATGGTACCACAGATAGAAAGAAATGTGCATGTGTAGGAGATCACCAAGCCTGGGACCTTCCACTTCCCAGGAGGGATGATGTTTGTGCAGACCTGGAGATGAAGGAATCCACTCTGCGAGTACCTATGCCTACCCTATATGGCTCAACTCAAAGGCAAGCTTTTCCTGGATCTCTGGTTTGTCTCCTTAACTATATGATCCTGTTCACACCCTTGAAGGTTACCACTGTTTTATCAGATCCTAGTCATGCCATGTGACTCATGAACTGTCTTCTAATTATGCAGATCTTTGATTTTACTAATACTTCAAGACCCTAACACTCATGCTTGTCACACTAAGTGTGCTCAATAACTTAATTTCTTTCCTTATTTTTCTTTTTATTTTAAACTTTGTTTGTTTGTTTGTTTTAGTGCTTGAGATTGAACCCTGGTGCATTCTACCTCTGAGATACACTCCAAGTCCTGTTATTTTTATTTTTTTATTTGGAAACAGGTTCTCCCTAAGTTCCTGAGGCTGGCCAAAAACCTGCAAACCTCCTGTCTCAGCCTTCCAAGTACTGGGATTCCAAGCTTTAAACCATTCAAACCATATCAAAGTTTAAGTTTCAAGTAAATTAAATCACATTATTTATTTAGTCTTATGATTTTCTTTATTTTTGTTTTTCATGCTAACAACAGATAGTTTGAGAAAAGCTGTATCCAAAATATTATTTTCAGTTTAAAAGTTTCCTTGTCAAAATCTGACTTACAGGTACCCTGGAACTCCACAATTGTAAAGCATATGTGACTTTTTAGGACCCAGAAGAAATTATAGGCCATTCTGCTGTGAAAATTGTAAAGAATCTCAGGTATTTAGAACTGAAAAAAAAAAAAACTTCAAAGGAATTCCAAAACAGCTCTCTGTTCTTTCCACAACACATCCAAGAAAACTATCACCCACTGCTCATGACTGTGCATGCCAGCCAATTTTCATCGACCAGCAAATGTATTCACATACAATTATTTTCAGAAAATTCTAAGCTGGTTTTAGTTTGGTATGGCTTAATGGCTGAAATTATTTTTTTTAGTGCTTATATGCCCTGGAGCTTAATCTACTCTGACTTCATTCAATGATAGTTGGAAACATGAACTAGGCTGCTGGCATGGAAAAATACAGAGATCATTTGGCTCAACCCTCTATTTTCCTCTGGAGAAACTGAGGCTACAAGACATACTAAAACAGGGTCTTTTTCCTCTGTTCTATGGATTCTAAGTTAATTCTTCACTACAGTTTCAAATAAGTTTAGAAGATTAAAATATTGGTGACTGACAGAATTGTACCATCTACAGTAGTACAACACAAATACACACACACACACACACACACACACACACACACACACACACACTCCAGAAAACTCTTCTATATCTTCTTTGATACTAGTTTTGTCATACTTTTCAATAAACCTATGAATAAAACATAATATCACAACATACCCTAATGTGGAAGCATCCTGCCAGCTGAGCCAGGAAAAATACACCAAAAAAGAAAAGAAAATGAAAAGATTATCATCTCAGTTAAGAAAATAAAAACTCTCAATGAAAAATCCATTCCTCATCATTAATAGTGAACGAATGGTGTTGTTGGGGGGATACCTTTGTAATCTTGGTTCCTCTACTCTACCTTACTTTTTCAGCAAAGGGAGGGTGTTTGAAATTCAAACTTCATGAACAGCATTTTGAGTTGAGGGGAGAATGTGCATCTGATTTTTATTCCACACAGGGTTGTCTTCCACATTCTCTGAGAAGCACTGGCATGATTCTTTACATGTGTACCTCTATTTCTACTACTGAAAAGAGTCATAAAGTGCAGATATTCATAAAATCCAATGTGAAAAAGACCTGGGTCTGAATATCATTTCTGCTAATTAGTAGTTTTTTACCTTGGGTAATTTTTTAATATCATGTCGCCTCAGTTTTCTTATTAAAAAACAGACTTGAGAATAATAACTACTGCATAAACCTGCCCAAACAACTCAACAAAATCAGAATCAATTTTGATGACTCTATAGTGTATATACCAATTAATTTAAAAAAAATTAGGCCTCAGCTATTATATGGCACTAAAACCAATTTAGATAATCAATGGAAACCCTCATACAATATAAAACATGTTGAATACAATTGTTTATGTCTTATAGTTTTGTCAAGATTAAATAAGTTAATATAAATATGTGAATTACTAAACAGGGTATCTATTGTAAGAACTCAATAAATATTGCCTTTTTAATTATCAGCATATTATCATCATTGCCTCTGTCTTTAATGACTCCCACTGCCAACTGCCTTTTCCCCCTACCAAAGGAAATGAAAGCACCCTTAAGCACTTATCTCTGACATCCACCAACATTGACTGACCAGAGAGAATGAGTGAGTGGACAGAGGAAAAGAACAGGGAAAACAATTCAAAAAAATAACGTGCAAAATTGGGCCAGACATTTCTAACTGAAGAAATAGGCTATAAATTGTTGCCTAAGTAAAATTCAAGACTGGTAAATTTATGACTCTACCTCAGTACATATGCCTGCGGGCCAAATGTAAGTGTTTGCACATGAAAGTGAATTTATTGGCTCGTGACAGGAAACAATATACCAATGACATCAAGCTAGTTCTCAAAAAATGTTTTTGTAATATAAAATAAACAACATTACAAGGAAAATGGAAATCCCCTGCAGTTTCATTAAATCAACAACTGGTTAAGATCAAATCAGCTTGATTTCTTTTAATGCTATTGCTTTGGTTATTTTTAATTTCCAAGGAGCCATGCTTTGGAAATGATCATTTCTTCATCACAGAAATGTTACATTAATATTACAGTGCATAAAATGCTAGGGTTTTATTATGTATAAAAATACATAAAGCACAAAAATAAGAATTTTTCACATTTGCAAAAATTAATGTATCTCAACTACAAATGAGAAAAAGTAGACAACCACAGCTAGCACTATTTGTGTACAAGGTTCTAAAAATAATAGACAATGTCAAAAGTACATAAATCATATATGCAAGTCCTTTCCTTCTGACAAATCTAATTTACAAAACCTTCAGCCCGTATTCTGTAAATTTCTACTGAAGTTAATGAAAGTTGGTTCTGAATCACATTCATATTGCCAATACTATAAAAATATGTGCTTAAAAGATGTTTTTCTTTATTAAATAAGTATATAAATAGTAATAAGTTAGTATATGTATAAAAATGTGAAGGCATAAATATACACAATTCCCCCAAATATATACCATTGGAGAATACTGTAACTTATTTAATGGTTCAAATAACTGAGATTTGACTTTGAATTTTGAAAACTTTTTAACAATTTTCATCACTTTAAAAAAATTGTTCTAAAACGTGTCATACACTTCCAAACAGTTCAGAGTTTCCAGATGTGACAGCAGTTCTGCACAACTCTGACTACCCAAGGACAACAAGGGTTGTCCTTGTCCTCTTTTGGTGTTCTGGGTGACAATCAAGAGTTTCAGAGATCAGAGTTTAGGTCATAAACTCTTGATGTCACCCAGAACACCAAAAGAGGACAAGACTGGTAGCTCAGACCCCATTCATTCTCTGTCTTTCTTACTACTTCCACACTCTTTTGCTTTCCTCCAAGCATCTCTGCTTTCTTTTCCTCTTTTCTTTTTTTTTTTTTTTCTTCTTTCATTCAACATTCAGTGCTAACTTGTGAGCTAGAACCTCTGCGGGAAACTGGTTATATAACAGTGAACAAGGCAGACACCATTTCTTGACATGACAAAAATTAAATGTTTCTCCTCTTTTGTATATATTCTCAAGTTTGTTTTGTTTTTTGTTTTTAATCACAACCCCCCAATTTAACTTCTGGAAAGTTGATTCTATGGTCACCCACTAGTGAACAACAAAAACTTTATTTCTGCTGAGCAAGCCAAGTATTTATATTTTACTAGGACAGAATGTTACAATAAGACTTTTTCCATCTAAAATTTTACAGAAGTCACAAGTAAAAGAGGTGACAACTTGCCTCATGTTTGTAAATGAGTTGCATGCCTACCAACATAGGCTTTGCCAAGGAGAAGATTAAAAGCCCAGCTGGTGACCCTAAGTCCAGCATGCACTTCTTCCTAATAGGGATAGAGAGGCCAGAGGAAATGAACGTAACTAAAAGAGGTATTAGATGAGCTGTACCCCATCCAGCCCAATGGGGAGTAGAGGCAGCTTTGTTTTTCTTTCTGCTGTGACCTACAAAGGGGGCTTCAGTGGAACTGCCTACAAAGATTTATAGGTGTCTCCTGAAGTGTGGGAGGCACCATGGCTGACTAAAGACTCATCCATGAGAAATCTACAGAGCAGAACACTGACTGAGACGCGGATGGAGAATGCTGCACCAGAGTGGGCCTGTGCTTGGTGGAGGAAAGACTTGCACAGGTTCCCCACAGACTAAATGCTGCCCTGGAAAAGAATGAGCTGCTTTGTAATTGTCTTAGATTCTGCCAAGAAAGCCTTCTAGAAGTCTGTAAATGCCTCAGCAGAGGGAAGGTGGGGGACCTCTGGTTGTCCAGGAGCTGAGAAAGCAGGGACTGACCAGAGGTGACTCCCTGGAATCCCTCCTAATGAGGCAGGCCAGGAGGAGCCCTTATAACAGGGGGGATGCTAAGGTCACCAGAGGCTCTGTGTTAAAGACTTGTCCCTGATTTCAACCCCTTTGGAAAGATACGCAGAAGTTGTATAGCTGGGTGGTACAGTGGATCCATTCCAGGTTTTCTAAGGAATCTCCACTCTGATCTACATAGTAGATGAACTAGTCTGCACTCCCATCAACAGTGTAGAAAAGTTTATATTTCCTCACATTCTTACCAACATTTATTGTTATTTGGCTTCTTTATGCTTGCCATTCTGATTGGGATTAGATAGAATCTCAGTGTAATTTTTATTTGCATCTCCCTGGTGGCTAATGATGTTGAACATTTTTTTTCATGTATCTGTTGGCCATTTGTATCTCTTCTTTGGCAAAGTGTCTATTCAATTCAGTTGCCCATTTCTTGATTGGGTTGTTTGTTTTGCTAGTATAAAGTTTTATAAGCTCTTTATATATAATATAATTATTGTGAATATTAGCCCTCTATCAGAGGGATAGCTCTTTAAATTCTTGATGACTTCCTTTGATGCTATCCCACTTGTTAATTCTTGTTTTAATTTCCTGAACTTTGGAGGCCTTGTTGAGGAAGTTACTACCTGTGCCTATATGTTGGAGTATTGAATCTATGCCCTTCTCTAAGAACTTCACAGTCTCAGGTCTAATTTTCAGGTCTTTGATAAATCTCAAGTTGATTTCTGTGCAGGATGAGAGGTAAACATTTAGTTCCATTTATCTACAAATAGATAGCCAGTTCTCCTAGCACCATTTGATGAAAAGGGCGTCTTTCCTCAGCTAGCATATGTATTTGGCTCCTTTGTCAAAGATCAGTTCACTACAGGTGTGTGGGGTTTTTCTGTATCTTCTATTCTGTTCCATTGGTCTGTGTTCCTGTTTTTGTGCCAATACCATACTGTCTTCATCACTATAGCTCTGTAGTATAATTTGAAGTCAGGAATTGTAATTCCTCCTGCATGCTTCTTATTGCTAAGAATTGCTTTGGCTATTCTGGGTCTTTAGTTCCTCCAAATTAAATTAATGACTAATTTTTTTCTAGGTCTATGAAGAATGTCATTTGTCTTTTTTAATAGGAATTGTATTGATTCTTTAGATCACTTTTGAAAGAATGGCCATTTTGATGACATTTATCCTATGTTCATACAGCACATTTCACAATAGCCAAACTATGAAACCAACCTAGGTCTCCTTCAACAGATGAATGGATTACAAAATTATGGAAGATACACACAATGGAATTCTACTCAGCAATAAAGAGCAAAATTATGTCACTGGTAAAAAAAAAAAAAATGGAAAGACCTGGAGAGCATTATGTTAAGTGAGATTAGCCAAGCACAGAAAGAAAAAAGACATATGTCTTCTCTAATATGCTTAAGCTAGGGAGTATTTGGGATACCAGAGGGACTCCAGATAATGGAGGAGATCCTCAGTGGATCCAAGGATGAAGGGGAGGGGAAGAAGAAGGTTCATTAATGGAAACACTACCTGCTACTATGTGTGTACAAGTGGATATAACATTGTTAAACTGGACACTTGGTATTGGGAGGGAGGAAAGTGGGGAGGGGCACCAAGTACTATGTGAACGTATGTCATGTCAACATAATCTACATTATTATATGAGACTATAATGCACCAATAAAATAAATAATATAATATAATTAATATAAAAAATAAAATAAATAAAGGTTTGTCCCTAGTGTGATGCTCCTGGGAGGTGGTGAAACCTTTGAGCAGTGGTGCTTTGTGGGAGAGCCTGTAGTCTTTGAAGGTGTCCCATTGAAAGGATTGTGTGATCCCAGCTTCTTCCTCTTTCTCTCTTTTGTTCCCCAGCTCCGGATGCAAGTGGCTTTGTTCAGCCACACACTCCTACCATGATGCTCTGCTGCCTCCCCACAGGCCTGACGCAATGGCCCCAACTGATCCTGTACTAGAACCTGCAAAAGCAGGAGCCACAGTAGCCCATGTGAACCCCTATAAAATGAACCCCTTTTCATTTTATAGGCTGATGATCACTGGCATTCAACGTATACTAAAACTATGCCCCAAAGCATGCATGAGTGTGTGCATACCAGCATGTGTTTATATGTGAAATTGAATTCATTTCTAGACTCTGATTTTCTCATAAACAAAAGTATGGTGAATAATTTGAAATTTTTGGAGAATAAGACAATTTTTTATATAATAAGGCAGCTAGCACCTCACACATTAAATACCTGTGATGTCCCTTAATCACTGGGCAAGCAGAAATTATTTCCCAATAATTTCAAACACTTCCTAACAGTCAGTGTTAATGCCTTTAAGAACCACTTAGAATCATCAGTCTAGACTGATTGGGTTGGTAGATATTCCCTTTCTTATTAGGATATATGCATAGATATTTTGAGGGGAGGCAAGCTCAAGGTCAGGCAATGATTTCACTCTCTCTGGTAAAGATAGTAATTGGTTTAGACAATATAATAACTTCTTCTGCCCCTGCTAAATTATTTTTTCAAAAATTCACATTTTGAAATAGCTCCAAATACTAGCTGGTAGCCTCTAGTAACCTTATTATATTGACCCTGTCATGAAATTACTTGTGTATAATATGGTAAGCCATTTTCCTCAATTATCATGTATATTTATATTAAGCACTTAAGCAGGCAGAAAAATAATTTTTTCTTATCTATGCAATGCAGACAATTTAATATGGTTGCATTTGAACAAAGAAGACTGGATAAATATCTCAGGAAAAATTAAGCTTGTAGAGGTTAATTAGTCATACTATCAAAAAATAAGCAGAACAAGATGGCAGCTTAATAAGAAATTAGTACTCTGGAGACCTAAAATAGGCTTTGAGGCAATTTGAATAAAGATCTTAGAAGATTCCTTATATGGTATATCCTTAGGGTACTGTTTTTTGAATTTTAATGCACTTATAGGTACCTGTGTCTAGTATAGTAGCTTGAGGTAAAATAATAGAAAATTTGGTAACCCATTATCAAGCCCCTATGTTGAAATCCAGTGCTGGTCAAAGCTCTAGGCCCCATCCCCTGCTCAGCCAATGCCTACAGGTTGAGCCACTAGAACTGCATGAGGTCAGGTAACTGACAGCCTCCTCCTCCAACCTGAACAGCAGAACAAGAAGAAATATTTCATCTTCTGGGGGGCAAAGGATTAAAACTAAAACAGAGCTTTGGCTTAGAGCTCAGTGCCAGGCCTACCATAGAAAGATTCTGGTAGACACTGAAGGTGCTTGCCCCATTTCCAGCCTTGGAGTGTACCTGCTCTCCTGAGATGTTTCAGGCACCCGCACCTGTGAGACTCAGTTGAATCCCAGCTTAACCTTAGCCTTGACAGCCAAAAGACTGTCTCTACCATCTGTCACCCAACTTTGGATAGCACAACTATCTCTAGTCCTGCGGTCACAGATAGAACCACCCTGGCATCAGGCAGAGAAATGTACCCCAGTGAAATGGAGTCATGTTTCAGCCTGCATAAGTGCCAGCTGCAGCATGAGCCTAAGTAAATTTCTGAGATAAAATATCCTTTTTGCTATGAGATTCAGACATGATCTGGCTTAACCTAGGTAGCTAAGAATTGCCTTTACCAACACTAACCACCCACCAACCCTTGACAGCATAGCATGGGGCAAGACCCCATTTGCTGGGATAAGACAGACAGGGTATTGCATAATAAGACTTTGTCCTAGAACCTAAAGATGAACTGGTGAAACAGAATACTGGGCAGATCTTTAAAGTCTTCATCCCAAGGCCTGTCTGTGAATGGATCCTCTGGAATAGCTCCAGTGCCAGGGAAAAACATGTGACCTCAGTCCATCAGACTTCTCTTTGAGACAGCATCACCTGTGGCTGTTGCAGCAGTCTTAGGCCACATGTGAATACACTTCAGCAACAGGTAGCGTACAGCCCTGTGGACCTTGGTCCAGCCCTACACTTGTGCTGGTTTTGGCAGGCTGTGGTGGACTGAGCATATGAAACAGCTTGGCAAACTTGTTGGCCACAGGTGTGACATGACAGCCTGGGTCTGGTCCACCCATGGTCACTCTGCTCACAAACAGGCAGAATTCCACAGTGCCTGACTACAAGTAACTAGAGTGCAGCATCTGAGCCTGTGCCAACCCTAGGGAGAGATTTATGGGGACAAACAACTCTTTTTTAGATAGCTTTTCTGTTTCTCTCTAAATAATACACCAAATGTTTTGGAGACACACCTGGGCTTGAATTACCCTCTAATACTGAAACAGTGATAACACTCCAATAGCAGGCTCCTGAAAAATCTGAACCTGGACTCCATCCACTACTGAAATAGTGGAAGTGGCTATAGGCTCAGAGACAATAACTAGCATGCTTCGTTTCTGGAAAGATAGGCACAAACAAAGTCACATTAAGAAGGCTGAAATAAATAGCTAATCCCTCAATGCCCATATGATGGCATATGCCAGCAAGTATCAAAAATCCTTCATGAAACTATGACCTTGCCTAACAGGCAAAATAAAGTGCCCCAAATTGACCAGATAATAATCAGAATGAGAGACCTCTCAAAATTTAACACAGCCGGTTTAAGAAAATCCACTGAGCTTGAAGAAAACACAGATAAATCTTTCAATACCCAAACAGAGAAACTTAACAAAGATAAGAAAGCAATTTTTAAAAAACAAAAGAATTTTTAACTGAAAAACATGCTCAGAAGAAATAAAAACACAATAAAAGGCATCAATAGCAGGATAGGTCAATTAGAAGAAAGAACTATTGAGCCAGGCATGGTGGCGCATGCTTGTAATCCCCGTGCTTGAGAGGCAGAGACAGGAGGATTGCACAGGCAGAGACAGGAGGATCGCACAGGTTCGATATATATATATATATATATATATATATATATATATATATATATATATATGAATATATATGAATGATAGGTCTGGGAGTGTAGCCCGGAAGTAGAAGGGATTCCAGGAACCCCAGTTACCACCAAAAAAGAAGGAGGAGGACGAGGACGAGAATGAGGAGAAGGAGAAGAAAGAACTATTGAACTTGAAGATGGCCTTTAGAAAATACACAGTAAAGGAGAAAAAAGAGAGAAAAGAATAAAGAGAAATAAGGTTTATGTAAACCTTGGCATGGTATTAAAATATAAATATTTGGGTTATTGTATTCAAGAAGTATTAGAAAAAGACAAAGGGCTAGAAAGTTTATTTAAAAAAATAATAGTAAGGAATGCCCAAAACTAGCAAGGATACAAACACTCAGGTACCAGGTAGATCAAAGGTCATGAGTCAAATTTAATTCAACTAAGACTATCCAATCACATCAGATAACCAAGCTCTCAAAGGTGGAAGATAAAAAGGAGATTCTCAAATCTGAAAGAGGAAAGGCACAACAATAAAGGTGTCTCAATTCATCTGATAGAAAAATTCCCAGCAGAAACCTTACAGGCCAAGAGAGGATGCCATGAGATTTTAACAATACTGAAAGGAAAAAGAAACCTGTCAACTGAGAATACTGTATCTGGCAAAGCTATGCTTTAGAAATGAAGAAGATAAAGACTTGCCCAAATAAACAAAAGCTGAGAGAGGCTATCTCACCAGACCTGTTCTACAAGAAATGCTGTAGGAAGTTCATCAAATAGAAAGAAATAGATATTAGTAACTAAGAATCAAGTATGGGGAGGTATAAACCTCACCAGTAAGAGCAAACATACAAACAAATTCACAATGCTCTATTATTGTAAGCATGATATGTAAATGATTCATATCTTTAGGATGAAGGCTAAAAAAATAATAAATAATAATAAAACTACATTAATATAGTTAGAGATAGGCAATGTAAAAAGATATAAAATGGGACATAAAAATTCAAAATGTGACAGAAAAGTTCAAGTATAGAGTTTTCTTATTAGTATATTTTCTTTCTAAATTTGATTGTTTCTATTCTTTTTTTCTAATTCTTTTAAGTTGACATCACCTCAATATAGATTATTATAATTGAAAGATGTTTTTTGTAGGCCTCAATGTAACTAGAAAGCAAAAATCTCATGGTGGTGCACGCTTGTAATCCCAGCATTTGGGAGGCTCACACTGGAGGATCACGGTTCGCAGACAGCCTCAGCTACATAGGCCCTCCGCAACTTAGTGAGACCCTCTTTCAATATAAAGAATAAAAAGCGGCAGGGGGTGTAGCTTGGAGGTCCAATGCCCCTGGGTTCCATCCCAGACCTGCAAAAAAAAATCTATAATAGACAAACTGGAAATAATTAGCAAGAAATCAATACATACTACTAGAGGAAATCACTTAAACACAAAGAAAGACTATATAAGAGGAAGAAGGAAAGTAAAGAACTGTAATGAAACTAGATAACAAGTTACACAATGGCTGTAGTAAAACCGTATCTATCAATCATTACCTGGAATGAAAATGGATTGAATTCTCCAATTGAGAAACTATAGAAATTGAAAGGATTAAAAGCCCAAACCTGACTATCACACAAAACTCACTTCACCTCTAAAGATACACATAGGACAAAAGTGGAGGGATGGAGCAAGACAGTCCACACAAATGGAATCCAAAAGAAATCTGAAGTAGCCATCCTCAAAATCAGTAAACAGAGAAAAAGAGATAAGGAAAGTCATTAAACAATAATAAAGTGGCCAACTTATCAAAAGGAAATAATAGAGCTAAATGTGTTTGTGTGTATGATATCAAAGCACCCAAATATGTAAAGCAAATAGTAACAGATCTAATGGAAAGGAGAGTGACTCCAATACACTAATAGTTGGGAATTTAACATTCCACTTTGAGTAATAGAGCATCCAGAAAGCAAACCAACAGAAAAATAACAGACTTAAATTATAACCTAAATTTAATGGACCTATCAGACATCTATAGAACATTCCATCCAGCAGGGACCAAGTACACATATTTTCTGATCATCACATGAAACATTCTCTAGGATGGATCATATGGGCCATAAAACAAGTCTCAACAAAATTTTAAAAGATGAAATTATATTGAACATCTTTTTTGACCATAATGCAATAAAGATAGAAATCAACAAGAAAAACTTTAGAAAATATACAAATACATGAAAATTAAATAACTTACTGTTGCAAAACCAATAAATTGAGGAAGAATTCAGGAAAGAAATTTAAACTAATAAAAATGGAGATACAATAAAGCAGTAGTTAAGAGGGAAGTTAATAGCAATCAATCCACCAATCAAAAAAGTAGGAAGATCTCAAATAAAAAAACTATCACTGCATCTCAAGGAACTAGAAAAAAAACAAGAGCAAACCAAACTCAAAATGAGTAGAAGAAAAGAAATGATAAAGGTTAGCGCATAAATAAATGAAATGGAGACTACAGAAAATAATACAAAATAAAAGATTAACAAAGCAAAGAGCCGGTTCTTCGAAAAGATAAAATAGATGATCTCATAAACTAAGAAACGAGGTTAAAAAACTCAATTAAATCAGAGATGAAAAGAGAGACTTCACCACAGATACTGTAGAAATACAAAAGAGCACTAGAGATTATTATGAACAACTACAGACTAACAATTTTAGTAACCTCGAAGAAAGAGAAAAATCGCTAGATATATACACTCCACCAAGAGTGAATCCTGAAGAAATAGAAAACCGGAACTGATGGATTACACATAACAAGATTAAATTGTTATTTAAATTAAGAAAAGAAAAGAAAGCCTCCCATAAAAGAATAGCTGATCCTGCAGTGTTTGGCGGTACACATCTATAACCCAAGGACTTGAGAGGCTGAGACAAGAGGATTTCAAGTATGAGGACAGGTTCAGTAATTTAGTGTAACCCTGTTTCAAAATAAAAAATAAAATAGGCCTGGAGGTCTAACTCAAAAGTAAAATGCCCCTGGGTTCAATACCCAGTACAAAAAAAAAAAAAGCCCAAGGACATACACCCCCCTCCCAAAATTAAAACTGCAGGGCAATATCTATGATGAGCATAAATGCAAAAATCCTCAAGAAAATACTAGCAAACTAAATCTAATAACATATTTAAAAGATTCTTCACCATGATCAGGTAAAATATATCCTAAGGATGCAGGGATGATTCAAAGTATACAAATTGATAACATGATACAGCCCATCAACAGAATGAAGAATAAAAGCCATTCAGTCATCTCAATGCATGCAGAAAAGTCATTTGGTAAAATTTAACATATCTTCATGATACACATGTTGAACAAATTAGTATAGAAGGCATGTTCCATTTACAAAAACCCAATAACTACCACTACATTGTATGGGGTAAAAACCTAAAATGTTTTCTCCAGGAGACAAAGATACCCTACTTTCACCACTTTTGCTCAATATAGTTCTGGAAGTCTTAGAGCAACCAAGCAAAAGAAAGAAAGGGCATTCAAATTGGAAGAAAAGTCAAAACTGCTTCTACATGTCATGAGCTTATGGATAGACTTCTCTCAAATCCAACAATACCTGTGTGATGGTGGAGGTACTGACCCCCAGCCCTATTTTATCTTTTTACTTTGAAACAGAATCTCAACAAATTTCTGAGAGTTTCGCTCACTAAATTGCCGAGGCTGGTCTCAAACTATTATTGAGCCGGGCGTGGTGGCGCACGCTTGTAATCCCCGCGCTTGGGAGGCAGAGACAGGAGGATCGTGCAGGTTCGAAGCCAGCTGCGCACACTGGCTTAAGAGACCCTGTTTCCAAATAAAAATGTAAAAATAGGTCTGGGAGTGTAGCCCGGAGGTAGCAGGGCTTCCAGGAACCCCAGTACCACCAAAAAAAAAAAAAAAAAAAAAAAAAAAAATTTGCCGGGCGTGGTGGCGCACGCTTGTAATCCCAGCATTCAGGAGGCTGAGACCTGGAGGATCGCGGTTCGCGGACAGCCTCAGCTACTTAGTGAGGCCCTCTGCAACTCAGTGAGACCCGGTTTCAAAATAAAGAATAAAAAATAGGGCAGGGGGTGTAGCCCGGAGGTCAAATGCCCCTGGGTTCCATCCCCAGACCCGCAAAAAAAAAAAAAAAAAAAAAAAAAAACTATTATTGATCCTCCTGTCTCAGCCTCCCATGTGCTGGGATTACAGGCATGTGCCACCACACTCAGATGAATTGTCTTTTTTTTTTTTTTTTTTTTTTTTTGGTGGTACTGGGGGTGGAACCCAGGGACTTTTCTACCTTCAGGCTATACTCCCTGACCTATTTTGTATTTTATTTAGAAACAGAGTCTCACTAAGTTGCTGAGAGCCTCACTAAGTAGCTGACACTGTATTTGAACCTGTGTGATCCTCCTGTCTCAGCCTCCAAAGCGCGGGGAATACAAGTGTGCGCCACCACGCCCGACAAATTAAGTCTTTATAACAATACTTTGAAGCAAATGAAGAAGGTTCATTAAATCTAATGTTAAAATGAGATGGCTAAAATTCAACAATGAATGCGCGAAGTAGCAGATCCAGGGCTAAGCTCCAGAATACACAACTCAGTCATGTCTCCATTGTATTGTATTACCTATCTCTGATCAGAAGAAACTCTGCTTGAGGTTTTGCTTGTCGTTGTTTCTTCTTTCTTTCTTTCTTTCTTTCTTTCTTTCTTTCTTTCTTTCTTTCTGCTGTCCACAGCATTTTATTAAACTATATTTTTATTTCTCATTCTGGACTTTTGGGAAAAAATTTATGCCTTAATTTTCTGAAGTTACATTTTTAATTTTTTTTATTGGTGCACTGTAGTCATACATCTTAGTGGGATAAAAGACTTGTGGAAACATACATGAACACATCATCCAGTTAGCCCCCTACCCGATCCCCATCCCTTTTCCTCCCAATCCCTCCTTCCCATGCTTGGCTTAGTGATTGAGTTTGATATGTTTAAGTACATCATGTGCTTTAGGGAGTTTCCCTCTTCCCCCCTTCCATCCCCTCAGTTAGGTTGCCATAGTTGCTGCTCTATAGGATCTCCTTCTTTATCGAGAGTTCCTCCTGTTACCCATTTCTCCCTAGCTTTCACATATTAGGGAAAGCATCTGATTTCTTATTTCTTGTGACTGACTAATCTCACTTAGCATAATGTTTTCTTTGTGGTACTGGGGATTGAACTCAGAGGCATTCTACTTCTAAGCTGCCTCCTCAGCCCTGTTTAGTTTTTTATTTTGAAACAGAGTCTCACTAGGCTGCTGAGAGTCTCAATACATCACTGAGGCTGGTCTTGACCCAGTAATCCTTCTATCTCAGCCTCCCAAGGACTGAGATTACAGGTTGAGAAACTTTTCTTTACAAAAAAAAATGTGAAGGAGGCAAGAAATAATGTGTAAGTAGCTGATTTTTTAAAATACTAGATAGTAAAACCTACTTAAGCTATCATAAATTCTCACTAATTAAAAAGATACTAAACATATTCATACTTGATCCAATAACTGTGCCAATCTACTCTTCCCTTCATTAGTGGTTCAACTTTTCATCTACCATATGCCATTCTTTAAGCTTAATAATATATTCTCTGTTTTTTCATTTCTTATTTTCATACAATAGAGTAAAAACACTTCTCATTAACATAAACACATTTACAATCTGTTCTCTGAACACAGGAAATCATTAATGATATTAATATATTTTGTTTCTCCCAATTTTTTCTCATTTATCCCTAAAATGAACAATACATATATGTATTATGTCCTATTTTTAAATGAATTTCAACAAACAGAATCTCCTGTGTAAATTGTCAATTATAGATAATGAAAGCTTGAAGCACACAAAGACAGAGGCCTCATACAAAGTACTAAATTCTAAACATCATATGTGTGTGTGTGCGCGTATGTGTATGTGTGTGTGTGTGTGTGTGTGTGTGTGTGTGTGTGTGTTAAACCTAGGGTCATTCTACATTCTACATTTATCTACATCCCCAGTCTATTTTATTTTATTTTTGAAACAGGGTCTTGCTAAGTTGCTGAAAGTCTTACTACATGCTAAATCTCTCCTCAAACCTGTGATCCTCCTGTCTCATCTTCCTAAACACTGGGTTCATAAGCAAACCCTAAATGTCATAGAGCCTACAATAAGCTAAGCTCTTAGAGGAGGAAAAATTAAAATCCCCAATCTTGAAAAGAGGCATATTGAGAATTTGGATTATGAGAATTTTCATCAGTACTGATAATGTGCTTTAAAGTTTTCTTCTTTTCCTATTCTACTAAGTCATGTTTTTTGTGCTGTGATATATACACAAGTGCCTGTGTTTATACTTGTCAATTCAAACTTTGTCAGAAAATAAATTTACTGGAAGGGCCCTGAGAGACCAACTTTAACTGCCAAAGGCCTTTGCATCAGTAGCAGCCAGTCCTGAGTCAGGGCAGGAGCACACCGTTGGCTGGACCCACTCACTAAGAGAATCCAGAAAGAGAGAATATCTGGATTCCTTAACCATCTATCACAGGAGGACAAGGCTAACTGCCAACTCTCAGTGGAGAATTCTACAAAGAAGGTTGAATGTGAGCAAAGAAAAATAGTAAAATCCTAGCAATTGTTCCCTGTAGCATTATTTTTCTTAAAACTCTGAGTTTGTAGAAAACAATAATCTTCCCCACTGTGCTCAGCACATTACGTGGCACAAACAGAATCTCAAAAACTGCTTAATTAGCCAGGTGTAGTAGTGCACGCTTATAATCCCAGTACTTGAGTGGCTGAGACAGGAGGATCTCGCAGGTTTGAAGTCAGCCTAAGCTACTTAGTGAGGCTCTCAGCAACTTAGTAAGACCCTGTTTCCAAATAAAATATAAAATAGGTCTGGGGTATAGCCCAGAAGTAGAAGGCCCCTGGGTTCCATCCCAAGTACCACACCTCCCCCCAAAAAATGCTTAGTCTCATCACACTCTTCAACTTTAAATTCTTTAAGGCAAAAGAAGCCAGAAATGGTAGACCATGCTTGTAATCCAGCATTTGGGAGGCTGAGACAGGATGATCGTGGTTTGCAGACAGCCTCAGCTACTTAGTGAAGCCCTTTGCAACTCAATGTGACCCTGTTTCAAAATAAAGACTAAAAAATAGGACTGGTGGTATAGAATGCCACTGGGTTCCATCCCCAGTACTACAAAAAAAAAAAAAAAAAAAAAAGGACTAATCACCTACTAGGCCACCAAAACACCTTTGGTATCTCTTTCCTTACTTTTGCCAGTCAACGGGTGACCATATCAACTGTGACTTTCTTATGTTAAAATCTTGCCCACTTGTTCCAACCCACCTTCCCACCTACCATCAGAATGGTATTCCTAAGATATAAATCTGCCTACAATTCAACAGAAAGTAGCTATTGGCTACTCTGCAAGGCTGGTTCCCAAGGCAACAGAACATCTCAGGCCATGATGCCCTAACTCACAGCTCTCCCTCTCTCCAGGCCTAGCAGCGTCTTCAGAACAGATTACACACTCATCTCCAGAGGCAGCAGGAGCCTCACATGCCCAGCACCTCCTCCCACCTTCAGTCCCAGCTCCCATTCCAGAACAGTAAAAGCCTAGGACTCCAGAGAATTTTGTGGGTTTTTCTTTTTTTCTTTTCTTTATTTTTTCTTTTAATTTTTCTTTTTTTGGTGGTACTGGGGATGGAACACAGGGGCTTTCTACTTCCAGGTTACACTCTCAGACCTATTTTATATTTTATTTGGAAACAGGGTTTCTTAAGCCAGCTGAGGCTGGCTTTTTATTTTAATTTTTTAATATTTTATTTTTATGTGGATCATAAAAAATTGGCATATTTCAGACTGTGCTTGGTGCCCTTCCCCCCTCACTTTCCCTTTACCCCCTTTCAACCGTGAGTGTCCAGGTTAGCCATGCTATATTTATACTTTTACACATACTTGAATGTAGCTCCTCCATTAATCAACCTCAGCCTTCTTTGTCTCCTATCCTTCCATTTCAGCTTTGCTGAAATCTCCCCTCCATTATCTGGAGTCCCTCTGGTATTCTTAATAATACCTAGTTTGGGCATATTAGAGAAAACATATGTCTCTTCTCTTTCTGTGCCTGGCTGATCTCGCTTAACATAACGTTCTTCAGGTCTTTCCATCTTCTTATGAATGGCATGATTTTCTTCTTTACTGCTGAGTAGAATTCCACTGTGTGTATTTCCCATAATTTTGCAATCCATTCATCTGTTGATGGAGACCTAGGTTGGTTCCTTATTTTGGTTATTACAAATTGTGCTGCTATGAACAAGTGTATGCATATGTTACTGTAGTTCTCTGATTTCAACCCCTTTGGAAAGATACCCAGGAGTGGTATATCCAGATCATATGGTGGATCCATTCCCAGTTTTCTAAGGAATTTCCACACTGATCTCCATAGCAGCTGAACTAGTTTGCACTCCCACTAACAGTGTAAAAGGTTTCCTCTTTCCCCACATCCTCACCAGCATTTTTTTGTTATTTGATTTCTTTATGTTTGCCACTATGATTGGGGTTAGATAGAATCTCAGCATAGTTTTGATTTGTATCTCACTAATGGAGAAAGAAAAGACCTAGAATAGCCAAAGCAATCCTCAGCAATAAGAACCATACAGGAGGCATCACAATCCCTGACTTCAAATTATACTATAGAACAATAGTAGTTAAAACAGCATGGTACTGGCACAACAACAGGCATACAGACCAGTGGAACAGATTAGAAGATACAGAAACAAACCCACACACCTATAGTCAATTAGTCAATTAGTCTTTGACAAAGGGACCAAACTCATATGCTGGAGAAAAGACAGCCTTTTCAACAAATGGTGCTGGGAGAACTGGCTATCCATTTGTAGAAAGATGGTACTAATTCCTTACTCTCACCATGCATAGGAATTAACTCGAGATGAATCAAAGACTTAAAAATTAGACCGGAGACTGTGAAGTTATTAAAGGAGGCCATAGGCTCAACACTACAACACGTAAGCACAGGCAGTAACTTTCTCAACAAGACCTCTAAAGTGCAGGAAATTAAAGCAAGAATTAACAAGTTGGGATGGCATCAAACTAAAAAGTTTCTACTCATCAAAGGAAATCATCAAGTACCTAAAGTGAAGCCGGGCGTGGTGGCGCACGCTTGTAATCCCAGCATTCGGGAGGCTGAGACCGGAGGATCGCAGTTCGCGGACAACCTCAGCTACTTAGGCCCTCCGCAACTCAGTGAGACCCAGTTTCAAAATAAAGAATAAAAAGCGGCAGGGGGTGTAGCTCAGAGGTCAAATGCCCCTGGGTTCCACCCCCAGACATGCAAAAAACAAAACAAAAAACAAAAAAAAAGAAAACCTACAGAATGGGAAAAGATCTTTACCAGCTACCACCCTGATAGAAGGTTAATATCCAGAATATATAAAGAGCTCAAAAGACTCTACACTAGCAAAACAAATAACCCGATCAAGAAATGGGCAACTGAATTGAATAGATACTTCACAAAAGAAGAGATACAAAGGGCCAATAGATACATGAAAAGATGTTCCAGAGAATTTTGAAGTCTCTAAGGAAAGTTAATGTTGAAGTTACCTTATTTCCTTGGTTCTAGTTTATGAAGGTGAATTCTTAAAGCATGAAATCAAAGTTCAAACAGAATTATTGGTGAATAGAAACTGGATCAACTGTGTACATATGGGAGTGACTAAAAAGTAGAGCCCCCAAAGTTCACTGAGTTTGAACCATGAGACAATCTGCTGCTCTAACTACAGATGAGAAACCAGCAGGCTTAAACAAAGAGAATGCCCTAATCATAGTATCATTCTTACCTAACGCACTCTGATCCCCTTGAAATTACAAGAAAATAAAAGGTGGAGGGGCCAGGTGGAAAGTGAGTTTATGGTCAATGACTAATAAAAATAGATTCTTAACTATGTGCTGAAAATTTTAATATACAAAAGTACCCTGTGAGTCATCAGAGAGTGACCTCATATGCAGGATTTCACACTTATCGGACATTAAGTGCTTTGCGGACCTGGAGTTCTCAGGTCTGTTTAGGCGATCTTAGTCTATGGTCAAGAACTATAGAAATCTGAAAAGCACAAGAAAAATATAAGATAAAATTCAACCATTTTTATCCTGGAATATATAAGTTCATTATATGACATGTCAAAAACACATAGAGGAAATACTTAAATATTATAAACTAAGTCCTTTCCATCAAAAAATTTAACAAAAAATAAATTTTGGATCATATTTTTCAGGATGAGGCACAGGCTTTTGGTGTTCTTTTATAGTTTCATAACAAAGAATGTTGAATCTGTCTAGTTATTTACTTTGACTCTCCCAGCTCTCTGCCATATAAGGTACCCAAGGGAGATGAGCACTGGGATAGTGCCAAATGGGAAATAAAGAGTCACATCATTCTTGGCTTTGCCACTAACCAAGAACCCCTCACTAGCCACCTCAGCCCCAGTGAGATGGACAGTCTAAGCTTCTCACACTCCTCCACTAACACCCTCATGTTGCAAGTGGCAGAAACTCAGCTCAGCCTGCCTTAAAGAAAATGAGGACATGTGCAGAATTCATAAATGAAGATTCCAGTGCTGGAGCTTCCTCTAGCTGTGTTTGATTCAGTGTTTCAAACGAGATCATCAAGATGTTTTCTTCTGCTGGTTTGGGTGACACATGCCTATAATCCCAGTACTGGCTGAGATAAGAAGATTGCAGGTTTGAGGTCAGCCTTGGCAACTTACCAAGGCCCTCAGCAACTTAGTGAGACCCTGTTTCAAAATAAAAAATAAATTAGGGTTTGGGGTGTAGCTCAGAGGTAGAACACTCCTGGGTTCAATTCCCAGTACCAAAAAAAAAAACAACTTTTTTTCTCTGCATATCAGTGGTGTTTGCCTCTGTGAGTGAGCTTCATCCTCCTGTGGTGAAGCTTTTTTCTAGCAAAAAGGCTGCATGACTCTAAGTCTCACATCTTCACACTCCACATTTCATAGAAGGAAAGAAGGAAGACCCAAGCTAAGATTTCCAGAAGCCCCAGAGCATTTCTCTTATATTTTAGTTCTGATTGGTCTGCATGCACTTCCATGAAATAGTTCCAAACAGAGAAGATGATGCTTGCTCCATTAAGCCAACAGGGCCTCCTGGTGTTGAGAAGGAAGCCAATCTTATAAGCCAAATGCACTTTGGGAAAGGACTGATTTTCTAAGGAAATTTAAGTTTGTTTTTTAAAAAAAGTAAGACTGCATTCTGATCAACAAACTTAAATTTAAAATCTTGGTATTAAACATTATATTGAGATTAGGCTTTATTTTCAAGAGGGACAACTGAGCAGAGCCTGTCCTCATTCTAGGAATCACCTATTCAGTCTGTTCATGAAGAAGATCAAAGGGAGCAAGGCATGGACCTAACCAGTTTTCCTAGACACTGATTAGCTGAATTAACAATATCTCTATCTTTGACGGGACAGACAAGAGCAAACGAAGGTAAGCAGGAACAAGAGAGGCAGTATTAGATTGGATAAGGAGACACATTCCCTTTCCCCAGAAGACATGGATTTCTCAACTGATTGTTTTAAATTAAGAATAAAAATATTGCCAGGTGTGGTGGTGCATTTCTATAATCCCAGTACTTGGGAAGCTGAGACAAGAGGGCAAGTTCAAGGTCAGCCTCAGCAACTTAGTATGTCTCAAAATAAAAATTAAAAAGGGTGGAGGTATAGCTCAGTAGTAGAGTCACTCTGTGTTCACCCACCAGTACCACCAAAAAAAGAATAAAAAATCCATATTTGATACATCTTTCATTTTTTTTTAAATCTTCACAGTAAAATTATCAAGGGATTGTGTTTTAACATTGAGTTTTATATTTATGAGTTTTAAAATCATATGTGAAAGATATTTGCCTGTGAATAGTTTTCTGGATTGTATTTATAAAATGACCCCAAATCCAAGAATCTCAACATATTTAATTATATTAATTTTTTAAAACAAATGCTTATTACACTGCTAACCTATTTCTCATCACTCTCAGAATTCTACAGCATTCAAAACACAAACACTATACTTTGCACATCTTCTGCCTTGGCTCTCAGCCTTTAGATATAAGAGGCAAAACCACTCTAACTTAATAGCTTTATGTGGAAGAAGAGAATATTCGTGCTGTATTGTACTTCAACAAGAAAAGAAATCACCTGCTGGCATTTTGATAGCCTTAAATAACACTTGTTACCATAAGAAAAGAGTTATGAAAACACACTTTCATTTTCTCCTGGTTTAAAAAAAAAAGCAGGAACAATTCAATATATTCGCAGTCATATACTGCTCTATAAAAGCAAGAACAGGAACATTGTAAATGACAAAAATTTCACTCTTTGTTAATATTAACACATATATGAAAGATAATTAATGCCCAAGTCCCTAAAGAGTTAAAAGTAATATAGGAAATATGTACTTTTTATGGAAAATTCAGAGCCATTTTTTTAAATCACAGATGAACACTGGCTACAGAAAAGCCTAGGCATGGAATCACATTCTGGATTCACTCCAGGCTGCCAGGGAACACTTCTAGGAGCCCATGAATACTGAGCTATCTCCTGGCACAGGAACTCCTGGCAAGGAGAGTCAGCCGGTAGCAACAGGGAAAGAACTGCTTCTGCGCCAGCCCAACCTCTCACTTTATCTGTCTGATAAGCGAATTGGAATTCAGAGCCACTGCAATAGCTATGCTGCCTCTACTAAAGCTCTCTTCCCTGCCTGATCTGCCCACCTGTACCACACGACATCAAGGAGTCACGGTTTTTGAACTTCCGGTGTTGCCTTCAGACAACTGGGATCATGGAAATTCCAGAATTGCTCACCTTTGAAATTATGAGTGTGTTAGAAAGACCTGAATCAATGACACTTACTGGAAGTGTCCATGTCTTCCATGATATGGAAGACTTTATTCAGGACCGTCACGATAGGCTTGATTCATCATCATGATAGGGTTGCAGTAGGGCAGAGAGATGAGGCTCAAATCCAAGACCAGCATGGGAAGGGGGAATTCACAGCCGAGGCACAGAGCTGGGATTAGTGAATGGAAAGTTGCTAAGAGGAAACACTGGGGGAATGGGGATTCTGACCAAAATAACCTAACAAGTTCCCCACTGAAGACACGCCGTGTGATCAGATGCTACCCACGACTGTGGAGGATGAGGCATCTGATTAGCTACTGCGGGTAGCTAAACTCATTTATCAGGATTCTTTGCCAAAACTGGTTTTCACAAGTGAGTGCATAGATAGGTCTAGGAGAAGACTTGAGGTCTGACTAATGCTTATCCAGGCGAGTGATCTTTACCAGAAGTCAGTTCAAGACTACAAACTACCAGTTGGGGGCTTGATTATATAGAGATGGGGGTCTAATGATAGATATGATCAATTATTGAACTTAACATTTTCTTCTTAAGAGAAATTTTTTCAAATAAAAGAGGATGAAGTGTCTATCTAGAACAATTGAAGCACTGTTTTACCTGACTGAATAGTTATTTTTATTTTATTTGTTTATTTATTTATTTTTGTACTGGTGGTTGAACATGGGGGTGTTCTACCTCTGAGCTTCACCCCCAATACTTTTTTAAATTTTGAAATAGGATCTCACTAAGTTGCTAACAGTCTTGCTAAGTTGCTGAGGGTATCGCTAAGTTGCTGAGGCTGGCCTCAAACCTATGATCTTACTGTCCCAAGTACCGTTATTACAGGCATGCACCGCCATGCCCAGCTTGAAGAATATTATTAATTTTAAGACTTGGAGTGTTGTTTATTGGAAAATATAGAATACTTATTTGAACAGAACCTAAGAAATTCTGGAGAGAGGGAGAGGGAAAGAAAGAGAAAAGAGAAGAGAGAATTGAGGTAAATCAGTTATTGTGAGACTATTTTAGCTGTATGAAGCCATTAAACATTTCAGTGTGCTTCTTGAGGGTACTCACATTTTCTTTTAATCGAATGGCAATGATGCTTATACAAGTAGATATCTTCCACTGATATAACATCTTTGTTATAATCATTATTATAGAAACAACCAATTTTCCCCCAGAGCAAAAGATGTATAGTGAAGAAAAGATTTATTTCTTCACCCATCACAAGGTTTGTAGCTGAAGCTCTTACAGTAAAAGACAGATTAACAAGATAAAAGCATACAACTTGATATCAAGTTCTACAGGGCACAGGAGCCTTCACAAGGAAATAAAGACTCAAAGAAACAGGGAAACATGTGAAATTTAAAGCCTTTGGTTGTTTGATTACCTGTTGGCAATTATACAGAAGTATGTTTGGACAAAGGATTATAAACTATTGGTAATAAGCTGAAAAGAATTTAGGAGGCTTATTTGTTCAGATTCTTCTGTGTCCCTGTATCTTCAGAAAAAAAGGATGTTCCTTTCCTCTGGCTAAGGAAAAAGTACCATTTACATGAGAGTTTTATGACCTTCTTCGGAAGAAGGTCATAAAATTACCTTCTGGGCTTTATTAATGACTTCTTTCTGGAATAAAGGGTGGTAGATTGAGTCCACCCAGCATCTACAGTTTCCTCAAATGCCAACATGCCACATTTTGGGGTAGCCTGTCCTAGACCACATTATTTTCACAATGTTTAGGAAAACTAGATAGGATAGAAAGTAAAAGTGTTGAATAAAATTTCATTGTGTACATATCCCACAGTTTTGTAATCCATTCATCTTTTGATGGACATCATGGACATAGTTTGGCTATGGTGAATTGTGCAGCTATGAACATAGATACACATGTATTAGGTAGTTTGGTTTCCTTTCTTTTGGGTAGGTACTCAGAAGTGGTATTGCTGGATCAAATGGTAAATTTGTTCCCATTCTTCTGAGAATTCTCCATACTGTTTTCCAAAGTGGTTGCACTAATTTGCAATCCCACCAACAATATTTTAGAGTTACCACTTGTCCACATCCTTGCCAGCATTTGTTGTTGTTTGTGTTTTGAATGGTTGCCATTCCAGTTGGGGTAAGGTGAAATCCTCAGGGTAGTTTTGATTTGCATTTCTCTGATTGCCAATGATGTTGAACATTTTTCATGCATTTATTGGCCATTTGAATTTCTTCTTTCATGAAGTGTCTATTTAGTTCACTTGCCATAAAAAATACACAATTACAGCATTTACAGGGAAATAGATGGAAATGGAGGACATTGTGCTAAGCAAGATTAGTCAGTTGCAAAATGTTAGAAATCAGATGCTTTCCCTAATATGTGAAAGCTAAGGTGAAATGGGTCATAGGAGGAATTCCAGGTTAAAAAGGAGATTCTATAGAGGAGCAAATAAAGCAACCTAACTGCGAGGATGGGAGGGGAGAAAAAGGAAACTCTTTAAAGCACAGGATATAATTATTCGTATTGTAGTCAACCACTAAGCCAAGTATGGGAGGGAGGAATGGAGAGAAAGTGGGGTGAGGACTTGGTGGGGGCTGGCTGGGTGATGTGTGCATTTATGTCTACACAAGTTTTTTACCCCATTATGATGTATAAATACAATGCACCAATAAAAAATTTAAAAAGGAAAGCACAAGTGTTCAACTGATTTTAAAGACAAATCAAAAAAAGTTTAATAATTTTATAAAGACAACATTCCAAACTGTTCTTCAAATCCAAGGTCTAACAGGTTTGGGGCTATAAAAATGATACCAGAGGGAAAAAATGATGCAAGGATCAAATTTCTTATCACTCCCAGAAATGTCAAGCCCTCCTTCATTTTTTTCTAGTTTGTTAATGTCTTTTGCAAGTCTGTCAAACATGTAGGGAAAGTGTCAGAGCTGAAATGGCATCATGGATGTGTTTAAAAAAATATTTCATTTCATATCCTAGCCATGTAGAAGGTATTAACTTGTTTTATGGAATATGTAAAGCTAAGCCAGTTCATGAATCAGTCAAATTACAACTCTCCATCACTTAGCTCAACTAATATCTCTCTTGAGAATCTTCTCTGGCTAACCCCATCAAAAACAGATGATCCATCAGCTTCTTGTTTCTTGCTCCACAACTTATTTCCTTTTGTCGAAGAAATCTCATAGCTAGTCAGTAACAAGAGTGACTATTTATGACTATTGCACGAGAGATAAAAGAGACCTCAGTGTAGACTCAGACTCAGTTGTTAGTACAGTGTGGGTGAAGCGGAGGAGCCTAGCCGCAGAGCAGGCTGGGGTCACTGGATGGAAATGAATGAAAAGAAATATTGGGGTGAGAACAGATTATGACTAAATGGACCTAGCAGGATTCTTGCTGAAGGCAGACCAGGATGACTAGAACACCCAGAAGGAAGGCAGCATTGTGCACGGAGCTTTCTGTTTCCCTCGTCTCTACTCCTCCTGCTAAGCACGCAGGCTGGCACGGAGTAAGCATGCTTTCAACCTGGGGAAAGGATGATTAACTCAAGAGTGAGACACAATGACGATGAAACAAGAGCACGACAAGAATGTGCAGTTTCCTGTCTTGCTTTTGGTTAATTTGACATTGATTCAGTTTCTTTGTTCTCTTGACTTAATTCTAGGACAATAATAAAGACTAACTGGTGATGGCTAGAGAAAGGGACAATTTCTTTGGTTCACAAACCCTTTAGTAATTTAACAGAAGACAACTCAAGCCATCACATATTTTACATCTAACCTGCAGCTTATTAGTCAAATCATAATCAAGTAGTTTTGCATTCATCTAATATATTGCATCTATACATAATAATTTTTACAACTTTCTCTTTAAACAGGTATGTGAATAAATTATAATTTGAAAATAAATATATTTTGCTAAAATAATCAAGCAGTGTATCAAAAGTTTTTAAATCCTTATATTGATACATTCCATCAGGTTTATCTAAGGAATTTTATAAGCGTTTTTTTAAAGTGGAAAACTTTATCTTCAATTGAGAAAACATTAAAATATTTTCTTTATTCTATCTTTTATAGGCTAAAACCATAGTCTTTGTCTATTACACAAACACATACACACACACACACACACACACACATTCTCACTTATGGTAAGATGAATGAAGTTCTCCTGATACTCTTGGAAATTATACTGATGAGGTATACTGATACACTTGGAAGCTATTCCTAAATATTTTTAAATCAGGTTTATTTCTTTTTTAAAAAACAAAAACAAGACAAAACAAACAAAAAAAACCCTGAACCAGGTGTGGTAGTCCACTTGTAATCCTAGTATTTGAGAGGCTGAGACAGGAAGATTATAGGTTCGAAGCCAGCCTCAGTGGCTTAGTGAGGCTCTCAGCCACCTAGCAAGACCTTTTCTCCAAATAAGAAATAAAACTGGGCTGGAGGTGTAGCTTAAGGGTAGAATACCTTTGGGTTCAATCCCCAGTACCACAAAAGAAAAAAAAACCTTCAGAATCCATTTTTTCCTAAAAACTTTAATAAAATTTGAGACATGCACTTTGATGGCAAGATCATGTTCATTCATGAAATAAAAACAGTTTACTTTTATACTTTTCCAGTGACTAAAAGGAATAGACAAAAATATTTAGGTAAAAAAGCACATAAACATTTATTATAATAGACATGATATGATGTGATTTGGGGTAATCTACAGAAAGGATATTAAGTTGTTGTTCAAACTTTTTTTTTTTTTTGTAAAATTACATGTCTGTGTTCATAGGCCTAGAATGCATTGCCTCCTGTTCCCTTCCCAGTGTCTTTACATGCATACCTTTCTGCCTGCCCCAACCCCTCTGGCCTGACCTACATCCTCAGGGATGCCTCAAGGTGCACCAGTTACAAGTTCCAACTTCCTCCCTTCTGTTTGAAGATCTCAGGTTTATCTTTCTCAGACCACATTTTCTTCCCAAGAGTTATCTTCCAAGAAATCTACAGTCAGCCTACTTCTCAATAGATGAAGGTCAAAAGTCTTTTAGGCTTGAGCTGGGTTCTTATTCCCATTGTCTCTTAAGAGTTTGGGATTGATCAATTTGTGCCACCACTCTGGGCCTCATTTCTTATAGAAATTAAAGAGTGGGAAAGTCCAACATGTGTAAAAGCACAGAAGCAGAAATACACTGGGATGTTAGCAGAATAGTCAGCCATCCAATCTGAAGAGAGAGGTGAGAATGGAAGCTAAATGAAATACAATGTTGGAAAGTGGAAAGGCCAAGCAAAGAGAGCTTACCTAGTACTGAACTGAGGGTTACCTAAAAGAGGAAGTCATTAAAGAATTTTAAAGAAAGGATGTGGTTCACATTCATTACTGAAATGTCAACAGGAAATGGCCACAGTTTTGATGAATAGAAGCCTAGAGGAAAAAGGCCATAATGTAAAAGAGGAGTTCTTATGTTTCTTCTCTTGGCTCATCAGGCTAACACAGCAAATAAGAATTAAAATGCATGCATTGATCGTACCTGGGGAAGAACAAAGAAGAGAAAAGAAATGGAGAAAGGGAGAGAGGAAGGAAGAGGAAGGAAGGAAGAAAAAAGGAAAGAGAATTGCCAATATTAGGAAGAATACTACACTACAGATTCTACAGGTATTAAAAAGATAATGAAGGAATTATAAAATAATTAAGGGTGTATTATAAACAACTTTCGCCAATAAATTTGGCCACCTAAATAAAATGGGAAATTTTCTTTTTTTTAAACAATTTTTTATTGAATGTAAATAGTATACATTTACACTATATTTGATGCCCCCCCTCGCCCCCATTTTCCCTTCCCCCCTCCCACCAATGGCTGTCCAGGTTAACCATGACTTATTCATAATTTTACACATGTTCAGGTGTAGACCCTCATTAATCAAGATCGGCCTTCCTCCTCTCCTATCTTACCATCCAAACTTAGCTAGTATTTCCCCTTCAATAACTGGAGTCCCACTGGTATTCTTTGTGTTTCCTAGTTTGGGCATATTAGAGGAAACATATGTATCTTCTTCTTTTGTGCTTGGCTGATCTCACTTAACATAATGTTCTCCAGGGTTTTCCATCTCCTTGCAAATGACATAATTTTGTTCTTCTTTATGACTGAATAGAATTCCATTGTGTGTATTTCCCACAGTTTTGCTATCCATTCATCTGTTGATGGTGATCTGGGTTGGTTCCATATTTTGGCTATTACATATTGTGCTGCTATGAACATAGGTATGCATATGTTGCTGTATTTCTCTGAATTCAACCCCTTTGGAAAGATACCCAGGAGTGGTATAGCTGGGTCATATGGTGGATCTATTCCCACCTTTCTTAGGAATCTCCACACAGATCTCCATAGTGGTTGAACTAGTTTGCATTCCCACCAACAGTGTAAAAGAGTTCCTCTTTCCCCACATCCTCGCCAGCATTTGTTGTTGTTTGATTTCTTTATGCTTGCTACTCTGACTGGGATTAGATGGAATCTCAGTGTAGTTTTGATTTGCATCTCCCTGATGGCCAGTGATGTAGAACATCTTTTCATGTATCTATTAGCCCTTTGTATCCCTTCTTTTGTGAAGTGTCTATTTAGTTCATTTGCCCAAAATGGGAAATTTTCTAAAAAGTATAGCAAAGACATTTTAAAAATTGAATAGCTCTATATGAATTTGGAAGTTTTATAGTTAAAACTTTCCCAGAAGAAAACTTTGGAATGACTTCAGTGGTGAGTTCTATTAAACATATAAGGAACAAATGATAACTGTCATCCACAAATTCTTCCAGAGAAAAAAGTATTCGAAGGAATTTCCCAGTTTATTTTATTAAACCAGAATTACCCTGATTGGAAAATTAAGCAAACATACCAGAAGAATTATAGACCAACATGCCTTGTGAACATAAACATAATTTTATTTATTTTTTTTTTTTTTTTTTTTTTTTATTTTATTTTATTTTATTTTTTTAACAATTTTTTATTGAACATAAATAGTATACATTTACACTATATTTGGTGCCCTCTCCCCCCGCCCCCATTTTCTCCCCCCCCCCCCACCAATGGTTGGCCAGGTTAACCATGTCTTATTCATAATTTTACACATGTTCAGGTGAAGATGCTCCTTAATCAAGATCGGCCTTTCTCCTCTCCTATCTTTCCATTAAAACTTAGCTAGTATTTCCCCTCTAATATCTGGGGTCCTACTGGTATCCTTTGTGTTTTCTAGTTTGGGCATATTAGAGGAAACATGTGTATCTTCTCCTTCTGTGCTTGGCTGATCTCACTTAACATGATGCTTTCCAGGGCTTTCCATCTTCTTGCAAATGATAAAATTTTGTTCTTCTTTATGGCTGAATAGAATTCCATTGTGTGTATTTCCCACAGTTTTGCTATCCATTCATCTGTTGATGGTGATCTGGGTTGGATCCATATTTTGGCTATTACAAATTGTGCTGCTATGAACATAGGTATGCATATGTTGCTGTATTTCTCTGAATTCAACCCTTTTGGAAAGATACCCAGGAGTGGTATAGCTGGATCATATGGTGGATCTATTCCCACCTTTCTTAGGAATCTCCACACAGATCTCCATAGTGGCTGAACTAGTTTGCACTCCCACCAACAGTGTAAAAGAGTTCCTCTTTCCCCACATCCTCGCCAGCATTTGTTGTTGTTTGATTTCTTTATGCTTGCTACTCTCACTGGGGTTAGATGGAATCTCAGTGTAGTTTTGATTTGCATCTCCCTGATGGCCAGTGATGAAGAACATCTTTTCATGTATCTATTAGCCCTTTGTATCTCTTCTTTTGTGAAGTGTCTATTTAGTTCATTTGCCCATTTCTTGATTGGGTTGTTTGTTTTGTTGGTGTAGAGCCTTTTGAGCTCTTTGTATACTCTGGATATTAGCCCCCTATCAGAATGGTGGCTGGTAAAGATCCTTTCCCATTCTGTAGGCTTCCTCTTTAGGTTATTGATAGTTTCCTTTGATGAGAAGAAACTTTTTAGTTTAATGTTATCCCACTTGTTTATTCTTGCTTTAATTTCCTGAGCTTTGGAGGTTTTGTTGAGAAAGTTACTGCCTGTGCCAATATGTTGTAGTGTTGAACCTATGTTCTCCTCTACTAACTTCACCGTCTCAGGTCAATTTCTAAGTCTTTGATCCATCTTGAGTTGATTCCTGTGTTAGGTGAGATATAGGGGTTTAGCTTCATCTTTTTACAAATGGCTAGCCAGTTCTCCCAGCACCACTTGTTGAAAAGGCTGTCTTTTCTCCAGCGTATGTGTTTGGCCCCTTTGTCAAAGATTAATTGACTAAAGATGTGTGGGTTTGTTTCTGTATCTTCTATTCTAATCCACTGGTCAGTATATCTGTTTTTGTGCCAGTACCATGCTGTTTTTACTACTATTGCTCTATAGTATAGTTTGAAGTCTGGGATTGTAATGCCTCCTGCGTGTTTCTTGTTATTGAGAATTGCTTTGGCTATTCTAGGTCTTTTCTTTCTCCATATGAAGTTCATGATTGATTTTTCTAGGTCTCTGAAGAATGTCACTGGTATTTTAATGGGAATTGCATTGAACCTATAGATCAGTTTTGGCAGAATGGCCATTTTGATGATATTTATTCTGCCTATCCATGAGCACGGGAGATCTTTCCATCTTCCAAGGTCTTCTTCTATTTCTTTTTTTAATGTTTTATAGTTTTTGTTGTAGAGGTCTTTTACATCTTGGGTTAGGTTTATTCCTAGGTATTTTATTGGTTTTGAGGTTATAGTGAATGGAATTGTTGTTTTTGTTTCCTTCATTGTGGATTCGTTGTTGGCATAAAGAAAGGCCACTGATTTCTTTAGGTTGATTTTGTAACCTGCGACTTTGCCGAATTTGTCGATCAGCTCCAGAAGTCTTTTGGTTGAGTTCTTTGGGTCTTCCAGGTAAAGGATCATGTCATCTGCGAATAAGGATAATTTCACTTCCTCTCTTCCTATGTGGATTCCTTTGATTTCCTTCTCTTGTCTGATTGCTGCAGCAAGAGTCTCAAGGACTATATTGAAAAGGAGAGGTGAAAGTGGGCATCCTTGTCTTGTTCCTGACTGTAGCGGAAATTCTTGCAGTTTTTCCCCATTCAATATAATGTTGGCTTTGGGTTTGCAGTATATTGCCTTGATGATGTTGAAGTACTTTCCTTCTATCCCAATTTTTTGCAGTGTTTTTAACATAAATGGGTGTTGGATTTTGTCGAATGCTTTTTCAGCATCTATTGCTATGATGATGTGGTTTTTGTTCTTGGTTCTATTTATGTGGTGAATAACATGTATTGATTTGCGTATGTTGAACCAGCCTTGTTTTTCTGGAATGAAACCGACTTGGTCGTGATGAATTATTCTCTTGATATAGTTTTGAATGCGTATAGCTAGTATTTTGTTTAGAATTTTTGCATCTATGTTCATTAAGGATATTGGTCTGTAGTTTTCCTTTCTTGAGGTATCTTTATTTGGTTTGGGGATTAATGTGATACTGGCCTCATAGAAGGAATTTGGAAGAGTTCCATCTCTTTCAATTTCCCGGAACGTGTTATGAAGTATTGGTATTAGTTGTTCACTGAAGGTTTTGTAGAATTCAGCTGGGAACCCATCTGGGCCTGGGCTTTTCTTTGGTGGAAGAATTTTTATTGCCGTTTCTATTTCTTTGGTTGTTATTGGTTGGTTTAGGCTTGCTATGTCCTCTTGGTTGAGTGTAGGAAGGTTAACTGTGTTTAGAAATCTGTCAATTTCATCCAGGTTTTCAAATCTATTGGAGTATAAATTTTTAAAGTAGTTTCTGATAATGTTTTGAATTTCTTCACTATCAGTGGTGATATCTCCTTTTTCATTTCTAATTTTGGTAATTTGAGTTGATTCTCTTTTTCTTTTGGTTAGGTTGGCCAGGGGTTTATCAATTCTATTAATCTTTTCAAAGAACCAACTTTTTGTTTTATTGATTCTTTGAATTGTTTTTTTGTTCTCTATTTCATTTATTTCTGCTCTAATTTTGATGATTTCTCGTCTTCTGCTGGCTTTGGGAATGGATTGTTGCAGAATTTCTAGATCCTTGAGTTGTTTCATTAGGTTCTTTACTTGGTGGTTCTCCATCCTTTTTATGTGGGCACTCAATGCGATAAACTTTCCTCTTAGTACTGCCTTCATGGTGTCCCATAGGTTTTGGTGGGTTGTGTCTCTGTTTTCGTTTGTTTCCATAAATTTCTTTATTTCTTCCCTAATTTCTGCTCTTACCCATTCGTCATTTAGTAGTGTATCATTCATTCTCCATGAATTTGAATACTTTCTTTCGAGTTTCCTGTTGTTGATTTCTACTTTTATTCCATTGTGGTCTGAAAAGATGCATGGGATTATATTACATTTTTTGAATTTGCTGGTATTTTCTTTGTGTCCCAGGATGTGATCTATTTTGGAGAAGGTTCCATGGGCTGCTGAGAAGAAAGTGTATTCTGTAGTTCCTGGTTGAAATACTCTGAAAACGTCTATTAGGTCCATTTGGTTTATGGTTTCCTTTAGTTCTAGAGCATCTTTACTCATCTTTTGCCTCGAAGATCGATCCAGTGGTGTGAGAGGCGTATTAAAGTCTCCCAGAATTATTGTATTTGGGTCTACTTGGGATCTTATGTCCAGAAGGGTTTGTTTTACGAATGTGGTTGCACCCACATTTGGGGCATAAATATTTACTATCATTATATCTTCTTGGTGTATTGTTCCTTTTAATAAAAGGAAGTGCCCTGATTTGTCTCTTTTGATGTGTTTTATTTTAAAGTCTGTTTTGTTGGATATCAGGGTTGCTACCCCTGCTCTTTTTCGGTCACTGGTGGCATGGTATATCTTTTTCCATCCTTTCACCTTCAACCTGTGAATGTCTTTGGCTGTGAGGTGAGTTTCTTGCAGACAGCATATGTTTGGATTATGTTTCCTAATCCACATTGCCAGTCTATGTCTTTTGATTGGTGAGTTAAGTCCTTTGACATTAAGTGATATTATTGAAATATGCTTTTTGTTTTCTGCCATTTTGTGTTCTGTCTACTCTTGGGTGTTGTGATCTTTCTTCTTTACTTAAATGGCCCACTTATTAACTTCCTCGCTTCTCTGATTCTGGAGTCTGCTTCTTTTTTCTTCCTTATGATTTATTTCTTTAAGAATTTTCTCTAGTGTTGGCTTTGAATTCATGAATTTTTTGAGATTCTGTTTATCCTGAAAGACTTTGACTTCCCCATTGATCTTGAATAGTAGTTTTGCTGGGTAGATTAATTTGGGCTGGAAGTTATGTTCTTCCAGGGTCTGAATCACGTCATACCAGTCTCTCCTAGCATTCCTGACCTGGGTTGTATAGTCTGGGGTGATTCTTATTGTTTTGCCTCTATATGTCACCTGTCCTTTTGTTCTCACTGCTTTTAAGATTCCTTCCTTGGCCTCTATGCTGGTCAATTTGGTTATTATGTGGCGTGGAGTGGTTTTTCTTTGGTCCTGTCTCAGTGGAGTTCTGTATGCCTCCTGTACTTGAAGATTCAAGTCTCTTTCCATATTTGGAAAATTCTCTGAGATTATTTCCTTGAAGATATTACATATGCCCTTGGTCTGTACCTCTATCCCTTCCTCAATGCCTATTATCCGTAAATTAGGGCGCTTCATATTATCCCATAATTGCTGGATGTTTAGGTTTTGTTGCTGTAAAGATTTCTGTATATCGCTGACTGTGTTTTCGGTTTGGGATGTACTGTCTTCTAATATTGATATTCTGTTTCCATTTCATCTAATCTTCCAGAGTTTCTTTCTATTGCTGTCTTCATTTCACTTATTGCCTCTTTCATTTCATTCCAGACCTCTTTCTGATTCTTTTTTAGTGTTTCTATTTCACCTTTAACCTCCTCTATACTTGTTTTAAAACCTTTCATCATATTGAACAACAAGATTCTGAACTCCCCTTCTTGCATTTCTAGTAGGTCAGTATTCGTGATTTCTGCTGTCTCTTCATAACTCCTGGTTCTCATATTTATAGTGTTCTCTGTCCTGTTTTTCTGATTTCTACCCATCGTTCGTGAGTAATGTGTTTAGTCAAATCTTAATATTAGGAGTTTAGGAGTATCGGCCAGTCAGCAGAGCCTTTCCAGTGTTGAAAGTGGGTGATGTGGGAGGAGCTGGGGTGATGGGTAAAGGAGTCAGATTAGGTGGAGGATATGTTAGGTTGAGAAGGACTTTAAGTATGATAAAGTAATAACTTGCTATGAATGAGAGAGAGTTAACTACTAGGACTCTTGTTGTTAGTAGAGTAGTTATGGATATAAAAAATACTTTGAGTTTTAAACCATGAGGTATATTATGGGGAAAAGTTTTGGGGGAGAAATGTATGTAGGTTAGTGTGGGAAGGTTTGTAAATAGGGATGCTGGTAGGAGCAGGCAGACATAAAAAAAAAAAAAAAAAAAAAAAAAAAAAGAATCCGCTCAAGATACCAAGACTATTATGTAATCCAAGAAAAAGGAAGGTAAACCAATCAAAGGAGGAGAATGAAAGAAAAGGAAGGAAAAGGGAAGAAAGAGGAAAAAGGAAGAGGAATAAAATAAAAGGAACTAGTAGCCGTGTGAAATAAAGAAATAAGGCAAACTATCCAATGTATATATATATAAAACAACAAGTTAAAGTAAGAGAAGTTTGGCTTAAAAGAAGAAAGAAAAAGAAAAAAAAGAAAACAGCAATAACCATACTAAAACAAAAGCACTTTAAAAGCAAAAGAAAACATAACATCCACATTAAAAGTAAAACAAACAGTCCTACTTATTTACGCATATGGGGTCAGGTCCATATAATATGTGTGTATCTGATTGCTTGGTAGCTTTCAGGATACCGTCCAATGTCTCTTAGTTTTCTTTGTACTCTATTTTTATCTTCTTAAGTCACTCTGGGTGTTTGGACACCTTTTTCTCCTTTAGCTGCTTTAGGTTTATGTGTCCGGGTGTCTGGTTTCACTGTTATTTGATTCTGTACAGTTCACAGATTCTGCGAAATTCTAACCTGTGGTCAGCACATCTGCACTCACCACCCTCGCCTCCAGCCTGTGCTTCCCTACAGCAGGGGTGGAGAGTGACTAAAGTGTAATTGGCACTTCCCCCTGAGGTCCTGAGCAGATTTTGTGGCCCGATGGATTTTCTTGTGTCTCTGGAAATTCCAGCTGGGCTAGCCAGGTGTGGTCCCAAGATGTGCCCTGGGCAAATGAATGCTGGTTCCTGGGTGGCCACACTTACTGCCAGAGCTCTGCCTATTCCAAGAGTGCAGGCTGGATGCCCTGTTAATACTGGACCCTAGTGAGAGTGGGTGCAGCTGTCTATTGCTGCTGGTATGTTCTTCCAAGGTGTATTGAGCTGTGTTCTCACTTAGAACTAAGCATCTGGCTACCAGGAGGTTGGGAATACCCCGCGGTGGGCCAGGGGTGCAGGGTAGGTGCTCAAGGGTCCAGTGTGCGGTGTCCAGCAATGGTCTCTGCGTCCCGCGGGACGTAGAGGCTGGGGGTGCCCCAAGGAGATTTCCGGGTCTCCCAGTGCTTTTGCAGCCTGGAGGGTAGGCTCTGGCAAGGTGGCAGGGGTTAGCCACAGAAGCAGGCTCCAATTTAGGAGGGCAGTGTACAGGCGCTGATTACTAGTAGGGGACAGGCAGGATGCGCGAGGAGAGTGCTCTGAGGCTTGAGCCCGTGGTGGGGGTTTGAGACTGCGACTCCGCACACGCTAGGACCCCAGTTACTAGGGCGCCCTCAGGTACCTGTCTTGGTGCAGGAATCCGTGTGAGTCTCTGTGCCGATGTGATCCGGTCGCTGGTGGGCAGACAGAGTTCTGGAGGGTGCTGCTCGCTGCTTAGGATGCGGTCCTAAGTCCGTTTTTATTCCCGGATTATCTTGCCGTGGAAATATCGGGCAGGCAGCTCCTTGGACAGCTGCCAAAGCAGCCCGCGGCTCAGCGTTCTGGTCCGCGGTCAGATTGTATCTGCAGCAGGTCCCGTGTCCGATCTTTGTTCTTCTTGTTCAAGTTCAGGGTTCCGCCGAGGTACAGGATGTGTTTTGGTTCCTGGTATGTATTTGTTTTGTTGATTTAGACACTGCTTTCTCAGTATTTAAACTTTATTTACTTCAGCTACTGAGAGGTGCTGTGTCCCTCAGTCGCCATTTTGAATAATAAACATAATTTTAAAAAAAATCTTAGCAACTCAAAGTTAGCATTATATATAAAAAATAATATAGTGTGGCAGGAGAATCACAAACTTGAATCCAGCCTCAGCAATTTAGCAAAACTTTCAGCAACTTAGTGAGAACCTGTTTCAAGAAAAATTCTTCAATTACGATACGATAAACACTGTGATGTTGTTAAATCCAGTATACTATGAAGCCACAGTGAAGGCTCCTAACCCAGTCTTCCAAAACAAGAAAACTTTAGGAAGCAGATTTTGATAAAGTGAGGCCTTGAGAATTTGGAGTTGCCCTGTTGAAGCAGGAGAACATGCAGGAGTCAGTAGACACCGTTCATAGAACTGCAAGTAGGTAATATAAATGGATATATTTGCAGAATGAAGAGACTCTCTATTGTGTTATAGAGCACTTAGAATAAAAGTCTTTGTACATGGCACATTCATTTCAATCCGGTGGGAGATGACATTTGACTTCACATTTTTACAGAGATACTATGACTATTTTGATACAGTAATTTGTTTTTCATGAATTACCTTGTCTGTGTTCTAAGTGATTTTTGTACTTGAGTGGTGCATGTAGGTGGAATAACATTTCAAATAGTTAAAATTATATACACTTATCTAAAAAACAGAGGATAGGCAAATGACAAGCTTCATAATTTAGTGAACTAAATTTTCCAAGTGGAAATGGGTAAGTCATCTTGTTCTACAGACCGATACATTTACTTCCAGTGCACCAGTGTTCTTCTCCATAACCAACATCTGCAATCCAGTCACATGGCTTTGACCACTTAAAAATTATAAAGAGATATATTTTAATAGACATTCATTTAATGAAAGAAATAACATATCACAAAAGTAATATATATCAGGCAGATGAGAAAATATGAACAAGAAGTTTCTCTTATACCTACCATAGAATTGTTCTTATCTACTCTCACAATAAATCCCGAGGACTATATATATATAGTCTGTTTATTGGCTGCTATCACAGGATAAAATAAAGCAAAACAAAGAGCTCCCTTTATACCTAAATTATACTATTTCAAATATGAGCTAAAATGAGACTAGTCTTTGAGTGTAGGATGGAAGGTAAGGTAAATGTGTACTCAGTGGTCTCTAGAATCTGCCAGCCCAACTCCTTTTGTACACTAAGATGCTGTGCACTGCTCACTATTTTATTATACTGCATTCTGGGAAGAAAAATGTTTAAGTTGTTAACATTGCTTCTTTTTTAAAGAATTTTTTTGAAAACTTTTTCTAACAGGAAAGAAATTATCACACTATTCAGTGTTCCAACTCTTCAGTGAATGTCAACAAGAAACTCAATGGCTCAGCACTGTGGTGGCAAAAAGAGTTTTGAGAGGCACTCTTCTCTAAAACTTTATTTTAAAATCCACTAAGAAATGAGAGGGTTTTAGTATGATAGGTTTAAGTATGAAAACATATCTTTAAAATCCAGACCCCTAAGCTTCCCCAATACTAAAACTTAAAACCATAAAAATTAAACTTAATATATTTGTTTACTGTGTATGTGCTATATACCTACTTTGTGTTAGATGAAAAATAAGCATATATATAGTAAATATTTACTTGGCTTTAAGTATTTTCAGATGAAAACTTTACTTACACTTCAGTTAAGAAAACCCTTTGTATGCAGGCATGGTGGTGCATACCTGTAATCACAGTACTTGGGAGGCTGAGACAGTAGGACCACAGATTCAAGGCCAACTACTTAGCAAGACCCTTGGCAATTAGGAAGACCCTGTTTCAAAACTGAAAAAGAGCTGGAAGTATGACCCGAAAATAGAATACCTCTGAGCTCACACCCCAATACCAAGGGGGGGAAAAGGCCATTTATGAATGAGGAAAAGTATCCGGAGTACAAGTTTATCAAAAGAAAAAACCAATAGAGATGCCTCCAGTGTAATTCCAGCAGCAAGGCATGCTGGTGGATTGCTAAAGGGATGATAAGGAAATTTGTTGGAGAAGGTCAAAGGCTCCTTTTGCTGTGATCAGGGGATGGGCTTTGGATCGGAGGCAGGGAGTCCACCAAAATACACTAGAATTGAACCTTGACTTCAGTCATATTTGGATATGTACCCTTGAGCATGCTACTTTAGCTCTCTGAACCTTACTTTATTTTACAGTAAAATGTGCCTTCCTAATTTTAAGGATCTTTTGAGAATTAAATAAGATTATTTTGTGCTCATGGTAGATGCTTTATTAGGTTAGTTCCCTTGATGACATAGAGAGGTTGTATAAATTATCTACTTTTCTTCAATAAGACAGAAAAAAGAAACTACAGAATAGAAAGGCAATTATATTTACATATATTCCAATGGGACTCCTTGGTTGACTCAAAAAAATAATGAAAATGGAGAAGAGGAATAGGAAATCTCAATTGCTCAAGATGATGTTCAAAGTCCTACTTACATGAAGACAATACAGAATCTCTAAAGGGAAAAAGATGATGATGTGGACCACTGGGCTCATGTGTACAAATATTAAAACTCTCTTAAAAAGGAAGATAAATGCCTCTAGGGTTTGTCTGAAAAGAAATAGGAGACTCTGAGAGAAGAATCAGTGCTGCTGTGCCGTGCATCATTGTGTCATTGTGGGATAGCTCTTACACAGCACTGTTAGGTGCCTTTTCCTGTGGTCCCCTTTAGGTAGCTTCTCCAGCCTCAAGGACAACTCTGTTCCTCTTGAAAAGAAAAACTGAAATTTAGACATCGTGTGGAGCTAAATAAGAAGCTAGAGTCTTTCTTCTCTTCAAGAAGTGTGACAAGAATGTATTTCAAGACAGGAAAGCTTCAACATCTGCAATATCAAGATGGGGGGGCAGTGCCAGCTGAAACAGCAGCAACAGATGCTGACTGAGGCCATGGCATGACAGTGTTCATAAGTACTCCTCATGGGTGCAGGTTAGGGAGAGAGGAGTGCACTAGCTACCTGAGCCTTCCAACTCTCCTATCCCCTGTGAATCAGGCCTGGTGTTTACGCAGTGGATCTCACTCAGAAGGAATGTGCTAACAGAGGAGGGATTTGTGATCTAGCAGCTCCAGAGGGCTAGAACTTCAAGCTTCCTCATTTTCATTATCACCTTGACAGTATGTATTACTAATATATTCTGGGAAAGTTAGGGTTGCATTTGTTTGTGACTGTGATCTCTTAGAAAATAGATGTAAATAATTTCTTCTATCATTAAGCGCCACAAAGTAAACGCTTCTCTGACGCACCAGATCTTTTTCTCAAGCTCTTTCTTTCTTTCTTTCTTTCTTTCTTTCTTTCTTTCTTTCTTTCTTTCTTTCTTTTGTGGTTGTGAGGATTGAACCCAAGACATTCAACCTCTAAGCTACACCTCCAGCTTTATTTTATTTTTTATTTGGACAGGGTCTCACTAAGCTGCTAAGGACCTTGCTAAATTGTTGAGGCTAGGCATGGTGGCACATGCCTGTAATTCCAGTATTTGGGAGTTTGAAACAGGAGGTCCACATTTTTAAACTTTCTTTCTTTTAATGAGGTTCAGGAAGCACTCTCTTAGACTTCATTAATCAAGACTATTTTATCTGTTTCATCAGGCTATATACTCAGCAAAATTATTGTAAATAGAAAAAAAGCCTTTTTTAAAATCCTTTACACTAAAAACACTTACCAAAAAAACACTTACCAAAAAACCCCACTAAACTATATGATGCTATTTCTGTTCATTTGTTTTTGCCCTTATGATAACAGAAGCTGGGCATAGTGGTGCACCTTGTAATCATAGTACTTAGGAGGCTGAGAAAGGAGGATCACAGGTTCAGGGACAGCCTCAGCAGTTTAGTAAGACTCTCAGTAACCTAGTAAGACCTTGTTTCCAAATAAGAAATAAAATCGGTCTGGGGGTGTAGCTCAGAGGTAGAATGTCTCTGGGTTTAATTCCCAGTAACACACACACACACAACATTAAAAGTTTTGAAGAGGCAAAGTGCTAATTTTAAAAACATGGCTCATTTTATGATTATAGAAAAATAAAACAATTTTTTTATTTTACTCCAAAATAACAAAGATTTAAATTTCACCCATTAGCTCAATAAGAAGCATTGAAAGAATATTGAAAGGGCTCCTTTAGCATTTTGGCCAATATTCTTTTTAAGATGAAATATCACAATAATAAATATGTAAGTTCTACACTGGCTGGTTATCTGTTAATTAGCATAAATTATATTTTAATTAGTGCTACCATTTTAGAATTTGATTTCATAAAGCACATATTATTTTGATTAATATATAGCACAACGCTTTGTCAACTAGTCCATTTTATTTGAGTTTCAAACTTAACTTTGATTTAATAAAATTAATTCAAAATATTACAGGATAGCAAAGATAAATCAAAGCTTATCTGATTTAAGTAAGTTATATTTTTTAGTTTTCTAACTTAGAGTTATTCATTTATTTAAAAAGGGACTTGAGCCCATGTGTGTGCTCAAGGTGTGGTGGCCCATGCTTGTAATCCCAGCATTTGGGAGACTGAGACAAAAGGATCGAGGTTCACGGTGAGCCTCAGCTACTTAGTGAGGCCCCTGGAAACTCAGTGAGACTTGCTTCAAAATAAAGAATAAAAAATAGGGCTGCGGGTGTAGTTCAAGACAGAATGCCCCTGGGTTTCATCCCCAGTACTGAAAAAAAAAAAAAAAAAAAAAAAGGGAAGGGGAGGGACTTGGACTAGTTTACCAAAAAGTAAATATACAGGACTAGAGCATATTAACATAAAAATGAGAGGGTCAAAGGCCAATAATAAAAATTATCAGGAAGTAATAACTATTTAAAGAAGTTTTAATTATTAATAGAGCTAAAGCTTTTGTGGCAAAAAAAAAGAAAGCAGCTCTGTACTTCCTGCCAGCCAAAATAATGAGGAGGATGCTATGCCTTATACAAAGCTCTTTTTATGTAATGAAAGGAGCTATACCAGTAAATCAGATGAAAGAGGCTTGTTTCTAATACTTAAAATCTTAAGTTACATGAGTTAAATTCCATGCCAAATGGAATAAAAAAACAAACAGCATAATAATCCAGAGGCATTCATTTCTGTCCATGTCCTCAGAAAAACATCAATAAAAAGCCAATATTTACAATGTTGAAATTATGCAGCAGTAACTGGACTGTAGGATAATGCAAAATAATTCATATATCTAGCTTTCTGATGATCTCCCTTATGTGGAGGGTAAAGAAAACTGTAGAGCATGGCGGTGCACATCTGTAAGCCCAGTACTTGGGAGGTTGAGACAGGAGGATCACAGTTTGAAGCTAGTCTCAGCAATTAATGAGACCGTCTACCTTATTTTAAAATAAAAAAATAAAATAAGGTTGGAGGTGTGACTCAGAAGTAGAATGCCCCAGGACTCAATCTTCAGTACATAGAAACAGAGAAAGAAGGAAATGAGGAAACTGTAGAGGAGTAGCCATGTCTTGGATTAAAATTTCACTAAATCCAGTATTTATTTGATTGTAATAGCTGCTATTAACTGTTTACTGGTCTCTAGTGACCATGCCAGCTACTTTAAACACTTAACAACTTAATTCTCATAACAGTACATTTTCCTCTAGAGAGATCAAGAGATGAGGCTTAGACAGGTCAAGGAATATGCCCTGAGTCATATAGGAGATGGAGAAATTGAGATGTGAATCCTGATGTGTTTGGCTTCAAAGACAATATTTTCAACACCCATGTCATCTAGCTTATACTTCTAAGTGCCTGGTCTCAAAAACACATATGCAAGGCTTAAAACTAAATGACATTGGTTTAAAACTGTACAACACTTTCAAATATTTAATTTCATGTCACAAAATAAATCTTAGAAGTAGAGAGTAAAGTCCATTTTACAGTTTGGAAAGCTAAAGCCGAAAAAGCCAAGGATTGCATAGTTAGTTTAAACTGGGCAGACTCACTCAGGACTTAAAAATCTAGAGCCCTTCCATTCTTTGACAGAAGCTTAGGGCATAGTTCAAAAATGTCATTCAGCTGGGCGTGGTGGCGCACGCTTGTAATCCCAGCCTTTGGGAGGCTGATAACAGGAGGATCGCAGTTTGCAAACAGCCTCAGCTACTTAGTGAGGCCCTCCACATTCGGGAGGCAGAGACAGAAGATCGTGGACAGCCTTAGCTACTTAGTGAGGCTCTCCACAACTTAGTGAGACCCTGTTTCAAAATAAAACATAAAAACTAGGGCA
Source organism: Muscardinus avellanarius (assembly GCF_963383645.1). Classification (NCBI taxonomy): domain Eukaryota; kingdom Metazoa; phylum Chordata; class Mammalia; order Rodentia; family Gliridae; genus Muscardinus; species Muscardinus avellanarius. Next base: position 54,125,280 of record NC_137787.1, on the reverse strand, counting down.
GGGTTTGTAGCTCTGAGGTCAAATGCTCCTGGGTTTCATCCCCAGACCCGAAAAAAAAAAAGTGTCATTCAGGTGATTTGTCTCCTTGGAGGAGGACAGGGCAATCTTCATTCTCTAGATACCACATGAGTCAGAAGAAAGGTGAGGTTTTGTTGCAAAAGCCTGATTCATATTCTTGTCGTGACAAAGGAGGGCTTTGCTTTCCCATGGAGGGGAGCTGAGACAGCAACCTAGACAGAGCTGACACTCATCTCAAAGAGAAGGGGCTCAAACCAATATGAACTGGACCCATTCAGAATTAAATTTCTTTTGACTAGAATTTTGAAAATCCATAAATATCTCTCCATATTTGCTACAATTCACAAAACACTCAGAAAATACTATCAATTTGAGACCACCTTGTTCCATTCATTTAGGAAACAATATCCATTAGGTTTCTCTTTGGAGTAAAGCACTGAGCTTGCCATTTCTGTCACATAAGAAAACCAAGTGCCTTCTAATTTTGACAGGTAGGCAGTGGGTTCCTGGAGCACTGAGCTGAGGACGGTACCCAGCATCCGTGGAGAGTATGCCGTAATGGACTAACAGTACATGACATGGGCAGACAACCGAAAAACAAAATGTACAGGCCACGTGTAAACCACTCCCACTTCAGGGGTGCCCCTAGATCTCCTGCATTTCTCTAGGTCATTTATCCCTGAAAATACTTGTTAGCCAAAACCAAATTAGGACTGAAAAACTCACAACATAAAAATCAAATTGATATCTGGACTGATCATGTGTGGACTTTATTTCCAGTGCATTTGTTCAGCTGCCTGGAAAATTTTGTGGAATTCTTTGACAAGCATGACCTTTTATCTTAGTATGAAAAGGTTGGTCAGTACCCATTTGGAGGCTAATACAATGAACATTTCAAATTTCCTATTATGCAAGAAATGCAGGGGTTATAAATTTAGCTCCTCAGCCAGGTGTGGTGGCCCATGCCTTTAATCTCAGTACTTGGGAGGCTGAGACAGGAGAAAGGCAGGTTCAAGACCAGCCTCGGCAACTTAAAGAGACCTAGCAAGACCCTGTTTCAAAACAAAAAATAAAATGAAATAAAATAAAATAAAATAAAAGTGTTGGGGGTGTATCTTCCTAGAATGCTCCTGGGTTCAATCCCCAAAACCACAGAAAATACAGTTAGCTCATCATTTTTAAAAGGCTACTAGCCCTTTTGAATTGGCCTCGGTTTACTTGACTACCATATCATTTCCTCCACACTAAAATTATCATGTCACAGTGTCTGACAAATGACTCTTGTCCTGTTGGATTGTTTTATAATGGAAAATAATCACGATCTTGCTCCAGAACACAATACATATGATTGATGATGTTTTCCTTTAACTTGAAGTTACTGAAACCACACATATATATTATCTCCCACTGATCACATTCAGTTATAAGTGAAGAGAAAGGATGAAAGCTTTAAGTACATGAAAAAACATCAGTATTAGCCAAGGAATAGAAATTCTTTCAGATCATATTTATAGTACAGTCTGTATTGGAAAAGTTAAAATTCTCTTAGACAAATTCAAATCATGAAAAGTGAACTTCACTTTTATTTTAAAATCAGCATTTTTGCAATCTTAAGGGTGCAGAAAGCAACATACCTGTCATTATATTTACTCCCACTTGAAAGTTCACCCGAAAGGTAGTTATGTTGACAGCTCACATGCTGGCAATCAACAGTTCTTAGATAAATTTGGGCATTGCAAGTTATATCAAAATGTGAAAGCTCTAATTCAACTCCGGATTGACAGAATCATTACTGTCAATCTCACAGTCATAATTTTACCCTCTTCTTCATAAGAAGGAAAAAGAGAAAGGAAGACATGCAGAAAGAAAGAAAGAAAGAAAGAAAGAAAGAAAGAAAGAAAGAAAGAAAGAAAGAAAGAAAGGGAGGAGAGAGAGAGAGAGAAAGAGAGAGAAAGAAAGAAAGAAAGAAAGAAAGAAAGAAAGAAAGAAAGAAAGAAAGAAAGAAAGGCAGGCTAGCTTAAGACACATGACTAATTTAGCTCTGGTCTCAAAGTATGAAAATGCATGTGTACAGATTGGCCCAACATTAAAGAATATAAAAAAATTAAAAGAAAATATAAATACGCATAATATTTCAGTTATATTCTATATTAGTTTTAAAAAATTGTGGTACTGGGGATTGAACCCAGGTGGATTCTACTTCTGAGCTACACCCCAAGCCCTGTTTTAATCTTTATTTTGAGACAGGGTCTCACTAGGTTGCTGAGGCTGGCTGCAAACTTGCGATCCTTCTGTCTCAGCCTCCCAAGTACTGGGATCACAAGCCTATGCCACCACACCCAGCTCTTAAAATATTTTTGAGCACATGATAAAGTATAAATAATTTATGATAAAAAGTAATTATAAGCCAGGAGTGGTGGTGCATGCCTGTAGTTGTAGTATTTGGGAGGCTGAGGCAGGAGGATCGCAGGTTCGAGGACAACCTCAGCAAATAATGAGACTCTCCTCAACCTTGCAAGACCCTGTTTCAGAATAGAAATAAAATAGGGCTGGAGAAATAGCTCAGAGGTAGAATGAGCCTGGGCTCAAACCCCAGTACCACACACACAAAAAAAGAAAACAGAAAAAGAAAATAGTAAATATATTATGTATATATTTGGCATATATCTTACATCTTGATTCTTTATGATGTTCAAATCAGTCTTTACTCTTTTGAGTTAATAGAAACTCTTTCTTTTTTTCCTAATGCTAGAATAAAATACATTCCTAGCATCTGGGAGGCATTCATCTTGTTAATCTACTTCATTTCACACTTGGTACTCAAATATTAGAGCTATCCTAAATATAGGTTGTACTCCATCAGACAACTAGTGAGCTTCTCACGAGTAGAGGCATTCCAGCAGAGGTTGGGTACCTGAGATGTTCAACTGTGCATTTCTAGCTCAACTACAGACCTGAAGACACCAGATTCCATTCTACCTTGAAGTTTCTAAATCTAGGAAATACTTTTTTTCATACCTTCACTACCTACTTAGAGGAACATACAATTGACAGTCGCTACATTTTCTTATCAGCCATCTATATACTTTTAATTCTGTAGTAAGAGTCTGGCAAATGGACAAACTAAGAACAATGACAAAATGAAATCACTCTAATAATAACTGTAGGGAGCTAAAATACCAATTGTAAGCAAACCTTAGGTTTTAATATATATTTTTATTTATTTTATTTTATTATTATTTTTATTATTACTTTTTGGTGGTACTGGGGGTGGAACCAGAGGCTTTCTACTTCCGGGCTATACTCCCAGACCTATTTTTATATTTTATTTGGAAACAGGGTCTCACTAAGTTGCTGAGAGCCTCACTAAGTAGCTGAGGCTGGCTTCGAACCTGTGCGATCCTCCTGTCTCAGCCTCCCAAGCATGGGGATTACAAGCGTGCGCCACCATGCCTGGCTATACATATATATGTATATAAGTATGTGATATATTAATATATTAACATATATTAATCCTAATATATACATATATTATTCCTAATATATTAGTTAATATATATCCTTATATGTTAATCCTAGTATATAAAATATATTTATATATCCTTTTATATATAAATCCTAATATATATTTATTCTAATATATATCCTTTTATATATATGGATAGATAGATAGATAGATAGATAGATAGATATACTTGTCAGCTAAGCACTGAAAAATCAAATCAAATAATATATTAGCACTGAGAAAAAGTTAGTTCCAAAGACCTTATCTCAATTTTAACTATTTAGTCAAAAAATAAGAAAAAAGGTGAATGTGTAATTACAATAAAATTAGAATATATTATGAACTTAAAAATTAAAATCAGCATACAATATATGTGATGCATCTAAAAATACTTTAAAAGAAAATATGTAGTTTCAGTGCCAATATGATTTTTTTTAAAGCTTCAAATAAAGAATCTGGGCTTCCACTTATCTGCCTAGAAAAAGAAAAGCAAATTAAGTGCTAAGCAAGTAGAGAAGAACATAATAAAGATCCAGAAACATATTATATAAAAAACACAAAACAATATAGAAAACTAAATGAAGCCAAAATTTGTCTCTTTGAAAAGGTCAACAAAATTATTATACTTTTAGTAAGGCTAACCAAGAAGTAAAGGACATAAACTGCCAGAATTGAGAATTAAATATTGAACATCATTACCAGTCATTCAGAAATTAAAAGGACTATAAAGGTATATTTTGGTCAACTCTATATCAAAACATTAGACAACTTATGTGAAATGGACAAGTTCATAAAAGATATAACTGACTCCTGAAGAAATTGAAAATAAAAATGTATCTATAATGAGTAAAGAAATCAAATTATTACTTCAGAATATTCCTGTGAAGGAAATTCCAGGTCCAGATGCCTTCCCTAGTGAATTCCAATTTAATATTTTTAAAAAGAGAGTGATACTAAAATTGCACAAACTCTTCTATCAAATAGAGGTGGGGAAATACTTCCCAACTAATTTTGTAAAGTTAAACCTAGACAAAGACATTACAGGAAAACAATATTCCTCTTGAACACATACAAATACACATACACAATCTTAACAAAATAGTAACAATCCAAATATAACAATACACAAAATGACTCTGCAACACAACCAAGTGGGATTTAGGCCAGGCATGAAGATTGGCTTAAAATATGGAAACTAGTACAATATACCACATTAATTGAACAAAGAACAAAAAGCATAATCATCATCCCAATAAATGCAGAAAAAGCATATGACAAAACTAATACATATTCATGGTGAAAAAATGTTCAACAAAGAAAGAATAGAAAGGAATCGTAAAAACTTAAAGGCCATCTAAGAGAAGCACTGAGCGGTCTCCACCTAGGACAGACCCGAAGCCAGGGTGTCTGCCCACGTCACTCCCATTCACCACCACGTTGAAGGACCCGCCCAAATAAGGCAAATAACAGCAATTACAGGCATACAGATCAGAAAGCAAGAAGTAAAACTGCCTTTATTCAACATTACATCATTCTGTAGATAGAAAAATTCTTTTAAAAATATATGGAAGAAAAACCTGCTAAAAGCTAATGGGCAAATTTAGCAAGTTAAAAGGACACATGGTCACCGGGCGTGGTGGCTCACGCTTGTAATCCCCGCGCTTGGGAGGCAGAGACAGGAGGATCGCTCAGGTTCGAAGCCAGCCGCGCGCACTGGCTTAGGAGACCCTGTTTCCAAATAAAATGTAAAAATAGGTCTGGGAGTGTAGCCTGGAGGTAGAAGGGATTCCAGGAACCCCAGTACCACCAAAAAAAAAAAAAAAAAAAAAAAAAAATACATGGTCAATAAAAAAAATTCAATCATGTTTTCATATAATAGGTGCTAATACTTCAAAAATGAGAATGATGAAACAAATTCCAATCAAAATATCAAAACAAACACAATACTCAGAGACTAATGTGATAAAAGACATGTAAGATGTGTATATTTAAAATGATAAAAGGAGAAATTAAAGATAGAAATTTACTTTTTATATTTTACATAGGAAATTTACTTTTTTTACTTTTTAAATATTTTTATTTAATATTTTGTTTAGTTGTCTAAAAATGGAATTGTTTTTCTAATGACAAGACTAGGGTAAAGATAGCCCTTTTGTCAATATTACAGAATAATTTTTGGCAAGTTCTAGCCAGCAATATCAGATAAAATGAATGAGGTATATATATTTTTTTAATGTGGATCAGCCAAGCACAGAAAGAGAAGGGACATATGTTTTCTCTAATATGCCCAAACTAGGGAGTTTTAGGAATATTAGAGGTACTCCAGATACTTGAGGGGAAACCTCAGCAAAGCTAGAATGAAAGGGTAGGAGAGGAAGAAGGCTGAGGTTGATTAATGGAGGAGCTATATTCAAATGTGTGTATAAGTGTAAATATAGCGTGGTCAACCTGGATGCTCATTGTTCGGAGGAGGGAAAGGGGAAGTCGGGGGGGGGGGCACCAAGCACAGTCTGAAAGATAGAAATTTTAAAACCCTGAACATTTCATGTTCATGAATTAAAGAATAACTAGTGTTAACATGGCAATTCCCTGGAATAGAGCTATATAAACAGTGGTATACCTACCTAAGTCCTACCAGTTTTTTTTTTTGTAACAGTTAGAAATCTGATTCAAAATTAAATATGTAATTAGTAGGGATTTAGAATTATCAAAACAATTTTTAACTATCAAAATAGAAGCACTTATGGTATATAATTTCAAACTCATTATAAGTCTACAATAATCAAGACAATTAGTATTGGTGTAAATTAATATTTAGAAAAATGAAACAAAATTAAAAGACCAGAACTAAATTCTGACATTTTAACAGTTTATTTTAAGAAAAGTGCCAATAAGAATTTGATACTTTTAGTAATGTTGCCAGGACAATTAGACACCCATATGAAAAAGTATGAACATAGATCCTCACCTCCACCTATATACAAAAACTAATTCAAACGGAATTGTAGGCCTACGTGTAAGAGTTAAGATTATATGAACTCACAGTAGAAAATAAATGAAAATCTTTCTACCTTGAATTAATGAAATATGAGAGCACCAAGAGCCATTTAAGAAAATCTATAAGAGAAAAATGTCAAATTAAACTTCATTAAATTAAAACACCTGCAAACAAAAGATGCTATTAAGAAAGTGAAAGACAAATGATAGAACTTTACAAAAATATTTGTGAATCATATGTCAAATTAAGGACTTGCAACCAAAATATATTTTTGAAAAACTCTTAAAATTCATATTTTGGGGGCTGAAGATATAGCTTGCCCAAAATAAGAAGTTAACTCATTTTAAAAGAGAAGAGATACTCTCTCACAAGAAGCTATATAAACTATATTTTTTAAAGTACATTAAAAATGTTATTCACCATCAGTAGTTAGAAAAATGCAAATTAAAACCATGCTATGGTACGATTACATATGCCCTAGAATGATTCCAGTTTTAAAAGTTGTCATGTTACATGTGCTAGTGAGAAAAAGCCAGGACCTTCATACACTGCTGCTGAGAAGATGAAGCTGATAGCCACTTTGGGAGTTCTCTAATATGCTGGAGCTAGGGAGTATTTGCTATACCAGAGGGACTCCAGCAGATCCTGAGTGGAGCCAGGGAGGAAGGGCAGGAGAGGAAAACGACTGAGGTTCATTAATGGAAATGCTACCTGCTACTATGTGTATACATGTGAATATAACATTGTTAACTTGGACGCTTGGTATTGGGAAAGAGGGAATTGCAGAGGCAGGGGGAGGGAGAGCACCAAGTACTGTGTGAATAGATGCCATTGTCAACATGATATACATTATGATGTGAGACTATAATGCACCAATAAAATATATATAAATAAAAAATTATTATAGGATTACACCTATATTTTCCCTTGCATCTAAAACTGTACTCCTAGGAATTGACTCAAAACATATGCTCACATAAAGTCCTATACATGGATGTTCATAGCAGCATTATTTATAATGGCCAAAACCTGTCCATCATCTGGTGAATAAATAAATAAATGTGACATATCCATAAAATTGAATACCCTTCAGCAATCAAAAGGAACCAATTTATGAGTATGCAATACAAAAAAATTAAAACTATGTTTTCCATAATTTCATTTGTGTAAAATTTAAAAAAAAAAAAGCAACTCTATAAGAGACAGAAGGAGGATCATCATTTGCCTAGGGTTGGGCAATGGTGGTGGCCAAGGATGGGGAGTGGGCCAAGCATACAGATTGATGCAAAGGAAGCTTTCGGAAGCAGTAGAAATGTGCTAGAGATAGATCATGGTGAAGGTTGCATAATCCTATGAATTTACCAAAAATCGCTGAATTATATATTTTAAATGAATGGATTTTATGATATGTAAATTATACCTTAATAAAGCTGTTTGAAGCTGTCATTATTAAACAAAAAGCTTTTATTTAAAACTAGCTTCCTAAGAAAGGTTATAATGAAAGATATCCTGTAGCAGAAAGGCTTGTATATAAAATGTTCAAAAGGATTTCATTAAATTAATGTCAGAAGAAAGCAAATAATTATTCCATTCATGTGTTGAGATCTGAACACACAACCATTTGTAGTTTTCTCTTCTCATAATTAAGCTTATCAGAGTGGCTTAAAATATTAGACAAAAACTGGTAAGTTTAATAGAACACATGTAATTTTGGTTTACCTAATTCATGTAGTCACAGTTATTAACCCTTATTTTTTTCTGAAAATTTCTCACTAGCAGTTTCGTAAGTTTTCTGTTTTAATAAGTCATGTTATAACTTATTACATCTCCAATCCATCGATATTAAATACAATGGACCAGTTTGGTTCAGTCATGATGACTATAGCCTTGGAATATAAATTCCATCTTGTCCTTTGTCGATATTTAATTTGCCAAATGCTACCGTGAATTCTTCACAACTATGACCTTTTGAATACATTGACTCAAGAGAAAAATAAATATCTGATCATAAATAAACTGGATAACTAAGAGACTATAGATGAAACAAGGAAATAATACAATAGAAGTTCAGCTTCCATCTTTCTTTGCAAATGTGATTTGTTATCTGTTATCTCCCCAAAGGGTTAGGGTTTACTAGTTTCTATTTAGGCTACTGTGCTAACCCATTCAATTAATAAGTTAACATCACACTATTACTAAAACAATGATAACTTCATATTTATCCACTATATACTTATACAAAGTCAGCTCTTCAGAATCATAAATACATGAGATACAAAGATGAAAAGGATAATACATAAATAATTAAAAATATTTAACTTTATCTCCCCAGTAAATAAGCAAAAATTAAAAATAATATAACAGTGGGCATGGTGGCACATACTTGTCATATCAGGACTTGAAAACTGAGACAGGAGGATTGCAGACACAAGACCAGCCTCCGCAACTTAGACTCTTAGCAACATAGTGAGAACCTGCTTAGAATTTAAAAATAACACAGGGTTGGGGATGCAGCTCAAAAGTAGAATACCACTGGGTTCAATTCCTAATAATAATAATAATAATAATAATAATAATAATGCTATCAGTGTACAATTAAACTGGCTTTCACAGAAGTTATATAACATAATTTGATAATATTTTCAGCAAGTTGAATGCATAATCCATTCATTCATTTAGCAAAAATTGATGTCAGATAGTTTGCAGGCATGATCCAAGCCCCATAGAGACAGCATGATTGGATCAAAACTAAGGAGCTTGCTCTTTTGAAGTTTATCTTCTAGTGGAATATAGACTAGAAAGTAGAATGTCAGAAGATGAGAAGTGCTACAAAAAAATTGACATAAAGAGCTACAAAGTGATATTTGATGAGTTATTTTAAACACCATGGTCAAAGACAGCCTTTCTAAGAGGTGGCATTTGAGAAGAGCCTAAAGAAAGTGGAGAGGTGCACCATGTATATGTCTCCCGCAAGGGTGCACCAGGCAGGGCAAAGACTGAAGGCCTGAGGAAGCCAATGGGGCTAGGGCTGGGTGGAAAAGAGCCATAAAGTCAAAAAGATGGAAGAGGAGGTACAAATCATAAAGATTAAGACCATTCTTCTTTGGGAGGTGGAGGGTACTGGATGTAACTCTGGGACACTTTCCCACTGAGATACACTCCCCAGCCCTTTTTTATTTTTTATTTTTTTATTTAAAAACAGGTTCTTGGTAAATTGATAAGGCTGGCTTCCAACCTGCGATTGTCTAGCTCAGCCTCCCAAGTAGCCGATCTTATGAGCATGCTCCACTGCACAGACTTGATTTTACTCTGAGTTAAAGAGCCAATGAAAGTTCCTCAGCAGAGAAGTGACTCTTTCTTTCTTTCTCTCCTTTCTTTCTTTCTTTCTCTCTCTCTTTCTTTCTCTCTCTCTCTTTCTTTCTCTCTCTCTCTTTCTTTCTTTCTTCCTTTCTTTCTTTTTTCTCTTTCTTTCTTTCTTTCTTTCTTTCTTTCTTTCTTTCTTTCTTTCTTTCTTCAGGATCACTGGCTCTTTGTAAAGAAGGGCACAGATTCCAGAGTGGAAGCAAGGAGACAGTACCAGGCCACAGTGGGTGGGAGAATTCCTGGTGAGAGATGATAAGGATTTAAACTAGGGAGACTGCATCAGAGGTGGTGAGAAGTGGTTGAATTCTAGATATATTGTGAAGGTAGATTCTTCAGGATTTCCTGGTCAATTGGATGTGGTTGTGGGTAAAAGAAGTCAAGGATGACCCTACAGCCTCCGGAAGCTTCTGATCTAAGACAATCACAGAATGGAGCTGCCGCTGTCCTAGATGCAGAAGCCTGCAGGAAGAGGCAGTTTTAGAGAGAGACTAAAGGGGGAGAATAAGTTTCATTTTTTAAGTGTTAAGTATGAGCAATAAGAGATACTGTAAACTGTGAGTTCTGAAATCGAGAGAGGTCCAGGTGGGAGAGATAAATTTGCTGGATTCATGGAATACAACACAGTGACTTTGGATGTTATCGTATGGGGCACAGATGGAGAAGACAACCACTCTGAGAACTGAGTCATGGAACATTCCAAATTTCAGATGTTAGAAAGTAAGGAGAACTCCTCAAAGAAAACTGAGATGGCGTAGCCAATAAGGTAGGTGAGGAACTAAGAGAGCGTTATTCTGAGAGCAGCTGAGAAAACTCGTCAAAAAGGAATCATGCACCAAATACTGTGACGAGCCAAGAGAGGTGAAGATGGGGAAAGGAACATTCAATCTGGTAACGTGGACGCCATCCGCGATTTCAACGGCAGCAGTTTTGTGAGGAAAAGGAGATCTAAAAATGAATAGAGTTGATCTGAGGGCAAATGGAAAAAGAGCAGGTGGAAACAATGAGTGGGGACAACACTTTTAAGAAGTTTTACTGTAGAGCCAGGCGTGGTGGTGTGCGACTGTAATTCCAGTACTTGGTCGAGGCCAACCTCAGCTACTCAGTAAGGCTCTCTGCAACTTAGTGAGACCCTACTTCAAAATAAAGGATAAAAAAAAAAAAAACAGGGCTGAGGGTATAGCTCAAAGGTAGAATGCCCCTGGGTTTCAGCCTCAGTGCCAAAAATAAGTTTTACTGTAAAGAGGAAATTGGACTTAGCTGGAAAGTGATATAGGTTACACCACTTTTAGTCTTCTAACTGGAAAATACTATAGTACATTATCTGCTCATCAGAATTATATATGCTGGGGAGGGAAAATACAAATTAAAGTAGGCACAATTGTTGGAATGATGTTCTTGAGTGCCAGTATATCTTAGTACATGAGTAGGGCATGGCCGGAGACCAGAGCACTGAGGGTTCATTCAGTGACAGAGGAAGCCAGAGGCTGTGTGGGGAGAGACAAGCGGGGATTTAGACCTGGCCGGAGAGGACTCTTCTTAGTCACTCATATGCTCAGTGAAGGAGGAAGCCAGGAGGAGGGAGCCACCCGAGCCTGAGGACACAGGAGGAACCTCAGAGCAATTGCTCTTCACCACAGGGAGTGCAGAGGCTTTGTGGGCAATAATTAGGGTGTACTTTTGTTTTCTGGTCATGCATGTACTGGTAAGAGCAGTCAGTACGGTGATGCATTCATCTCAAGTCACAATCGGCCACACAAATGCAAGCGTGAAATGATCAAGAGTGGGATTTAACCAGAGCAGGATTTTCCCAGAAGTGTATTATGAGCGGGACAGGAGAGGTTCGTGAGTGTGCACACAAAGGGCACAACGAAGCACCACTGGATTTAAGCTTTCGGGGGAACATGAGCGCACGAGACGGATGGAGGGGGATGAGAGACAAATGTAAGAGGATAATTAAATGAAGTTCCTGGCATGGTAGGAACCCGTTGGACATACTAAAAGGAGCGGGCTGGAAAATAGGAGGCAGTGACTGGAAAGCTGGTCACTTGAAATTTAGACTTAACTCAGCATGCTTACTTCTAGAAATTTGCCCAAAGGAAAAATATGTAATTTCCCAGAAACAATGAACAGTACAATAAACTCCATGCTGCCATTTAAAACATAACATATTGTGAAAATACAGCAGCAAAGATATAATAAAAACAAATGTCAGACACCAATGTTTTGCACACATGCACCTACCGCTGGTACCTATCACTACGTTTTAAAGAAATCAACTGGCAAGTTCATAAGAAAAAAATGCTAGTAATAAAGATATATGAAAAGTCTTCTTAAAGTAAAATTTGAAATATGCATTTTTAAATTATGGTAAGATTGGTAGATATGTATACTATTTGTGATTGTGTTCATTGTTTCCTTCATTTGCCGTATCTACTGGCAACAGGTATCAGAAATGTTAAAATATTCCTATCCTTAAACCAAATAATCCTAATATGTATAATTAAAAGAGGCAATCAAAAGATATGAACATTTTGCCTAGATATTTATAAAAGTCAATACAGAAAACAATACAATGTCTGATAGAAATGAAACAAGATGAATAAATTATTATATAACTATTAAGCTGAAGAATTGTATAAGAACAACTCACTGGCAAACCTACAAAATAAAGTTAAGCTCACTGATGAGTAAATCAAATAGCAATATAATTTCAGGTTTTACCTATCAAGCTGTCAAATGTCAAAAGATACTGCTTCAATCTGGTTAAGATGTAAGAAACTAGTATAAAAATTCTGGGAAACAATTTCAGTATATTTTTTAAATTTTTATTTATATGTGTAACATATTGTAAATGGTATATATTTAGACTCTTCTTGGTGCCCTCTTCTTCCCCCATTCCCCTTCCCCCCTCCCAACAATGAGTGTCCAAGTTAACCATGCTATATTCATACTTTCACATATATTTGGATGTAGCTCCTCCATTAATCAACCTCAGCCTTCTTCCTCCCCTGTCCTTCCATTCTACTTTGCTGAGGTTTCCCCTCCATTATCTGGAGTCCCTCTGGTACCCCCAATGCTCCCTAGTTTGGGCATATTAGAGAAAACATACATCCCTTCTCTTTCTGTGCTTGGCTGATCTCACTTAACATAATGCTCTCCAGATCGGTCCAACTTCTTGTGAGCGGTATGATTTTATTCTTCATTATAGCTGAATAGAATTCCATTGTGTGTATTTCCCATGAATGAATGAATGAATGAATGAATGAACAAATGAATACAATCCATTCATCTGTTGATGGAGACCTAAATTAGTTCCATATTTTGGTTATGAATTGTGCTGGTATGAACATAGGTGTTGCATATGTTACTGTAGTTCTCTGATTTCAACCCCTTTGTAAAAATACACAGGAGTGGTAGAGCTAGATCATATGGTAGATCTATTCCCAATTTTCTAAGGAATCTCCACACCGATCTCCATAGCGGCTGAACTAGTTTGCACTCCCACCAACAGTGTAAAAGAGTTCCTTTCCCCACATCCTCACCAGCATTTGTATTTGTTATTTGATATCTTTATGCTTGCCACTCTGATTGGGGTTATATGGAATCTTAGCAGAGTTTTGATTTGCATCTCCCTGATGGCTAATGATGTAGAACATCTTTTCATGTATCTATTGACCATTTCCATCTCTTCTTTTTTGAGGTGTCTATTCAGTTCAGTTGCCCATTTCTTGATTGGGTTATTTGTTTTGCTATAGAGCAATAGTAAAAACAGCATGGTATTGGTACAACAACAGGCATACAGACCAGTGGAACAGAATACAAAAACAAACCCACACACCCATAGTCAATTAATCTTAACAAAGGGGCCAAACTCATATGCTGGAGAAAAGACAGCCTTTTCAACAAATGGTGCTGGGAGAACTGGCTATCCATTTGTAGAAAGGTAAATCCTTACCTCTCACCATGCACAGGAATCAACTCAAGATGGATCAAAGACTTAGAAATTAGACCAGAGACTGTGAAGTTATTAGAGGAGGGCATAGGCTCAACACTCCAATATATAGGCAAAAGCTTTCTCAACAAGACCTCCAAAGCGCAGGAAAGTAAAGCAAGAATTCACAAGTGGAATGGCATTAAACTAAAAAGTTTCTTCTCATCAAAGGAAACCACCAAGAACCTAAAGAGGAAACCTAAGAATGAGAGAAGATCTTTACCAGCCACCATTCTGATAGAGGGCTAATATCCAGAACATACAAAGAGCTCAAAAAGACTCTACACTAGCAAGTCAATATATATATTTTTTAATGTCAATGCTCAGCTATGTGCGGTGATACATGTCTACAAGCCCAATACTTGGGAGGCTGACCAGGAAGGTCACAAGTTTGAGGCCAGCATGTGGTAACTTAATGAGACCATGTTTCAAGAGAGAAAAAAAAATTATAAAGGCTTGGAAAAGGGGTGTAACTCAGTGGTAGAACACCCTGGGTTCAATCCCCCATACTGAGAGAGAGAGAGAGAGACACAAAGAGAGACAGAGAGAGAGAGAGAGAGAGAGAGAGAGAGAGAGAGAGAGAGAGAGAAGTAGAGAAGAGAGGTGTCAATGATCTATCTGATCCAGTAACTCAATTTCCAGATGCTTATTCTAATGAAATAAATTAGATTCACAAACATGTATGCTAATGTATGCTTTGGGTCTTTATTTAAATGCATTGATAATAAAAACATTAGTATCTGTGTAATTAAGTATATAAAATAGTGTGATTTATATGATGCTACTTTTTAAATAAAGGCAGAAAAAGAGACAAATTCTCTTTCAATAATTTAGCCTTGAACCAAAATCAAATGCAATAACCCATATACTTCTTGCTTGCACCTCTAGCCCCAGACTAGCTCTACTTTCAGATTTGTAATAGTTCTTATCCATAGAAGGCAATATAAATGTTTTGTATCTTTTTCTTTTTTATCTGTATTTTCTGAATCAGAAGTAACCAATTGACTTCAACTACATCATGTATTACCATTTGAAGGAAGATAAGTAGTCTTTACTGGGTTATCTCCTAAGTTAAGGTCACCCCACATTATCTACACATTTAAAAGCATTCACATCATCAATTTTATTTATTCATCAAAATGTATAATAAAGGACTTACAAGGTCATTTGGATTCTACAAAACAAAGAAAGACAAAAAATACTGACCATTCATACAGAAAGCTTTACCTCTTTTTTTACTTATTGATTACACTTTCTTCACCTAGTGACCCCCACCAGCACCTCCTACCCCAGAGAATCCACAAATGGTAGAATCCATACCTTTGGCTTATACATCTGTAAAGTATTTAAGAAACATACTGGAGGCTGTAAGGAATCTTTTATTCTTTTCCTCATTGTGCCTCTACAACTACCCTCTGAATTTCTTTGTTTCGGCCAGTGGGTAAAATTCAGCTCCCACTTGTCTTTTTCAGGCACAGAACTAATCTTATTTCAGAATTTAAAATGACCAGCATCTAGCATAATAATCAGAGCTCCAAATTTTTTCAAAGTGAGGTATGTATTTTTCAGCCTACTCTCCCACTTCCAAACTCAGACCTGCTTCAGTTTAGAATTTCCATTTTCTCCAACTTTTTAACTTACTAGGCCCCAACGGAAAGAATTATGGGAAATGGCACAATTTTATTTTCTATAACAGGAACAGTTGGTTTCCTTTGTTGATCCCTTCTAAAGGCTAACTTGTTTTCTGGTAGGGGTTTTCCTTCCCATGGGATTTTTGGAGCCCTTACCTCTGTGGTCCTCTGAGTGTGTGTGTGTGTGTGTGTGTGTGTGTGTGTGTGTGTGTGTGTGTTAGTAGGGGTTGAACCTAGGGGTGTCCTATCTTTGAGCTATACCCAACCCCAGCCTTTTTCATTTTCTGCTTTGAAATGGAGTCTTGCTAGGTTGCTGAATCTTGCTAATTTGCAGAGGCTCCTCTCAAACCTGTAATTCCCCTGTCTCAGCCTCTTAGGGACTGGGATTACAGGCATGGGCCTCCACGCCCAGCAGGATCTTCTTTCAAATTTTCCCAGGCTGACTCCATTCTAAGGGTCCACTGGGCCTGCAGGAAAGCACATATCTCTGATTTTGACCACAAGTCTAATGATGCTTCTCTCTCCTAACAGAGAAAGGCAGCTCCAGTCATAGTCTCTTATCTTTTGATTTTTCCATAGGAATTGGGAAAGAACACTGACATCTCTCTCCAAGTAAGTTCTAAAATACTTCCCTTCAATGCCCATTCGCTATAGGCAAGGGAGGGCTGCTTCCAGTGCCAGAGAATCCATTTGGCACTCGCTTACTTATCCTGTACAGGAAGTTCAACACCTAAGTCCTATTGGTGGCACTTTTCGCATTGTTCTTAGCCTTTGGCGGCACAGCCAAAGCTTAAATTTTAACAAACTGTTACACAGGTTTACTTGTTCTTCACAGTGTTGACCGGATTGGTGACTTTAAAAGATCTGCTTTATTTGCTAACATTCTAAAATCAAAATTTTAATTTTGATTATTTTTTTTAAAAATCAGAACTGATCACTGTGTGCTAATAGTCTGACAAAAAGAATTTAGGCCAAGAACCTACTCTCCTGAGAGGCAACAGATATTCCCTAAGCTTCCACAGTCCCCTCCCAATGCACCTCCCTCAATTAGACTCCCTGATGAAATTCAAGTATAAGACACCTATCCTATCCCTCTTCCCAACCAAATCCTTCCCTTTGTCAAAGTTCATATCAGAGTTACTTAGAAGGAAGGTTAATATAAAAGAAAGAGCACAGTATTTAAAAGTCCACTCCATAGTCCAATGCTAGCATAATTTGATGGAGTTATCCAGCCTTGAGTGGTCAGTTGGCTGCTATCCAAGATGTCAATGGCAATACCACTTTACAAGGTTTGTGCAGATTTAATTGAAAACCAAATATAAAATTCCCAACAAATGGCAGATATGAGTCTTCTCAACCATTAAGAAAAATACAGATAATGTGTCACAAATTAATAGGAGTTAGCTTTATCTCCCCAACTAGAGAAAAGGCTATGATTTTTTTTTATTTTTGTATCGCTCAAGTGCCCTAGTTTAATATTAAGCATGTAATATAGATCCGTATACTCTGCAGTGAGAATCAAGGTATTAATTTGCATTTAGATATTACCAAAAATTTCTGGGAATAAGTCTTTAAAACATATCAACTACCTTGTTACTGTATTTTAGATGTCATTCCATTTTAGCAATAAATTTTAATGTGATCTTAATTTTTAGATTTAGGTATATATTTTTATTCATACAAGCAGTCGGAGAAGAAACATGAGTAAAAGGAAAAGTATTCTTTTTTTGTGTGTGTGGTACTGGGGTTCCTGGAAGCCCTTCTACCTCCAGGCTACACTCCCAGACCTATTTTTTACATTTTTATTTGGAAACAGGGTCTTCTAAGCCAGTGTGCGTGGCTGGCTTCGAACCTCCTGTCTCTGCCTCCCAAGCGCAGGAATTACAAGCGTGCGCCACCACGCCCAGCAAAAGGAAAAGTATTCTATGAAATGTATTATATCTAGATGTTGGTAATATCTTACTACAGATCATAACTTAAATAAGGAACTTTGTTACTTTTGATTAAGAAATATTATGTGGGCTTAAGATAATGTTCTGGCTTTTAGATGATGTTCATGCTTGTCACATTTTATTTCAAGCCAAGTTAAGCATTTGTATACTGATTTACCATTTTATAGCAAAACATACAATTTCCCCTTCATACATGTTATTTATTCAAATAGTTTGCTCAGGGTTTGGGAACACTGTTGCTCATTTATACTCATTTGTGATACCACATGTATACAAAGTACTTTTTATATGTTTGGAATTCATCTAACTTATTTGGTAGATAATCACTTTGATTACCTTACAAATCATCTCTTAGAATAGCAATTATTTATCAAACATGACTTGGTTATATTAGTTCAAGAAACCTGTTTACTATCCTAATTTTTGTGCTTTTATTGGTGCATTATAGTTAACATAATATAAATCATGTTGACAATAACATACATGCACACATTCTTGGTACTCCTCTCCCCATTTTCCCCCAGTACGAAGTCCCCAGATTAATGTTTGCATATATTCACATGTATACACATAGTCTATGGTAGTATTTCTATTGATAAAAATAAATCTTCCCCCACCCCTACCCTATATCTCTCCCTGGCTCCCCTGAGATTTCTCCTCATCATCTGGAGTTTCTCTTGTATCCCAATTACTCTCTATCCTACACATATTAAAGAAAAGAGATTTTTAATATTTCATATTATTTTCTATTTTTTAATGAATGAAAATAATAGAAAAATATTAAGTCACAAACTTGGGGTATAGCTTTGGGTCTATCATAAGTCAGCTGCATTATATGGCAGATAATTTAAATTGATTCATTTTGCTTGGAGAGGTTTGAAGCTAAAATCTGTATTCTCAGGCCATTTTAGTTAAGATTCTAAATGTGAATTAGGTAAGGCAGTTGAAAACTCCCTCAAAATAAGTGGAAGGCGAAAATAGGAAGATCCATCTTCATGCTATTGTTTTTTTGCTGATCAGGCCATTGAAACAGTTTTGTCAGTTGGATTCTCCCTTTGCACATTCAGCAACTGACTTTACGGATATGTAAAAGCACTGACAGCATTATCATAAGGCAATAACACCTGCCCAGCCGTAGCAGATTTCTGAATCCAAATCACAGCTATGAAGTTGAAAAACTTGCTAGATTGGTGGTGGCCCCCAACTTCCAGCTTCTTTAGATATTCCTATGATTTTGTAAGCATCTCATTCCTGTATTGAATCACTTTTAATTTCAAATGCCAGCTTTGTTTCTGCTTCCTGCATTGAATTCTTTGTGATATAATTTCTTTAAGATGATCACCTATGTTAGCAGGAATTGGTGTATGATCTTTTCTCACAGCTTTTAAGATAACTACAGTGAAAAAAATTTAAAATAACTCTAAAATTATTGAAAGTATTTAGCTCATCCTTTTGGTCATGGCTAATTGAACATATGCATTTATTATTGCTACCTCCTAAAATTCCACTAACATGCCAGTAAAAAGAGCAAAATGTAAGTTCCTAGGAAGGACAAAGTAAGTGAGAAAGGAGGTAACAAGATACAAAATAACCATCATTTTTGGAAGTTTAGAAGTAGGTGAAGGAGTGGGAATCTTAGCTGAGGAAAACAGCTAGAAGCAAAAGTTACACCCTAAAGAACCCTGAAAAGATGCAGGAATTAGAAGGGAAAGTCAGCAAATCCGAGTAGGGATGGAAGTAGAATTTTGGTTGAAAATCTATAAAACAAGAAGTTAGGCCCTAATTTTCCTCTTCAGTACCAAGCAACTACTGTTCTCATATCATTATGGAAGATCAGGGTTTTTTTTGTTGTTGTTTTTTTTTTTTTTTTTTTTTTTTTTTACTGACATTAAACATCTATACTTAAAATGTAAGTAAAAATAACATAGCAAAGAGTATTAACATTGACCATGACTTTTTCCCTCATTCATTTATAAATTTCATGCAACAAGATTGAAACATCCTAAGAAGAAGATTAGATTATTTTTCTATATAAGAAACGAAAAGTTCCAGAGAAAGATCTGTGGATAGTGGCATTTGGTAATCACTCAACAAAATGATCAAGCCCTACTGTGGGCCTCAACAAACATTGTCCTTTCACAATGAATATGAATCGGCTTTTAAATGTGACAAGGCAGGTAAGGATTACCAGACCTCTGAGGAAAGTCTTTTTTTTTCTTTTTTTTGAGATTGAGTCTTACTATGTTACTTAAATTTAAACTTGTGATACTTCTACCTCAGCACCCTAAGTAGCTGGGGTTATAAGAAGAAAGCCTTTCATGTGAAAGATAATGCAACAAAGACACAGTAAACCTAAACTCCATAAAAAGAGGCTGCTCATACAGAAGAAAAAATGTTAGTTAACTAAATTTAACATTACAACTGTGAAAATTGTTATTAATTCCATAACAAAAGAATAGAGCACTACAAATAATAATCAGTCAATATAAGAATGAAATCAGTTCTTAAGAAAGTACTAGAAGTTTTGAAGATGAAGATTAAAGTTCTGAATCCTAAAAAAAAAAAAAGACAAAAATTAACAAGAAGAGAAAAATAAACATTTGGGATTTAATCCTAGAAATGTAGCATCAAGATGCCAGAAAGAAGGAACACAGAAAAAGAAAAAATTATAATTTAAAAAATGAAGATGCTTTCTCAAAACTGAAATTCATGCATTTCCAGATTGAAAGAACCAACCATCTTCTTACGATAACAATTCCCACATTAAGGCTAATAGTGTGAAATTAGAGCAAAAGAAAATTAAAAAATGAGGAAAATTTCTGAATTGCAGGATTTGGGAGAAAAAAAACACCCTTTATAAAGAGAGAACTGAGTTGCATCTGACTTTTTGGTAGCAATATTGAAATTAAAAGACAATGGATCCATATTAATAATATTCTGATATTATTTTTCACTCCTTATTTTGAAGCCAATTGAGCTATGTCAAAAAAAAAAGATATTTTCACGTACAAATGCTCTTTTAAAAATGTAATGCCCAAGTGCCCTATCTCAGGAACTGTTGGGAAACCCCTATCCCCTATATGAAATTCAACCAAGAAAGAATGGAATCTAGGAAACAAGAGAATCAACCCAAGAGGATGTTGAAAGGATTTCCCAGAATAAAGCCAAGGACAGTCCCAGCTGTATCTAAGGCTTTAGAGTCCTGGAAGGATCTGTAAGACAAATACTGGGAAAACAATGTTTCCAGAAGAAAAACAGGACAGAAAAAAATGCATGATGGTCATGAGAGTATGAGAAACATATTAAAGGGTATTTGATCATTCTTTTGGAGCACTTGGAAGGAACTCGTGATAGGTATGCAATAACTGAGGTAAAAAAAAAAAAACCTAACAGTTGAAATGAGATATTTATTAATTCCAAGAAAAACAAGGAAAGCCACTCTATATTCACATTTTCTGCTGTGGCTCAGAAGTGAAGTCATAATACTATAAATACCAGATATTGATTCACTGGAATATTACTAGATCTGTGACAGAAGGATGAGAAATTATATCACAGGGAATAGTCAGAGCTTGTTCTAAAATGCCATATTTTTATTCACTACTCTCTGAAATCAGTAAATAATGTTTAAAATAGAGATAATCATATGTAATTATTATTTTAAAATTTAGATATCAATGCAGGAAGAAATATTAAAAGACAAAAAATAATGTCTCAGAAAGGCAATTTAGGCAGGTGTGGTGGTGCATGCTTGTAATCCCAGCATTTGGGAAGCTGAGACAGAAGGGTGGTTCATGGACAGCCTCAGATACTTAGTGATGCCCTTTGCAACTCAGTGAGACCGTGTTTCAAAATAAAGAATAAAAAATAGGGCTGGGGGTGTAGCTAGGAGGTACAATGCCCATGGGTTCCATTCCCGGTGCTATTAAAAAAAAAAAAAAAAGAAAACCAACTTAGGTAACACAAAAGGAGAGAGAGAAAAACTATTTTATTGTCTTATAAGGTCATTTTATTACTTTAATAAAAGTTAGAATTTTTTTTTTTTTTTTTTTTTTTTTTTTTTTGGTGGTGGTACTGGGGTTCCTGGAAACACTTTTGCCTCCGGGCTACACTCCCAGACCTATTTTCTATTTTTTTATTTGGAAACAGGGTCTCTTAAACCAGCGAGGCTGGCTTCGAACCTGTGCGATCCTCCTGTCTCTGCCTCCCAAGCACGGGGATTACAAGCGTGCACCACCACGCCCAGCCTAGAATAAATTTTTTTAAATATAATTTTAGGCCATGCATGATAGTGCACGCTTGTAATCCCCGCGCATGGGAAGCTGAGATAGAAGGATCACACAGGTTCGAAGCCAGCCGTGCTGGCTTAAGAGACCCTGTTTCCAAATAAAAGTATAAAATAGGTCTGGGAGTGTAGCCCATAGGTAGAAGGGTTTCCAGGAACTCCAGTACTACCAAAAATAAATAAGTAAATATAGCCAGGCATGGTGGCGCACGCTTGTAATCCCAGAACTTGGGAGGTGGAGACAGGAGGATCGCACAGGTTCGAAGCCAGGCTCAGCTACTTAGTGAGGCTCTCAGCAACTTCGTGAGACCCTGTTTCCAAATAAAATATAAAATAGGTCTGGGAGTATAGCCCAGAGGTAGAAAGCCCCTGGGGTCCACCCCCAATACCTCCAAAAAATAATAAATAAATAAATAAATAAATAAAATAAAAATAAAAAAATAAAATGTACTTTTATCTGTACACCATATTATACACCCTAATGAGGTTGAAAATGCCACACACATATATGCCCGCAGCACTCGGTGTGCTTCTCGGCATCCCACCGAACCCCCACCCCACCCCACACTTGTTAGTGAGATTGATAGTGATACTTCATATGTGAACATAGAATTTCTTGACCTGTTTCCTACATCAGTTCTCTTTTTATTCTCCTCACCTCCCTCCTCCAATTTTAAAATTAATTTTTAATACAAAAGTGCTACACAATGTAAAGAATTAGTACCAAGCCAAATTTATATTTCTTTAAAGACCTAGCAAAAGTGTATGGCTGGCAGTTGAAATATTTAAATTCAGCTTTGGTAGCAAAATAACTAGGGGTCATGCAGTTCCAGTTAATATTCGTCCAATCCTCAGAGTTAAGAGAAGCAAGAGAGGAACTCCAGGGACTGTGGAAAAATTCAATTTTCCAACCTTAAAATGAACAGTATCATATCACCTAGGGTGACTTCTCATAAAGCATCCAAGAATTGCAAGAATTATTTGAACATGTTGAGTGACTTAGCCTCAGAAAACGGCTGGGCGGCCCCATCACCCACCCTCAGCCAGAGGGAAGCACTGGCTTATCAGAGAGAGGCTACACTTCTGTATTGATTGTAGCCCTATTCACAAGAGCCAAGATGTGAAATCAAATTTGGTGTCCATTAACAGATGAATATATAAATAAAATGTGGTGTGTATTTACAATGAAATATTATTTGCCCATTGAAAAAAATGAAATCCTGTTATTGGATGCACACAACATGTAATAAATTACAGGACATTGTTAAGTGAAATAAACCAGGCATAGAAAGATAATATCACATGTTCTCACTCATGAGCAGAATCTAAAAAGGTTGGTTTCCTAGAAGTAGAGAGTAAAATAGTGGCCATAGGGGAAGAGAGAGTGAGGATAGAGGGAGGTTAGATAACAGGTATTATTGAAATACAGTAACACGGCAAGAATAAGTTCTAATGTTCTGTTATACAATAGGGTGACTGTAATTCACAATGATTTATTATATTTTTATAAAGAACTATAAGAGAGGAGTTTGAAGTTTCCCAACACAAACAGTAAATGTTTTAAAAGAGGTAAATTCTAATTATCTCTACTTGATCATTACACATTATATGCTACATGTATTGAATTATCACATTGTACCTCATAAGTATGTGCAATTATAGTGTGTCAGTTTTTTAAAAGTTCAGATCAAAAATATTGGTTCCCATGTAAAACCTACGTTACTGAATCAAAAATAAAGACACTACTGTTTGTAATTTTTATTTTTTTTTTTAGTAATAATTACCTGGAGATAACCCTGCCATTTCAAATAAGAAATTTGGCAAAAATTTTTTAAAGTTAATTTTTAATATCAACTTAGATAATTATCCCCAAACTAGCTTATTGCATACAACAGAAGATTCAATTTCCTAAACACCAAAAGTAGATGCAAAATCTATCCCTAAGTCACATTTATACTGAAAACTTGTAATTCTTAAACATGAACCACCAAATTCTATATATAATGACATTGTGATAAAAATGAAAAGAATCAATGACTTTTACTTCTAATCTACACAATAGTCAGTTATTGAATGGCAGTTGCATTTATACCAAGTACACAATTATATATTATTATTTCATGTAACTATGTGTGTGTGTCTGTGTGTGCACCCACACAACTAATTTGTTATAAAATTTCAATCAAGGCAGACTTCCCTCTTGGTAACAAAAGCATCAGGGATAGGGACAGTTAATTGCTTGCTTAGTATACGCAGACTTGGAAAACAATTGGCTCTCAAGAGGGAACTTACAAGTCTGGTCTAGGTCAACGGAAGCTATGGTGAGTGTAAAGAGAAAAGCAGCAGCAACACTCGTGTGGCAAAACCATCTCCACGTCCTGCAGTTCAACCATATTTACAGTGCTCCTTTCTTGCATATGTGCACTGTTGTTACTGAGCCATGCACTGAGATGGGATCATCTTCCCCCTTCAGTGCCACAAACCATAAAACTATAGTCCCATACAAAAGGTGAAGGGAGAGCCTTGCTATGTATTTTGGGGACACTAAAAAATTCAAGTGTCTAAGGGAATTTAATTTCCTTGACCAAAGACAGTCTCATTAATTTCTGAAGCAATTTTTTACTGTTGTATAGGCAATGATTAAAAAGCTGTTGTCAAGGAAAAGCATCTAAAATTAGACCTGCCAGCTTTGTTTTCTTTGCAGGAATGGCCAGGCTTCCAACAGCCTCTTCTGTTTTGAAGAGAAAAACCTAGTAACGAAATGCAAAGGAGCTCACAGAGGTCTTCTACAAAGGGAAAAAACTAAAATGGCATATATAGGCATATATATACTCATTTCACAAGTGGTGTGTATTCATAATGAAATATTGTATAACTTATCTACACACAATATGTGTTTATTATATAACTATTATGGGCTTTAGGAAGTATAAAAGGTCTTGATTTCCGTGGCTATCCAGAAACTCATTACCCCTTCCCCACCTCCAACCTCCTGATATCATGCACTGCTCACTGTCCATTGTTCATCCCTTGTTCTCTTTTCTCTTTTTACCCAATGGAGATTTCCTGATGAGTCAGGTTCTCATGCCGTGAAAGAGGCCCTCAATCCCTAGTTTCTGCTCTCTTCCTCCATCACTCTTTAGTGTTCTGGCAAAATAAGAGCTCTGCTAACCTAGTTCTGCATCTGCCCAGAGCCCTCATGGAAGCCACTGAACAGAATGCAGCAGGTAAAGGGCACATGAGGAGACTGAGCCACCCTGAATACATGCCTGTGACCGCTGGGGACTGTCACACTGCTTGCTATTCTACCGCATTTCCTCCACTGCACTCTTTCTCACTGTTTCCACCATCTCTCAGAGGCCATGCCCTGTCTCTCCTGCTTGCTCTCTGAAAGTAGCCTCTCTTCCATCTCACTGAGAAGTAAATCAGAAAAGTAACCATAAGGGGCTGTCACCAAGTTTTCACCTACCTACTTGCCAGTCCTCTCATTCTGCCTTTGCTCTATTTCCTTTCGGTCTCTTTCTTTCTGGCTCTCTCCCACACTGGATTTTCACTTCCTACAAACTCCTTGTGATCAGTAGTCCAAAAAGAAAACTCTAATATTTCCCACATTTAACAAACTCCTTTACCTTCAAACTCCCCCATCGCCCTACTTTTATGATTGCCTTTACAAAAAAAAAAAAAAAGCCTTAAAAGGTGAGATGTAAATTGCATCCATTTCTACAATCATCTGTGCTACCTACTTTGAAGAGGATTTTTGTTCTTATCATTTCTTTGAGAGTCTTTCACCAAGATTACTGAAGACTTTCATAATGCAAAAATCAGTTGTCAATGGTCAGTCCATGTACATAACCTTTTAGCAACATATGACATTGGACATTCTCATGCAATGAGCATGAAAAATAATCTTCATATTGAAATATAGCCTTCTTTTTTATTTGGGACTGCTATGTAACACTGGTCATTCCTTGGTCTACATTACTATAAATGTTGGAGTGCCTGAGAGCTTAACACTTGATTCTTTTTCCATACCAATTTTAACTCCCTGGAGATTTTATCTAGTGTTGTGATCATTAAATACATCTACATGTTAACTATTCCAAAACTTAGGTATTCAGGTCTGATCCCTATTATCTGATCACCTGTCTATTTATCAAGGCCATTTGGATGTCTAATGGCCATTCCAAGATTCATGGCTCATTTGGCAGCAAAACCTGCCGTGAACTATGATCTCCAATGTAATGTTCACGTGTTGCCTCTAATACCTACCTGTATCTTTGCAGATATGTTTTATTTTTTTTATTTTTATTTTTATTTATTTATTTATTTATTTTTGGTGGTACTGGGGTTCCTGGAAGCCCTTCTATCTCCGGGCTACACTCCCAGACCTATTTTTACATTTTTATTTGGAAACAGGGTCTCCTAAGCCAGCGCGCGCGGCTAGCTTCGAACCTGCGCGATCCTCCTGTCTCTGCCTCCCAAGCGTGGGGATTACAAGCGTGCGCCACCACGCCCGGCCAGATATGTTTTAAAAGTCCTACCCCACAGCTGGGCATGGTGGTGCACTCTTGTAATTCCCACGCTTGGGAGGTGGAGACAGGAGGATCGCGCAGGTTCGGAGCCAGCTGAGCTGGCTTAAGAGACCCTGTTTCCAAAATTAAAAAAGTATAAAGTAGGTCTGGGAGTGTAGCCCGGAGGAAGAAGGCCTTCCAGGAACCCCAGTACCACCAAAAAAAAAAAAAAAAAAAAAAAAAGTCCTACCACACATCCCATTGGGAATTTTATAATTTGGAGAAAATATATGTTACTACCTTCCTAAAATCTGAAAAGTTATGAATTTGGGTCACATCTGGGCCCAACAATCCAAGAATTTCATACAGGATGCTAGAGACCCACACTTGTTCATGTCTCTCTGTCTCTCTGTCTCTCTGTCTCTCTGTCTCTCTCTCTCTCTCTCTCACACACACACACACACACACACACACACACACACACACACACAGCATTATGCTTCATTCTTTTTACTGCTCACACCACTATCTCATTGGTGAGTCCAGTCTGCTTTAAATTCAAATGCCCTGAATCTGAATACAGAGTCCTCCTTATCCATAGTTTTGCTTTCTGTGGCTTCAGTTACTCAAGGTCAACCACAACCAAAAAAATATTAGATAGAGAATTCCAGAAATAAGCAACTCATAAATTTCTGATCATGTGTTGTTCTGAGTAGCATGATGAAATCTCATGATTGCCTGGCCTGGCACTGTCTTGCCTGGGACATAACGAGGCCTTTGTCCAGCATATCCATGTTATACCTGGCACCTACCTATTCATCACTTAGCAGCTGTCTCTCTGGCATCACAGTACTTGTGCTAAAGTAAACCTTGTTTTACTTAGTGATGGCCCTCAAGAACATAAGTAGTGATTGTGAAAATTTTATTACAGTATATTGTCATAATTGTCCTATATTATTATTAGTTTTTATTGTTAATCTCTAAATGGTGCATAATTTATAAATTAAGCTTTATCATAGGTTGTAAGTATAGGGAAAAGCAGCAAATATAAGGCTTTGTACTATCCATCATTTCAGGAATCTGCTAGGGAATTTCTTCCCATCACTGTAAGTACCAATGTCACTAAAGCTACCAAATATTCCCCTGGGGAACTGCCATATACCTCCTAACAGATACACCTGATTGGTTCCCCACTTCTCAGTGTTATTTGCCACAAAATAGGCATAGACGTCTTCTTAAATCTAAGGAAAATCTTAATCTCTGTTGCTACAAAACTCCAAAGGCTTCCCATGTTACAGGATACAAAGTCTTAATTTCTCATCATAACTTCTTGGACTTTTAGATAATCTGACCTCTGCCTTTCTCTAAACACTCAATTCTTCCACTCTGCCTCACCTGCATTCTATCCCCACTGGCCTTATTGTTTTCCCTCAAACATGCCAAATGCATCCAGCTGGGGTTTCTGCTTGGCTTCCCTGTGTACAGAATGCAATGTATTGGTCCTAGGTGTAGCTCACTCCTTACTTCATTAAGTTGCTTTTCACAAATCACTGTCCACTGAAAAGAGGAAGCTCTTTTCTTAAATAGCGACTTTTATAGTTCTCAGGAACTTTGTTGCCTGATTTGGGACTAAAATGTCCTCAATACCTCATGTGTTAGAGGTGAAATATGGCTGCCAGAGGAGTGGCCAGGGACAGTGTTTTTCTGGGTTGGATCCTTGCTTTCTTGCCCCCACCACTGCCATGAAGAGCTGAGCACAGTCTTCCTCTCTTCCTGTCTCTCTGCTTCCCACCACCATGCCCTCAGCTTTACAGACCCAACTGACCTAACACAGACTGAAATCTCCCTAACCTACAGAACTGTAAGCTCGTAAATCCTTCTTTCTCCAAGTTGTGCATGTCAGGTTTGGGGAGCACAGTGGTGATAATGCTGACTAAAACTCTACTTTACCCTGTTTTTTTTTTAATGAATATTATATTACAGATTTACTTATTTGTTTACTTGTTTTTCTTCTCTATCATCCATCCTCATCATTAAAATGTAAGGTAAAAATGAAATGCAAAAATGGTTACTATTGCTCAGGGTTTGTTTCTATCTAGTTGGTCATTACATTCCTAGTCCTTAGAGTAATACCGGAACTTTCCATGTACCCAGCAAATGAATTTATGTTAAATGAATTGTATTAAGTCAACTGAGTTGAGTTAATGAAAGGGTATTGGTCTACTTTCCAAAGTACCTGAATGTTTTTTATGTGTCAGAATAGTCTGGATGAACTTAGGCTCCAACTCTCATCTTTTCTGAATGACTCTAAAGATAGTTCCAATCAGTGACTCAGATAACCATAGTGTGACTCACACTGTAAATTAATGTTTTCTTCTATATCCACGAGACAAATGCTTAACAAAAAAATCTGAATTTATCAAGCAAAGGTTTGATTCTCTAATTTTATTGTGAATTTAAACAGTTCCTCTCTCTAAGGAGTTTAAGATCATTTGGCAACCTGTTTCTAAGTCCAAGGTGTTCTAATGTGCTTCCATGTTTTTGTTATTTTCCAGATACTATCAGCAGATCTGTCTACTTCTCTAATGACAGAAAGTGTACATTATACAAATTTAGCATAGAACTAGAAAGCAAATAAATATAAAAATAAAAGTAAACAGGAAACATTTTTATGCATTGTATTTTATCAATTTTTATTTAGCAAAAAATGTAGTAGGGAATTTAAAAAAATATTTTCTCATGTAAAATAGAAGGGAGGATATATAATCTAGTGATCTGAGGAATAATGCTGAGAATATTTTAATTCCTTAAGCTGGATATTTTTGTTTTGGATGCAGCTTTCATTTTGAAACATGCTCAGTTATTAAGCATATATGATCTTCTTAATCCATGATTCCATTTTGGATAGGTGGATTATCATTTAAATAAGAGCATCTTTTGATATGCATTTCACAAATATTTATCCCTAATTGAAATATGATTCTTATGACAGGATAAAAGCAGAGAACAAAAATATTAAATGTCTGCTTGAAAATGGTAGCTTTAGTTTAAAAACCTTGTCACACACCTTAAGCATATCATATGACTGGTAAAAATGAAATGCAAAAATAGTTTAATATTGCTCAGTCACTTGGGTAAATTTTAAGATTCCTTGCTTTGCAGTTGTAAATTTCTCTTTGAGAAACTTTCAAGGAGAGGCTTGGGCTTCAATTCAGTAGAAGACAAGAAACTATAGCTTAGAAATGAATGCTGAAATATTTATCCTGATTTTCTCCGAGTTCAGTCAGGTTATTTCCTTCTGTCTGACTCAGTACAGTTTGGAAACTTCATCAAGCCATTAACATACAGAATACACAGCAGCAGTCTGCACTGACTGCGAATTCCCCAGGCTACGAGTCCACGTGAGGTCAGAACATTCTCTAATCACAGAAAGATATTCTCAACATAATCCTAATTATTTAACTATATCATGAAAGGAGACTTTGAGTTTTCCTAGATTATGAGTGATAGAGAACTTAAGAAATTAGACTCTTGAAGTAAGAAATTCAGTCTATGTCTTAGTCTCCTTTGCATTCTACCCATGATAGAGTTACCTAGCATCAACTTTTTCCTCAACCTTATATTTGGCAGAGAAATGAGAAAAAGAAAACATAGTGTTTTACACATAGTGTGCCACAAAGGTAGCAGCAATCACACTGGTAGATGCTTATTCTGTGCCAGACTCAGGAGGTGTGCACTTGAATTATATTATTATTTTTTTATCCCTTCTGACAATCCTAAATCTCAAGTTCCCTTAAAAGTGGTTTGTTTTTTATTTTGTTGTTATTTTGCCTGTGGTAGAGTAACATGTTCAATAATCTCTACTGGTCAGGTTTTTCTGGTATTTCATTGTTTTTATTTCTCCAGAAGCAGCTTAAAAACATACTTGACCTTCTAGCCTGAATTAATGTTGCTGCTAAAAAATTCATAGTTTTTATGAGCTGTGCCATTCTATTGTAAAGTGTTGACTTATTGGCCAATTAACGTTGGTAACATCAACACACATTTAAGTTTTGCTTTATGTGACTTACTATGTGAGGCACTAAGGATACAATAATGAACAGAAGGATTCTACTTCTAGCCTCTTGGGAAGCTCTATAGCCTTTGAGGTATAGCCTCTTCTATACCTCAAAGGGAAGATTAGGAATTCTCTAGAAGGCAGTGCAATTAAATGAACAACAATAATAAAACATAAAAGGCAATTAGAGAATCTAGAAGGGTCACCTAATCGAGTTTAAGATAATTTGGAATATTTATCTGAGTTTAATGACCCCAACTTTCCCCCCTGGTCTTTCAGAAATTCAACTTTAATATAATTAAACTCTCCAAAGATACTTCCTCTCCAGTCTATACTTCCTTTCAATTTAATTTAAACTAAAAATCTTTTTACCACAGATACCTTTTCCTGTTTTATGAGAAAACTTTGCTAACATTTTTGTCTTCACCAAATAAGATTTCTGGCTTAGTATGAAACTTACAATTATTACTCTACCTTTAAAATGAAAGACATAAATTAAGATTTTACTGTAGTTCACAGAAAAATTGGTGATGTTTAGTGATATTAAAACAAATGGTATTTGTCAGTTTTTAATAGATAGCTATTTTATATAAGCCATAAATTATGGAGGCAAAGCAATATTTAGTTCCAGCAATAAAATTAAGTATTGTTTCTTTTATATAATCAAGTTAATTTCTTAAGAAACAAAAATAGAGAGAAGGAAAAACTTTTGACCAGATTGCTTTAATATCAACTTTACATGGTAAGAAATAATGAGTGATGAAATGAAATAAATGCTGAATATAAATCAAAATGGAAAAATTAGTACTGCATTGAGAATAAGATTGATAAAAATTTTGTAACATAACATCATTTAATGATGATTGGTTGTGCATTGCCTGATCATAAGGTGGGAGTAATCAAATAGGCAGTAGTCTAACAGATGTGTCTCCTTCCAAGGAACTCTCCAAAATTTAGCTTAGCCTAGCTGCAGTGGTGAAAAGATGCACACTCCAAATCAGCTCTCATCTGCTAAGTTATTCTTGTCTACTTCTCTGATATCCACAATTTATTATTTCTACTCATTTTTAATTTCCTCTTTCTCATTTTTTCTATCATTTACTCCTTTGGACCAATAAAAACTAGCAAATGTTCTAAGCTCTTGAATATGAAAGCTGAGGTTTTGTATTCTTTTTCTATATCTGAAAAGATGATCTTATACCAGAGTGGTTTGAATGACAGAATAAATATGTAGGTGGGGAGGAATAAGATGTAACATCAGTTTGTCCCTTTTCTTTTTGGTTGCAGAGAAGAGGCCTAGAAGACTAGGAACTGAGCCTTCCCATGCCCTGTGTGACCTGTTGTCAGGGCAACAGGATGTGTGGAGAGCCCCAGCCTTTCTAGTGCCTGTTGCTAGGGTAACAGGATGCAAACCATCTTCCTTTATGCAACTGTGCAGCTTCCATGCCTTACTCTATACTTCTCTTTGATTTGATGGGATAGTATATCTGTTTACCCAAATCTAAGAGTAATGCAGCTTCAATACACAAACCATTGAAAGAGCAGATTTTTGGAAGAAATATTGTAAGTGAATACATGTCATTGATATTGTTGCTAATAAAAATAATGTGGAGGAGAATTTTATTGGGCTGATTTTCTAAAAAGAAGGATGTTAGTTTTTATTTTCATAATTTCTGAAATACTAGCTATCAATTAGGTCACAGAAATAAATAAAAATTATGTGAGAAAAGTGATAGAAGAATCTATTGAAACCAGAGAAAAATCATATAAATATATAGGCTATCAGTTAACTTTTGTTGTATAATAAACTACTCCACATTTTAGTGATCAAAATTAAAAAATAAATAAGAACTTATAATTTCATCAAAATTTTGAGGAAATTGAGAAGTCTAGTCTGAACTCACTCATATGTCTTGTGCTTGGTTGTCTGGTTGACCTATGCAAAACTCAAGTTAATAAAGAAAAAATTTGCTAGACAATAAAGTATCAAGAGTCTTGCACATATGGAAAGAGTAGAAATTTTTTGAGTTCTGAAAATTAGGAGATCCCCAATCCATATATTATCCATCTCCAAATGCAGTCAAGAAAAGATGTGGTTTATATTTTCTTTGGGAAATAAAACAGAATAAACTTTACCAAGCTGTTGTTTCTGAAATAAACCAAAAGGTGAAAAGACTACTCATTTTTCTTTGAAGAATAACATTCTGGTATACTTTAAAATCTTGTGTATTAAAAATAGTAAAGGTAGTACAAGCAAGCTTAAAACACCTAGTTTTAACCACTAAAACTCTCAGTTTTATCTTTTATTGGCAAAAATCTTAAGAGATGGACACCAAGATTATCAGTGTGCTTTGTTTTCTGCCTCTGTGGTTTGGGGAACAAAGGCCAAATAAATTAGAGTGACTTTGCAAAGGCCCAGGATCTGAGGGGGCTAAAAGTCACATTCCCCTCCAGATGTTAAGTATGATCATTGCTTAATAAATTAAAAAGGTAACGGTATTGCATGTCCTACAGAAGGAGAGAGGCAGAACCGAGGAGCTTCTAACATTCAAAGCGTATGCCAAGTATTCAGCTTTGAGGATGCAGAGCTCGGCAGACAGATGGCAAGGCTGTGGAGAAATCAAAATAAGAGAAGAGTTTTTAACTCCTGAAATGTCAGGTTTTATAGTGAGTCTTGAGTGTTAAGTGGAATTATACAAGTCAAGGATAAGTGGAATATGTATGGGCCTAAGAACATAGCCTTTATTCTAGTAATTTTGAAACATTGGCCAAGTCACTTGATGTCTTGGAGGTTCCATTTTCTCATCAAGAAAACTAAAGATCATTGTTCTGAGATACAGAGATCAAAAGGCAAGCCTTTCAGAAAGCATAAGGCACAACAAAATTCTGAGGCATGATTACTACTATGATTCAATATTGACGTTATTTTAAGCAGTTTGAACAAATCACAAGTGTGATTGATATCCAAGTTGTACAGGTTTTTTAGAAAGTCCAGTTTTGAGTGGACTGTAATCAGCACTCCGTTGCTTTTCTAGCATGTTTATTTTGATTTTCTTCTTCTAAATTATCTAGGACCTATTTCACACAAATTTCTAGATCATCCTTCTTATACAGATTTGAATTAAGGTTGATTTCTGTTTTCTTTTCCTGAAGACTGGTGCTTAGATATTTTACTATTTTTTCACAGCCCATTATAAAATTTTATGAGTAGCTATAGATATTAACACTTTGCCTACCAAAAATCATCTGTATGCTAGTACATTTTAGGGGAGGCCTATGTAATAAAACTTTGGTTTTGAATACTTTATAAAATATAACTTTAAACAGCTTCAAGAAAGTACAGCTTAAAAGAAAAACCACAGGAGTTACAGCATTCATTTGTGTACCTTTGATGATCTATTAGCATTTTTGTGCTTTTCCTTAACTGTAGTTACCCTTGCCTATTTGTACTCAGACCAGATTTGTGGAATATGTGGTTCTCATGAGCCTTTTACACTGTCTGCTTAATGATGTTAATGAGCACTTTCATTTTCAAAAAGCTGATAGCACAGTCCTTTACTGGATGGTAATCAGTGAAGGATTGAATGCTTACATTTGACTAGGATTGAAATATGGTAAATAAAGTAATGATAATAGGTCATTTTCTAAAATAGATGAATGAGCAAAGACATGGATATTGAACTGATAGCAATTACTTATAAGTCACATCCATTGTGAGCCAGATCCAGCGTGGGATAGGGAAAGACCTAAAAAATTATTTTCAAGCCAGAGTGACTGGAACATCAGTCTAGCCCTAGGTCTTACATGATTATGGAGACCTAAATTCCATTCTAATGCTACTGCAAGAAGTTGAAATAAAGAGCCATCAAGCCAGTTCTACCAGGGAAGCTCTCAAGTCCAGCCCACTCTCCTCGGATCTCACTCCCTCAGCAGTTCTAGCCCCACCCTAGGAAAACAGTCCTCGAGTTTAAAAGTCCAGTGAAGAAATGTTTGAAGTAGCCCTTGTGAGACTACTTCCTCTGAGAAAAGAGGAAGCCTCTTTTCCTCACCTGAACATCTTTACTCTGCTCACCATTTCTAGTAAGAAACGTACCTGAAAAAAACAGGAATCTACTTCTGCATATAATATTAGTAATAACAATGATATGATCATGGCTAGGACTTGTTGAATTCCGGACACCATTCTAAGCAATTTGCAAGTATTAATGTATTTAATCTCCTCAACACCTGTTAGATAATATTATCATTTTTATTTTACAAATAGGGAAACTGAGGCATTAAAAAATCAACTTGGAGAAGATCATAAAGAAGGTGAATAGCCTTGATAGACTATATGCAAGGTTGGATGAGGTTATGGGAAATTAATTATATTAATATTACTTATTCCAAGTGTTTTGAAAGCTTACCTTGTGCCAGCTACTGTGCTGTATTTCTCGATACACATTATTTTATTAGTCTTTATTCTCTTGATCTGAGCAATAGATGAATTCTCAAATCCCAATTCTTTCTTTTAAGTGAAAGAGTCTTCTACTGGGGAAGTCTTTGCTGGTTTTCATATTCTTTTGGCAGAGGAGAAACTCCTTTGGTTTGTGAATTCTGAGAAAGAATTGGACCTGGTAGTTCTTACTCCAGGTGTAGCAAATAAGTTTTGTGCATGTAGAAAATACAGTCTCAGATGGGCATGGTAGCATATGCCTGTAATCCCAGTACTTGGGAGGCTGAGACAGGAGTATCACAGATTCAAAGTCAGCTTCAGCAACTTAGTGAGACTCTCAGCAACCTAATAAGATCCTGTTTCAAAGCAAAAAATAAAAATAGAGCTAGGAAGGAAGGAAGATAGATAGATCTCAACTGATTTAACTCTTTTTTTTTGGTGATACTGAGGTTCCTGGAAGCCCTTCTACTCCCGGGCTACACTCCCAGACCTACTATATATATTATATATATATATATATATATATATATATATATATACATATATATATATATATATATATATATATATATATATAAACAGGGTCTCTTAAGCCAGCACGGCTGCCTTCGAACCTGCGCGATCCTCCTGTCTCTGCCTGCCAAGCACTGGGATTATAAGCGTGTGCCACCACGCCCGGCTCAACTGATTTAACTCTTGATGTAAGTTTAGGAAGGGAGATTTGTGCTCGGCTGAAGAAGTGTGCAATTTGTGGGATAATTTGAATTTAGAAGAATTCTAATTTATTAACTGAGCACCAAAGCCATTTCTTCTAACCCAAGCTTAATCTGCAATAAAGTGGACATTTTCATATCTATCTACTGGATTCCTGAACCTATACTTCACTTAATGCTTTTTCCCTTTTTTTGTGATTACTAGGGGTGAAACTCAGGGGCTTTCTACCTCCGGGCTATACTCCCAGACCTATTTTATACTTTATTTGGAAACAGGGTCTCACTAAGTTGCTGAGAGCCTCACTAAGTAGCTGAGGCTGGCTTCAAACCTGCACGATCCTCCTGTCTCAGCCTCCCAAGTGCGGGGATTACAAGTGTGCACCACCATGCCCAGCTCCTTCACTTAATTTTGAACTTGGGCAAGGATTCAAGGTATCATTTATCAGAACCCTCTTTCACCTCCACATCTTGGATATCAATACTGTCTATGGCTTAGCGGAAAAGTCACCTAAGAAAAATCACCTCTGAATACCAGAATACCTTCTCAGAGTAACATTTTTTTCTTTTTGTGATACTGGGGATTGAACTCAGTGTCATTCTACATCTGAGCTACACCCCCAGCCCCATTTTTTATTATTTTTCTTTGAAAATGGTCTCACTAAGTTTCAAAGGGCTTCACAAGTAGCTGAGGCTGGCAGCGAACCTGTGATCCTCCTATCTCAGCCTCCCAAGTACTGGGATTATAAGGGTGCACCACCATGCCCAGCTCCAGAGTAAATTGATCACCACCCAGTGCATTCTCCTGAGATAATTTCTTACTCACACTAACTTGTTTTTAATAATTTCCTCTGCTAGAAAATAAGTTCTGCTAGGCACACTGGTGTATACCTGTAATACTAGCAAATGGAGACTGAGGTAAGAGAATCTCCAGTTAGGGGTCAGCCTGAGTGATTTAAGGAAACATTGGATCTTACGTATAAGAAAAGTACATTTGAAGAACTTAACTTTTCCATGGTCGTTGTCTAAAAAACAGGTGATGTTAGAAAAATCTAATTGACTATGGAGTTAATTTTATTCTCTGTTTAGATGGAGTCTTGCTAAGTTGCCCAGGTTGATCTCAGATGCACCATACTCCTACCTCAGCCCCCCGAGCAGCTGAGATTACAGGCACACATTATTGTGCCCACTCAGAGTTCAGTTTCTTAATCTCTAAGGTTTTCCACCACAGTGTTCATTATATAAACCATAATACACTGAAATCTAAGGATTGAGATTAACATTGTCTCTATATACTCCAAAATAAGTAAATAAATTTTGGTGGGGTTACTTTCTTCAAACTCAATTAGTTTGAACAGATTTCTCCTCTTCCTCTTCCTCCTCCTCCTGCCTCCTCCTTCCTTCTCCTCCTCTTCTTCCTCCTCCTCTTTTTTCTCTACTAGAGACTGAATGGAGGTTCATTCTACCTTCTACCTACACCCCCAGCCCTGTTTATTTTTTATGTTGAAACAAGATCTCACTAAGTTACCACCCCACCAGCTTGCCTAGAAACTGTGGTGTGCGCTACCAGGCCTGGCAAAGATGGAGTTTTAAGATGATTTTCTATCAAAACCATCACATACTCAACAATGTTGTTGTGAACAATGTGAGAACAATGTGATTTATCAGCAATTTCCAAGACAAATAGCAGAAACATTCTTCTTTAACATGAAATTAATCTACTATATAGCCCTAATATCAGAGATTAATAAGGAACCTGGTGGTTTGGGCAAGTAAGCCAGGGTTCAGTGGAGGGACAGTGAGCTGTTTAATGGCTATGGGTAAAGACTAACTCAGATGTGTGATAGACACATTGTGACCTAGACTTGACATCACCTAGGTTGGTCTTCACCTCTAGGTGTGTGTGTGTGTGTGTGTGTGTGTGTGTGTGTGTGTGTGTGTGTGTAAGAAATAGAGAGAAAGAGAATGGTTATACTGATGAAGTACCGTATTATTCTGGTATGGGAGGCATAGTTTATTTTCTTACTGCTGCTATAACAAAATTATCGCATACTTAATAACTTTAAAAACACACCAATTATCTTCAATTCTGTAGGTCAGAAATCTGATCCAGATTTTGTCACTAAAATCAAAGTGTCAGCATGATGACATTCTTCCTGGAGATTCTGGAGGGAGAGTTTGTCTTCTTACCTGTTATAACTTCTAGAGGTTGCTCATACACCTTGGCTCATGGCCCACTTCCTCCACCTTTAAGGCTAGCAAAATGAGTCAGGTTCTTTTGGCCTCACATCACTTTGACCTCCTCTTCTAACTCTCTCTTCCACTTTCAGTAACTTTGTGATTACATTGGATAATCCAGAAAAACCTTCCTATTAGCCCCATCTGTTATGGGCATTCTCCTGGACCAAGTTTGAGAAGCACCACTCTAAATCCTTTTCTGGACAACCACTCTGAGAATGATATCTTTTTTCAATAAAATGAATGAGTTCATTTTTTTAATTAATAAGAGTTTTAGAGCAGAGCAGATTTATGTTCAAGTTCAAGTTCTACCAAATACTATCTAGGTGACTAAATTAGGGTGCTTACATCTTAAATCTACTGGTAGGCATAAATAAGAATATAAATATTTTACATCTTCATAGTCCCCAAAACTGATAGGTAATGAGAAAATATTACTCTCTTCCATCTTCTCTAACTTTATTCCAACTGTGAATCTACCTCTAATCCTCTAACTAGACTTCAGGTCCCATTTTGACAGCCTGGATGACCTAATTCTCTAGTTCAGAGTCAGCATAAGATTCAAAATCTTATTCATTTACAGTATCTATTGTTTGATTATTTGATTTATTTTTAAAAACCAACATTATCTTTTATGTGCCAAGTACCATACTAGGTGTTGGATATCCCAGGACAAACACAATAAAGTGAACTTGGCTCTTATGCTCAGAAGCTGTGGTCCACTAGGGAAGGTAGGTTTTTGATATTTTAAAAAAAAAAGTTTAGGTTACTTTATGAACCAAATAGAGGAAACTAACCTAGAATAAAGGGCCAGGGGGCTTTTCTTTGCAAGTAAAATTTAAACAGAGATCTTTGAGCATTTCTTTCTTCTCTTTTCTCTCTCTCTCTCTCTCTCTCTCTCTCTCTCTCTCTCCCTCCCTCCCTCCCTCCCTCCCTCCCTCCCTCCCTCCCTCCCTCTCTCTCTCTCTCCCTCTCTCTCTCTCTCTCTCTCTCTCTCTCTCTCTCATTAATGGTACTGGAACCCAGGGCCTCACTAAGTACCTGAGGCTGTCCACAAACTGCTATCATCCTGACTCAGCCTATCAAATGCTGGGATTACAAGTGTGCGCCACCATGCCCAGCTCAGCCTTTTTAAAAAAGATTCCTATCAACATTTAAGTGAGATAACTCTTTCTGATTAAGGAATGCTATCAGTTATGAAGGACATTTAGCTTGCCTGGATCCTGCTGCCCACTGAATACAGAAACACTTTAAAGTCACTGTAACCATGAGACACTGCCCCCACACAACTCCAAAAGCCTCATAGGAGCAGGTGTAAACCTAGCTGAGAGAGGAAAGGAAGAGTAATTAAATAAACAAAGGCAGAGGGGTGGTAAGCAGCATGTCTCTGGGTCAGCCTTGGGTCTAGTTGAGGGGCCACAGGGAAGGGAGTAAAAGGAGACTTTGAATGTTGAACAGATACACAGAGACCCTGTGAAGGATCTAAAGTCTAAAGTGAGAGCCCTAGAGGGCTTTAAAGGGTTTTAAGCAAGAAATTTAAAAGCATTAAATTAGTTTCTTATCTATAATGCCTTTTTATTCTGAACTATTATTTCAGTGCAGGAGCATGGTGCTAATACCTCCTGTCATTTACATTTTTGCCATTTTTATTCCAAATATGTATTTCTGCTACATATGTATGTATAAAATACATATTTTATCTCATATATGTGTTTCTTGATAATAGGGCCTGGGCAACTTCATCGAAAAACTGTACAGCATGCAGCCCTCTTCAACTATAACAGCTAATTGAAATTAAAGTATCGTGCTGTTCTTTCTTTCTCCTTCATTTTCTGTTTTTCTATGTCTTAGCCTTCATTACTAATAATCATGTTTACCATCCATCAAAGACACAGTAAGAAAAAAGCTTAATTTGATGTCTTTCAACTGTCGTCACAATTTTAGATTGTGTGTGTGTGTGTGTTACTGAGTTCTGAACTCCGAGGCATTCCACCTCTGACCTACATTAGCTCTTTATATTTGTATTTTTTTTAAACAGTTCTCAGTAAGTGGTTGAGAGCCTCACCAAATTGCTGAGACTAACTTCAAACCTCTGATCTTCCTGCCTCAGCCTTCCAAGTATTGGTACTATAGGCTTGCATTACCAGGCTCCACTATAACTCCAGATCTTAGTATTTGGACATTTTTCAGGATAGGAAAGACAAGGAGGTATGTCTATACAAGTACATTTTGAAACACATTAAGTTAATTTCTAACTGAAGTTATGATATATTCTAGTCCTCCATTTATAAAATCTGAAAGAACTAGCAACAAATACTATGGAGTGGTGAATATTATGTTTTAATGGATCATTTATGGCCATCTATAAAAATATAAACTTTCCTGACTTCTGTTGAACAAACTTTACTTATTTTGTTTTTATAATTTCATATGATTTTCACTGAAATTTTTTGCTTGATCAAGTTTTCTGGAAATTCTGTCACCCCTTACATTAAATTCTGAGGACAGTCACGCTGTCTAGAAAAAGTAGCCCTAATGTTATTAAATATGTTTAAATTCTTAAAAATCCACAGTTAAAGAGCTCTTTGTCTATTTAAAGAAAAAAAAAGCAACAGCACCATCACACAAAAAGGCATTATTTCTAAAATTGAAAATTTATACATAAATAAAAGAATATAAAATCTTCACATTGACTTTCCATTTGAGAATCAATAACTGGTGTTCTTTGCAAAAACTAGCAATAATAACTCTCCTTAGTATGAAGGAAGCAGCTTAGTTTCAGAGTCAAAAGAAACTTCTAAAGAAGAAATTTTATCTGATGTTGAGATGGCCTGAGAAATAGAAAGCATTTCCCAGATCCTAAACAACTGATAATTTATGACCAGGTAGATGATTCATTTTACATATAGTTTGTGAAAGACCTAATATTTGATAGTTATTTGCTAAAAGTTCTACCATTGTAGGTGGTGAGTCATAGTTTAGATCTGAATTGTCACACTAAGTGGAAAATTGGTAGTACATGGACTGAAGATACCAAAAGAAAAAGGTTGTAACTTTAAAAGGAAATTAATAGAAAAAAGCATAGAAGTCTATATGAGAATGGGAGTAGAAAACTTTTCTTTTCAAAAGAAACAAAGATTATTTGGGGCACATCAGGTTTTGACACCACATAATGGTGTCTCAGATATTATATTACGGAGATTTTGAAAGAATTTAATGAAAGAAGTAAACTAATGATAAGGAAGAATTGATATTTAGTTTAGTTTACCAAGGTTTCTTACATATGTCACAACATTTTTAAATTGTTTTTATGGACTCAAAAAGAAAGTCTAAAATGTTATGTTATATGACAATTCCTATAGAAGGTATTTCTCTAAATATCTACCTGAAGTGATTCATGTTTCCCATGCTTCAAGTATAATTGAATAAATATTATTTTATTTCATCTCTTTTATTTCATCTCAAAATGTACATATTGAGGGAAAACATTGGACCTTTCACTTCTTGTGACTGACTAATCTCATTGAGCGAAATATTCTTCAATTCCATCCATTTCCCTGAAAAATGACATAATTTTGTTCTTCTTTATGGCTGGGTAGACAGTAAGTGCTGTGTGCCTGTATGCCTTTGTCACCCTTCATCAGGATTTATATTACAGTGCACCCATAATAAATAAGTAAGCCAAATTAAAAGAGAATACCCTGCTGAAATAGGTCAACATATTTGATAAGTTAGATGTGGTAAAAAAAAAATTAAAATCCACTTTCCAAATAAACATCTTTAGGCTGTATTGAGTCCATTTTACCAAAAATAAAATTATTGTACAAATATTGACAGATTTCATGAGTAGCATGATTTTAATTGGCAATATTTAAAAGCAGAATTCTAGGACTAGCAATTTGATAAACTAAAATTCTGTTTGAGTCCAAATTGCATTTTAGAAGCGCAAACATTTTTTTCGGTCGTGGGGCTTGAACCCAGGGCCTCTCGTGTGCCACGAGAGCGCTCTATCACTGAGCCGTACCCCCAGCCCAGTACTGCATCTTAAATAGGCAAAGTATTTTCAGCAATACAATAGGGAGTCCTTCATATCACTGCTTTGAATGTAGACTCCACAAAAGACCATAATTAAATAATTTGGTCGTCATTAGTTGTGCAGATTTTAGATTTAGACCTTCTTGCTTTGACATACCTAAGCCTAGAATACTGAAAAAGTCTTAAGTCAAATTACAAGTCAAAGTGATAGTATCAAAATGCAAATTTCTTCTTTAATACAAAATCAAGCAGTAATTTTAGTTGGTTCA
Source organism: Muscardinus avellanarius (assembly GCF_963383645.1). Lineage (NCBI taxonomy): Eukaryota > Metazoa > Chordata > Mammalia > Rodentia > Gliridae > Muscardinus > Muscardinus avellanarius. Next base: position 54,083,282 of record NC_137787.1, on the reverse strand, counting down.
ATAATGATTTTTAAATGGTCATTTAGTGGTTGTATGTACATATAGCTCGAAATTAATTTAGTATGTGATTATGTGGATATATTCTTCTATTAGTTCATGAAGTTCTGCTGTTGAATGAGTCAACCTTCTGAAACAAAATGCCAGATTGTTCATTGAGGTTAACTGATACAGTGAAAGTCAGATACCTTCTCCCTAAAGTGTTAGGTAAGCACAAAATCACTTTTCACATTTCTTATAGACATATACATAAATCTACCATCATAAAATACCTCCCAGTGACTACAGAAAAATAGAACAAACAAAATGTCCTGAAGAAAATCAAAACTAGGTTGCAATCTGAGGAATAGCTTTTCCAGTGCAGATGTTCGTCTGCTCATTAGGTTATGACACAAATCATCTGATGACTGGTAATGTTTAATTTGCATCTATGCTAATTAATTTTGTGAGCTGTGATTTGCTTCAGTAGGATTGCTTATATCTTGAAAGAATCATTCCACCAAAAAGCTGTAGCATAAATCTTCAGTGGAACTTAGAAACAGATCTTTTTAGTTTATTCAAATGCTATAAAGATGGCTTCCTTTTGAAAAGTTATTCTTTGCTAACTGTTGTTTATGTTATTAGTGTGTTCTGATATTGGTACAATGTGATGCCTGTATTATTTGAAGTACTAAGAAGTATAAAAGGGCATTATTTAAATATTTAAACAGAATTAAATGTAGTCAAATGGAAGAAAGCACAAAGGATTTTGACTTTTAAAGAAACTTTGATGAATTTTTCTTTTAAAAAGTAGATATCAAAATGGTGACATCAAATTTATTCAAATACTGCATTTCATAAAATAGTATGTAGCCCCATTAAAGACATGAATCCTAGAAAATCTCTATTTCATGTGGTGTAGTATTCCTTCAGCTATTGTAGAAAATCAAATACTCTGTTTGCTTTTGAGATCTGAAAATATACTAAGCAATTTCAGTGGCCTCTAATGTTTATATTTTACATCTTTTCCAAAGACTAGAACTGATTTTTTAATTATGACATAATTAAAATAAAGCATATAGAATAGTTTCGTGAGGAAACACTAAATAGGAATTAGGATACACAATTTAAAAAAAAACAGAGAAACAAATAGCAGGGTGATAGCATGGCAATTAAAGTTTTACTCAAGTGATTTCATTTCAAGCTTGACATAAATGCAAAACCTTAACCATTTTATTAAGTATCATGAAATATTGTGGGCTGTTTGGTACTCTCAGGAGTAAAATGGTTGGTTTAAAACTGAAACTATTAAATTTGGAGTGCTGCTAATATTTTTACTACATAAACATTTTTCTTATAGAATTATTATTAAAGACATAAAGAACAAGCACAATGAAGCAGAATTATCTCTTATCATATCGATCCTGTCCTTATTTTTCAAAACCTAGTTAACAGTTCGAAAAAGAAGTACTAGTCTCATTTTTCTCTCTAGTTACCTGAGGGAAATTGTATTTCGGCATTACCCGGCAAGTAGCTTTCCTAGTTACTTCTCTGCATTCCTAAACCACATATTTAAATAGCACATACAGAATGCAGTAATAAAGCCACGGAGTGTAACAGACAAGTGACTTCTCCCAGAGTTACCTTACTTTACCCAAACATGCAGGTGCAAAAAAACTAGCCAGGCTTCAACAAGTTGTTGGCTGAGATGGACACATTTTAGTACCGAAGAGAAAAATCTTTCTAAGGGAAACACTACTTCCGCAAGGCAGGTAGCACCCACCAGCAGTGGTGTTGATGGTCACATCTTTAGGGAGGGAAATAATATAGAACCGAGCCAAGAGCTTACTCACATGCCTTTCAGCCGCTGCCACATTTTCTCAGTCTGTTCTCCTATGAGGTACTTGTAAGTGGTGTTTTCCAATTCTTCGATGTCCGCAGCAGTCGACCCCATGATGATGCTCCTAGGGCAATACAGTTACAGTCAGTTTCAGCAGCCAGAACAAGCATTCCTCAGTCCCCTACAAATCACAAACAGTTGTACAGTAGCATCTCTTATCTATCAAAACAGTGCGGAGGTGCAAAGCCGAGGGAAGCCTCTGCAAGCCTTGCTCTTGACTTTGACAGCCACAGCCACATCACCACCACCCCCAAGCAGACAGCAGTACAAACAGATGCTCTGACCTCAGAGGAACAAGCCCCACATGGCAGCTGCTCCTGTACTACTGACCGACTGAGTGCTCCAGCTCTCCGCCAAAGCAGCTCATCTGTTACTGCTCTGTGCACTGAAGCGCATCAGAATTCCTCCAGTTTACCAGCTCTATTATGCACGAGAGAGAAACGTGAATGACTTTCGCACTCCACAAGCAGCAGAACCCCTCTCTACCAGCGGAAGGGGGGCAGGATGGAACACGGGAACAGATGGCAGGAGCCAGTCCCAGCAGCACCACCCTGAGAAAAAAGTGCCCGTTTAAATGCCAAGGCTTTTGTCTTCTAATTGATCTGGAACCAACCCTTAAAAATATATCCTGCTCCAACAATAAATGCAACAAATACTTATGACAACCAGGAGAAAAGTAACACATAGAGCCATACAGAAGACACACCACGGAGCTCCACAGGTTGTTACTGAAAGAATATGTACATCAACTGATATGGTAATCATGCTTATTCACCTTCTCCTAGCAACTCCACACAGCCGGTAACTGCCAATTTAACCGAGGGAAAACACGGCAGCTGCACACAGCCTGCTCCGTGAATCCTCTGGGGATTAAAAATTAAATAAATAAATAAATAAAACGGAATGCGTGTGACTGCATGTGTGTGTGTGTGTGTTGAAGGAAAAGAAGTGTGTGTGTGTGTGTGTGTGTGTGTGTGTGTGTGTGTGTGTAGGACAGACGCGAGAGGAGAGAAATTGATGCTGTGCCGCATGTGCATTTAAGAAGAAAAATGAGAGAAAGTGGACATAAAAGGATTCAGAACTGAGTTGTCTGCCAAGCTCCCAACACATGGCGAGCTTTCTTTGCAACAAGCACAGACCTTGAGGCTGAGCTGCATCATCGCTATTGCTATCTGTAAGCTGCTAAGGAAACTATACTTAAAAGTCAGAGTTCTCGTTTGTTTGGAGACCCGGATATAATTTTATTCCTCCCTTCAAGAAAACTTGCCCGTGAGCTCTTTTTTAAAATGTCTTTATTGATGCACTGCAATTGTACATCATCCCGAGGTGTAGAGCGAGAGGAGTAAACATGCATGCAACACTTGGAGTGTTTTTCTCCAGAGCCTATCCTCTTCTTTCTCCTTCCCTGTACATGTTTTTGAGAGACTGGCACTGCTGTTTTAGTATATGACATAGAATTATTTCAACTGTTATATCCTTCATGTCTCTATCCCACCTCCTCCCTCTCCTAAATCTCCTCCATCACTCCATTGGAGTCTCTGCTCCTCTATCTGAGATTATCCACGTTTCTCAATTTCTACCTAGCTTCCACACACGAGAGAAAGCAGACAACTATTTTTTTTTGGAGACTGGCTAATCTTATTTAGCATAATATTCACAAGTTCCATACATTGTTCTGCAAAATGACATGTCTTAAGGCTTATGGTACAGATCTTCGCAGACAGTACAGTACGTGGGTAATCATATTCAATCTTCATGGAGTATTTCATAGGTGTCAGGCACTGTCTCAGAAACAGAGACACGGACCAGATTTAAGAACAGCCCTTTAAGCCGGGCGTGGTGGCTCACGCTTGTAATCCCCGCACTTGGGAGGCTGAGACAGGAGGGTCGCACAGGTTCAAAGCCAGCCTCGGCTACTTAGTAAGGCTCTCGGCAACTTAGTGAGACCCCGTTTCCAAATAAAGCAAAAAATAGGTCTGGGAGTGTAGCCTGGAGATAGAAGGTCCTGGGGTTCTAGCCCCACTACCACACACACACACACAAAAAAAAAAACAGTCCTTTAAAGTAGGCATTATTATTATATTAACAGGAATCTTCTAGTATAAAATTATGTCTATACAAACAAAACTGATGGGCATTACATATAAAAAGTAACTTTGAAACTGCTACGACAAATGCCTTCCAATTTACAGAGAAGATTAAGTCAAGTGAACTTCAGTTTTCTTTTCTCAGCAAGATATTTCCAAAAGTCAATCTGAATGTAATGTCATTAGCTGGCAGAGAGCTTTATAGAATCAAAACCTCACTCCTATGAGCATTTATGAGAATTGTCAGAAATAAGGTAATCTTTGCTCTGAAAATACCAGTTTTATGCCAATTTTACTTTCACTGTGCTTTCCTTTTTCTTTAATGAATAGTTAACAAACATCTGAGTTTGGCTCTCCAAGACAAATCTACATAAAAAGCCACTACTCCACCATTTTAGGCACTAAGGTACCAGCGGCCTTGAAGCTATAATCCCACAAAATTATTTTCAAAATATGTCATGAAATTTCAAGCCTTTGCGCCAGCCAGTTTACCAATAATAATGCAAGTTTAAGAAATGAAGATGTTTCTATTTAAGTATATGCAGGTGAATCATCCCATCATTACAATGCATCTACCCTTTGTTTTTACCGTTTCTATTAAATATTGGTGTTGGGGGGCTGGGCATTGAACCTAGGGTCATTTTTAACTTTTGAAACAGGGTCTTGCTAAGTTGCTGAAACTGACCTTGAACCTTTGATCAGTCTCGAATCTTGGATCCTCCTATCTCAGCCTCCCACGTACTGGTATTATAGGCACATGCCCCCTGACCAGTTTACATATTGCTACCTAAGACCTCAGGCTATACAGATTGGGTTACTTGCTAAAAAAAAAAAAAACTTGATTATTGCATTAAATATTTCATGGAATAAATATTTGCATAATAAACTAGATAGAATACCTCATTATTTCAGTCTTTGTCCCAAATAATTTCAGCTTCAGAAAATATCAAGAAATTATATTCTGTTAATATAGTGAATTTAAAGCACTTTTCTAGTTTATAAATAATATCTGCAGTATTTATTAATAACATAAAATACAACAAATCACATTAGAAACATCATGGAACTCAGGTATTTGTGCACAACTCCTTTTTCTAATATATTGATATGTTGATAAAAATGTGAGATACTGCATTCATAAAATTAAACTGTGCCTCTCCCTTGGGGAGGGAGGAGAAGAATTGAGAAAATAGCAAGCACTAAAACAAAGGGACTGTCAACCCCAAAATCTAAATCCAATGAAAATATCCCTTAAGAATAAAGATAAAAATGAATAAACTGGATAACATTATGTTAAATGAGATTAGTCAGTCACAGAAAGTGAAGGGTCATGTGTTTTCTTTCATATCTGGAGTGATTGGGACATAAGAGACTTTTAGATGATGGAAGATAAGCTCCAGGGAAGCCAGGGAGGTAGTCTAGGGGAAGATGAGGGAGAAGGGGGAGGATTAATGAAGGAAACACATCCACTGACATTCTGCCCCTACGTGAGAACACCAGTGCCAATCTCAGTGTCTCGTATGGAAAGGGAGGATGGGGAGAGAGCCGGGTAAACTCACCGAGTACTGTGCGCATGTGTGTCACTATTACTGTGAACTACATTATGATGTGAGACTATAATGCACCAATAAAAGTAGAAAAATTTTAAAAGACTGAATGTGAAATAAGACCATCAAAGATTAGGGCAAAATAAAGAACCTGTCAACAAAATACCAACTTGTTATAAATACTTTTATTGTTGCATTATAGAACCTAATTTAAAAGAATAGCTAGAAGAGCCAGGTATGGTGGTACATGCCTATAATACTTTGGGAGGCTGACACAGTATGATTGCAGATTCAAGAGCAGCCCCCAGCAACTTAATGGACCCTCTGCAAGACTCTGTTTTGTTTCAAAAGAAAAAATAAAGAGAGTTGGTTAGTGTAGCACAGAGGTAGAATGCCCCTGGGTTCAAGCCCAGTATGAAATAAATAAATAAATAAATAAATAAATAAATAAATAAATAAAATTCTCCAAATAAGAAGCAAAAAGTACTAGAAGAAAAAGCAAAAGTATGGATAAATATCATAATATTTCTTTATCCCTTTAAGTTTAGAAATTAATCAAAAACTATAATACAATCTGACATTGTTCTAAGCATCTGTAAAAATATATGTAAGATTATTTATAAGTGGACAAAGTAAAGGGATATGAATAAGGTAAAATTTCTTCACTTCCCTCAAAATGGTAAAATGATGACATATCAATAAGCTGTGATGTTATGTGGAACATTATATCTAAAGCAACTACTTAAAAACGACCAAAAATTATACAATTTCTGATAGTTTTTTATTACATAAAATATTACAAATAAAATGGAGTTCTAAAATAATCTCAAGTAATTCATGGGAATATATAAGAAATATAAGAACATAGAGAAACACAGCAAAAATTAACATCCATTGATGGACGTCTAGGATGATTCCATAACTTGGCTTTTTTTTTTTTTTTTTTTTTTTGGTGGTACTGGGGTTCTTGGAAACCCTTCTACTTCTGGGCTACCCTCCAAGACTTATTTTTATACTTTCTTATTTGGAAACAGACCTCTTAAACCAGAGCTGCTGGCTTCGAACCTGTGCGATCCTCCTGTCTCCGCCTCCCAAGCGCGGTGATTACAAGCTTGCGCCACCACGCCCGGCTTATAACTTGGCTATTTTGAACAGTGCTATAATTATCGTGGTTACCTATGATTATCTTACCTTAAGGTCAGTGCTCCATTTTGAGTTGTTTGGGTAGAAGATGAGAAACAGGGAGATCTAGTTTCAATCTTCTGCGTATGGATATCTAGTTTTCTCAGCACCATTTGTTGGTGAGGCTGTATTTTCGCCAATATACGATTTTTACTCTTTTGTGGAGAACCAGAAGGCTCTAGATGGTAATTTGATGCCTGGTCTTCCATTGGCATGTGTGTCTGTTTTTTATTTAATACCATGCTGGTTTTATTACAATGTCTTTATAATATACTTTGAGATCATGTATTGTGATGCCTCCAGCATTTTTTTTTTGTATTTTTTTTGTTGTTGTTGTTTTTTGGTGAGGTTTTTTTTTGGGGGGGGCACTATTTGGGATCATTTCTGATTCCATACTAATTTTAAGATTTTTTTAGTTCTGTGAAGAATGTCATTCGTGTGTGTGTGTGTGTGTGTGTGTGTGTGTGTGTGTGTGACTGCAGACTAAACCCAGAGACATTCTCCTTTTAACCTATAGCCTGCAGCCCTATTTTCTATTTTATTTTGAAGCAGGGTCTCTCTAAACTGCTAAGTCTGGCCTCGAACCTTAGATCTTCCTGTTTCAGACCCCCAAATACTGGGAATACAGGTATGTGCCACCATACCTGGCATTTGTCATTGGCATTTTGATGAGGATTCCATTGGCTCTGTTGATTTCTTCAGGTGATACTGCTATTGACAATATTAATTCTACTAGTCTAATACATGGGATGTCTTTTCACCTTCTAATGTCTTTTTCAATTATTTCTCCAGTATTTTATAATTAAACCTCCTTGGTTAGGTCTATTCATAAGCTTTTCTTGTGGTGGTGGTTGCTGTTATTTTTTAGGATACTTTAAATGAGATTGTTTTCCTGATTTCTTTCTCAATGAGTTCATTATTGGTGCCTAGGAAAGCTACTAATTGTTGTTATCTTGTGGAGTCTTTAGGATTTTCTAAATATGGGGTCATATAATCTACAAATGGTGACCATTTGACTTCTTCTTTCCTATTCATATCACTTCAATTTTTCTCTTGCCTGATAATATTGAATAACAATAGTGATAGTAGATACCCTTGACTTATTCCCAATTTTAGAGAAAAATGCCTTTATTTTCCCATTCAGTATGATGTTGGATATGGGTTTGTCATTTGACTTTATTATGTTGAAGTATGATCCTTCCACACCTAGTTTATTCAGTTTTTAATCATGAAAGGATGTTGAATTTTATCAAAGGCTTCTTTCTGCATCTGTTGAAATGATTATATGAGTTTTATACTTGATTCTATTTATGCAGTGATTACATTTGTTGATTGCATATGACAAATCAAACTTGCATCCTTGAAATGAAATCTATTTTATCATAGTGTATGGTCTTTTTAATGAGATGTTAAATTCAATTAGCAAGTATATTATTGAGATATTTTTGCATCTATGTTCACCAAGAATATTGGGCTATTGTTCCCTCTCTCTCTCTCTCTCTCTCTCTCTCTCTCTCTCTCTCTCTCTCTTCCTCCCTCCCTCCCTCCCTCCCTCTCTCTTTTATCTTTTTTTTTCTTTCTTTTCTTGTGTTTTGTTATTGCTGTGCCTTTATCAGGTTTTGGTAACAGGGTAATTAATACTGGCTTTGTAGAATGAATTTGAAAGAATTTCTTTCTGTTTTATGGAATAATTTGAAAAGCATTGGTATTAGCTCTTCTAGCTTTTCCTTCAAAGTCTTACACTTAATAATGATGAGGAAAAGAAGGTCTAGCAATAGCAAAACTGGTAAGGAGATAAAGAAATAGGAACCTTATTCTCCCCCCTTCTTTTTTCTTTTGGTAGTACTGGAGATGGAACCCAGGGGCTTTCTACCTCCGGGCTGTACTACCAGACCTATTTTACACTTTATTTGGAAACAGGGTCTCACTAAGTTGCTGAGAGCCTCACTAAGTAGCTTCGAACCTGTGCAATCCTCCTGTTTCAGCCTCCCAAGCATGGAGATTACAGTGTCTGCCACCACACCCAGCTTCCCTTTTTTTATTAGTAGGCAATTTACCAATATCTAGAAAAATTGAAGATGTATATACCCTAAAATACTTTGCTGCATGTAGAAATGAGAAAACACACGAGTACTTGAATTGCTATTGTTTTCCACAGGAAGATAAAACCTACTTAACCCTACTTAACTTCTTCTTATCTGGAAAGTGGATAAATGTTGGCATATTCATAAAAGAAGATATTATATGACAGTAAAGATATATGACCTGCAGTTTTAATAAAACTGTACATATTAATAAATCTCATAAAAATAACATTGAACAAATATCAAGCCCAGTAGGAATTTAGATAACATATATTTACCAATTAAGAAATATATAGTCAGTTAGTAAGTTAAAATTTAAGGAATGTTAGCACCAAACTTTAGATAATGATAAGCTCTGGAAAGGACAGAAGAGAATACCATTAACATGAAACATATATAGTACTTCAACTGTTTGGGAAGCATTATACTTATTTCTTAAGCAAGGAATGAGTGTACAGATATACAAGGAAATCTCTTTATATTTATTAATAGTTTAGGTAAACTATTTTTTAATCTGAACAAAATGTCATGGCTAAATTACAAACCAAACTAAAACAGGGAATAACTTGAATGATCCAGATGCTCTTGATGGCTGGCACATTTTTCTTTGAGTAGACCAGTTTTGAAAACAGAATTAAATTTCTTAGTTACCCGCCTAAAAGAAATAAAAGCATATGTTCATACAAAACCTTCACAGAAACATTTATAGAAGAATTATTCATAATAGCTCAAAGGTGGTTTAGGTGTCCAGAGCATCCTTTTGGCTGGCTTTTTCCCTTGCTACTCTTCCTTTCACTGATCTTGATCCGGCCACATTGACTTGTCTTCATTCCTTCCACGTGTCTTGCTACGACTGTTCCCTCCACCAGCACCTGTCTCCTCTATCTTCAAATGTATGTGATCCTTGGTCTGTCCATTCGATCTAAAACACTAGCCCACTTCAGGTGACACTTCCAATCACTCTGTACTTTGTGTTAAAAAAAAGAATTTATGTACTTTGTGTGCTGGTATGGTGGTAAACTCCTTCTCAAATGTAAGCTCTAAGAAAATAGGAACTATATCACTCTTATTTTCTGATATATTGATAGCATATAGAATAGCACTTGGATAAGAGTGCTTCACTAATATTTATTAATTAAATCCATGAAGAGGCCATATGTTTTGTTGGTATTGTGAGAAATAAGAGGTACAATGTATGAGGATCTTTTTGTATTATTAATTCAGAGAATTTTGTATTTTATTTTCTTTTATATTTTTCCTTATGTATTTTATTTTTTCTTATATTTTATTTTTCCTTATATATCCTTATTTTTGCTTCTTTTTTAACCAGACTCATATTATTTTCTAACTCATGAAATATAAGCAAAATATCACCATTTACTTGCTTTTTCTATGTGTTTTGCTTTCATTCAAAAAGTAATCAAATAGTTATTATACAAATAGAATCTAAACAAAAGATATTCAATAAATATGAACAAAGGTATTTCAATTTAAATGTTCCTTGGAAGTATTTTAGATCTGGTATTCCTCTACTGTATTCAGAAGCAATTGTTAAAAGTAGGTGAATAAAATGACACCAATTTTGGGGAAACTACATTTAAAGTGGCAGTAAAAGTGCTTATTCAACAAAATCAAACATCAACATAGAAACTAAGAATTGAGCCTACAATCATAATGAGTTTTGGCCAGGCCCAACTTCATGTCATTACCCTTTAATACCCCACAAAACCTAAGATCATGTGAAAATCAATCTACAGTTGAGGAATGGCCACAGCAGCCTCACCATTTTAAAAGAATTTCATTTGCAAGATCATCAAATAGAGGTAGGTCCCACAATAATGTTCTGTTTTACCTGTGGAGTATTTCCAAGTTATCTGAATTGAACATAAATTCTGTAAGATGCTTATGATAGAAGATAAGAAGCAAAGGAACTCTGGAGTGGTCACAAATACTTGGGAACTTTCAAGATTTTCTTTATCCTCCCTGATATCAAATTCTTAAAAGGAGCCAGTACATCAGAGGGGGCATAAGGACTTTGACACATGAAGGAGACAGGGATAGAGAGAAGTGACATAATTTTGCAAGGGACTAATATCTCCAACTTCAAAACCTTGCCAGTGGGGCATGGTGGCGCACGCTTGTAATCCCTGCACTTGGGAGGTGGAGACAGGAGGATCACACAGGTTCTAAGCCAGCCTCGATGCCTTAAGAGACCCTGTTTCCAAATAAAATATAAAAAATAGGTCTGGGAGTGTAGCCCGGAGGTAGAAGGGTTCCATCCCTAGTACCACCATAAAAAAAAACCAAAGCCTTGCAAGTTATTATATTGGCTACAGTGGTATATAAAAATGCTTCTTGAAAGTATTTTAAATACTTTTTAAATGCTCTTAAAAATATTTTAAATACTCTTAAAAAGGCTACCTGCATTAATCAAATTCTCTATATTTTTAAATTGACAACTGGTTCATTAAAGTAGGGCCATGTTTCTCATATTTAGAGATAATTATATGTGATCTTGACTCATACAAATTTACAAATTTTTGTATGTACACATATTGTCAAATACTAGTATAAGATTTTTCATTTACTTAAGAAGTTTTAGAGCCAGGTGTGGTGGGACACACTTGTAATCCTAGCATTGGGGAGGCTGATACAGGAGGATTGTGGTTCATGGACAGCCTCTGCTACTTATGTCCTTTGCAACTCAGTGAGACCTTGTTTTGAAATAAAGAATAAACATTTAAGGATAGGGTGTAGCTTAGAGATAGAATGCCCCTGTGTTCCATCCCCAGCAAAGCAAAATATGTTTTAATTAATACAATGAACACAAGTATATATTTATTTATTTTTCTCTTCATTCACATTGAAAATTTTTGAAAAAAAAGTGCATATATGTAGAGTACTCTAAATATGTTAATGTACACGCACAGTGTCTCTCTCCTACAAAGCTATAAAATACTTAATGTTTATTTCTTAATTGTATACATATGCTTATTCCATTCAAAGAAATGTACCTGCTTTCCCATTATCATTACCCACTACTGGATATAACTGTAGCAATTATATCATTGAAAAGGGAGAGAGAGAGAGAGAAGAAAGCAAAGAAAAGGAAAGGAAGGAAAAGAAAGAAGCCAGGCATGACGGCACATGCTTGTAATCTCAGCATTTGGGAGGCTGAGACAGGAGGTTCGTGGTTCAAGGCCAGCCTCAGCTTCTACTTAGTGAAGCGCTTTGCCACTCAGTGAGACCCTGTTTCAAAATAAAGAATAAAAAAATGGGGCTGGGGGTGTAGCTTGGAGATAGAAAACCCTTGGGTTTCATTCCCAGTACCAAAAAAAAGAAAAGAAAGGAAAGAAAGAAAGAAAGAAAGAAAGAAAGAAAGAAAGAAAGAAAGAAGAAAGAGAAGGAAGGAAGGGAGGAAGGAAGGAAGGAAGGAAGGAAGGAAGGAAGGAAGGAAAAGAAATTAGAAAGGGAGGAAAAAAGATTGACTACAAAATTAGAAACTACAAAAATAAGATATATTTATTTGTAGAATATATACAGATAAATAGATTAGATAGATGATAGATAGATAGATAGATAGATAGATAGATAGATAGATAGATATAGACCTCCCAAACGTCATTGCTAACCTTGTATGATTGACATGTACCTATTTATATGTTTATAAATACTTTTACAATCATTTGGCACACTATAGTGGTAGAGTAGAATCATTGCTGGATTTGGATCCAGAGTAAGTGGGTTGAGGTTCTGGCCCTAATCTTTGCTGGTAACGTAAACACTTAAGCTCTCTCCTTTTCAATTTCTTCGTCTATGAATAAAAAGCCAAAAAGGTTAGGGTGTGCTTAGGTCAATTTTCAGCCTCACCACTTACTAACTCAGTAACCTTGGAGAAACTGCTTAGTACTTCTAGTTTCCTCAGACATAAAACACCAAGTACAGATCTCCTTCCCTGCGTTGTCATAAAGTTTCAGAGATGAATTCTGTGATCCTTGGTTGAAAGAACTGAGGGCTGACCCAAGATGTTGAAATGGGATGAGAAGCTGCCATACCAACCGTACACTGTTCTTGTGAGGCTCAGCCTCTGACAGTGTTTATGAAGCTGGGCGTGGTGGCGCATGCTTGTAATCCCTGCGCTTGGGAGGCTGAGACAAGAGGATCACACAAGTTCAAAACTAGCCTCAGCTACTTAGTGAGGCTCTCAGCAACTTTGTGAGACCCTGTTTCCAAATAAAATATAAAATAGGTCTGGGAGTATAGCCCACAGATAGAAAGCCTCTCGGTTCCACTCCCAGTACCACCAAGAAAAATAAAATAAAATAAAGGAAAATGTTTATGAAAGTTTATTACATGTGTAAATTATTTTTAAAAACATCCAAGACTGGCCATCAGATCTATAATTGTTCATATTCAAACTAATTTAACTGATAATGGAGTATTAATGGTTTGAACATGGAAGAAAACTTGAAAGTGTTTTGTTAATCATGAATGTTTATAGATAAATATGCCATTGACTTAATTACCTGTACATGTTAGAAAAAGAAATGTTAATAAAATTTAATAATACCAATTAACTGTTGTAAATGAAGATTTATATGAAGAGCATGAGATGACTGGCTTAAGGCTATACCTGAATATTAAAATTCCCACTAATTGACAGGTTGGGTCCCGCAGGGTGGGACCTTAGAAAAGGAGGAGACTCTGCTGGGTGATATCGCGAGACAGGCGATATCGCGAGAGGGGCAGAGTTTCCATGCGACGTAAACTATATTTTTTTTATTTTTTTTAATTTATTTTACTGAAAGTAAATGTTATACATTTAATCTGTATTTGGTGCCCTACCCCCCCCCTGTTTCCCTTCCCCCCTCCCGATACTTAATACCCAGGCTAACCTTGTTATATTCGTACTTTTACACCTATTTGGAAATAGCCGCTCATCAATCAAGTTCAGCCTCCTTTCTCTCTTAGTTTTCCATTCAAAATTTGCTGAGATTTCCCTTCCATTATCTGGAGTCCCTCTGGTATCCCCAATGCTCACTCTTTTGGGCATATTAGCGGAAACATATGTCCCTTCTCTTTCTATGAGGCCAGTATCACATTAATCCCCAAACCAAATAAAGATACCTCAAGAAAGGAAAACTACAGACCAATATCTTTAATGAACATAGATGCAAAAATTCTAAACAAAATACTAGCCATGTGCATTCAAAACCATATCAAGAAAATAATACACCATGACCAAGTTGGTTTCATCCCGGAAAAACAAGGTTGGTTCAACATACGCAAATCAATACATGTCATCCACCACATATATAGAATCAAGAATAAAAACCACATCATCATAGCAATAGATGCTGAAAAAGCCTTCGACAAAAATCCAACACCCATTCATGTTAAAAACACTAGAGAAAATTGGAATAAAAGGAACATACCTCAACATCATTAAGGCAATATACAACAAACCCAAAGCCAACATTATACTGAATGGGGAAAAACTGCAAAATATCCCCTAATATCAGGAACAAGACAAGGATGTCCACTATCACCACTTCTCTTCAATATAGTCTTTGAGACTCTTGCCACAGCAATAAGACAAGAGAAGGAAATCAAAGGAATTCAAATAGAAAAAGAGGAATTAAAACTATCCTTATTTGCAGATGACATGATCCTTTACCTAGAAGACCCTAAGAACTCAACCAAAAGACTTCTGGAGTTAATTAACAAATTCAGCAAAGTTGCAGGATACAAAATCAACATAAAGAAATCAGAGGCTTTTCTTAATACCAACAATGAATCCACAATGAAAGAAATAAAACCATCAATTCCATTCACTATAACCTCAAAACCAATAAAATACCTAGGAATAAACCTAACCAAAGATGTAAAAGACCTCTACAACAAAAACTATAAAACATTAAAGAATGAAATTGAAGAAGACCTTGGAATATGGAAAGACCTCCTGTGCTCGTGGATAGGCAGAATAAATATCATCAAAATGGCCATTCTGCCAAAAATGATTTATAGATTCAATGCAATTCCCATCAAAATACCAACTACATTCTTCATAGACCGAGAAAAAGCAATCATGAACTTTATATGGAGAAAGAAAAGACCCAGAATAGCCAGAGCAATTCTCAGCAACAAGAATCACGCAGGAGGCATCACAATCCCAGACTTCAAACTATACTATAGATCAATAGTAGTAAAAAACAGCATGGTACTGGCACAATAACAGGTACACTGACCAGTGGGAAAGAATAGAAGATACAGAAACAAATCCACACACCTACAGTCAATTAATCTTTGACAAAGGGGCCAAACTCATACGCTGGAGAAAAGACAGCCTTTTCAACAAATGGTACTGGGAGAACTGGCTATCCATTTGTAGAAAGATGGAACTAAACCCCTATATCTCACCATGCACAGGAATCAACTCGAGATGGATCAAAGACTTAGAAATCAGACCAGAGACTGTGAAGTTATTAGAGGAGAAAATAGGCTCATCACTACAACATATAGGCACAGGCAGTAACTTTCTCAACAAAACCTCCAAAGCTCAGGAAATTAAAGCAAGAATAAACAAGTGGGATAGCATCAAACTAAAAATTTTCTTTTCATCAAAGGAAACCATCAAGAACCTAAAGAGGAAGCTTACAGAATGGGAGAAGATCTTTACCAGTCACCACTCCAATAGGGGGCTAATATCCAGAATATACAAAGAGCTCAAAAGACTCTGCACTAGCAAAACAAACAACCCAATCAAGAAATGGGCAACTGAAATGAATAGACACTTTACAAAAGAGGAGATACAAATGGCCAATAGATTCATGAAAAGATGTTCTTCATCATTAGCCATCAGGGAGATGCAAATCAAAACTACACTGAGATTCCATCTAACCCCAGTCAAATTGGCAAGCATAAAGAAATCAAACAATAATAATTGCTGGCGAGGATGTGGGGAAAGAGGAACTCTTTTACACTGTTGGTGGGAGTGCAAACTAGTTCAGCCACTATGGAGATCTGTGTGGAGATTCCTTAGAAAACTGGAAATAGATCCACCATACGATCCAGCTTTACCACTCCTGGGTATTTTTCCAAACGGGTTGAAAACAGAGAACTACAGCAACATATGCATACCTATGTTCATAGCAGCACAATTTGTAATAGCCAAAATTTGGAAACAACCTAGGCTCCATCAACAGATGAATGGTTTGCAAAGTTATGGGAAATACACACAATGGAATTCTATTCAGCTATAAAGAACAAAATCACATCATTTGTAAGAAGATGGAAAGGGCTGGAAAGCATTATGTTAAGTGAGATCGACCAAACACAGAAAGAGAAGCAATGTAAACTTTAAAAGGAAGGGCATTTCCCTTCCAGCATTGGAGGGGCTCCGAGGTCTTCAGGAGCGGTCCAGCTCCTATCCCCAGGGGAAATCACATTAAAATTATTTTTCTTTCAGTGCACCGATCTCTCTTGCCTTTTTTATTGTGCCTAAAAACCTAACACTAATAAATTCCAAGTCCAATGTACCAAAATTAAGATCTATTTAGGAGTTTTGTGTTAGGCATTTCAAAATTTGGCTGAAAATATCTTAATTTACCAAATTTAATAATTGTCATTATAATTATATTGCTTTTATTAGATTAAATATTTCTAAATGTGGTCAATACCTTCTCTCTCTCTCTCTCTCTCTCTCTCTCTCTCTCTCTCTCTCACACACACACACACACACACACACACACACACACACACACTCTCCTTGTTTTTATTGCTGTTGTTTTGGTACCAGGGATGGAATGCAAGGGCATTCTAGCTCTGAGCTTTTTTTATTTTTTAATTTTTGAAACAAGGTCTCCCTAAGTTGCTGAGGGTCTCACTAAGTTGCTAAGGCTGGAATTGAATCTGCAGTCCTCCTACCTCAGGCTCCCAAGTACTGTTGTTTATTGGAGTGCACCACCACACCTAGCTTCCTTTTCAAACTAGTTTGTCATCTTATAATAAGTAAGCCTATATAATTTTAGAAAAAAATATGTAATTTATGGTATAAAAATCTAATTTTAAGTATCCCAAAATATGTTATATATCCTGTGATATTTTTAAAGTATGCTCAAATTAATAAAAATAGATTTATTTGATCATTTATTTGACAGGTATATCCTTATACATGCTTTAAGGCAAATTACTTTTTAATATTAGAAAAAAATGTCAAAATCTTTTGAATTGCTAACAAGTAAGTTTTCTAAATAAATTTGAGTTAAAGAAATCCTAAAAATGCAGGAAAATATCTCACATTCTGCACAAGTTAAACTTTTTGTAAGTTGAATAAATGAACTAAATTCATGTGATACCTGATATGTTCCAAGTCTTCAAGTTCTTGAATTATTTTAATTGTATGAATTTCATTTTATTCTTTATAGCATAACCTATTATTCTATTAGGCAACAAAATAACAATACCTATTTTGGGAATAGAAATCTCTTGATTTCATGGCACATCTTTAATAACATTTCTACTCTATGGGTTTGCGTCAATGGATGATAAATCTTTGGTTCTTGAAGATGTCCAACTGGTGTATAAAAGCCAATTGTCAAGATAATAACTTGGATGCTTCTCAACTTTCACATTTGTTTTGACTTCTCTGCCAAAGTCACATATTTATCTTTTAGAGGGAAGTCATGTTAATAAAAATAAGCGTGTGTCTCCTGAACTCACAGCCAGAACTCACAGGGACGTGGTAAAGGAACTCAGAGGGTGAGTCCATTTGTGCAAAGCATCCCTGCTGCACATTGCTTCCATATCATTTCCCCCTCTTTGGCTTTGGAGGATTCTGTGTTTTTGTGATTGTTCTCAGAGTGAGTCTGCTCAAGGCAGCTGTTCTATTTCACTTGAGTTACAAATCCAGGAAGCAGTGGGTGGTAGGAAGGATGGCCATCAAAGGAGAGGGTGGCCCTGTTACATACTCAGTATGAACATTAAAGACCATCCAAATCATGCTGGAATGTATGTGAAAAGGTTGGTAGTGTAAATCGCTCAGATATAAAAATATCAGTAAGATTATAGAAAATAAAGTCCATTGTCCTTTATTTGTATCTACTTAGATTTAATTTTGCCTTAAAATTAAATAAAACTTACTGATTTGAATGATTAATTTCCAATAGCATAATACTGTGTAAACTAAAAAATAATCCTGTTAAATCACTGGTCCCTGGTGTGAACCACTACTATTTGCTATTGTGGCTCTATTTCATCACATCAATCATAGTACAGGATTCTTATAATCAGAAACTGTTTCTTTTGTGTAGTCTGTTCCCAAAGTTAGAAATAAAGATTCATACCTTTATGTATATTGAGCTACAAAAGGAAGAGGGCATACCTCAGTTACTGGTAATAGAATATTTAGGAGTGGAAGTTGTTTGTTATATTTTGGCTTATTTTATTTAATTTACAATATGTAAAATACCCTTTAGCCTTAATCAAAAACATAATTTTTTGTATGCTTGGCCAACTAAATAATGGAAATGATTGTTTTAGATATACTTTCTCTTTTTGTTAAAAAAATACATATTCCAATTTATCTTTCAAGGTCAGTCTATATTAAACTCATAACACTTCGCCTGAAAAAAAATCTTCTGAATTATAATATAAGATTCATGGTTTAACTAAAATGCTCTTCTTAATAGAGTTTATTTTTAATGGGATGTAGACGAAAGCTATATGGCAATTGAGCAGAGCATTATGAAGCACCATATGGGCTTCTAAACTGAGAAGATGATACACACAGGTCCTGCCAACTACTCCTCTCTGTCTCTCCCTCCCCACCTGCCAGTCTCCCACCACATCCTGAATCTGTCATGATATTGAATGACTTTGGGACAAATCACTTACATGGTGGTCTCTATGCCCCTAAATAAATATCTCTCAATAATGAAAGGCAGAAAATGAAAAAAGAGCCCTAACCTTATTAAAAATTAGTGACCTGTTTCAAGTTACACATGGGGATAAGAGGTAACAAAAACAGCTACCTACCCATAATTGGAGGCCAGGACTGGGTAATGAACAGACATAGATGAAATTAAAACAGGACAGCTTGCTCGGAGAAACAGCAGCAGGATGAACCCTGCCAGGTAGTAGTAAACAGAAATAACAGAAGCCCAATGCAGCTGTCTCGTCTCTTTCTCTCCTGTGATGACCAAATTTTGAGCGTTTTCTCTTCTACAGAATGTAATATGCTTCCTGTTCCTGTTCATGCTTACATCTGCTGTCCTAACTTAGACCCTTGAGTCTAGATGAGTCCAAGTCATAAGGAAAAATGTTGGTTAAAATATTTATAAAAATGTGGAATTGACAACATATCATGAGCACAGAGGATTAAACATCTGTGGCACCTTCTCTGGTGGCAAAAAAATCAAGGTCAGCCTGAAGGAAGGTGGTGAGGGGTGGGAGGATGTGTTGGATAGATCATTTTCCACTCAGCCTCCTAAGCCCTCCTACTTCCTCTCACTAGAATAAGGAGAATGCTCATTAAAATGCAGGGTGCATGGTATTGTTTCAACACTTTAACTTGTAATTGCAGTTACGAGCCTTGTTTTTCTACCTGTATTGTCTGTGCCTTCTTGTTTCTCTCTCCATTTGTTTTTCCAATGATTCCCCTTGCCTTCCCCTTGACCCCATCTCCTTTCTTTGGTTCTTCTCCCTCCTTCATCTGTGATGAGGAAAAATAACAATTAGAATTAGAATAAAAGATGTGATGAAAATAAAAAGGAATAAGTAATACAATGGCTACCTCTCATTTTATCATTTATTATTTGAACAATATTTTTATTTTATAATAATTTAATATTCATCTTTTTGAAAGTGAACTTTTCACTCTTTGAAAACGTTCCTTTAGAATTTAGTTACCAGACAAGCCATGATTTCCCTCAGTTCATAACCATATATATTTCCCAAATAATACTATCAGGTTGACGACATTTCTATTTATTAAAAGAAAACAAAAATTAAAACAATTAAAAGAAACATAGGCAGAAGAATGGAGGACAAAATAAAGGAAGTAGCCAAATATTTTTTCTCCTGTCTCTCTGCCTTGGTCAGCTTTTCTGAAAAGGGCTGGGCTTTCTTCATAGCTCCCACTCCCATCAGATAACCCCATCCTCTGTGGTCTCAGCTTCCACAAAAGAGCCAGTCCCCATCACATAGGCTGCAGGAACATGTTAGAGCCCTAGGAACAGCAGCCGCTCCCTGTAATTGCTACTCACAGGTTGCTTTTCTGTTCCCTGTTCCTTGCCTCTAATAAATTCCTTGAGTTTGCAATATCTGCAATGACTCTTATCTTTCCAAATTTGATGAATACAACTATTAGAGTGAAAAGGACCCTGCACATTAAGTCAGAAAATCAGATTTCATGTCCTGCTTGTGACTCATTAGCTAGAAAGTTAGAATTGGTCATTTAAACATTAGTTCGTAAAGCTTCTTTATGGTTCAGATCTCATCGTTTACAGTGAAAGTTCTCTAAACTCACCTCCACTGACAGTTTTGTCATATTAAAACTCTCTGCTCCTCTCCAAAACATACTGACTGGTTTCTCCAGCCCAGTGAAACTCGGAGCTATAGTTTTCTTTCCAGAAGTATATAAGTGCCCACCACTGTAATGTATGTTCTTATCCATGGTTGGTTGTATTTGTTCTAAGATCTGTTTCTGTTAGTTGTTAGTGTAACTACATTATGTAATTAGGAAGAAACTGAGGCCAAACTTGTTTGGTGGCTTTTATCATATAGACATGCAAAAGAAGGATTTTTGCCTTATAGAGAGACATTATAACATTTGTGGAGAACAGCTATTCCTCCTGCTCCTCCCTCCCTGTGACTGAAGAAAGTCATTTGAATTGGTCCTCCAGCTCCAGCCTTCCAACAAAGAGGAAGGATCCACAATGTCTCCTTTGGCTATTAAAACAAGTACTGTGGGACAAGACAGGAGGATCACAGGTTCCAGACCAGTGCATAGTAACTTAGCAAAAACATGTTTTAAAATTAAAAAATAAACAAGGTTGGGGGAGGGTTGCTTAGAGGTAGAACACCCCTAGAGTCAATCCCTGATAGCACCAAAAAAGCAAGTACTATTAATCTTCTCTTGTCTGAAAGGGCAGAATTGATGGTTAGCAAAGCACCTGATGCATCTAGAGTACAGAAATGTAGAGAAGTGACAGGAGAAAAGTGGCAGACCAGAAGCAAGAAGAACCAAGTGTGTAGCCTGGATTCCCATCATGTATACCTTGCAAGGACACAGAAATATCTCTGTGATGCAGCAAAACAAGGGAGCAGATGGCACAGAAGAGCCAGTTTCCTGTACCCCTTCCGAGAGACCACTCTTTGCATGGGGATACCCCAGAAGCAAGGCATCACAGGTGGCCCATCTGCCGTGGGAAGTAAGGTGATAAAGAAGATGTCATATCCTATATCCTATATCGGGGCTGTGCATCAGGAGGTCACTATAATAGTCTTGGAAAAAACCAGCACCTGGGTAAGAGGTATCAGCATTCGAAAGCCTGCCATTCAGATGGAAGGCATAGTCAGTAATGGGCATAGAAGCAGAGGTCACCAACCCAAAGCAACAGCTATTTCACTAGCACCCGTGAGAGCGCATTCAGGAGCAGGAGCTGCAGTTGTAAGCTTAAAAAAAAATGCAAATGGAAAATATATTAGGGATTGTTAACAGTAAATAGATGAAAATGGGATTTCACACATGCAAAAAAAAAAGTTTTTTGTAGAAAGCCCTGGTTCATAATTGCATTTGCAAATTATAAGAAGAGGCATTTCTGTATCTTGAGTGCTAGATTTCCATCTCATTATAGGACTCCTCTTCTAAATGTTCGGTCTGTCCTTTCTGATCTAGATTTTTTTGGCTGTCCGTATCTGTTTAGCAGACCTATCAACTCTTAAAATAAATTCACTCTCCCCCCAAGAAATAGAAGACAAAAATGAAAGTCATAAAAACTGATGTGATTAAATCTGTCTTAGGTGTTCCTGCCTTTATGATGAGTAGAGAATATTTTCTTAATGAAAAGACCTCATACAAAAACTAATTAATGAAGAACATCAGAATTTATTTCCTAAAATTGTTTTTATTAATCTCACCTTGTTAGTCAACAGTTCCCCAGTAAGTACTAATTAAAACACAAAATCCATGCAGAGACTTGATATATTCTTCATATTTTATTGATAGTGTACATATATTCAGAAAAAATGGTTACTTTCATGTGTATGTAGGCAGTTGCCTATATAATGTGATTTTTTTTTTTTTTTCGGTACTGGGGATGAAACCCAGGGGTATTCTACCTCCGAGCTACACCCCCAGCTCCCTATTTTTTACTCTTTTTTTTTTTTTTCTTTTTACAGTACCAGGGATGGAGTCCAGGGACATTCTACCTCCGCACCGTACCCCTACCATATTTTTTATTCTTTATTTTGAAACAGGGTTTCACTGAGTTGCACAGGGCCTCACTAAGTAGTAGCTGAGGCTGTCCACAAACCACAATCATTCTGTCTCAGCCTCCCAAATGCTGGGATTACAAGTGCGTACCACCACACCCGGCACTTATGCTTTATTTTGAAACAGGGTCTCACCGAATTGCAAAGGGCCTTACTAAGTAGCTGAGGCTGTCCACGAATCACAATCCTCCTGTCTCAGCCTCCCGGATACTGGGATACAAGTGTGTGCCACCACAATCTGCCCGTATAATGTGATTTTGTAGCTTCAAGAAAGTCCGCTCTGACCAAATCTTGCAGAAAAGTCCTGTGGAAGAAATGAAAATCTCTATGGCTAAAAATGTCAATTGTGCCTATCAAACTTAAGGCTAATACATTCATCAATTAATCTCTTTCAACACCTTCACATGAATTTGTTGATCATCTAATCACTTCTCAGTTCTCTGAGAGGTTAGTACCCAGGGCAAGTAGGTTTTGAAGATGAAAATTAAATAGCTCTTCTCATTGTAGCCATCTCTGAGAATGAGAGAAAAGGAGTCTGACAGGAGGGTGTAAAAATGGGAATAGTTTTTCCCAAAGCAAATATTAATTTTTCCTAGGACTGTGTTTCTGTACAAGTTAATTCCTGTACAAGTTTAAAATAAATATCTCATTTCCCAACTTTGCGTTTCTACCAAGAAATTAAAATTTGGAAAGGGAATTTTCTTTGCTTCTCATATCAAGTCAATGGATATAGTATTCTCTCAGACACCAGAGGAGAAACTGGCCTGAAGACTGAACCAGACCATCAAAAAACCTGTGTCTCAGTTTCAACTCCTAGTAACAGAAATCGACTGCTTTTGCCTTCTTTCCCAAGACCTCCTAAATAGTTCCTTGCTTTTTGATTTTTGTTTTTAAAATACCTGAGCCAAACCAACAAGTTTTATTTTTAAAATAGGATCAGTGACAAATACTGAAATGCCAAGTCTAAATGCACAGGATACAACGGAGCAAAACGCAAAAAGAATTTGGAAGGCAGATTAGGGGTATGTGAGCCCAGATCTGTGCCTGCCAAATGCTCTCAAGAACTGGGCTGAGGTCAAGGAACACTTGGGAGTTGATTCAAAAACACACACCATGGAGTCAGCGGCTGCCTTTCCTCAGATTCTTAAGAAATGTGGTTTTTTTCCCTTTGGTTTTTTTTTTTTTTTTTTTTTTTTTTTTGTGTGTGTGTGTGTGTGTGTGTGTGTGTGTGTTTAACAAGGGTGATAGAGAACCTTTCCCAAACTATGTATTTCTACCTTTCTTTCTGGGGAGGTAAGCCTCCATCAGAAATGGGTTCAGCCACAAGTATTTTATCCCATTATGATGTATGAATACAATGCACCAGTAAAAAAAAAAAAAGAGAAATGGGTTCAGCCCCTTTGGTCCTTCCCTTTTTCAGGTAGTACCAGCATCACTTCCCCACTTAGAACCACATTCTACTCACAGTTCTACATTCCCTCAGATGGGTCACAGGAAGGTCAATCAGCAATTCCACAATGGAAAAAGTGACCAGCACATGTTCTCAAATGTCTGCAGACCACTTTTGGAATAATGTTCTATGTAGAAAACTAAATAAGTATTTCCTACAACTGCTATTTGCAAGATTAACAGGAAGAAGTGTATTTAAGATTTTAAACCCAGTTTTTTACAGTTTATAGTATATAGGAAATGTAACTGTATACTAGCTTAGACACAATATAAAAGAAATTAACATAAACTACTTTGATGCTCTCAAATATAATGCACTTAGGATTATAGATGCTTTGAATTCTTACAGTGTTTCAGATTCCCATGGGGAAGGAACCATTCTTATGGAGAAAGTATTTTAAAAACTGTTTGAAATATATGTGAATAGCTGGTTCAAGAAAAAGTCTTGAGAAAATTATTGCCAACACCAAATATCATCAATTCCTATTGGAACTTTTCATAAGACAACCTTCCACTTTAACTTGTAAACCAAAACTATATTTCTATTCATTTGAATTTTGTCTCCTTCTAACCTCAGGTATTAATAATGATGCAAAAAGGAACAAAAGAAATAGTTTTGAAATAACACAGGACATTTAAAAGTCATGAGTTAGATATAACTCAGGAATTAATGGTAATTTAATCAGCAACATATATTTTCTTATGCATAGAAAGTATAGCATATGGCAGAAGGAAAGAATGAATTAGAAAATCAAAACATGATTTGCAGATCTTTGGAAAATGATTCTAAATTTGATCAAAGCATGTCCTTACATAGAAAAAGCAAGATCTCAAGTCCAGATTATATTATTGTTACAAATTATTCTTTATAAGTAAAGTCAAAGTGAGGAACTCTGCTTCAGATTAAGTAGACACATAAGATAGACAAGAGGAGCAGCTACACTATTCTTAGCATGTTATTTTTCTCCTTCCCCAAGTTGCTAAGATTGTTTCAATGAGATAGTGTTTCTTGACATATTTGTGTGTGTTCATACTGACTCTAGGCGGTTAAAAAATAGTTTCTGCTGTCTGTATTATATAGTTGCATTTGTACAATAGTGACATTTGATTAAGGTAAGCTGTTTTACACATAAAATCAAGTGGAAAGTCTGGTTGTTCTGAATTTAAATATTATCTTTACAACTTACTTAGATTTCCCTTAGAAGTATTTTATTAGTCTATTCCTTGTCATTCAAAATTATTAGATGTTTTTATTTATATCTGAAGGAGGAAAATGAATATTATGTTTTGGAGATTCCTAAAAGAGAAGCAGTAAATTCCTGACTGGAGATAGCTAAGGTAATCCTAAGGCCAGCATTAGAATCTACATTTTTACTCTCTCCACAGACCACAGACCTTTCACTCTAAAGAAAGAAAATTTGAAAATCACAAGTGAGCAGATGAATTTATCTTTCCCCAGGAAGAAGAAGAGGAAGAAGAAAAAGAAGAAAAAGAAGAAAAAGAAGGAGGAAGAGGAGAAAAAGGTCTTGAACTATAAACAAAAGTGTTAAACACCATAAAATAATTAATTGAGAATAGATTAATTCGCAGAGCATTTCACCAGCCTTTCCATCCTGCTGGTATAGCTAGGCGTCTAATCTCTAAGACATCACACACTGAGCCACTACTTTCATGGTGCCAGCATCAAAACTCATTGGCAATTCAAGCCAAGCCAAACTCTCTGTTAGTTTGTCTAAGGCTATCTCTGAAGTACTGGCTAAGCAGGTATAGGTGATTTTCAGATCTTATGTAACTCCTGTATGTGATGAAGAAAAAAAAACCAATATGTTAATGGACAATTACCATGGTCCAGTCATAGTTCTCAGTGCTTGGAGTACAATACTATATTAGTCCACAGAGTGGACTAACTGCTGTAACAAACAACCTAATAATGTGCATGGCTCAACACAATATAATTCTATTTCTGGGTCAGGTATGCATTTGGTGGACCGCCATTAGAAGGTGATTCAAGAACCCAGGTTGTTTCTAACTTGTGACTCCACTATCCCATGGAGAGCACTCAAGTCCTCTGTTGGATCATCTGTACCCATACAGCAGATGGGAAAGAGATAGAACACATAGGCCAGACCTTGAAATAGTGTATATCACCGCTGTATAATTTCCTCCAGCCAAGAACAAGCCACAGCAGGGTAGGTGAGAATGTAACCTACCTGTGTGCCCAAGGAGGAAAGGAATGGATTTGAAAAGAATAGTCAGCCAATGTCTCCTGCAATTAGTTTTTAAAAATAAAAAAATCCTCACCTCAAGGAACTTAATATCCAGAGGAGACAAAATGCTAAAAATAAGCTTAACAAATTATAATTTTAATCATGAAATCTACTTTAAGGTGATAAATAGCACAGCTACAGAGGGGGGTGTAAAGCAAGATAAGAGAGAAAAGGGTCTTTTGTTCATGGCTATAGGTGGTTTAGGCAGGGTGGAGGATGGATCACTGGAGAAAAGAAGATTCAAAATTAAGCCGGGAGTGGTGGTGCCCGCTTGTAATCAAAGTATTTGGGAGGCTGAGATAGAAGAATTGCAGTTCACCCACAGCCTCGGCTACTTAGTGAGGTCCTTTGCAACTCAGCGAGACCCTGTTTCAAAATAAAGAATAAAAAATAGGACTGGGGTTGTAGCTCAGAGGTAGAATGCCCCTGGGTTCCATCCCCAGTACTGCAATAAATAAATAAATAAATAAATAAATAAATAAATAAATAAATAAATCGACAATTGTCAGAAGTATCCTCTTTTCCATTTGTGGGAAAATGTTGGAGAGACTGATAGTGATCCAGGAACTAAAATCCTAGAGAAATGGGAGTTGGAAATGTCCAATGAATTAGTCAATTACAACAGCAATAAATAAAAGCAGTGGGCAATTTTGTCATGGGATTTCAAATTTTAGGGAGGAAAAAGAAAACTCTGAGTCAGCACTGAGTGAAGCGAATGTCTATCCCCACCTTCAGGTCTAGGTGGGTAAGAGCTGGAGAATAAAAAAGCAGCCACTACTTGAAAGGGAGAAAGAGTACCCTCATGGGAGAGGCCAGGTTCCACCAGAGCATCTTTCTGGGGAGAATGCCCAGGGCCGGCAGGATGCCTGTGGCCTTCTGTGGTGAGTGGTAGCAGGGGACAAATAACTCACTGACATTTGTCTTGATGGAGTCAAGGCTGAAGGGCAGCATGTACATGAGCACCCAGGATGGCGAGGTGTGGGTGTTGGTGGTTCTCTCCTGACCCATGCTAAAGGCTGAGGGTCTAGGATTAGGTTGTCTGAGCCCATTGCATGACTTACTCTTAGCCCTTTCAAAAGCATTATGAGCTTATGCCAAGTACTCCAGGTCAGATTCTACAACCAGAGAAGATAGAGGTCTCTCTGGAGGATGTTGTTAAAGTTACAGTGCATGGGGGCTGGTTCCAGAGCAGGGCCACCTGCTGATTTCAGATGATCACTTATAGTCAAACTTCACATAGAATTTTGAAACTTTAAAGATATAAGGGTTTTACTGTTCATTATACTTTGTTTTCACCACATTATACATTATACTATGTTTTCACATTATACTTTTGTTTTCAGAAATGGGGAGAAAAAAGGCTGTAAAGAGGAGCCGTGCTAACATAAGGAATCTCTAAATTTTTAGCTCTCCCTTGACTTAGAACTCAGCTTATCATTAGCAGGGAGTCTTGAGTAGCTGTTTTGTACCAGGAATTGGACAAGGTAATTGCATGTGAAATCATAATTATACACATGGCAAACAAAGAAAAGAAAGAAAGAAAGAAAGAAAGAAAGAAAGAAAGAAAGAAAGAAAGACAGACATTGTCTCTTCAAGGAATTCCTTCATTTGAAGCACATGGAGATATGATTACAGTTCAAAGTGATAAAATTAAAATATGTACCAAGTGCTCTGAAAGAATGCCATAAAAAATGATCATCTCTGCTGGGAACAGTTATGAGACTTCATACAGAGGGTTGCATTTAAGCCAAAACTAAAAGGATGATTAGGCATTTCTCCAGATGGAAAATAGGAAGAAACACAATTCAGGCAGAGGTAAAAGCAGAAGTGCAGAGGCAAAAAGATGTATAACACCTTTAGGAAATATAATCTCCATTTGCCTGAAATAGCAGGTGCATAAAGAGCATCAGGAGACTGTGGACAGTTGAACCAAGTTTGATTAACCTTGAACACCAAGGAAGAAACAAATAGATAAAGAAAATCTTCAGAGGGTTTTAGGGAGATATGTGATCATATTCGTGTTTTAGTAGATAACTTCATATTTAAGAGGAGATTCGAAGG
The DNA here is from genome assembly GCF_963383645.1 of Muscardinus avellanarius. Lineage (NCBI taxonomy): Eukaryota > Metazoa > Chordata > Mammalia > Rodentia > Gliridae > Muscardinus > Muscardinus avellanarius. The sequence continues at coordinate 54,055,235 of NC_137787.1, read as the reverse complement.
GACTCCAGACAGGAAGATAGTGGAGTAGGGACTGGAATATTCAGATGAGATAAAAGGCCTGAAATGAGGCATTTCTCAAAGGAATTGCACCATTTTTCTTCAACTAAATTTAACCCACAATTTGAAGAGATCATTTGTTTTGGAACCAAATTTTCTCAACTATTTCATATTTCTTTTTAGTGTTTTAAATGAAAACTAATTTTAAATCCATCTTTGATGAAATTCCAGTCACGATTCCCCTTCTGAAATCTAAAGGTACATAAAAATACCCTTCTTACTGATATAAACATAGAATCACAGATTCGCGGGGCTTGGAAGTTTCAATTCTCTTGGGTAACCATCCCTCCGATGTTGGAAGCTCTCTGGGCTATGCTTGCCAAGCCGTTTTCTGGTCTCGGCTTGATCATCTCCAGGAACAAAGTATCTGGTGAGGTGGTGCAGAGTGAGCGTGGGCTCTGGAATTAAGCAGACCTAGATTTCAACTCCTCTTCCCTCACTTCCACTCGTGTGAACTTCAGCGCGTCATTGAACTTTTTTTCTCAGTGCTCCAAAATCTTTGTCTGTAAAACGGAGAGAATGTTGTTTCTTTAGCTCATAGAATTACACAAACAAAATTTTCCTAATGTGGGCACAACATCCAACACAGCCCTAAAAAACGTATGATGATGTTATCATTCTTTTTATTCTTGCCGTGGTTATTAGCACTTTCCAAAACATCATCTTCTGGTGTTGGATAGCTGTCTTCGAAAGGCCTTCTTTCTGACAGTTCATAGAAAAGTCAGAATTCAGAATATAATTTGGGAAAATGAACTCAGAGTTTAATTCACCTTAAATTTTTGGATGAAACTGTACAAAGGATCTTCATGATCCCAGTGATATCCTATCAGGATATCAAGATGTTCTGTCAAACATAGAAACAAAAATATTTGAAGTATTGAACCTATAATGCCTTGTCAATTCTACCTGGTCCATAACGCACATATAAACCACAGAGATGTGCAAAAGTGTAACCTGTTATCTGACACAGCTGCTGGGTCATGACTCTAATGGCAGGCTTAGTTTCAGTAGCACTCACAGTAATCATTTCCCTGACTTCGGGGCTTGCATTTGATACAAGTCCTTCTTGACAATAAACAGAATCTTAACCAAGAAAGATTTCTACAAAGCTCCTATTACATTCACAGTTGATTTCCAAGCTACCTGAGTTCATTAAATCATTCTTGCACATTGTCAGCAGGAGCTTTTGTCGAGATACTCAGAGCATTTGATAACAGAAGATAATAGAATCAAAATTCCAAAACTATAATAAAATAAATCACTTCTAATACATGTGGTTGTCCCCTGCCATGACTAGTAAATTCAACTATATGTAAATGAATTTCTTTTTCATGCAAATTATCCAATTCTCTTTTTAAAAAAAACTTTCATGTTATAGTGCAGTGAAAAAATGTTGGCTATATTAAAAATTAATAACTTGTTCTTCACTGTTTAAGAACATGGACTGAGCACGCATGTACTTTGCACTGAAGAAAGTCTGCCAAAATATATTGTCAATGTTTTAAATTATTCATTACCAAGAGTCTTTTAATATTCCTTAAAAATATAATCAAGATGCTAATATTCATATTTATTAATATAAATATTAGTATTAATTAATATCAATTCCTAAAATATTCTGAGACATGCAGATTTTATTTCTTTTGGATATTTACTCTGTAGTGGGTTGCTGGACCACTTGGCCGTTCTCTTTTTAACTTTCTGAGGAACTTCCATACTGTTTTCCATAATGGCTATATTAATTTACATTTGTATCAACAGTTAAAATCATTTCATTTTCTCCACATCTTGCCAGAATTTGTTACATTTATCTTTTTGGTAATAGCCATTCTAACTGGGATAATGTCTCACTGTGGTTTTGATTTGCATTTCCCTTATAATTAGCAATGTTAAATATTTCTTTACCTACTAGACATTTCTATACAGAGAAATGTCTATTTTAGTACATTATAAGGAATAACAAGTTCTGGTGTGCTGTTGCACAGTAGAGTGACTATAGGTAACAATTATGTATTATATATTTCAAAAAGCTAGAAGAAAGGATTTTAAATGTTTTCACCATAAAGAAATAAAAAATGTTGAAGGAGATAGATCTGCTTAATCTGATTTAAACTCTATATGATATATACAAATGTTGAAACATCGCATGGTATCTTGTTAATATATACAATTTAGATTTATATTTATCAGTTAAAATATATATTTTTTGGTGTTACTAGGGGTGGAACCCAGAGGCTTTCTACCTCCAGGCTATACTCCCAGACCTATTTCATATTTTATTTGGAAACAGGGTCCCACTAAGTTGCTGAGAGCCTCACTAAGTAGCTGAGGCTGGCTTCGAACCTGTGCACCTCCTGTCTCAGCCTCCCCAAGCGCAGGGATTACAAGCATGCACCAATAAAGAATATACTTAATTAGTCTTTTAGAATATACATTCTATTCTTGGGGATATAATTTGAACATAAAAGCATTTATAAAATGAAAAGGGGAAAATAAAAACTAACTTAATGGAAAAAATAATAAAAATGAGGATATAATATACATGAGCTACAAAATCCTTTACAACTATAAAGTTAAGTCATTCCTTTAAATGAAAGAAAATCAAAACTAACTATAGTCATCCCTCAGTTTCTGTGGGGGACTGGCAACAGGACTCCCCCACAGACACCACAGTCTGCAGATGCTCAAGCCCCTTACATAAAAAGACATCTTATCTTATTTGCATATAACCTACGCACATTCCCGTGTATATTTTAAACAATCTCTAGATTAGTTTATAATACTCAATTCTATGTTAAATAACTGTTGTACTGAATTGGCTAGGGAATATGATAAGAAAAAAGTCTGTCCCGATTCAGTACAGACACAATTTTGTTTCCAAATATATATATATATATATTTGGAAATATTATTTCCAAATATATATATATAATTTCCAAATATAAATAAATAAATAAATAAAATTTCCAATATATATATATATATATATATATATATATATATATATATATATTGGTGGGGGTACTGGGGTTCCTGGAAGCCCTTCTACATCCGGGCTACACTCCCCGACCTATTTTATTTTTGGAAACAGGGTCTCTTAAGCCAACGCGGCTGGCTTTGAACCTGCACGATCCTCCTGTCTCCACCTCCCAAGCGCGGGGATCACAAGCATACGCCACCACCCCCAGCCATTTCCAAATATTTTTTATGCAGGGCTGGTTGAAACCACAAAGAGGGAACCTATAGATGTGGAAGAATAACTGTGTGTTGAGTTGATTTGGTATAGTAGCTATAAATATGGAGCAAGGGGAATCTTTGGAAATAAATATTTATTCTGACACCCAAAAGTTTCCCACCAAAGACTATAACCAAAAGAACTAAGCAATGAGTTTGAGAGCTAATAATTCAGCGATTGGCGTAGGGAGAGAGAAGCAGAGCCACAAGCAGCCAAGATACTGTGACTGTCTATAGTAAATAGAAACTGTGAATAGTTGCACTGATTTACAAATAATTCTATATAGTATGCCCTAAACTTGCTCTCACATAAAACACATCTTAAATACAGGATTAAAGACTGTACAATAATGATACAATCACAGAAAAACAAAAGGTGGAGAAGTTGCCTCTTCTGTTCTTCAGCAGCCACACCAAGCCCAGTGGTGGCTCAAGCCTGTGATCAAGCACTTGGGAGGCTGAGACAGGAAGAGCATGGGTTTAAGGCCAGCCTCAACAACTCACTAGACTCTCGGCAATCTAGTGAGACCTCGATTCCAAATAAAAAATAAAGCAGGGCTGGGGGTCTAGCTCAGAGGTAGAATGTCCCTGGGTTCAATCCCCAGAAGCACACATACATATACTCACACACACAAGCACACAAAAAAGCAAACAGCCACATTAGAAATTGAAATCAATGACAGTATAATCAGCTCTTTAAGGTTTTGAAATTATGAAAACTATTTATAAGACAGGTTTTTATTAGTCTTCACTTATGATTAATGTATTACCCTAATTTTATTTCTAAAATATCTAATTTGAGATTATCATGAATTTTAGATTATTATGGATTATCATGGGTATGAGGGATTCATTATAATTAGCAAAATGACATTTTAAAATATTTTATACCATCTTTATCTCAGCATTTTCATTTCTATTCCTCTATTCATTTTATAAAGTACTTAACATATTTCATAATATGTTTCATAGAGTAGGCCTCATATTTAAAACACTAGAATAAAGTAAATACATATCATTCATGAATCAATAGACACTGGTATGCAGTGAACACACATTTTTTACTGAAAGCTGAGTGCTAGAAATGATACTGACCTAAATCCAAAGGTTACCACCGTGAAAAAAGGATCTGGTATTTTAAACATTTCCTACAGTGAATTTTATATTAATATTTATAGCTAAGGCAAATGTTATAAATCTTCCATCATCACTACTGAAAATGGCTTCCATTCATAATAATCATTTAAACAAGATTTCTGTTGAAATTTTTTTTAACTTGGTGGTACTAGAGTTCCTGAAAACCCTTCTACCTCCAGGCTACACTCCCAAACCTATTTTTTTTTCCTATTTTTATTTGGAAACAGGGTCTCTTAAGCTAGAGAGGCTGGCTTCGAACCTGAGGCATCCTCCTGTCTCTATCTCCCAAGCGCGGGGATTACAAGCGTGCGCCACCACGCCCGGCCTCTGTTGCAATTTTTAACCACAATGTTAAGAGTGTTTTTTTCTTAAATTGTTGTAAAATATTTTGTTTTTCAGTTTGATTAGTGAATACAAAATACATTTGGGGTATCCAATTTTTCTTATAGCACTCTTCTTCCTATTCTTACAATAGTTGGTGTTGACAATCACCGATGGATATAATGCCACAGGGTTTTCTACCTTGTACATTTTGAGGAGATAAGATTGGCATTTTGTTGATCCATTCTCACTAGATGTGAAGAAGCTGCAAAAATATTGAGCAATTTTATTTGAGTGAGTATCCCAAATAAGTCTAGAATGGCTGAATTGCATCTAATCCAATATCTGCTATTGTGATTTAAGTTTTATTAACATTTGTAGTCTCAAAAAAATAGATGGCCCTTCCCAAATTCACCTCACTAATCTGCTTATTTAATTTGCATGTCAACTGCCAATCTCACTATTTAAATCTTTGACAGTTCTTAATAATACAAAATAAAAATATTACAAAATAACAAAAACTTAGGCTTTTATCATCATCATTAGTTATTAAAATTTTAGCAAAATAAATAATACTGTGTCCATAATTGTCTTAAATCCATGTAAAAGCAGTACAGTTATAAGAAGTGAAAGGAACACGATCATGTCAGTCTCTTCTAGTCAACAAATATATAATCAGCTAAAAGATAATCAAATATATTTCTATAATAAGTAATAATACATTATATAATATATGTAATATATTGACATAATAATATACAATTGTGCCGGGCGTGGTGGCGCACACTTGCAATCCCCGTGCTTGGGAGGCAGAGACAGGAAAATCGTGCAGGTTCAAAGCCAGCCTCGCTGGTTTAAGAGACCCTGTTTCCAAATAAAATATAAAATAGGTCTGGGAGTGTAGCCTGGAGGTAGAAGGGTTCTATCCCCAGAACCATAATAATAATAATAATAATAATAATAATAATAATAATAATAATATACAATTGTATTTACATGATATAATTAATTAAAATGTCATATCATCTGACAAAGAAAATAGTAAAAGTTAAACAGCCAACAGTTCTTTCATAGAATATAACAAGAATTATTTATAGAAGTCATGCTGAAGAGGATTTCTAAAAGTGATAAATATGCTTCACTTTTCTCAATAAATCACAGTATATAGTATTTTTTGTGTGTGGTCCTGGGGATGGAACCCAAGGGCCTTTACCTTGGGGCTACACCCCCAACCTATATATATATATTTTTTGTGTGTGTGTGTGGTACTGGGGTTTCTGGAAACCCTTCTACCTCCGGGCTACACTCCCAGACACCCATTTTTTATATTTTTTATTTGGAAACAGGGTCGCCTAAGCCAGCACGGCTGGCTTCAAACCTGCACGATCCTCCTGTCTCCACCTCCCAAGTGCGGGGATTCCAAGAATGCACCACCATGCCTGGCTATATTTTATTTTTTTGAAATAGGGTCTCACTAAGTGTCTAAGAGCCTCACTAAGTAGCTGAGGCTGGCTTCAACCCTGTGTGATCCTCCTGTCTCAGCCTCCCAAGTACTGGGATTACAAGCGTGCACCACCACTCGTGGCTCACAGTATATAGTATTTAAACTGTGAGTGCTCAAACCATGAAGTCTTCTACAAAGGAAAATACACTCTTCTTCTTAGCTCTATTTGGAAAATAAATTTCTACAGGTCAGAAAGTGGGCTTGAGTCCATGTCAATGTGTCCTTAACCTCTCGAAGGAGACTGAAGAGTTCTTGTCTGCTAGCTGAGAAAGAACATTCTGATTGATCATGGCTAACACCAAACCTTAAACCTAAATCCAGAGGGAAAACAAAACTGATTTTAAAAGCTCACTATTATGAAATTTTGATACTACACCTCAGGGACACCATGATATAAAATGACACCAGCGACAGACCGTGACTACACCATGCAGGATCTGTAGCCATGATGAGAAGATTGTATTTTATTCTAGGTAGAATTAGAAGCCATGGAGATCACTTTAAGAGGAGATATAGTCTTCTGACTTTGACACTCTTACTTGAAAACATGTATTCGAATAGCTAATATTATAAAATAATGAGCCTGGCATGATGGCACATGCCTATAAACCCAGTACTCGGGAGATTGAGACAGAAAGATCAAAGGTTCAGAACTAGTTTATATAGTAACATTTTTTAAAAATTTCTAAATGTACCCCATAACATCATGTTGTAGGTCTTAATTATACATAATAAAATGTATTTGAAAATATGTATCAAAAATTTTAACATCAAATACAATAGTAAATGTTGACAAGAATATGGAACAATCAGAATTCCTGGCCATTGCTTGAAGAAGTATAAACTGACAGAACCATTTTAGAAACTTTTTCAGTGTCTGCTAAACCTGCAAAATGCACTCGTAGGTATATTCCCAGTAGAAATGCAGGCATATATTCAAAAACAACAAAAATTAGCCAGGTGTGGTGGTGCAGGCTTGTAATCCCAGCATTTGGGAGGCTGAGACAGGAGGATCAGGGTTCATGGACAGCCTCAGCTACTTAGTGAGGCCCTTTGCAACTCAGTGAGAACTTGTTTCAAAATAAAGAATAAAAAATAGGGTTGGGGCATAGCTGGGAGGTAGAATGCTCCTGGGTCCCATCTCTATTACCACAAAAGTAAATAAATAAATAAACAAATAAATAAATCTAAAAGAATGATCATATAACATTATTCAAATAGCTCCAAACTGGAAACTAACAAAATTACCACCAACAGTACATTGGATATATGTATGAGAATCACACAAGGAGACATTATGAAGCAATTAGAATTAATAATCTGTGACTACATAAAATAATATATCCCAAATATCACAGCTAGACACTAATTAGTTCTATTGAATGAATTCACTTTGATATTTTAAAAACACATAAATCTATATTGTTAGATAACAGGTATATGTAAAGGGTGGTTAGCACCTGGAGAGGGGTGGCCAGTAACTGAAAGGAAGTGTAGGGAAGATGGTAGGTTGAAAACACATTAGCACTGAGACCACAGCTCAGTGCCAAAGAGAGATGGATGAGTGATAGGGACTCTCATATGGGCCAGTGATCACACACACACACACACACACACACACACACACACACACACACACACGACAAACAGAATCAAAGACTTCTGCTTAACAGTGGCCACCATCTGCTACAGTCTGTTTTCTCTGTGTCTAGTTTAACAATTCTTGGTAACGAGAAACAATTTGTAAGGGAGACTGTTCTTTTGTCAAAAAAATCTAATGGTTCATATGTTATTTATTACAATCAAAATATGATTTACTTTTCTAGTTATTCTCTTTGAAACAACATGGAACAATCTACTTGATTTTATAGTAAAAGATTCCAGGAATTGGAGACAACACGGTTCCCTCTCAGTCTTTCTCTAGACCAAACACCTCTCAGCTTCTGGCCTACTCTTTGTAGAAAGTGTGTTTCAGATCCTGCTTCATCCCATCCACTGCCTCGGATAAGTTCTCATTTGCAAATGTTACTAATAAGAGAAAAAGTAGGGAGTTGGGTCAGCCATGCAAATGGCAGGATGCACAAAATATGAATTTGTGAGTTCAGGGCACTTCTGAGCTGACGAATTTGTGTCGGGTGTGAGAGATGATGAAGGTGATTTAAGGTAACATCTTCTGCTTGACACTTTTACTTTAATATTTACTGATTTGTTTCCAGGCAGGTTCTTCTCTCCCATCCTCAAACCTTCATTTCCCACTCCTACGTTTTTTTCTTCATTGAAGCATAACAAACCTTGGTGAGAATCTTTTGCTAAATATCTCCTGGTTTGAATCATATTTTTATTTTTCATATATTCTCTCTTTCTTTAAAGGGAGTAATAAATTTTAAATATTTCTTTCTGGTTATTCAAGGTATAGTTCCTAGCATGGAACTGGATAAGACATCCCTGTTGCTATTTCTCTTACTAATATCTTTAAAGTCTGCAGTTTATAACTGAGCAGGAACTTCTCTAAAACTAGGACGCTGGTCTTAGGAATTTATAGTGAGTTTGCCAAGTCTCCTATTCTGTCTTTCAAAATAGCCTAAGAACCGATACCAGTCACAAATTTACTTTTCATCGTCTCTAAATAACGAAAACTACTGTACAAATATTTTAATAAACTCAACTCTGCTTAACAAATTTAATCAGATTGTTTTATTTTTTTGAATACCCAACTTTAATTTATCATGTATTCTTGCTTTGCAACATAGAAATAACTTATGATAATGCTATAAATTTTATTTCTTATTTAATAGTAGCTTATAATAAATCATTTGAAGTGTTAAAAGCCTTGGATGATGAGCTGGACATGGTAGCGCACGCTTGTAATCCCCGCGCTTAGGAGTCTGAGACAGGAGGATCGCACAGGTTCGAAGCCAGCCTCAGCTACTGAGGCTCTCAGCAACTTAGTGAGACCCTCTTTCCAAATAAAATATAAAATAGGTCTGGGAGTATAGCCCAGAGGTAGAAAAGCTCATGGGTTCCATCCCCAGTACCACCCCCCAAAAAAAGCCCCAGATGAGTCTAGATTGGTTAATTTAATAATTAGCTATACCACTTTTTTTGATATCAGAAAAACTCTCTTTTGCTACAACCATTTTTAGCTGTGTGATACTCTGAATCACTCTCAGTGATGCCATTTCATAACAATTTGTTGCAACATTTCATGAGAAGTCAAGAGTTGGGAAATTAGTAAGAACATTACCTGATTGCCCCAAAAGGTTTGATTCCAATTGAATGACTCAGAAATTTCATTTCCTTAGCAGAAAAGTCATACTTGTCCTTAATTCCTCTGCCAGCCAGTAACCTGGTGCTCTAAGGTAATTTCCAAGAAGGGGAGAGGATTATAGCAGAGGACTGTTCACTTTCATAGTGCTTGATTCAGAAACCAGGAATGTGATTTACCTTGTTCCCAAACTAAAGATCAAATAGTGATGAAAAAGAAAATCATTGAGACAGGAATGCTACCAAATTGGGAGATTTCTAAAGTATCTATCGTCCCATCTTTCTTGAATTTTGAAATAAATAAAACTTTCATAATAAGAATTTCTAAAAGCAAATACAATGATCTCTAATTTTTCATATATTTTGAGCATGCAAAGACAACATAAAATGTTTTAAGAGATAATTATAAATTTCATCTTGAAAATTGGAAATATAAAACATAATATATATCTTATATTGGGTATGTTCTTGTTTAAAATAAAATCTTACTTTTCTTATAATGTCTTAATATCTTTTATATGATTGACAAATTATTTTAGTGCTTAACTTTTGTAAACTTTCATATAACTGTTTTGTTTTGTAATGTTTCTTTTATAATTTAAGATTAATTTAGTATTATTTTTAGTATTTGTTTTCTCATTCCCAATATTTCTTTTATTTTTCTTTTTATTGGTGCTTCTCAATTATACAGAATAGTAGGTTTTATTGTGTCACATTCACAAACATAAAACACTATTTGATTAACTTCACTCTCTAGTATACCCATCTCCTCTTCTCCCTCCTCACTGACTTCTACCCTAATGATAACCCCAGAGGGTACACATGTATGGCATTTGCTCATAGGGAAACCATGAGTGCTGTGCCCTTTGTCCATCACAATGGCCCCAGATTTGTTGGACATGTAGTAAGCAGAGGAACCATTCTTTGTTTATTAAGTTTTTATTATGAGATGGCCTTTAATAATTGGTTATTTAATGGATCTTATTTATAAATTTAAAGGAAAAAAATTTTATCAAATTCATTCTTTTTTTTTTTTTTTTTTTTTTAACTGTCGTTAAAACTTTGAAAGCCAGGCATGGTGGCACACACATGTAATCCCACTACTTCAGAGGCTGAGACAGGAGGATGGTAGGTTCAAGGCCAGTCTCAGCAACTTGGTGAGACCCTGTTTCAAAATAAAAAGGGGGATCTGGGAGTATAGCTCAGATATAGAATGCCCCTGGATTCAATCCCCAGCACCCCCCAAAAAAGAAGAAAATCTAGGAACATAATTAAAATTATTTTAAATTAATCTATTTCTGTCCTGAATTTCAAAAAGTGTTTTATAGTAACACTAAACATAGACTAGGTATATATTTCTGTGTAATAAATGCAAATGTGCCCTCCTGGTTTACAACATGTAATTGCACTCAGAAAATTAGTTCATAAAAGTTTAACTGAATAAAACAACTTAAAAACTTTTACTTGAAAAATCATATTGTAATCAAACATTTCCTACAGTAATAAAATGAAACACATATTCCTTTGCTGGACACTAGCTCTGACATTCGAATTCTCATTATACTTCATGTAAATTCTCTACACTAGCCAAGTAGCTCTTTTGTTTGTTTTGCTTTGCTTTGTTTTTAAATCAAGGAAGCATTGCATTCGGTCAAGGCCAGGTTGCATCCAACTCTCAACCCCACCATTCCTCATGTGTGCTCCTTATCCATGGGGTCTAAGATGCCCACTTAAGCTCCAACTGTCCTTTGGATATTAGAATAGTAAAGACATCAATGAGAAAACTCCTTCTTTTTTAAAATATTTTTATTGGTGTATTGTATTTATACATCCTAATGGGGTAAAAAAAAACTTGTGTAGACATAAATGCACACATCACTCATTCAGCCAACCCCCACCAAGTCCCCCACCCATCTCCCTCCCCATCACTCCCTCCCACGCTTGGCTTAGTGGTTGACTATGATACGAGTAAGTACATCTTTTTAAGGAGACTTTCTCAAAGTTCTATGCAAGCAGGGACACAACACTGTCTGCTTTCATTTCACAGGCAAAAACGTACTAGTCACATTACTTTGGTTTCCAAGTGGACACAGAAAACATAGTCTTATCTGGTTACATGATTTCTATAAAATAAAATTAAAGTTCAGCAACAGAGGGAGAGCTAAGGATGGATGATGGAGCAGGCAACTACAATCTCTGCCATCATCATTTGAATAAACCAGATTTCCACTTCTGTATTTCAGTTCAAGAATTTTTTTCTGAAAAAGTCTTTCTGCTTCCATACCATCCTTAAAAGTTCTAGCCTTTCTCCAATGGCCAACTTGGTTTCTATTTCTTTGTGTTTTTCAACTGCCCCCACACCTACAGAAAACAGAATTTTTTAGTCTCTGTCACTCATATGAAACTTAGGTGTGATAAGTTTCATTATTGTTTTTTTTTTTTTTCAGGTCTGGGGATAGAACCCAGGGGCATTTGACCTCCGAGCTACACCCCCTGCCCTATTTTTTATTCTTTATTTTGAAACCGGGTCTCACTGAGTTGCAGAGGACTTCACTAAGTAGCTGAGGCTGTCCAAGAACGGCGATCCTCTGGTCTCAGCCTCCTGAATGCTGGGATTACAAGCATGAGCCACCATGCCCAGCTTCATTATTAATTTGATTCTGGGTCTACATGTTTCATTCCCAACCCTACAGGAGCTTCTTAGGATCAGAGACAATACCTTTTGACCCTCAACATCTCTTGGATTTGAAGAAAGGATATCATATTTGTATTTTCTTACAAGGGATTTGAGGTAGTTCACATAAAACATTCCAAGAGGTGATAAAATATTAATGAAAATCTGGAGCAGGGAAAATACACCCTGAAATAGGAAATCAAGAGATAAAGATATGAAAAATAGAGAGATAATATATACAAATGCAAACTGTAAGAAACTACTTTAAAAATATTTAACACTACACTATATATTTGACTCTAAGACATGTATTTGATCTAGAAATGTTATTCCTTTTAACAAAAAAGAAAATGAAAGATCACCAGTTTTAAAATACTGTTCAAAAAAGGGAAAGATTATCACTGTAAGCAAATCCCTTTCCTATCAACATATTTTAAAAGAAATTTCTCATTCAGGCCTTTACAATATAAGACTAAGTAATGTAGTAGAGAATACCTTCAGTAGCATCCCCATGTCAAACACAGTGATGGGCTTTATGTGTTTGTCACAGCATCCATAAATAAGAGCCATGACATCCATGTGGAGACTATTCCACAGACACTTTGTGTTCAATGCAACCATGCTTTTATTTTTTGAAACAGAGTAAGAATAAAACTTGAAATAATTAGAACATTGCATATCCTTTAAACAGTCATTACTAACACTTTCATAACCTTGCTTCTAGGTAGGATAGATAGTGGAAAGTTTAGGATTTATTAAAACTACAAGCTCTTCCACTTATTGTCTATGGAGAAATGGATGCGTTATTTAACCCTCCCTTTGCATTATCTATTTATTTATGTATAAAATGAGATTATGTGGAATAGTAGCTTTCCCATTGAGGTGATTTGGGATGGCATAATAGTGACGTTAGTAAGGTCATTAGATCAAGAGCTGGCACATGATAACTGCTATAAAAAGCTGCTAATTAACTTCAAGTAGATGATAATGCTGAAATGATGAAAACTGAGGAGGCTGATGGGGTTATTTATTTAATAGATATCCACAAGTTATTTATTCAGTGCTTTCCAATTGTAAAAAAAAAAAAAAAAAAAAAAAAAAAAAAAAAAAAAACCATGGTAAGAGTTGTCATCATGGATAGAATTTAAGATTCTACTTTGTAATTCAAAATCTTAAAATCATGTTTTTCATGTGCTTGTTTTTGAAATCTGGATCATTGAAATGTCACCAAAAGGAAGAGAATGGGAAAAAAGCGAATATTCTCAATATTATTCTGCAAATCGATTCATAGAAGAGAGGGTAGAACTGAACAGAAAGAACTTCATGAAAATGACATAAAATGGTTATCTGCAAACTGAGCTTCTGGAGATGTATTTTAACTCTTGTCCCTTCAGTTTCTATATCTAAAGTGAGGATGAACCTGTGAAGGCAAATGTCACAAGAAGAGGACAGTCACTTTTTTCTATGTTGCTGTTAAAATAAAAATCTGGGTAATATGCAACAGCTGCCTACTATGGTATCAAAATAACATACAATGGTACTTTCCTGTTACATGAGAGCAAAATGATATGCTAACTACTAAGTTAAACAGCGAGTTAATATTTTATAAAACAAAAATAATATCAAAGGTAAAAAAAAAAATGCTTTAAATGTCACTGAGTCTGATTCTGAGAACAGCCACAAAGCCCGAATGATATTCACATTTCCAATTTTATAGCAGGTTTTCAGAGAGAAGATCATGACCTGTGATGCCAGCAGAATTCTAAATCTACGACACAGCAGCCACTCAGCCATGTCTCATTATTCAGAAAAGGTTCTCTTTAAAACTGACCTTCTATCTTCATTTCCTAAGAAAAGCTTACCATGACAGTCTGCAGCTTATTTATCTTACACCTGAAATGCCAGCTGACTCCCTCAGGAGGACAGTTTCAAACTGGGCCATAATCTCCTAACAGACAGAGACGGGGGCTTTTATCTTTCTGTAAATCCAGGAACCGACACCGTACTTGACATTGAACACCTGTTCAATATCGATTTGTTGACAGAATGGAAATCAGCAGCAATGTGTTTATAAAGCCTTTCTTTTTCTTTTTTTTTAATTTTTTTATTTTTAATTGGTGCACTGTATTCATACATCATAGAGGGATACATACTGTTGTAGACATACATGCACACATTGCCCAGTCAGCCCCCACCCGATCCCCACCCCAATTCTCTCCCTATCCCTCCCTCCCATGCTTGGCTTAGTGATTGACATCTAGTATTATAGCAATTTATCAAAAATTAAAAATGATAATCTCACATAACAGTTTCATTTGTCTGATACCAAGCTTTTGATGACTTAAAGATAACATTTCAATATTTCTTTTTGCTTTCTTTCTTACCAGAGAATCTATTTTTTCTATTTTTTAGGTAAAACTATCATATATTTATATATTTATTTTTCAGAAAAAAAATCTATCCTAATATGGAATATGGACTCTAGGTACCCACAACGATCTTGAAAAAGAACAAAGCTAGAAGATGTATATTTTCTGATTTCAAACCATATAAAGCTACAATAATTGAAACAGTGTAGTACTGTTCTAAAGGCAGATATATAAACCATTGGCGTTAAATAAAAGCCTAGAGCTAAATTCTTCCCTATATTGTCAAGTTATTTTTGACAAGGTTTCCACGAACATTTGGTGGTGGAAATAATAATCTTTTAACTAAATATTGTTGAAAAATAATAATTACATGGAAAAGAATAAAATTGGACCCTTACCTAATCCCATATACAAATATTAACACAAAATAGATAAAAGACCTAAATATAAATCTTAAGACTATAAACTTTTAGGAGAAAATCTGGGTCATAAAACCTCACAACATTGAAATTGGCAGTGATTTCTTGGTTATGATTTCAATGGCACAGGCAACAGAAGAGTATACAAACTCCCTAAAAAATAAAAAACATATTGTATATCCAAAGACAATGTAAACAGAGTTAACAGTTACTAATAAAATGGGATAAAATATTTCCAATTGCTATATCTGAAGGTATATTAATATTCCAACTAGACATCCTAAAAATTAACAACAATAAAGGCAAACAATACCCTTTACAGATAGGTAAAAGACTAACATAAATAATGAGTCTCCACAGATAACCAATCTTAGTTGTCTGTTGGATGGAAAATCTTGTTTCTCTGGTTCTGGTGTGTGTTACCTATTTCTTCTTTGTAGTTAATCTCTTTGAGTATTTTCTCTAGTGCTGGTTTTGAAGACATAAATTCCTTCAGTTTCTGTTTGTCATGGAAGCTTCTTATTTCTCCATCTAATTTGATAGAAAGTTTTGCTGGGTAGGAAATTTTTGGCTGGAAGTTGTTTTCTTTCAAAATTGGGAATATGTTACTCCAAGCCCTTCTGGCTCTCATGACTTGGTTTGGGAAGTCTGGAGTGATTCTAATTGGTTTGCCTCTGAATGTCACTTGGCCCTTTGCTTTTGTTGCCTTTAAGATTCTCTGCTTGGCTTCCACATTGGTCATTTTGACAATTATGTGGCATGGGGATCCTCTTCTCCGATCCTGTCTAAAGGGAGTTCTATACATTTCCTGGACCTGCGTATCGACCTCTTGCTCTATGTCTGGAAAATTTTCTGCTATTACTTCCTTGAAGAGATTGTTGATCCCTTTGGTTTCACTTTCTTTTCCCTCCTCTATTCCAATTATTCTTAGGTTAGCTCTCTTAAAATGGGCCCATATTTCTTCAATATCAGATTCCTGCTGTCGGATATTTTTTCCTAGATTAGAAACTATGCGTTCATTTTTGGAATGATCATCTTCTAAGAGTGAGATTCTGTTCTCCATGTGTTCTAATCGGTTGTTTGTGCTTTGAATTGAGGCCTTTACTTCATTAATTGCATCCTTTATCTCTTTTTGGCTCTCTCTGAGTTCTTTTCGAAGCACCTCTATTATTTCTACAGTTATTTTCCTGATTTGATCTTCTAGAAATCTCTGATTTTCTGTTTTATCGGGTTCTGATGTTGTGGGGTTGTGAGCATTCATTGCTCCAGTATTATTCCTCTTTCCCATGATTTCGGAAGTTTTTGCCTTCTCTGGGTTCTTCCCTTGGGTCACTATGACTTCACTTAAGGTGCTCTGGATCTCGAGTCAGTAGTATCTCAGACCCCACTACTCCTTTACTGGGTTGTATCACAGAGTCTCCGACCCAGAGAGTCGATAGAGGCTGCTTTAGACTATGGGGGGTGCCAGGTTGCACGTTCTCCTATGGTGTGATATCACTACCACCGCCCCTCTCCCACTGGGTCAAGTCCCAGTGAGTACAGTACTGGGATTTCTCCGCTGTGGCCCACAATTTGACTCACTGTTCTTGAGTACGCAGATGTAGCTGTACTGAATTCGGTGAATTCGGTGCTGTTGCCGCCGGTGGCAATATGGCGCCGCTGCTATGCCCTCGGCTATGGGTCTGGCGTTTTTTTTTTCTTGGTTTTGATTTCCACTCTGAATCCCTGCAGCGTGTGCTGAGCTCAGCCACTGGGAGCTTTAGATGCCCTGTGCGCCGAGAAATCCCACCTGGCTGTTCCACAGCGGCTCCCCTCGGCTTGCTGTGGCCGTCCCGTGAATTCGCCGGTGCCACCGGCAGTATGGCACTGCTGCCGCGTCCTTGGGCGTGAAGCCGCGTCCTCGGGCGTGAGGATCTCCTCTGTGGCTCTGTTCTCAGTCCGCTTTCTCTCTGGAGCCTGGTGATTTTTTTTTGTTTCTCTGGTGATGTTGTTTTCTGGCTTTGAAAGGCGCTGATTTTGTGGTAATGGAGATTTGTTGTTAGCGGGGCTCTTAAGCCCCGCTTTTCTCAGTCGCCATCTTCCCGGAAGTCGCCTTTCTTTTTCTTGCATATAAAGAAAGGTAAAAGAAAGAGAGAAGAAAGACTATTCGCTAAAAAAAAAAAAAAAAAAAAAAAAGTGAGGAAGCGATTCACACTCAAATCTCTCCTCTTCTGAGAGTCAAGAAGAATAATTTTGTTATGTACCTATGAAGAAAAACTGGTAAGGGGCTTCTGGAAGGCAGAAGAGAGTCCCCCACCGTTGGTTAAACAACCTACCTGCTGCTTCTTTTGGTTCAGAGTTTGTTTCTTTAAATCATACTTACTATAAAACAGTTTAGGAAAGTATAAAAGGATTGCTGTACTACTCCTTATCAGCCCTGAACTTGCTAACTAATGTTTTACTTTATCATAAAATTTATTGCTAAACATTTGAATAGCCTACAATTTTTTTTTATTTTTTGGCAGTATTGGGGATGGAACCCAAGGGCATTCTACCTCAAAGCAACAGCCCTAGCCCTATTATTTTATTCTTTATATTGAAACAGGGTCTCACTGAGTTGCAAAAGGCCTCACCAAGTAGTAGCTGAGGCTGTCCTCGAACTACAATCCTCCTGTCTCACCCTCCCAAATGCAGGGATTACAAGCATGTTCCACCACGCCCAGCTTTACAATATGTTTAAGTTTAAAAATATTGTGCTTACTTAGAAGCATTCAGAATGTCAACAAAACAGCCACAATTGGATTTTTTTTTTGCAATTACAGAGTGGTTTTCATTTAGTAAAACAGTTATTTCATATAAACTGCATCAAAAAAGTGAAGATTAAAAAACTACCATGCTCATATATAACTAATTTATGCTGTGTACCAACAAGAATCTGCCTTAAATTTCCATGCCAATTTACAACCCCCACCCTATACCAGACAAGGATCAAAGCTACTGAAAACACCACCAGGACAGGGCTATCTGAAGACACATTCGGTAGTGTGTTACCTATACAAAAAAAAAAGACACTGTAAAGTTTTAATATTTGTAAAGGATTTAAGATTTAAATCTGTAAATATTTAAGATTTGTAAAAATAAATCTTACATAGCTTTACATTTCAAATTTTTTTCTTTTAAAAGGAGTAAGTTGTATACAGGGAGCTTAAAAGCTTTACAGATGAAAAAAAAAACTGCTCTAGAGTCAACTTATTCATCAGCTTCATCTTCTTGTCTTTCTCCTCCTCCTTTTCTTGCTTTTCTCAGCCTGAATGATTCTTTTTTCTTTTCTGTATCAGATCTTCTTGTAGCATGGTCGGCAGAAGTATCCTTTTCATAGTTTTCCTTCGGCGTGGCAGCTTTCTTTTCATAAGGCTGCTCTTCATCCGCCACAGTGTCACTCCACATCTCTCTCAGTTTCTTTGCAACATCACCAATGAACAGGCCAGGATGTTCTCCTTTGATGGGGGGGGGGGGGGTTCTTAAAATAAGAAGGCCAATCGAGGCCTCCTTGGTGCATTGGGATCCTTGAACTTTTTGTTTTCTCTTTAGGAGGGATATAGGGTTTTATTTCTCTTCCATAACAGGCCTTTGCCATGTTGTCAGATTTTTCTTTCTTTTAGCAGCCGCGGTCTTCGGCCTCTATGAGAACTTCTTGGAAACTCTGAGAAGCTGACTGAAGCACCTGGGTGCTTCTTCCTGCTCTTCCCACTAAGTTTGCACAAAGGGTACATGTGATGACATTTTGCCTCTCGGCTTAGTGGGATTTCCTTTGCCCAAGTTCAGTTATTTTTCTTCAGGGAAGCACAGTCACCGAGCACCGGTGTGGTTCTCACTTGCCCCGGCACTGTCTCTATAGAGGTCAATGTACTGCAGTGGTTTTCAGCCTACAGTATTTTAAAAGTGAAAAAATAAATCTCATTTGCCACTATGGAAAGAGGCAATTATACTCAACCTTCACTCTAAGAATTGATAATTGAAGGGAGATAATTCATCACCTGACTTGCCTTTTTGGAAGCATTTTAATTCATTGCCACTTTTAAATATCCCATGAAATAAATAATTAAATGATGATTTAATCAAAGACCAAATAATGCAAAGTGGTGAGGAACAGGCTGTGTTTCAGATAATCCCACAAACTGGCAATTACATGATATTCTGCACAATGTAAAGATTTGACTGGCCCTCACCTAGCCGGGTGACCTGTGTTGGAAAACTTATGGGAGGACCCCTTGCCTTACGTAACAGTGGGGAGCTAACATAAGACATTGCCATGCAGGATTGCTTTCAAAAATCTCTCATCCAGCCGGGTGTGGTGGTGCACGCTTGTAATCCCCGCAGTTGGGAGGCGGAGACAGGATGATCGCGCAGGTTCGAAGTCAGCCATGCTGGCTTAAGAGACCCTGTTTCCAAATAAAAAGTATAAAATAGGTCTGGGAGTGTAGCCCGGAGGTAGAAGGGCTTCCAGGAACTACAGTACCACCAAAAATAAAAAATAAAAATAATCTCTCATCTGAATATTGTCAAGGCTTTAGAACTAACTTTCAGATTTGCAGAAACATAGGACATGAGAGAACAAGATGAACTATGTCAAAAGAATTTTTTTGGCAGAATGTGAGACATTCCTCACAACAGTTACGCTAGTCTCTTCAAAACACCAGTGTCAAGGAAAAATAAGCATGAAGCATTGTGATTAAACCTGAATAGCATCTAATGAGACATAAAGACCAAATGCTATGCAGGAATCTTGGATGGATTGTGCTTTCAACAATTCATTTATTAGAAACATTTTGGGAACAACTGGTGACATTTCTATATTAATGAGTATCGTGATATTGCAGAATAGTTACTAATTTCTTAGTTTCTGTAATAGCACTATGATTATATAGAATTTTGTTCATGTTCTTTAGAAATGCATGCTAGAATATCTGGGTGAAACATGATGACTTCTATAATTTATTTTAAATAATTCATCAAAAATATATTTTATATTGTATATAAAATTCTAATAATACAGAAATTAAGTAGATAAAAATATATATGCTTATAAATATACATATGTAGTATATGTCAAATATTGTAAAATGTTAATTCTGTTGAACCTGGGCTAAGAATATACAGGTTTTGCCAGGCAGAGTTGTGCATACCTGCCATCGCAATACTTGGCAGGCTGAGACAAAAGGATCACAAGTTTATGGCCAGCCTGTCAACTTAGCGAGGTCCTCAGCAATTTAGGGAGACTTTGTTTCAAAATACAAAACTAAAATAAAGCTGGAGTGGACCTCAGAAATAGAACATCTTGGATTCAACACCTGGTAACACATACACACACACACACACACACACACACACACACACACACACACAGAGGGAGGGGGAACAGCATCAGAAATTTAGGGAGACTTAGCAACATAGTGAGAACCTTTTTCAAAACCAAAAAATAAAAAAAGGTTTGGGAATATAGCTTGAAGACTGAATGCCTCTGGGTTCAATCCCTAGTCCCCCCCCACACACACACACACCACAAACCCACATATAAAAATATATATACAGATGTTATTGTATTACTTTGCCTTTTTATTATTTAAATGTTTATATAATTGAAAGTTTTCCTTTTCAAATTAAAGATAAAACAAGCCAAAGAAAAGTAGTAACCCAATAAGACTGAACATTATTAGTACTGATAGTAAGGACTACTTATTGATCACCTACTGCTATGATTTGGATCTGAAATATGCCCCAAAGGCACATCTATTAAAGACTTGGTCCCCAGCTTGTCACTTTTGGGAGGCTGTGGAAATCTTTAAGAGATGGGAAGTCTGTAGGTTGTTGGAAGCATGACTTTAAAGAGGATTCTGGGGCCCTAGTTCCTTTCTCTTCTTCTCTTTGGCTTCCTGGCCATGAGGTGCACAGTTTTTCTCTACCACATGCTTTCCACCAAATGGGTTGTCTCACCACAGGCTCAAGGTAATGGAGCCAACTGATCATGGACTAAACCTCCAAAACTATGAGCCAAATAATCATTTTTCTTTATAAGCTGATTATCACAGGCATTTTGTTACAGTAATGAAAAAATGACTAATGTA
Organism: Muscardinus avellanarius; assembly: GCF_963383645.1. Taxonomy (NCBI): domain Eukaryota; kingdom Metazoa; phylum Chordata; class Mammalia; order Rodentia; family Gliridae; genus Muscardinus; species Muscardinus avellanarius. The sequence goes on along the minus strand of NC_137787.1, from coordinate 54,034,152 downwards.
CCTACTATATATTAGGAACCTCAGCAGGTAATATATATATATATATATATATATATATATATATATATATCTTGATTCACATTTTCAAAATTGTGGTAAATTACATGTGTGTGTGTGTGTGTGTGCAAGTGTGTGTGTCACTGGGGATTAAACCTAGCAGTGTTCTACCACTGAGCTACAGCACAGCCCTATCTTATTTTTCTTTTGAAAAAAGGTCTTACTAAGTTACTGAGGTTTTTGCTCAGTTGCTGTGGCTGGCCTCAGACCTGAAATCCTCATGACTCAGCCTCTCAAGAACTGTGCATCACCACACCTATCTCACCTTTTAACTATTATAAGTAATGCTGTAAAAAGAACATGTGTACAAATATCTATTCAAGATCCTGCTTTCAACTCTCTTGAGCACATACCCAGATGTGGAATTGTTGGGTCATATGGTGCTTCTAATTTTAAATTTTTGAAGAACAACCATACTGTTTCCAATAGTAGCTGTAGTAGTTACTGCATTCTACATCTCTACCAACAGCACAAATTCCCTGAATCTGGCCAACACCGGTTATTTTCTGGCTTGTTTGTTTTATAGTAGCCATACTAGTAAGAATGAGGTGTGATTTCAGTGATTTTTATGGCTTCAGTTGCATTTCTCTAATGATCACGGACATCTTTTTATGTGCTTATTGGCTATTTGTATATGTTATATGGAAAAGTATCTATTCAAACTCTTTGCCTATCTTAAACTGATTTTCTTTTCCATGTCTGAGTTATAGGGGGTTTTATTTTATTTCTTTTTCACTTGTGCACTATAATTATACATTATAATGAGATTCATAGTGACTGAAACATGCACACACACAGTATTTGTTATGTGTTTCATCTGTGTCCCACTCTGTTTCTTTCCCCTCCCCATAGATAATGTTAACACTGATATAGGTAACTTCATATGTGACTAAAGGATTATTTGAGTTGTTTCCATCATCAGATCTCCCTTTTCACTCCCCACCTCCCTCCCCAAATTCCCTACCACTTCCTACCACTGTTCTGTTAGTGTCTCCTCTCATTTATCTGAAGTTCTCTTTGTTTCCTGGTTTCTTTCTAGCTTCCACATATAAGAACATATAACCCTTCATTTTCTGTGACTGACTAATCTTACTTAGCATAATAATTTATATTTTGAGTTCTATCCATGTTCCTGCAAATTAAATAATTGTGTTCTTTTTCATAGCTGAGTCAAATTTCATTGTGTTTATATATCATAATTTCATAATCCACTTATCTGTTGATAGACAGCTAGGCTGGTTCCATAATTTTGCTGTTGTGAACTGCGCTGCCATAAACATGGAAATTCATGCATCCTTATAGTAATCTGACTTCTGTTCCTTTGAAAGTATGACCCCTAAGAGTAGAATGGCTAGATTATAGGGTGACTCCATTCCCTGCCTTTTAAGGAACCTCTACCCTGATATTTATAGCAGCTGTACTAATTTGTAATCTCACCAACATTGTACAATGGTTCTTACTTAGAGGATATATATATATATATATATATATATATATATATATATATATCCATATCAGATATATGACTTGAAAATATTTTCTTCTATTTCATGGGTAACTCTTTTCCTCTATTGATAATATTATTTGGTATGTGAAAGTTTTTTATTTTAGTGTACTTTAATGTAACTATTTTTCTCTTGTTGCTACTGATTTATTTTTATATTATTCTGAGAAATTAGTATTTTAGTCCAAAGTTCTTTATTAAAAGACTAAGGCTGCCGGGCGTGGTGGTGCACGCTTGTAATCCCCGCGCTTGGGAGGCAGAGACAGGAGGATCGCGCAGATTCGAAGCCAGCCGTGCCCGCTGGCTTAGGAGACCCTGTTTCCAAATAAAAATGTAAAAATAGGTCTGGGAGTGTAGCCCAGAGGTAGAAGGGCTTCCAGGAATCCCAGTGCCACCAACAACAAAAAAGAATAAAGAAAAAAAGAAAAAGAAAAGACTAAGGCTCAGAGAATAGAATTAACCTGGCCAAGTGTACACAACCACTGTGAGCTGAAGTTGAGTTTCCAATTCAGTTCCATCTGACATCTTTCTATTGTACCCTACTGCAATGCTGATTTAAATATTTATATTCTTACTAAATTAGAAAAATTAATTAGAATAAACTTTCTGCCCCATCCTGAATGTGCAGATTTGTCAGTTCTATAAACATAGAGTCAGATCAAGTCGATTAAGAGAAACTCTTTCCCCCAGATGGCAGAGCTTGGACAGCCAAAGGTCTTATATATCATCTTTTGACATGTGAAGTGCTGAGAAGCAGGAAAAGATAAATAGTCACACAAGATTTCTGGCAGACTGTGCCTTTTTAAAGTAACTAAGAAAAGGGGACACATATTATGATAGGGAATGTTTGTTTGGAGGTGACAGGAGGTCCCCTGTGTAAGATGCTATTTACAATTGCACTTGACAGTTTATAGAATTGCTAGAGAGTTGGTAGAGGTGTCTCAATAGATAAGAGCAAGGAAGAATTTAATTGGAATTTATAAATTGAAAGTATCTTTGCACAAGGACCGTAAACAAAGCTTTTCTTTTCATTTTTTCTATGTTCTGTACCATTAACTTTGGTCTAACATAGATTCCCAAAGTTAGTGAAACCACTACTGGATGATTTCTGGAGCCATCCAGGGATAGTGGAGAGTGGTAAATAAAAACAAAGGATCCGGGCATAGTGGTGCACACTTGTAATCCCAGTATTCGGGAGGCTGAGACAGGAGGATCTCAGTGCGTGGACAGCCTCAGCTACTTAGTGAGGTTCTCCACAACTTAGTGAGACTCTGTTTAAAAATAAGGAATAAGAAAAAAGGGCAGGGGTGTAGCTCGAAGGTCAAATGCCCCTGGGTTTCATCCCCAGACTCACACACACACAAAAAGGAGCAGTGGAAGCTTGATAAGCCAGTAAATTAAGTTTTTTTAAAAAAATCTGTAGAAGGAGTCCAGGTCATGAGCCAACCTAAATCGGAGAACTCTCATAACAAAGTAGAACCTGGACCTCTTTTTTTCTAAATTCCCTTGTATTCTTTGAAATAATTATTATTATTATGCCTATTTTCTGAGTTTCTGACAGCTTTTATTTATTTTTAGAAGATAAAGCAACACTAAGGATAAATCATCATGTAAATGGTCATTTAATCATCCTTTAATCATCAGTAAAGATTTCAAATATTAGAGAAAACATATGTCCCTTCTCTTTCTTTGCCTGGCTGATCTCACTTAACATAATGTTCTCCAGGTCTTTCCATCTTCTTGCTAATGGCCTTATTTTGTTCTTCTTTATAGGTGAGTAGAATTCCATTGTGTGTATTTCCCTTAATTTTGCATTAGGAATACCAATGGGACTCCAGATAATGTAGGGGAAACCTCAGGAAAGCTAGAATGGAAGGATGGGAGAGGAAGAAGGCCTAGGTTGATTAATGGAGGAGCTACATTTGGATATGTGTAAAAATATGAATATAGCATGGTTAACCTGGACACTCATTGTTGGGAGGGGGAACGGGAAGTGGGGGAGAGGGCACCAAGCACAGTCTAAATGTATGCCATTTTCAATAAGTTCCACATAAAATTTTAAAAAAGAAAGTTATGAATAAAAAAGATTCCAAATAGTGATTTGAAATCTCACGTCAAAAGGCAAAATTGCTTTAAAAAAGAAAAGTCTGTATTATAAATGTAGACTGCCAGTCCCAGGCCTGCCTGCCTCTCCCTCAGGGAAAAGAATTCTCTTTAGCATAGTGGCAGGCCCATAGAATTTTTCAATACATTTTAGGAGACAGGCTAAATTTTAGGACACTGCTACAGGATCTGGTTCCTGCCCTCAAGTGACTCCTGATGATGCAGGGAGACAAACCTTTAGAAATATGCAAACAATGCAGCTAATAATTTCATCTGCAAAGGTGCAGGATCATTTTTAATTCACATTAAAATTAAATTAACATTAAAATTAAATTCGCATTAAGATAGTGGCTTGAGGATCAACTAGGGGCTCTCAGTATCCATAGACACTTAGACTGTTGTTGACATAAGTCTGAAGGGAGAACAAGTTTGAGGGGTGAAGAACAAAGCTATGTTCCTTCAGACCTAAAGCAAGCACATGGTGTGTCCAAAAGAGGAAAAATGAGCTTTTCAAATCCAAATTATTATAAATTTTTACAACAAATTGATATAAACTTTTGTGTTTTAAACAAAAGAATGATGACTGTAAGACTATACTAAACATATTTAGAAGGCCTAGGGAAACAATGAGAAACGTCTAGCAAACCTTCTTATCCCGAGAGATTCTCTCAGCACCACTTATATGTGATCATAGCCATATAGCTGCATTAAAGGAAGATCAACATTCAGACCCTATTTCCCTTCCATTCAGGCTATCACCACCTCCAAAACAGTGAGCAACTGCTCTTTTGATTGCTAAGAATGAGCAAATTAGTCATTTGAATGTCCTGAGTTTGTCCTTCCTGTTACAGGAATTCATTTCTTATAAGTTGGATTGTGTCACCCCATTTATATGCTGTTGTCCTCAGCTGCAGCACCTCAGAATGTGGAAACAGGGATGCTGGCAATGTAATTAGCTACGATGAGGTCATACTGGAACAAGGTGAGTCCTAGATCCACTCGTAAGAGGAAGAGAGACATCCACAGACACACAGGGAGAAGGCCATGTGATGGCAGAGGCAGAAATGTGGAATTATGCAGCTGCTGCAAGCCACGGAATGACTGCCAGCAAACCACCAGGAGTGAGGAAAGGTCAGGGAAGGATTTCCCTGAGAGGTGTCAGGGGGAACATGTATCTCCTGACCTGTGTGTCTGTGTGTGTGTGTGTGTGTGTGTGTGTGTGTGTGTGTGTGTTCCTGGGGATGGAACCCAGGAGCATTCTACCTCTGAGCTACACCCCCAGCCCTATTTTTTATTCTTTATTTTGAAACAGGGTTTCACTGAGTCGCAAAGGACCTCACTAAGTAGCTGAGGCTGTCCACGAACCGTGATCCTCCTGTCTTAGCCTCCCAAATGCTAGGATTACAAATGTGTACAACCACGCTCGGCTTCTCCTGACCTCTTTGTTTAAGGTGTCCGGCCTCTGGACCTGTGAGATGACAAATTTTTATTCCTTTCATCCACTCAGCGTGTTTCTTATTACAGCATCCCTAGGAAATTAATACACCTAGCTAATACTAATGCATCCATTAGGAACATGATCCTTTACCAGGCCAGTTGTTGTGAATAACGATGTACTTAAAATGCTTACCAACCTCCAATTCTCTCTGTGTGTGTGTGTGTGTGTGTGTGTGTGTGTGGTGTTGGGTTGGAACTCAGGGCACTCTACCTCTGAGCTCCCCCACCCTAGCCTTATTTTAATTTATATTTTGAAACAGGGTCTCACTAGGTTACTGAGAGCCTCACTAAGTTGCTAAGGCTGGCCTTGAACCTGTGATCCTCCTGTCTCAGCCTCCCAAATGCTGGGATCACAGGCATGCACCACCATGCCAGCTGCAACCCCCAATTTTAAGGAAGAGGGCAGATAAAGGGGGAACCTTACACTATATTATCTGGAAAGACCCAATCCAAGGAAACAGAGGCCCAGGGCAGGTACAGTAACCGTCCTAAAACAGAGGCCACAGTGCTAGCCAAAGACCTAGCTGGAGCCAGAGCTTGAGCCAAGTCACTGGAGTCTGGTCCTGGGCATAATCCATGCTTCCTCCTTTTTATACTACCTGGCATACTACTAGGAGTGGTAGTTCTGTTATCTGATTTACAATACAAAGTAGAAATTATATGCATTTTGCAAATAAAATACTCCCCAGCTGTTCCAAATAAAACTAAAAATGACAATAAGGAAATACTATGCAGTCAAGGTTTAGTCTAATATTAAAATAAAGCAAATCACCTAACTGCCCCCTCCACCCCAACCTGCCATTTACACCTCAGGATTTCACCTTACTGGCTTTCCTAGCCCTCGGTGCAAAGGTGACAAGGGAGATGACTGACAAGATGAACAAGCTAGATGCCCGTTTCCATAGAATCTGAAATATACAGCAGGAACTGGCCAACAGTATTCAAAGTTGTATCAGCTAGCTTGCACATGTGGATGTCCTCTCCAAAATGGCATAAAATTGGATCAATGAAACTTAACAGAAAGCTAGCAAGTTTCTGCTATATGCTTGTGACTACACTAGGTGCAGATGTCATTTAGACATAGTCTCTGCTCCTAGGGAACTCTAGTCTAACAAAGAAGGTAGATATAGGATTAAGAAATAACACAGTAGAGGTGACATTTTAAGTTCATATTAGAGACACTACAGAAACAGGAAAGCAATTCATTTAGTGGGAACCTGAAATACTAAGAAGTAGAAAGTGAGCAGGCTCCAAGAATGAGCAAAGGAATATTGATAAAGAGATTAGGCAAGGGTGGGGCGCGCCATTCCTGGTCAGAGGAACAGCTCGTGCAGCAACAGGCAAGCATAAAAATTCAGATTCTATGGGGAATAGTATTCTCTAGTGGGGCTTAGGGCCACATCACAATACACATGTCTGAGAGCATGAGATGGGATTAGAGGGGCAGACCCATCATAGGAAAGTCAAACCTAAGTGAAAGGACAAACCTCTGAGACGGGAAAGAACTAGTTACCATGTGTCATCAGACTTTTTTGTATTTTTTCTATTTATTTATTTATTTATTTGTTTGTTTGTTTGTTTATTTATTTATGGTACTGGGGATGGAACCCAGAGACATTCTACCTCTGAGCTACATCCCCAATTCTATTTCAGTGAAACAGAATCTCACTAAGTTGCAGAGGGCCTCTTCAAGTTGCTGAGGCTGGTGGTGAACTTGAGATCCTCCTGTTTCAGCCTTCCAAGTACTGGGATTACAAGTATGCACCATTATGATTGGCTATGTTTCATACATCTGGAGGGATTTGCATCCTTCTTGTCATGGTGTTTGTGTTTAGTTAATATTTGCGATTTTATTACAATTCTGGTAATTGTAATAAAAAGAACTAAGCCGGGTGTGGTAGCGCACGCTTGTAATCCCAGCATTTGGAAAGCTGAGAAAAGAGGATAGTGGTTCCCAGCCAGCCTCAGCTATATAGTGAGGCCCTTTGCAACTTAGTTCAACTCTGTTTCAAAATAAAGAATAAAAATAGCACTGGGGATATAGCTCAGAGGTAGAATGCCTCTGGGTTCCATCCCCAGTACTGAAAAAAAAAAGAACTAAAAGATGGAGTTGGTTTTTTGTGCTTGAACCAGACCCATAAAAATTAGCCAAGCCCCAGAGAACAGCTAGATGGTAGTGGGAGTAACTGGAAGAGAGAACCCCAAGATGAAGATAAAATCAGGCAAACAGAGAAGCAGCTGCCTGTTCATCTGCTCACCTCTTCCACATGATCTTCTTCCAGTGGCAAAATCCATGCAGGCTCTGTGTTTATTTTAATGAGAGAGGCTGTTCCTCTTTCAACAGCTGACATTACGTGATTCAGCTATTACACATTTAATAAGAATTGAAGGAAAACAGCAAAATCTACATTGTCAAAGAAATTTCAGTAATTGAAGTAATTACCAGAATAATGCCTGCAAACTGAGCACTTAGAATTATCATAAAGATACTGTAGCACTCTGGTTGACTGTTCATCTGAAACCTTTGGGTTTTCTTCCTCCATATGCAGATGGAAGAGCAATAGTTCTTTCTCGAGGGTCCATTCCTTTGTATCATCCTGGAGGCCTTACAAGTTGTCAAAGTGCCTCCTTTCATGAAGATGCAGAAAGATTCGTTTTCCTTTGAAAAAGGCCAACTAGCAGGAACAGGTGGTTTATGATGCTCCTCATCTCAGCTCTTAGCAGCTCTGCAGCCCTCTTGGCAGGGGGAAGTTGAGTTGAATCTCTCTCTTTCCTATTGCAACAGTCTTGCATAAAGTTTTCTTTGACATTATTCACATCAAAGGGCCAGTCATATATTCCTGTTATGTACATGTTATATACACAATCCCCAATTTAAAATGACACAGTTTAAGATTTTTCAACTTTATAATGGTCTGACAGTGTAGCCATGCAACCAATTCTGTTTTCCACTTTCAGTACAGTATTCAACAAATGAATTGAGATATTCAACATTTTGTTATAACTAACTGTAGTCTAAGTGTTCTGACATTTAAGGTAGGCTAAGCTAAGATGTTTGGCAGGGGAGGTATAATAATGCATTTTTGGTGTATGGTGTTTTCAGTTATGATCATTTTATTGGGATCTGACCCATCATAGGTTGAGAAGCATCTTCAGTATTCCCGATCAGTGACAGGTCTTTGCCTTTATTATGCAATGTTTCATACAAGTGATTTAAAAAATCACAGATATAAGTTCCACAGAGTACACAGAATTGTTGTGACTAGCTTTTTACACACAAAAAGAGTTGAATTTGAACTTAGTTAAGGCTTAGACTTCAAAATTAACATAAAAATTGGGTCAAGATTCCAATGAATAGAATATTATCAAATCCTTTGACATTTGATTTGCTGATTAGAAAACAGAGGTACTCCTGTCCCAGCCTCCCAAAGGCTGGGGCAGCCTACCTCAGCTACTTAGTGAGGCCCTTTGCAACTCAGTGGGACCCTGTTTCAAAATAAAGAGTTACCCCCAGGAGCTGGGAGTATAGCTCAGAGGTAGAATGCCCCTGGGTTCCATCTGCAGGAAGAAGGAGGAGGAGGGGGCGGAGGAGGAGGAAGAAGAGGAGGAGGAGGAGGAGGAGGAGGAGGAGGAGGAGGAGGAGGAGGAGGAGGAGGAAGAGGAGGAGAAACTCTGTGGTCCCACTTAGAAAGCTGGCCAAGGCTGCTTCCTCTCCTCAGTTATAGAGAGGATGTGGCATTGCAAAGAGAGAGCACAGCAGTATTAGGGTTGGAGAGGCTTCAGTTTGAATTCCAGCTCCACCATGGATTACTTCTGTGGCTTTGGGCAAATTATTTAACCCAAAAGCTCAGTTATTTTTTATTTACAAAAAAAAAAAAAAGATAATACTATTCACTTACCACTAGGGCTTTGTGAGCCACCTCTGTGTGTGTGTGTGTGTGTGTGTGTGTGTGTGTGTGTGTGTGTGTACAGAGAGAGAGAGAGAGAGAGAGAGAGAGAGAGAGAGAGAGATGGTAGCTTTCATCACCTCTCTGGCCACAGTATGTCAACTGTGTGCTCTTTTACCACCTGAAAAGACATAGACAGGACATGCCAGGCACTTCTCCAGAGAGAGCGCTGTCCTCACGATGGCTGCCCTCACCATCACTGCCCTCCTAGGGTGAGGGTGCCTCCTGCCAGCCCCTGGCAGCACATGCGGTAGTGCCCACCTCTCAGGACCTGCACAGCTGCACTGGCTAATTGTCTAATTGTTTCTCCTTTCTCTGCCCCCGGGACAGTAAGTACCTCAAACTGTCCTGAGCACTGGAGGGTAATCAAGCCCAATAATCAATTATGCAAAATACTCTATTTGCTACAGAGGTAATATGAAAAAAGTTGTGATTTTGAGCTTTTTCTACCAAAAAAAATGAAAACAGGCAAAGCAAAAATCAAACAGAATGAAGTCAATGCAAACAAACAGGAAGTCTTCTTCAACTTCATATTTACTATAGAAAAGGAAGGAGGGGGAGGGAATGGGGTGGGAACTGGGGAAGGGCTAAATTAGTGCTCTGTGCATGTGTGCCTCTACGTCTTGTACTCCAGTAAGATGGATGACTACAATGCACCAATAAAAAATTATAGATAGAAAAACTGTAAAAAAATAGATTCTAAAATTTCTGAAACCTAGATAAATGAACATGCCAAGGAACTGTATTTTATCAATACTTCTCATGTATATACCATTTATTTGTTAGTATTTGGTAACAATTTTCTTTTAAAAAGTGACAAACTAGTTGGGTATGGTGGTGCACACTTGTAATCCCAGCATTTGGGAGACAGAAGGATTCAGGTTCATGGCAGCCTCACTTACTTAGTGAGGCACTTTGCAACTCAGTGAGACCCTGTTTCAAAACAAATAATTAAAAGGCCAGGCTAGGGTTGTAGCTTGGAGGTAAAATGCCCCTGGGTTTCATTCCTAGTACCGCAAAAAAAAAAAAAAAAAAAAAAAAAGCTGATAAATTGATACCTGCCAAGTACAATGGTGCACATCTGCAATCCCAGTACTTGAGAGGCTGAGACAGGAGGATCATAGGTTGGAGGCCAGAAAGTGATAACTTAGCTAAACCCTGTTTCAAAATAAAAAATAAAAGAGCCAAGTTGTTTCTCAGAAGTAGAATGCCCCTGGGTTCAACCCCAGTGACACAAATACATACACACACACACACACACACACACACACACACACACACACATTGGTATCTTCCAGAAACCCTCATCACAGAAATTCTGAAAAAAAAAAACTGGACTTATGATACTGATATGACCCATAGATCATCTCATCTTTATAAAATTTATTTGCGAGTCTCTTCCCCATTCGTTTATATTCCTTAGTATTCTCAACTTTATATATTTTCTCTTAAAATTCACTTATAAAACTGCATCAAGCTGGGCATGATGGCGCACACTTGTAATCCCAGCATTTGAGAGGCTGAGATAGGAGGATCTCGGTTTGCTGACAGCCTCAGCTACTTAGGCCCTTTGCAACTCAGTGAGACCCTGTTTCAAAATAAAGAATAAAAAAAAAAATAGTAACACACACACACACACACAAATCTGTATAGAAGGTGATTCTATATGTGAGTCAAATCAACAAGCGTCACTTAGAAACCATCTACATTTGGGCGCTTTTATTTCCTGATTCATAAAACAATTCAGAACTTGCAATTAATTGATAGTATTCAACTACCTTTAAAACAACTTCAATCCATTTTCTTAATCTTACATCTTCTGATCTCCACCCACATGACTTTGTTTTTCTCCTGGCAAAACAGATAATAATACAAGGTTAACGAGGAGGGTAACATCTGTCCTGATTATTCAGAGAAGCAAAATATTTCTCATCTTGTACATTTGTTAGAGGCAGAAGTAATTTTTCTCTTCGTTTCCATAGCTACAGTAAGTCTGATTATTAATCAGAATGGTAGGATAAATTAGAAAACCAGTTAAATATCATCCGTCCTTATTTAATACTCCAAACGTTTTCTTATTTACTAATTGTCTCCACTTGTTATACTGAATATAATTTTGAAGGCCAGTTTGATGAAATTTAGATGCATTTCATGTGTATGTAGCAAAAATGATCTTAGTATCCTTGACCATGAACAAACCGTGATCAAACAAAGATATAATATTGATGATATAAAATAATGTACCACTGTTTCTAAGAAGTCATGACAGAAAGCGTGACTGTTTTCTCATCCCCATATCTATAAGTCCCTGCGTTTCTATCTTCCCCGGCTTCCTACTACAAATTATGAGGAATTTATTTTCAGGTTTGTTTCTTCAGTACACAATGTATAGTTTAAGTAAAATACTATCTTTTAAAATCTTACAATCTAGTAAAAAAATATTTTCAGGCACAGTGGGAAAAGTTAAAGCAACCCAAAGAGGCAGAAATTACAAGAGATTAGAAAAAAGCTGGGCATGGTGGCGCATGCCTGTAGTCCCAGTGCTTGGGAGACTGAGCCAGGAGCATCGCGGGTTTGAAGCCAACCTCAGTAACTTAGCGAGACCCTGTATCCAAATAAAAAATAAAATAGGGCTGGCGGTGTAGCAAAGAAATAAAATGTTCCTGGCTTCAATCCCCAGTACCATAAAAAATAGTAATAGAAAAAAAGAAAAGGGCTAGTGGTATAACTCAGAAATAGAATGGCCCTGGGTTCAATCCTCAAGACCAAAAAAAAAAGGATAAGCAAAGAACAACAAATGCATCAGCGAGTACATCCAACAGGGAAGACTGGCTCTGCTTGATCTCTGTGACCTTGGTTCTGTATTGCTTAGCTTGTTCTTCATCTTAAAATGCCTCTAAGTTGGGCATTCACCCTTGCTGCCCTGTGTTTTCTACCACTTTCCTGTTTCACATTACCTGTTACACGTTATACTGAATGTGGTATTAGTTATGCCTGGGCTTCTCAATACTAGCTCCATTGACATTTTGGAACAGGAGGGCTGACCTCTGCACTGCAGTGGCCTCTACCCACTAGATGCTGGTAACGCCACCCTCCCTAATCCTGTCAGTCAAAAATGTCTTCAGACATTGACAAATTCCCTTGGTAAACAAGATCGATCGTCCCTTAGTTGAAAATCACTGGTTTATACTGACATTAACTTATGCATTGATCCATTTGGTAAATGTTTTTTGGGTGTGTATTACACACCAGGTACTAGATTGTAACAGTAAAATGATATAGTGCCTGCCCTCTCCAATCCTAAAGTCTAATTATGAGTATGAACAAGTGATCTGTTGATTATAATTTATTATGTGAAATATTGTCACAGAGGCCAGAACAAAGCACTGTTAGAACACAATGAAAGGACACCAAGCCCCGTTTGGAGGAGGGAGAGGGCCAAGGGCTTCACAGTGCAAGAGGCACTTCAACACACACCCAAATGATGATGGAAATAGCTCACTGAAAAATACAACAGGACAAGAGTGTTCCTGGCAAAGAGAACATGTGGGCAAAAGCTGTAAAAGGGAAAGCAGGGCCGCAGTGCCGGGGCACTGGGAACTGGAGGCAGGCCCAGCTCACTCTATGTCTTGTGTTTCACACGAAGGGTTTTGTCTTTACTCTAAGGATAGTGGTAAGCTGTGTTCTTGCTCCTTGGGACAGTGGCTCCCACTAGGCTCCCTCGCCCTGACTTTTGTAACTTCGGAGAATGTCCTACAATCAGTCCTTGGGTGTCTCTGCGGCAGCCTAGAAATTCTGCAGTGCAAACCTCTTCCAGCCTCACTCATGCTTCTAACAGGAACAAGACAGAAACCATCAATCTTGCAGGTCTGACTATAAAACAATGAGAAACTGTCTCTGCAAGTAAAACTAAAACTATCCTGTATTTTTTCACTCTTGCACAAATAACTAAAATCTCCTGGTATTATATGTGGTTATAGCCAAGTGGGGTGCAGGTTTTCTGTGTACTAACTAAGTTAATGCTCAGAGCAGTTCTTCAACAAAATAAAAGTTAACTTTCCATTTACAGATAAAACTAAGAAAAAGGAAAATCAGAAGCTTGTCAAGGTTAGACAAAGACTATTTTAGACTTCCTCTTTTCTAGCCTAGATGTTATTCTACCTTTTTAGATTTGTCTTGAATTCAACTGAGGATGTCTAAGCCAAAAGGACTTAATTTTTAAAAAATGAATGCGTAATACATCTATTACATAATACCTGGATTTAGCCATTGTGTGAATTTAAAAAATTAAATATGCAGGTGATGGTTGTTCAATATACCACACAACTAAAGAAGACATTTATCATGAGAGAGAAAACAACTCAGTGTGACTTTGAGCAATATCCGAGTCACAAAGAAGGAAGTCAAATCAATGCTCGACATATTGGGAGGATGGTTTTTACCAAGCACTGACTGTTTTAACAGAATGTGTTTTTAATAGAAACCATTTGGAATTTGAAAAATAAAAATTTGGTAGCACTGCTTTGTTATTAAGTATCCTTATTCAAAGCAAAGCTTTGTAGAATGTGCCTATTTGCAAGTAAATAAGTTTGAATTCATTTCCTCCTTATCATCTGTTCACTACAAAAAAAAAAAAAAGAAAAAAAAAGAGCTCTTGTTCAGGGGTGAGGAGGGAGCCACAGAGGAACTTACTCTCCAGTTGTGTAAATATTCATCTAGTTAGGAAAACTAGTCAGGGAATTCTACCTTTGACAGCATACTTCAAAGCAATTCTTGTCCACTGACTTTTCTCATAGGCAAAAAAGTTTCTGGAGTTTTAAATTCCAATAAATTCTTCCTTTTATGTTTGTAATCCTGAATCTTAAGAAGGAGCTCCAAGTTCTAGAAAATCCAACGTTCCCCTGAAATTCTAGTACTTCTTTTTTTAAAATTTTCACATCAGAAATAAAATTAAATATCACTACAGGATCTTTAAAATGAACAGCCATGTGACTTTTTAAATATTCTCTGTTATCTAAAGTCTAAAAATTTCTCATCCTTTCTAAGTGGTCATATCTGAATGTCTAAGACCATAAAATGGAGAAGAGAATTAGAATTTAATTCTCTCTTCCTAACAATACTTAAGTTTGCAAAGGTATTCAACAAAAGTTAAATGATTTTAAATAGTAACTTAATAATCTTTTACCCCAATTACATTGTTAGCTTATTTTTTTGTGTGGTACTAGGGTTCCTGGAAACCCTTCTACCTCCAGGCTACACTCCCAGACCTATTTTATATTTTATTTGGAAACAGAGTCTCTTAAGCCAGCGAGGCTGGCTTCGAACTTGCGCGATCCTCCTGTCTCCACCTCCCAAGCGTGGGGATTACAAGCATGTGCCACCACGCCCGGCCATTGTTAGCATTTTTAATACAGCAATATTTGGCCTGGTTTTAAAAGAAAGAGAAAAAAGAAGACAGAAAAGATAGACAAGAAAGCAGAAAGAAGAGATCTGAACAAATATACTAATATCCTTAAAGAATCATAAATTTGTGTGGAATATGGAAAAGTGGGGAATGTTCTGACATGAAATCATCAAAAGTGAAAATTTAAGAAGGGAAAAAACCAGAAGTACTCATCCAAATTCACTGGAGGTGGGGTGAGAGAAGGGGAAACATTTTAGCCAATTGCACTTAAAAGTATAACTATCTCATGAAGAATGCTGTCCTGATGGATAATGCTGGAGAAATGCATGCCATCCCAATCTTACTGCTCTGATTCTGACTCCAGGTATATGTGTTTGTATAGGTCACGAGTACTGTTCTCTTAACATTTCTATTCTGTACATCTATCTCATGATCCTGGTTAATGGGAGTCCAGCGTACCAGTGGTTAACACATTCACCCTCAGACAATTATACAAGACTTTGGATTCCATGTTTTCATAAATCCTCTTGACATGACTAAAGTATTGGCTACTGGCTGTATCCATTAAAAAGTACTATAGCTAAAACGTATCAATTTCCTATGAACATTAAGCAATATGTGAAAACCAAAAATACAAACTGTGTGTTCTTTCTGAATAAGTTATGATAACAGTTATTCATTCATCTGTCCCATAAATGTCACTCCCGCTGTTTGCCAAGTTCTTTACCAAGTAGTAGAGATGTGCCATTCTCACCTTAGATTAGCTCATAACCCATCAGGGAAGATGGAAATATGTGTAAATATGATATAAGTGAAATACAATGTAATAGTAGATTGTAGACATGAAATTGAAGCAAGTAGAGGGAGAAATTAATTCTCCATGCAACCAGGATTGGAGGGGGCAGTTCTATAATTTAAATAACTAAGAGACTTTACCAAATGCTAATCATTTTCTATCTCATGTAGCAGTAATTACAGAACTTATGATTACAGATTTTCTAAATTATGAATGACTGGCTCAGATATTTTATATGCAAAAATGTTCATAACATAAGGGAAAACCTAGCTCTGAGAGTAATGTTTATCTGTTATGCAAAATTGAGGATAGCAGCCTGCCATTCATTTGTATCCACTTACACCCATTTGGAAATTATTTGCCTATGAGCAAAAGAACTCAGCTGTTTTCGCAATTGAAACTCAAATCTATTTCTAATATAAGTCACTGTGTCTAATTTGGTCATAAATGTAGGCATAGGAACTATAACAGTATCAGGTACACAAAAAGTGCACTGATACTTAAGCATGTCAACAACTCTTTAAGAGACTGGGTGGTGAGTGTGATCGTACATTGACGCTGTATCCACCTTATCATTTGGGAAATAACCTGTGCAAAAAATTGTTCATTCACAATTGTGTATGTATGTATATGTGTGTGTGAAAGAAAGAGAAATGATTGCAGATTGAACCCAAGGGAGTTCTACCTCTGATCTATACCCCAAGCCTTTGTATTTTGTTTTGAAAAGGACCTAGCTAGGTTGAGGAGAGTCTCCCTATGTTGCTAAGGCTGTCCTTCAGTCTATGATCCTCCTGTCTCAGCCTCCTAAGCACTAGGATTACATACATGTACCACCACCACACCCAGCTCCATTGGTTCTTTTGATAAATAATTTTGATAAGTATAAACAGTTTCTAGTAGTGATACCCAGATAAGGGCCATCAGCCTTTGCTCTCAACATTTTTTGTTGCTCTGGGTTCTATTACAACAAAAAGAAGTCTCAGACTAAAATACCTACAATGAAACACTTATTAGCAAGCAGACACAATAACAATTAAATCTCTGACCTTAGGAACTCCATCTAGCACCTGCCATTAAATACTCACTTGAGGAATTGGCAGCAAGATTTTGGTAGCAAGCGTTAGCTGGATTTCTAGTCAGAACCAGCTGACAGAAACTCAGTTACTGGCTACAGGTGGAATCAAACAGGGTCCTAGACCTAGGGCACTGCTCTCAATGGTTTATGTGGCAGCCTTTTTCTCTGGTTATGACAACTGAAAATATCTTCAGACATTGCCAAATATTCTGGGGTAGGCAGTTGGGGAGTAGGGGAGGAGGAAAATTGTTCTGGTGGAGAAGCACTAGTCTAGGCTGCTTGGTTCTCTGGACACTTAGTCTCTTTTTATGAAAGTCAGTAGTACCTGTGCAACATTTCTAACCAATCCATATACCTTGTGCACTTTCACTTTACCATGAAAAATCTTTCCTAAGAATTCTTATTAAGTAAGATACCACTACTACTCCTCAGAGAGCAATTAGGCAAGTGCTAGGAGCAGGTGCCTCTGAAGAACATAATCCTGATTAGATTCTTTCAGATGCTAACTACTTGTGCTGGGTGTACGCCTGATTGGAGTGTTTCAAATGTTAACTAACCATACATCTGACTTCAAATAAAATTAATATCTGTTATCTAATTCAGACTCCAGGTTGGTAATGCCCACAGGTGCCTCACAGAAGCAACTGGGAAAACTTAAAGGCTAAACTCTCTTGGAAAAAGTGATAAGCTGGTAACAATAAAGCAACCCACATGCTATAATCCTATTGAACGAGCAGCTGAGATGTAGTGCATGGTTTCCTCCCTGAGTTCTACTCAACTAAAACAATTTTGCTGATGCACAAGCACATGCAAGATGTCAGGCTTTCAGTTCAGAGTCTGCTGAGTAGATATTGGAGTAGTGAGACCTGAATAGTGAGGTATATCTGTATACGGAATGTCTTTACCCTTGAGGTCTGATAATCATTTTCCCATTACCTGCTTCCATGAGTCAAAATCAAGAAGTGTCTCTATATTATTTTAATGTAAGTGTTAGATTTCAGTTTAAGCATTCTCTGAACAAAATAATGGTTATGCTGAGAAAAGACAGCTGCTCCCATCCAGGGGTAGATATTCTGGGGGCTGTTCCTATCTACAAAATACAACAAAAATAGGACAGGCTGAATCAAATGAAATGATCACATCCATATAGAAACACTTTAGATGGAATTACGCCCCTGGGCACGGTAGAGGAGATTTTATGCATGACCCACCGAGGTAAAGAAAGGGAATCAGAGAAGAAGTCAAGGATGGAAAGAGAGCAGTTAGTCATTTTTTTTCAAGGCAGAAGTCTCTTCCACACATGCTGTTCTTCATCTTTGAACAGTATAGTTGGACCTGCTAATCCATCCATGAAAAATCAACGGTGTAAAAAGTCTGAGTGAGGCCGGGCGTGGAGGCGCACGTTTGTAATCCCCGTGCTTGGAAGGCAGAGACAGTAGGATCGTGCAGGTTCAAAGCCAGCCTCGTTGGCTTCAGAGATCCCGTTTCCAAATAAAAATATAAAATAGGTCTGGGAGTGTAGCCCAGAGGTAGAAGGGTTTCCAAGGAACACCGGTACCATCATAAAATAAAAATAAAAAATAAAAAAAGGTCCGAGTGACCCAGAGGCCTTATTTCTCAGGATTCTGAATACTGGGGACAGTGCCTATCTAGAAAAAAGCCCAGTTAAACCCCTCAGACACAGAAGCAAATTCTGCCCAATTGTCAAGTTTATCTATACCACCACTATATAGTTAGATATAAAATGCCCCTAAATAGCTCATTTATTAATTTTTGGAGCAGATATACTTGAGTCATGAGGGTTGCAATACCAGCAGTGGATAAATCCATTTTAATGGATTTATCTGGGTGGTATCTGGCAGGCCAGTAGGGTGTGCCTGGAGGAGGTGGTCTGGCCTCTCTGATGTAAAGAGCACACCCCATGTGTTTCCCCTCCATGTCCGACTGCCATTTCTTGAGATCCATGATCCCCAGCCTCAAATGTACTGAACCTGAAACCGTAAGAAAATAAATCTTCTTTCCTCTAAGTTATGTGGTCAGATATTTAGGCTATAAGAATGCTGATGGATACAACCACTATCAATGTCCACTCTCTACTTAGAGAGAGAGTTATGTGGTCCTGGGAGCCCCAGGCCAAACATAGGCCACCATTTTATTTTCCAAGGAAAGATCCTTTGTTGTGGGTGAGTATCTGTGCAGGTCTACAAATAATCTGCTCAGATTGTAGCAAAGGAGCTAGAAGTTCCGTCGTCTGGCATGTAAAATAGGGGAACCTCCCATATACCTTGATATTCACTTTCATTCACCAATTCACAAGCTGGTAGAAGCAGAAACGTCTTATCCCTGGGGCAACTGGTGGGGTAGAAAAGGAGAGGCGTGATTCCTCTGTTCTCCTGCTTATCTAGTGATTCTCTCTGATTCTTTCATAACTCACTCCTCCCATAAGAAGAAAGATGATTTACCCACGAGTTCACCTGATATACCATATTTGGGGTTTTTCTCTGGGGTCTTCCTGGGAATAATGTAGGCTGCTTCTCATCCCATGAGAAAACCCAAGTGCTAAGCTGCCATCATCCAGATGCTTGACTTCCTGGATACTTAAGGGGATGATGTGTTAGCAAGCCCGTTCTGGTGGTGCATATAAACTATAATCTCCAATCCAGTTTCACCTACTAGGAAGCAGATTTTTACCTGTCAGCTCCTGTGTCTGTCTCAAGTGGTTCTGAACTCAGATGGATAAGATAAATGTTTAAATATTGGTCAAACATCTTGAAGTAGAATGCAAGAAACCTCGAGACATAGGAGCGGGACTAGTGTATAAAGACCAAGACAACGTTTGGAGCTTTAGACAATTTCTGTTGGGATTAGGACTGGTGGCTTTAGAGATTAACAGTCTAGTAATAATTCATTAGGACTTTAACATGGTAGAGTCTAAGCCACTATTGTACATTTGTCCTGAGATAAAAGGCTGGACTCTCACATTCATTTAGTTTATCAATAGACTAAAGGATATTTTACACATGCACACAAATGTGCACACACACACACACACACACGCACGCACGCACACTCACCTGCTTACAAATACAAACATAATAGTTTCAAATAGTCTCTAATTTGTTAATTTATAATCCAGGACCATGGGGACTTTATTACATAAGAAATATGCCATTGTCTTTAGTTTTTATGGATAAATAACTTCAAAATTTTTGAAAATACAACAGCTAAGTGGGCAATTCAAAAAAGCAGTGCCTGGAACACTCTGTCTCTAGAAATCATGTTTGCAGCCAGGTGCAAATGTGCTTCTATTTAATGTTCAATTAGTCAGGAAATGAAGAATATCTTCTATTATTTCACTAGCGGATTTCAGCAATGGTCAAATAGTTGGGGTGATATACTGAGGTACACAATGTGCTCCTTCAAATATATATTTTATTAACTTCAGGAAACTTTTCTCAGTTTTAGGTTTTGGTATTTCTTTCCTTGCTTTGTTTTTTTCTTCTTAAAACCACTTTATTATTATTATATTAGATGTATTTTGTCTCCAATATTTGTCATTTTCTCTCAAACCTTTTTTTTCATTTATTTTTTATTTTTAAAATGTCTCCCTTTTGCCTATTTCTCATAGGCATTATTTGTTTTGTTTATTCACTCTTCTGTAACTTCTAGCTTAGTTTTTATTTCTAAAATAATTTTTCTTTAATTTCTGATTATTTTTTGCTTTCTGTAACTTCATTTTTGAGCATTCCTAATCCTGATATATTATTTAAGGGCATATATTATTTTCTTAGTTCTTATTAATTCATTTTGAAGTAGTAGGCTATAGCTTTCACTTGTTTCACTGATTTGTGTTTCTACTGGGCTTGTATTACCTACAAAAATATTTTTTCTTTTTATTCTTTTATTCTTATAATAACTTTTTTTTTTGGTGGTACTGGGGTTCCTGGAAACCCTTCTACCTCCAGGCTACACTCCCAGACCTATTTTTTTTTAATATATTTTTATTTGGAAACAGGGTCTCTTAAGTCAGGGAGGCTGACTTCGAACCTGCGCGATCCTCTTGTCTCCACCTCCCAAGCGCGGGGATTACAAGCGTGCGCCACCACTCCCGGCTTCTTATAATAACTCTTTTGAGATTTGACCTCAATAATTTCTAAGACTTTTATGTAAATTTGATTTTGATAATATTTTAGAGTTTTTGTTTTGTTTTGTATAGTGTTAAGTAATAAAGAAACTAAGATTTTCTCTCTCCTTGGTCTTATCTAAATATAGTATCTTATCTCAAAAAATATAATATTTTATGCAAAGATACTATAAATATAATATCTATATTGCCCCTCTATTTAATCCACTTTAAGCATTTTCTCTTTGGTTTTGGGTCCTGTCTTGAAAGAGCTCCTAGCTGGTCAGTTTCAAGAGCTCACAGGATATAGACCTCTCTGGCCCTTCTGGACTTTTCTAAAGTCCCCATACTCACTTTTGTACCAGGCAGACCTTTCCTGGTTTTTGCTATTCTTCTCAAATGGCCAAATAAATATTTCTTCTCTCATTTCCCAATGAGCAGTTCTTGGTTGTTTTAGATTTCTCCTGTTCTCAGTTACTTCAGACTCTTCCTCCCCCAACCCATTTTCTTCCACTTTCACCTGAGCACACATAAATACCTTGCAGGTTTTGTAACTGTTGGTGGCTTGAACCTAGAGAATATTATATAACCTAGTTTTATTATGTTTCCAAAATATTCTTGGTTTTGCTAACTAGTTTCTATGTTGATTTTTATGTAAGGATCTGGGAATATTCAAATGTGATCTTTTTATTACCACCCCTAACTTTCGTCAAATGATAATTTCTGCAATGTCATTTATGATGGCACTCAAAATGGTATTCCAAGTCAATACCACACACTTAATGACAAATGATCAAATATGCACTATATTGTTTGAAGATCCAAAGGCAAGTTAACTTTATTTCCTAACATTAAATGTTTAAGTGATAAACTTTACTAGTAGAAAAATGATTTTATAATTCTATTTGTTATATATTTATTCCTATGTTAATGGTTAATTATCAAGAAAGAATCATTTCACAAAATAGTAGTCATGAAAATTTTCATTGCCACTAAAATCAAGAAAGTATTTATTATAAGAAAAAGAAAGATTAGAAACACTTTGTTTAGTTAAGAAACATAAAGAAAGGAGCCAGGCATGGTGGTGCACTTTGTAATCCCAGCATTGGGAGGCTGAGACAGGAGGATCATGGTTCAAGGACAGCCTCTGCTACTTAGTGAGGCCCTTTGCAATTCAGTGAGACCCTGCTTCAAAATAAAGAATAAAAAATAGGGTTCGGGGTGTCGCTCAGAGGTCAAATGTCCCTGGGTTCCATCCTCAGTACCGCAAAAATAAATAAATAAATAAAATAAAAAGGAAGGAATTATCTCAAATGCTTCCTTAAAAAAAAAGGAGTTCTGAAGCAAACATAATTCTTTAATGTATCTCAGGATAATTCATGGAGTATATGGCACAAAGTATTTTAAAAGGAATCTTCCAGGTCCCATATACTGTTAAAAAAGTTTATCAGTTAAGGGAAATGAGATTGACATTAAACTTCCAATTGGCCTTTGTTTCCTTTACTCTTAATCATTGTATATGTAAGAACATGTATAAAATTACTTGAAAGAACACAAGAAATGCCACAGGTGTGTGATGTTTGACCATGTGTTTCCCTGGCACACAGGACAGCTGAGGGACCTTAGGGATCCCAGGGTGATGAGTACCGAATGCAAATGAGTATCTTCAAGGACCTGTGAGCACAAGAGTGAGTAAGTACCAAGGTCTTTTACTTCATTAGCAGAATAACAAATGAAATAAAGAAATAGATAACTATACTCTCAGATTTTTCTTATTAAAAAAAATCTTCTTAAATATTAACATATGATCATGTTTTTAGATTATTAAATTGCATTTCTCTTGAGTATAAAGACCATGTCTACCTCCAGTAAGCTTTAGGAAAGCTAAATCAGTGTGCACACATCACACACACGCGTGCACAATTACACCAAGTATTCTATAGTTCTGATATTTGAAATTTTAAGTTTAAACTGTGATTCAGATAAAAATATACACATTTTGCAAGGCAAATAAAGTGAAGGAGGACGATATCTACAAGCGCTGATATAAACATAGAATATGTGATTTACCCAGAAGTATCTGGGTAACTTACTGTGCTTCTAGTAAGCCCCAAACAATGATATATTGGTTAGCTCTGTTTGACTATCCTACCACCTGCTGGTAGAATTTGGAATCAACCCTAATGATTAAACCAGACAAGTCTACACTTGAATCCAGTTATAGTTTTCTTTTATTATTATTTTCTTTTATTACTCAGGATCAGAGATAAAATTTTATTGTTGTAGAAATGTAAACCAAAGAGCACTAGAGCTAGACTGGAAAAATGGGAGATTGGTAGAGATCAAATGGAAGCCTTATCTCTCCATTCTTTGTACCAATTAAGTACTTGAAGCAGCTAGACTACAAGATAGATGACGTGGTTCCATTTAACATAAGGACAGAATAATTCCTCTTATGAGTCAGACCCGTGGGAGAGAATCTGTATGGCGGTTTGAAAACTCCTTTGGAGTCTCTGCCAAGGAGCATCTTATATACCAAAAAGACATATAATTATATGAAGTGACTAATTCATTTCTGCAGATGTCTTGCAAGTTGTCTGGTTACCTGTTTGTCTCTACCACTGGGACGGTGTCCTCTGAGTTCTTTCATCCCTGTAGTGTATAATACAATGCCTGGTATGTGAGCACTCAAGAGGGCTTTTGAGTGCGATGTGGCAACGCAGATGAGTCTTTAGAGAAGATAAAGACATCTGAAAATTTGCATAATCAAATTGCAGCCCACTTGTGAAACTTTAAATAAAACTATTTCGAGAATAATTGGTAGTCACTTTTTCTACTTGGAAGTGCCCTCTCACTTGTCCTTTTTGTTACTTAATTTTATTTTCATTAATAATTAGACTGATGAAAGCATCTTTCAATCTCTTAGTATAAAAACAAGTTCTTTTCAGTTTACAAATAATAATGCTTGCTAAAGCTCGG
The DNA here is from genome assembly GCF_963383645.1 of Muscardinus avellanarius. Classification (NCBI taxonomy): domain Eukaryota; kingdom Metazoa; phylum Chordata; class Mammalia; order Rodentia; family Gliridae; genus Muscardinus; species Muscardinus avellanarius. The sequence continues at coordinate 54,010,667 of NC_137787.1, read as the reverse complement.
CATTGAAGCACACCTATAATTCCAGTACTTGGGAGACTGAGGCAGGAGAATTACAGGTTCAAGGCTAGTCATAGCAACTTAGCAAGTTAGCAAGACCCTGTTTCAAAATTTAAAAAGGAGCATGATGGCACATGCTTTTAATTCCAGTACTTGGGAAGCTGAGACAGGAAAATCACAGGTTTGTGCCAACCTCAGCTACTTAGGCTCTCTGTAACCTATTGAGACACTGTTTTTTGTTTTTGTTTTTGTTTTTTGTTTTTTGTTTTTTGTCTTTTGTTTTGGTGGTACTAGGGTGGAACCCAGAGGCTTTCTACCTCTGGGCTATATACCAGACCCATTTTATATTTTATTTGGAAACAGGGTCTCACTAAGTTGCTGAGAGCCTCACTAAGTAGCTGAGGCTGGCTTCGAACCTGCACGATCCTCCTGTCTTAGCCTCCCAAGTGTGGGGATTACAAGCGTGCGCCACCACGCCCGGCTTGAGACACTGTTTTAAAATAAAAATAAAAAATAAAAAATTATATATATATGTGTATGTATATATATGTATATGTATATATGTATATGTATTATATATGTATTATATATATGTATACATACATATACATATATATATATATATATATATATGGCTGGGGTGTAGCTCAGAGGTATATGCCCCTGCATTCAATCCTCAGTACTGTAAAAATAAATAAATAGATATATAGATAGATAGATAGATAGATAGATAGGAGCTAGGAGTGTTACTCAGAAGTAGAATACATTGGGTTCAATCTTCAGTATGTCCTCCCCAAAATAATAAAGAAAAACCATTCAAAGATTATTCTTTTTTAATGTTTATGCTATGGTTTATGTTCTAAAGTATGCTTACATATTTTAAATAACCTACCTCTAAATTCATTATTTACTTACTTTCAACACTCATGTGCATTAAATATGTCCCAAATTATTTATTCCTAGGTTGCCAAATTGTTCAGAAAATACCATGAGCTTATAATTTTCTAAACCTGAAGTGGGGATCATCTCTAGACGAAATTTAACTTTGACACTTTCCCCAATGTATTTCTCAGTAAAGACTTAAGCTTGCTCAATATCTGCCTCCTTTCTAGTCCTCCCAGAAACTCCTACGCATGACTATTGAGTAGTACTCCTTTGTGTTAGCAGCTGGCTTTTTTCTTTAAATATATTTTAAGAACCATCCTAGTTGCAAACTAAAGCTCTACTAAAGTATTATTCAAATGCATTTTGACTTACCTAAGATCTGGCTTCTATATGCCATAACTTTTCTTACTTATAATAGAAACCAGATATTCAGTGGACACAAAATTATATCTAAAAATAATTTCTAAAAGATGTTGGTTTAGTTTATAGAATCAGTTCTTGTATAAAGATATTTTATTAGACACTAATTACTCAAACTGGAATATATAACTACAGAACTTTAAAGAAAACTAAGCATATGTGATATTCAACCTATTTAATAACTCATTTGGCAAAGGCATTGACCAATTAGAATGGGTGCTGATGGCCGTCCCCCTGGGCTAGGGTCCTGATGCTCCCTGATGTTTCTGGTGTTAGTTGCTGGAGCCATGGGAGGTGTGGCTGAGCTGCAGAAATTAGACTGAGTGAGAGTAGAAGCACTAGGGCTTGAAGCAATGGGTACTTATCAATGGTCCCTTAATCCTATAACTCACCTGGGAGTGGTGGCGCACACTTGCAATCCCAGCTCTTGGGAGGCATAGACAGGAGGATTGCACAGGTTCAAAGCCAGCCTCAGCTACTTAGTAGGCCCTGTTTCCAAATAAAATATAAAATAGGTCTGGGAGTATAGCCGAGAAGTAGAAAAACCCCTGGGTTCCACCTTCAGTACCACAGATAATAATAATAATAATCCTATAATTCAACAACTAAGCATAGAAAGGGAAATATATTAGTATAAAATAAGCCCTATGTTATGTTTCTTTGTTTCTTTTTTTAAAACAAAAGAAAATGAAAGATAGAAACTATTGAAATTAGAGCTGTTTCTCTTTGAGTCAGAAGGTACCCCAACTCATAGCATTCTCAGGAATTCCACATAATTAGGTCGAAAGCCTCTGCAGTTTGGGAAAGGGGAAACCTCCTTATTTAAAAAAAAAAAAAACAGCTTTCATGTGGAATTTTTACAAAAACCTAGGACTATATATTTCTTTCTTTCTTTCTTTTTTTTTTTTTTTTTTTTTTTTTTTTTTGGTGGTACTGGGGGTAGAACCCAGAGGCTTTCTACCTCCGGACCATACTCCCAGACCTATTTTTTATATTTTTTTGGGAGCAGGATCTCAGTAAGTTGCTGAGAGCCTCACTAAGTAGCTGATGCTGGCTTCGAATCTGTGCGATCCTCCTGTCTCAGCCTCCCAAGCACAGGGATTACAAGCATGCACCACCATGCCCGGCCTATATACATGGATTTCTAAAACCCCTCCCAGAGGTCCAGAAGCCTCAACTTCATTACCATCACTAAATTTCTGCAGATGATTCAAAGGACATTCATAATTGACTCTGCAAAAGATTCTCCTGTGCCCAAATTGTAACCCTGGAAAACTGAGAAATCTATTAAAAGTCTAGAATTAATTTGATATGCTATATTAACTATTTTCTATATGATGAACATAAAAATCAAATAAGTAAAAAAATAAGTTAATATATGTGTGTATTTGTCCATCCTATTCAATTCATTTCAAAACTTGGCCGAAGATTGTCTTCATAGCTTAGAATGGGAAAATCTAGAGCACTGGCAAAGCCTGTCCTTTCTTTCCACTGAGGTCTCTGCTGTAAATTCTTTCCATATAAAAACTTCTGTGGACTCTTCAAACACCAAACTATATTCAGACTTCTCTGGACATCAAGTGAGTGCCTGAATATAATTCACTAGGGGGTGAGAGCTATTTGTTTGTATCTTAAGAGCTATTTGTATCTTAAGGAGGAAGACTACTATTTTGGCAGATACCTGGAATAAAGATGCCAGAGGGTGAGGAAATGAGCACATTGTCAGCTTCCAGTCAAAGGCTGTAAACCGCAAGCTGTCAACCCTCACAGTACAGTAGAGTCCCTTCAACACTGGGACCCAACCCTGACAGGTTATATCAAAATCTCTGGGGGTGCGGCATCAGCATTTGTAAAGGGGATGGCTTAAATGAGTGATTCAAGGTTGAGAAACAGCTATACAGCACAAGCAAATGGAGTAAAAAAATATATATATGTTTTCTGAAGAAACATCTGAGACAAAACAGGCACAGGGGTGTTACTGAAGTCTCCTAAACAAAGTGTAACTGAGCACTTTCTTTGGCAGGAATTTGGCAGCTGTGAAAGGTCAAAGAGAGTGAATACTTGGCAGGAGCTCAGGTGTTTCCACAGCAGAAACCCACAGGTAGAGCCTGGAGAAGCAGCCCCTCCAGCAAGGGAGCCAACCTGAAGCCCCTGGATAGACCTGGGAAACAGGTGAACTCAACCAGTGAACGCATCTGATGGACCCTCCTCCTCGGGACGCTGCAGACTCATCAGGGAGGATGTGCAGGAGCCTAAAGGAACCACGTTGGGGAGGTAGGGCAGGGAAATGTGAGCGAGTGGTGTGTGATCCTGTTACCAAAGGCTGGTGGTTCTTCTTAACAATTGATTTGTATTTAAATATTTTTTTTTTGCCCCCTGTAGAAATACGGATTGAACCCAGGGGATTTCTACCTGTGAGCTATATTCCCAGTTCTATTTTATTTATTTTTAGTTTAGTTTAGTTTAGTTTTGTTTTGTTTTGAGAAAGGGTCTCACTAAGCTGCTGAGGACCTCGCTAAATTGCTGAGGCTGACCTCCAAACTGTGATCCTCCTATCTCAGTCCCCCAAGTACTGGGATTACAGGCATGAGTCACCACACCTGGCTTTTTTATTTCCATAATATAGTGTTTACTATGTGTAAGGTGACTAAGCTGAAAAAGATTTAAGGATACCAAAGTTGAGGACCACAAGTGGCAATGAAGCTAGAGCATAATATGAGCTCTCTACATGAATAATAAACTAGATGAATGGTCGATAGATGGATACCAAAATGCTATGTTTGGGGTAAGGATAAAACTGTCAATTTCTTCTTGAAGCCCTTCTACCTCCAGGCTACACTCCCAGACCTATTTTATACTTTTTTTTTTTTTTTTTTTGGAAACAGGGTCTCTTAAGCCAGCACGGCTGGCTTTGAACCTGCGCGATCCTCCTGTCTCTGCCTCCCAAGCGCGGGGATTACAAGCGTGCGCCACCACGCCCAGCCAAAAGTGTCAATTTCTTTAATGAAAACTGCAGAGTGATCAAAAACAGATTTTTAAAAATTATAAAGAGAAAAAAAGAGGAGAAAGAATTTTCACACGAGGAATTTATGCACATGATCTAAAAACAATTTGAAAGTCCCCTCCGAATTAAAAACAGTTACAAGAAATGTAGTTTGGTATTTAAATCTTGTGAGTTTAAAAAATTTTTAATTTATAGAAATGGGGAATATACCAAGATAGTTACATTACCCGTCCTGCAAGAGCCAGTCTATGTGGTTGCCACGCCTCGCTGGGAGCAGGTCCATTGGGAGGTGCATCCTTAGGTTCAAAGAATAAGTTGAAGGAAACTTGGAGAAGCCAATGCTGGCAGACTGCAGAGAGGAAGAGAGATGACAGAGGACACCGCGTAAGTAAGAACAGAAAGGCCTGAGCAGTGTGAAAGAGGGAAGTAAAAAACTGAAGGATGCTGGAAGGAGAACAGGAACGCTGTTTCTGAGTGCCTACCTCATGACTTCCCCCAAAGTCCATTCCTAAAACAAAAATGTGCTGCTTTACATGTACACAGGATCTAGGTTTTTGTTTATTTTAAGTCATGCGTGGACATCCTTTTATGCAGTAAACATCTCACAACACTGTAAAGTCCTCAGGGAAAATGATTCAGCCTTCAGTATATTCCTCACAACTTTTGTAGATTGTGGTACTCAAAAAAAAAAATCTTCCTTTTACGATTGAAAAGTATTTCCTTCTGCTTTTATCTCTGGTCATTCAGCAGTTGGGAACCTTCACCAAAGGCATCAGAGCATAAAGAAAGTTCTCTTTTCACTAAATTGCTTTGTCCTCCCATGAAATTTTATATTCTTTTTAAAGAACACTTTAGAATTGAATTCTTGTTCTGAGTTTTAAAGGAATATGAAATTTAAGTGACTAAGTCATCCTGGTGGGTCACAAATGCAAAATTACTACACTCTGTTTCTCAGTTTATCAGTCTCCCTAAAGACCATTAAGTCCTAGGCACAGCCATCACAGCTTCATCTTTAAATGCTCAGAAGCATAGCCCAGAAATTAAGATGGGAGTTTAATTTATTCCTTTTTCCTCTCAACCCTTAATCTTTTTCCAGTGCTTTGCAAGCTGATTTACTTTAAATTGCAATTATTCTACAAAAAGAATTTTAAAAAGGAATGAGAATCTTTGTCATTATTTCTGCTTTCACCCTTTCCCTTTCTTCAAATGTGAGGGCAGAAGAGGGGAGCCCTTCCCCTCTCCAAGCCTTCGGTGACCGCTTCCTCCTGCCAGCTCCAAAGGGCCTGATCATTTTAACATTCACTTCATACCTACTGTTCTACAGTTACTAGTCCTGCATAGCAAATGGCTGTAAATGTTAGTGGCTTAAAACAACCGCTTTATTGCACCCTCCGGTTCTGCAGGTCCAGAATTCAGTTAGGACATAGCAAAAGTCGCTTTGTTTTACAGTCCCTGAGTGTCAGCTGGGAGTGACATAAGAGCTGGGGCTTTATGCATCCACAGGTGGCTTCCCTCACATGTCTGATAGTTGCTGGTGGCTTTTAGCAGCTACCTGAATGGCACTTCAGCTGGGGCCGTCAACCTAAGTGCACACTGAGCCTCTCTGTGGGGCCTGGGCTTCCTTCTAGCATGTGACATCAGGGTAGTCAGTCTCCATATAGAGGCTAGCCAGAGCTCAGTGCTCCAGGAGTAAGCCTTGCACAGACAAGGCAGAAGCTGCAACCCCCCCCCTTTTTTTTTTTATTGGTATACTGTAGTCATACATCTTAATGGAGTACAAGATGGTAGAGGCATCCATGCACACATCACTTGTTTACATCCCCCTTTTACGTTCCAGGCTTCATAGGCATGCAGGGATTTCTTCCACCTTCTGTTGGTTACAAGCAAATAAATACAACCAGATCAAGGGAAGGGACACATACCACACCTCTCGATGGAAGAGTGCCAAAGAATTATGCGTATTGTTTGAAAACCACCACAGTGTACTTCCTTGTGTCGTTGCTTTCTATGTAATGTCCTTGTCCTAGCTCTTAAGCGTCATATTATATTGTCATAAGCTGATGGGGCTGCCAGAAACAGCAAATAAAAACACAGAATGCCCCATGAAACTTGAATTCGATGAACAGAATGTACTTACGCTAAAAACTTATTTGTTGTCTATATGAATTCAGTTTTAACTGGATGGCCCACACTTTATCAGACAACCCTGCCTAAGCACATATCACAGTGCTAAGGAGATCAGAGAGCTTCAGCTATGCCTGTTATTAATCAGAATAAGCTATATCAGTAGACTGTTGAATAGCTATATAGATAGAACATCAGACTCTATTCCTTGTGTGGGTACCATAAAGTGAAACCAGTGTTCTACACCCAGGTCTTTAGGTTGCTTCCTCAACATGACAGGGGCAGCCCTTGAAGCCTGGACTGAGTATACAATCCTCCTTCACTCCCAGGATTAAAATATATCATTAAGTAAAAATTTTCAGCTTTAGAATTTCTATTAATGGTTTCAAATTGATTTAAAAACTCTGTAGCAGAGTCGGGCATGGTGACACACGCTTGTAATCCCCACGCTTGGGAGGCAGAAACAGGAGGATCACACAGGTTCGAAGCCAGCCTCACTGGCTTAAGAGACCCTGTTTCTAAACAAAACAACAACAACAAAAAAAACTCTGTAGCAAAATTCTCTGAGGTTTTATGAAGACAGTATATATATATATATATATATATATATATATATATATATATATATTTTTTTTTTTTTTTTTTCAGTATTGGGAATGGAAACCAGGGGCATTCTACCTCTGAGCTACAACCCCAGCTCTATTTTATTAGTCTTTATTTTGAAACAGGATCTCACTGAGTTGCAAAGGGCCTCACTAAGTAGTAGCTGAGACTGTCAGTGAACCGTGATCCTCCTATCTCAGCCTCCCAAATGCTGGGATTACAAGTGTGTGAAACCACGCCTGGCTTGAAAACAATATATTTAAAGTAACGCTTTCAGAAACCTCATGTTTCCTTTACTCATCGTCAACACATTCCTCTCTGTACAAGTCTTCTTTAGAAGACCCATTTTAAAGAGTTTATTCCAAATTCACTGCAAAATTTTCAACAGAGAAGTTATAAAGAAGTCTCAAAATTATGTTAAGTGGTTTATAAACCCCAAGCCTATTTGCACACTGAATATAAATATTATTACTGTTTTATGGAAATTCACATTTAATCTTCATATTTTTATAACTGAGGGAAAAACTTAGTAGATTGAACTATCATAGAGAACAATTATATTCATAAATATATGTAATCCACAGGTTTGTTTATCAAAATTTGGGTGAGCCGGGTATGGTGGCGCACGCTTGTAATCCCAGTGCTTGGGAGGCTGAGACAGGAGGATCACACAGGTTCAAAGCCAGCCTCAGCTACTTAGTGAGGCTCTCAGCAACTTAATGAGACCCTGTTTCCAAATAAAATATAAAATAGGTCTGGGAGTATAGTCAGGAGGTAGAAAGCCTTTGGGTTCCACCCCCAGTACCACACACAAAAAAAGGATTGAAGTGAGTAAATAACATAGGAAAACAGTTAAAGTAAAATTTTAATTTAATTTTTATTTGAAATAACCGGTTAACTTAAGGTGTTTATGCATTAAAACAGAGATTATACTTGCAAATATCATTGCTTCGATAACCTATTTAACAGTTAAAAAGAGTTAAAATTGGCAGGGTGTAGTGATGTACACCTATAATCCCAGTACTTGAATGGCTGAGACAGGAGAATGCAGGTTCAAGACCAGCCTCAGCAAATTAACAAGCCTCTCAGCAAGTTAGGGAGCCCCTATTTCAAATAAAAAACAAAAAGGGTCTGGTATGGAGCTCACAGGTAGCATACCCCTGGGTTCAATCCCCAGTAGAAAAAAATAAAGAGGTAAAGTGCTTTGCACAAAGTAAAAAAAATTAGAGGTTGAGTACAATTTACTGAGTCAGAGTAGGAAAGAAAAGTGGTCAGAGGAAGAGAAATTAACCCAGCAATGCAGTAAGATATATGTGTCCTATAAGAAAAGATGACATTATATGTATGTACATATTATATATGCATATATCCTACATATATGTATATGTATGTATGTAAATACTATATATATTTATTTATAGATGTTAAAATGTCAAATGATGTTTGGTAGAGTGTTTGCAACTTGGCTCAATAGCTCTCTGAATCCTTGCCCTTGAACATTATTTTCCCCTACACTGATTCTATGCATGGCTTTGTGCCTTCCTTAGATACACGGGAAACATAACAGAAGCAGAGATTTAAGAAGTGCTTGTGTATTAAGGACTTGTTTATTGCTGTTCTGCAGAACCCTGTGGATGCTTCCACATTAAAACCAAAATTAGTCTGCTGGATAATAGAAGACACATGACCTAGTTATCCCTATCACCCCAACTGACATCCAACATCTACTCACCAAAATATGAGCGAGGCGGGCCACCTGGAATAATCATCCCTGAGGTAGCTATGTAGCTACCCATCAAATTAGAAACTCAAGAGTCATAATAAAATAATTGTTAGTTTAAATTTGGGGGTATTTATTATGAAACAAAAGCTAATGAATAATGAATACCTATTGTCTAATTTAAATAGTATGCTCTACTATTATATCATCTTATACTTTGTTCCAAATGTCCAACAAAAAAATTCTAGTGAATCAGCCCATGTCAATGATAATTTGGAAGCAAAATAAAATTGGCAATGATGGTAATTTTGAGATAGAATAATTGGACATGTCATGGGAAAAATTAATATAGGAAGAAGATAAATGGTACAGTATACAAATAGGATAAAACATCAGACTCAAGCTAACTAGTAACTGGCTTTTATAAAACTGAACATATCAATCAGAAGGAATACTAGGTTAGAAGTTGTAGCCAATTTTCAAAATGTAAGAAAAGAAAATGAAGTCAGTAGACTTAGGGAACATCTAAGAAACTGACCTTTGGGCTGTACTAACGCAAATGCATACATAAATATAAGCATGGTGGGGAGGCTGGTACATGTTCTTTCTATATGTTTAGCTTTTAAAATTAAATTTATTTTAATATATATATAAACATATTGTATATGTATATTTCCTATATATGTGTATATGTATGTATGTAAATACTATATATATATATATATATGTTAAAATGTCAAATGATGTATAAAAATACGAATTTGTACCATTTTCATTATATCCCAGGACTACACAGCTATGGCAGATGATTTAAGGATGTGTGAAGTAGCTACAAAAATGTCTTTTCTGATTCTGTGGGGGTAAGGTTCAGGGCAAGCCTTTTGAATATAAAACAGAGGGCTGCAGCTCTATTTCTACCTCAGTGAATAAATCATTTGACTCCTCCATGTATCAGATTATTTTCTCTAAAATGATAGTATAAGTCCTGCTCTACCAGTAGTAAAAGATACAAACAAAAATGAGTTCTGGTTGCTTACAGGGTATATTTTATTAGAATAGTGCAATTGTATTCTTAATGAGAAGATAAAACTATAATGCTTGAAAAAACTAGGAAGCAATATAAGACCATTTGTCATCATAGGACAAATAAGCAATTTTTCTATCCCCATATTAAATATAATTAACCCCATATAAATTTTAAAAGTAGCATTATTAAAATAGCCAATGAACAATACTTAAGAAAATTATGGCTGGGCGTGGTGACGCATCCTTATAATCCCTGTAATTGGGAAGCTGAGACAGGAGGATAGCAGGTTTGCAGCCAGCCTCAGCTACTTAGTGAGGCCCTCTGCAACTCAGTGAGACCCTGTTTCAAAATAAAGAATAAAAAATAGGGCTGGGGTTATAGCTCAGAGGTAGACTACCCCTGGGTTCAATCCCCAGTGCCACAAAACAAATAAATAAAACCGAAAAATTATGTAACTTTTTAAAGTCTTAGTCTCTCAGCTATTAAATGAAATTTTAATGGCACTTTATAAGACTGTTGTAAAAATTGACTTAATTTATCTCTGAAGCAGTGTTACACAGTTCTGGAATCAGGTTGGAGCCTGTGACAAAAGTTGAACACCAAAGTTCATTTCATTTTAGAATAATTTGTACCCTATCTACCATTATCTCCATTTTCCAAGTGAAGTAGCTGAGTCTTAAGGATTAACTAACCTGTCCCAGAAGGACAGCAGCAGCCAGAGTGATGGAAAGATTCAATCAGGTTGCACAATGCAAAGACAGTTTACCTCAGACAGTAGATGTTCACTATAGCACAATGAAATGTTCAGGAAACACTAACCCAGCAGTAGTAGAGGAAGCATCTCATTATAACTAGTATGTCCATCTGGATATCTTAGCAACTCCTGAGAAAAACAGCTTTTTAAGCTATCTTAATGGTATGATTACACATACTAGCTTGATTTGTTGTTACATATTTATATATGCACACAGCATAACTTAGTCAAATTCATCCCTCAGTACCTCCCGTTTCCCTCACCTGCTCTCTCTCTCCCTGGTCCCCTTCCTCTACTCTGCTAGTCTTCCTTTTATTTCTATGAGATTCCTCCTCCCCACTTTTTTTTCTAGCTTCAACTTATGAGAGAAAATATAAGACCCTTGATTGTCTAAATCTGGCTTATTTTATTTAATCGTATTCTCTCAAGTTCCATTACTTTTGGCATGAATAAAACTTATTTGTGTATACATACCACATTTTCTTTATTCATTCACCTGTTGATGAACATCAAGGCTAGTTCTGTAACTTGGGTATGGTGAACTGCACTGCCATAAACATGGGTAATCATGTAATGCCATAGTGGGCCAACTTTCATTCTTTTGGATAAATACCTAGAAGTGGTTATAGCTGGATCATATGGTGGTTCCATTCCTAATCTTTTGAGTACCCTCCATATTCATAATGAGAAAACCAACTTCTTGACTTGGCTTCTCTATGTATATTTCTTCTTCTAAGACTACCTGTTTATCTATACTCACTCCCATATCTGAGTCTTAATCAGACTTCCCAGGAGAGGGCATGATGCTCCTAAGAGTATCTTTACTAGGCAGAGCTCGACAGGCTACTTCATTTAGTGGTTTCCAATCTTGCCCATAAATTTGAACCACCCAGAGAGCTTTTAAAACATGTCAGTCCTGGAAAAATTAAATCAGAATCTCAGGGGACGAGGCATGCAGATTCAAACATCAGCAAGCTTAATTACATCTATGTAAGCTTAACGTGTAATCATAACTGAGATCATGCCTTTGAGTAAAAGAGTTGACTTCTGGCCCAGTGAGGTATGCCTCATACACACTTCCTCTGAAGGAAATATGGCTGGAATTTTAAAGTTTTTTGGTGTACAGTGAAGGATGAATCTTGTCCAAAAAGATGTCTGACCTTTCCCCTCAGCTCGTGAGATTTAAGTACTATCCCCTCGGAATAATCTTCCTAGTAACAGTGTAGTGTTTTTGTTTACCTGGTCTGAAGGTGCATGATACCATCTTGGCTTCTGGAGACTAAAGGTCAGTCAGGAGGGCAGCATGCCTATGCCAATGAGCGCCAAGCCAGCTCCAGACACTAAATAAGCACTGACCCTCAACCCTAGGGTAAGCTTCCCTACTTAGCAATACTGTGAGTGCTGTCACACTTTGATTCTAGGAAAAATTAGTATTGTCTACCAAAGCTCCACTGGAAGAGATAACTTGAAGATCCTTCCTGGAACTGTCCTGCACCCTGCTCTATGCACCTCTTCTTTGGGTTTATTCTAATTTCTATCCTTTGCTATAATAAACTGTAAGCATGGATGTAATAGCTTTGCTGAGTCCTGGGAGTCCTTCTAGTGAGTTATTGCACCCAAGGGTGGTCGTGGAGAACTCAGAGCTTATAGTTTATGTCAGAAGGGAAGGGGATCTTTGGGACCCCCTATTAAGTTCATCCAACTTGGATGGATCTTCTGCAAAGATCCTAACAACCATGTTCTGTGTCACTTACATCCAGAAACCTCTAAATCCACAGGACTACATGCTAGCCCTTCATCCTATCATGGGAACCTATACCTTTGTCTAACATCCTCGACTCCTAGTGAAGCACTCACTCCAAAGCTTGTAGTTTTCTTTTCATTTCATATACCTTGAGAGGACTTTATCCAAGCCCCAATTTTAGCTGCAATGGAACTGCAAAGTTCTGTGTCGATTTTGCTTCCATGCTTATTTCTGCTGTGTTCCTTTCTTGATGTTGTAAGGTCATGGACATTGCATTGTTACAGTTGGGTTTTACTATTGTTGAGAAATTATTGGAAAACTAAAAATAAACACAACCAAGAGAAAAAGTTAAGCCAGGCACGGTGGTGCAAGCTTGTAATCCCAGCATTTGGGAGGCTGAGAGGAGGATCGTGGTTCATGGCCAGCCTCAACTACTTAGTGAGGCCCTTTGCAACTCAGTGAGACTGTTTCAAAATAAAGAATAAAAAATAGGGCTGGGAGTGTAGCTTAGAGGTAGAATGCCACTGGATTCCATCCTCAATTTCACACTCAAAAAAAGAGAAAAAATTAGAATTGAAACAAAGAGAATAGCATGCAAAATACAGTATTGATTCAAAGTGGAGATTGAGGCAGAAAAGGTGATTGTCAAGCAAGATGAGAAATACAGTGACAGCCAAAAAGTGGTAGGGGCCAAAGAATCTACAATAAGAATCGCTGTAAACGTGATGATTCTTCTTACAAGAAAATAAGTAAATGTAAGTGAGAATTTAGTAAAGATAGAAAAAACTGACAATTTTCTCCACATCCTAGCAGGAGGTTTACTGCTTTAAAAGATGGCATGTGTTGCATTTCTCTTTTATGTATTTTTTATATACATGGTTATTTTCAGCAACATGAGCCAGTGACAACAGGATTCAACTGAAAAATTAACTGTTTACAGATTGTGAGCTTCAGGAAGGAGGCAGAGACTTTTATCTCTACGTCCCTGGCACACAGCACAGGCCTGGCTTGTGTTTGTTAAATAAATGAATGTCCTACCAATATAAAAGGAACTCAAAGAAACCTCTGTTCTGACACCATGTTAAAATTAAGGGCACCATTGGTACTACCCAGAATGAGAGAAAATAATTTGTGGCTGTGGTACCCACATTTTAGTCCTTGGTCCAGTATCAGTCAGGGATTTAGCTGTCATTGATTACTCTGCCAAAAAGCACTATAACAAGTTTATCCCATTGCTAAATTAGTTTCACATTCTTAGTTTTTGCAATTATATTTTCCTCATTATCTCTTATAAAAAAATGTCCATTTATTAAATGTGATAAGAATGGGTAGAATCGGTTTGCTTTAGTAAAATGCTAAATTGGCCAAATAGAAAATTCATAACACTATGTGAGAATTCAAAATAAAAGTAGGAGAAAATATTACTGATGTGTGAAATTTAAAAGTCTGAGCATCATCACACATGGAAGCTAAAAAGCTGATATCAAATTTAGAGAGTAAGCTGGGCGTGGTGGCGCACACTTGTAATCCCAGCATTAGGGAGGCTAAGACAGGAGGATTGCGGGTTCATGGCCAGCCTCAGCTACTATTTAGTGAGGCCCTTTGCAACTCAATGAGACCCTGTTTCAAAATAAAGAATATAAAAAAAAATGGCTGGGGGTGTCGCTTGGAGGTAGAATGTTCCCTGGGTTCCATCCCCAGTACCACAAAAACAAAAAGAAAAAAAAATGAGAGAGTAAAACAATCACCACCAAAGTCTAGAAAAGGGATGAGAAATACTGAGAGGTTGGATAATAGGTACCAAAATGAAGTCAGAGAGGAGAGACAAGTTTTATTGTTCTATAGTACACAGATTGACTATATTTTACAATGGATTACATATTTCAAAATAACTAGAAGAATAATTTTTGAATGTTCCCAACACAAAGAAATGATAAATGCTTGAGGTGGTGGAAATGCTAACTACCCATATTCGATCATTACACATTCTATGCATGGACCAAGTTATCACAATGGACCCCAATAAATATGCACAATTATTATGTGTCAATTAAAATTTCCAAAAATGTTTTTTATTTTTTAAATGTTTTTAAAGGTCTAAGCATGTCCAGAAAGTGATAGAGATGCCTCGGGATGAGGAAAGAGCAAGCATTGAGAAGACATTATGTGGCCCGCGAGCCGGGGGCAGTGCCGCGCCTTGCCTCCCAGTGACCAGAAGAGCAATTATGGGAGCTAGCCGGGACGACAGGGGGAAACGCTGCGGGCTTCACTGGGGACTCTCAGAGTCAACACCTAGATGATGGTGTTCCTTATTCAGGGAGGATTTTGACATGAGGAAATGTTGGTATAACACTGCGGTTCTAAGGCATTATAGGATTTTTCAACACTATAAATCAGTTGTTATGGAAACTATTTTTTGCTTTTATCAAAATAACATTCTGATACATTAGAGTAGAATATATGCAAGTTTAAGAGATTTTCATATCTCTAAGGTTTCACAGAATATTGTGATTTGGGTGAGAATTAAGCTAATTGCAGAGTCTTATAAAGAAGTTACTAATCAAAAAAGTACTTATTTATTATTTTGTTTGTTTATTTATTTATTTATTTTGTGGTACTGGGTATGGAGCCCAGGGGCATTCTACCTCCGAGCTACACCCGCAGCCCTATTTTTCTTTATTTTGAAACAGGGTCTCACTAAGTTGTGGAGGGCCTCACAAGTTGCTGAGGCTGGCCACGAACCTGTGATCCTCCTGTCTCAGCCTCACAAGTACTGGGATTACAAGCATGCACCACCACGCCCAGCTAAAATGTACTTATTTAAAGCCCTATAATTGAATTAGTTCGATTTGAGATTCTAAAAAATAACACATTTTACATTCATATGAATTTTAATTATTTGATTTTTAAATTTTTGAGTGATTTCTCAAATAGCCAATAAGCTTCATTACTTCTTGTAAATATCTGAGATACATTTGCCATGTAATTTTTCAATTTTATAACAGCATCTATAAATTTGTCAAGATATATATGTGATATAATAATAAAATACTATAAATTGGCACTGTCCTCTAGGGACAAAGTTATCTTCTATTGTTATCCCCCCATCCAAATTGAGTTATACTGAACTAAAATAGGAAGACCTAAGATTTAAAAATGAGAATAGAGGCTAGAATGCTACAAAATTGAAGACTTTTTCATATCCTTAGATAAACATAAATTATAATAAACCCCTTATGATTTTTAGATTTTTGTCTTACGTAGTATTAGGGATTTAGTTCCAAAAAGTTACGTCCACACAAATATTTTCTTCACTTTCATGAAATTCATTTTCTGCTCTAAACATCATGTCACTGGAAAGGCAAAACTTAATTAAACTTGAAACTTAATTTTAGCTAACTTAAGTTCTAAATCTCTGTTTCTCTGGAACTCTAAATTTGGAGTGTTTACATACTACCAGAGAACTAGGAGAACATATTTGTTTTCAAATCATGATTCTGCAGGTATTCACTAAGCTGTCCATCAGCCCATCCAATCATTATCCCAAATAGACATTGCTACATTGCGGATAAAACTCTCATTCCTGTGTGCACAGACATTTTGAGTCCAGAAGTTCTGTCTGCTTCTTCCATATTACTTTTTTCTTTTCTTTTTCTTTTTCTTTTTTCTTTTTTTTTTTTTTTTTGTGGTACTGGGGTTCCTGGAAACCCTTCTACCTCTGGGCTACACTACCAGACCTACTTTATATTTTATTTGGAAACAGAGTCTCTTAAGCCAGCAAGGCTCGGACCTGTGCGATCCTCCTGTCTCCGCCTCCCAAGTGCGGGGATTACAAGCGTGCACCACCACACCCGGCTCCATATTACTCTTAGTGACCTAAAAATCCTCTCTGAAACACTTTCTGTGCTCAAATGCTCAAGCAGCCATCCCTTTTCTAAAGATTGGCCTCATCCCAAAACTCTAAGCCTAAAAATTGGAAGAAGACCCCTTCTTATCTTAGGTTCTTCAAACCTCTCTTATCTTTCCTCCTTTGTAGGAAATATCTCAGAGGCAGGGCTACTTCCCTTTCTCTCTTATCTCAAAACCAACTGCTCTTTCAAATCTTGGAGAATATTTAGCTACTTCTAGTTCAAACCTTCAAACCTCCCCACCCACTTCACTTTGAGAGCAGAGGAATTACTTTCTCTATCAAATATTTTTGCCTCAAAGGATATAATCTGCTCATTGGGGCTGAGCCCTTTGGAAACATGAAAGCCAAAAACCCTCATCCTTTTTTACTCTCCAACCTATCAAATCTCCTAAAAGGAAGTATCAGAAAGAAAAATATCAGGTAATATTTTTTGTTATATCCTATCCTTTTCTATAATCATCAAACATTTCTCAGCCATTTAAATGATTTTTTTCTATTTCTGGTCATCATTACAAAAATAATGTAGAATTATTCTGTCTCCCTTTAAGTGTTGTCATACTTATTGATCTCCAACAGGAAATTTTTTTCTTGTGAGAATACAGCAAGATGTTGTTTATTCAAACATTTATATAACTCCTGAGGATTTGAAAGTATTTAACTTCTATATAATTACTTCATGATAGTAGGCAAGAAAAGCACAGCAATAATACTGAAGAAAAATGAGGTTTCCGATTTAGTCTGAAATTTACATCATGGGAATTACACTTTATGCATATTCTTTGGCTTTGGTAATTTATAGTGCATGCACTTAATAATGGAAATAGTCTCAAGAGAATTGCACATTTTTATGACTTTGCAGGATAAGATTTGAAAATCTAATTAATGGTTTCATTAATAAACTACAAAATGTTAGAGACTGGCTAACTCTTTTCCAGGTATGAAAATGCCCTGTTTTAGATAGGAATTGAATTTTAGCATGTTTGAAATACTTTTTTAAGAAGATGGATTAGAAAGAAAGGGGCTACTTAGTATGAGACAGAACCACTACTTACATTGAAAAGCAAGTGATTGTTTTGATACCTTCTTTAAATTCCTGTGGTTTTTTTTTTTGGGGGGGGGGATGGAACCCAGGGGCATTCGACCTCCAAGCTACACCCCCTGCCCTATTTTTTATTTTTTATTTTGAAACCAGGTCTCACTGAGTTGCGGAGGGCCTCACTAAGTAGCTGAAGCTGTCCACGAACCCTGATCCTCCGGTCTCAGCCTCCCAAATGCTGGGATTACAAGCGTGCGCCACCACGCCCGGCTAAATCCCTGTGGTTCTAAGCCCTAGCTGCAAATTAGAGACACCAGAAAAAAAGAAAAATTTAAATGACCATATCTTGGACCACCTGTAGATATTTTGACTTGATCAATCTGGAGTGAGACACTAAAAACAAAAAATTCCACTCAAGATGATTAAAAATGTGTCATCGGAGTTGAACACCACTCATCCATCTCATTAGGTCAGAGAGCAGCTAAATACAAGGAGGAAATGTATACAGAACTGTTCCTACATGAATAAGATAAACTATCCTGAGAAAGTCACTACCAAGCCAAACAGTCTTTCATAATGTAAAAGTAAATAAATAATTTTTTATGTAGGGCCTACACAGAAATGACAAGAATGAACTGTATTAACTTTAGAAATCAAATCGTGCAGTCCTAAATCCAGGCTACCTGCTGTCTCCTCCCTGGTGAACACAAAGCCCAGGTGCTGACCTGAGGTCACAGAAGGCTGAGCTAGATCTGCTTATCCCAGAAATGACAGACTCTGAGTGTGAGCCTGGTGAAGCAAGAAATAGTGATCGTTCCAAAATGAGAAGAAAACTAGGACCAGAAACAATGAGCCAATAAGAGTACAAACTGTTCCTGTCCCCGTGCTCCAGCATGATACAGCTAGCGTGTTTGGGAAACTAGCTAGTTTTGCTTGACTCTTTTACTATTGCTCCCAAACATCTTGTGCCTCATTTAAAAATGTTAGATTGTGTTTGGGGCACTTGCTCACTGGCAATAATTCTACCATGGAAAGAGACTTCTCTGTTTTAGGGAGAATACAAGCAGACCCAATCTGTGGGAGGTTAGAGAAATAACTATTGGCCAGATGGGTCGATCTGGGGCCATCTCGCTAGTAATGAGAGATCTATGTCTCCTTCTAAGTTTCATGTGAGAACAGAGTTAGTAACAACAACAACAAAAAAAAATGAAAATGTGAGTTTCAGTTACATGACTTTTAGATTGTTAGTATCACGACATCCTAACGTAAGTACATAAGTTTAACTTTTAGCTCCAGGTGTCTGAAAAAATTTGATCATCATTATAAAAATAATGTAGAATTATTCTGTCTCCCTATAAGTGTTTTCGTACTTATTGATCTCCAACAGGGAATTTTTTCTAATGAGAATACAGCAAGATGTTGTTCATTTAAACATTTATCTAACAGGACTAAAGCATGGGACTAAAAAGCCAAGCCGACATATACTTGGCTCAAAAGAAAAGAAACCCAAATATTTTCATTTACTAATAAAGCCATCCTTCCTCCCATTCAGCAACATGTGCCGTAAGTGACTGCTCTTATTGGTTGTGTGAGAGAAGACAAGGAATTAGGAAGATTTGCAAGGATAAAATTCAAGCAATGCCCAAGATCAAATACAAAAGCAAAGAGAAAGAAAAGGCACCTCTTAAGATGACACTGACAAAGCAGAACAGGTTTCAGGACCTGCTCACCCGCTGCTCACCCACGGCTTACCCGCTGCTCACCGCTGCCTTTGTAACCTGTTTGGCACCAGCATCCAGCAGCCATGTGAGAGCACGGAAAATCAGACTAACTCGAAGCTAAGTCTGGTTCCCTCCCATGAATTTCTAAACTGCAAAGCACATTTCAAAACCAGAGAGCTATGCCTTCAGCTTACTCCAAGACAGAACATGTAAATACAGTCTCAGAGTTCCAGTTAAATCTTTTTTACTGATGAAACCTAAACCAGCACCCGTGAAATTCAATTGCAGAAGAAATTTAGAGAGAATTTTTTAAATCTATAAAATATTCGATCAAGCAAAGGCCACCTGGACTTTTTTAAAAAAAAGCTTAAGAGTATATAAAAACTGCTATTTATAATTTTAAAAAGTCAGCTATTTGGTCTTATGCTTATAAAAAAATTCTGATTATTTCAAAGACAAATACCTGTTGAATATATTCAACTAATTATAGGGTTTGTATTGTTAATCCTTGTAGTGGTATAAGATAAATATGCTTAACTTCATTCTGATATGTATATAAAAATTTAGCAACAACCTGTAACCTCAAATGTCATAAAAATGTATTTTAAATTTATTTCCCAATATATAGTTGCCTTTGAGCAAAATAATGATCATGATGTACAGAAAGCTTTCGTTTTGACAACATACTCTCTTTCAAGCAAATCACTAAGTCACCTTTAGTACATTGGGATCCCTGTAAGAGATAGCTCAGTTAAACTTGCTTTCCGCGCCGGACGTGGTGGCGCACGCTTGTAATCCCTGCGCTTGGGAGGCAGAGACTGGAGGATCACGCAGGTTCGAAGCCAGCCTCGCGGGCTTAAGAGACCCTGTTTCCAAATAAAAATATAAAAAAATAGGTGGTGTCTCAGAGTGTAGCCCCGATATAAAAGAGTTTCCAGGAACCCCAGTACCACCAAAAAATAAATAAATAAACTTGCTTTCCAAGGTTGTGTAGCATTCATTTTATCTACGGAGAAATATTGTTCACATATATTATAATTATGTCTATTTGCTGTGCTCAGCTAAAAAATCTTTTAGACACCTGCTGCTAAAAGTTAAAAATAATTCATACCTTTTGTTATATGATTTTCAACTTGATGCTGCTTTCTACAAAGAAAGAAAAATTTTTATTTAAAGAATTTGCTTTTTTTTTTCCCCCTCAGTACTGGGGTTTGAACCCAGGGATGGTCTACCTCCTAGCTACAGTCTCAGCCCTTTTTTTAATTTTGAAACACAGTCTCATTAAGTTGCTGAGGATATCTCTCAATTGCTGAGGATGGCTTTGAACCTGCAATCCTCCTGTCTCAGCCTTCCAAGTCCTAGGATCGCAGGCATAGTTTACTTTTACTGTCTGGAAATGCAATCCTAGTGCCTTAGCAGCGATGACTGACTTCAGAGAACTTTGCTTTTAGAAAGCATCTTACTTCTGTGTGACTTAAATCTCATTATAGGTATATCTAAACTGTGAGGTAAGCAATCCCTGAGCAGAGGGAGGTAATCTACTAGGCTCCAAGGGCATCCAGCAGGGAAGTCAGAGAGGACTTTCTGGAAAAGAAAATGTCTCCAGGTAACTTTCATCAAATGTAAGACTAATATATTTTCACATCTTTAAACCTGCTAAATATCTCATAATTGATTTGCTTAAAAAGTCTAGCTTTAACTAGAGTTCCATGCTCTTTCACTGTAATATGTATATAAAATAATGGTCATCTAAAAAGTAACACCACATTAGAATGGATGAAATCTGGAAGCAAAGTCTAAAGAACAAGAAACTGAACTTGCAGTGGCATTCATCATCAAGAACCCAAGAAACCATATGGTGCAATACTATTGTATAATATTATTAATAGTCTTAGAATACCTGAAAATGCATATAACTAATGGTCTGGGACATGACAGTATTTTCAGTATTTCTAGTGTCTTTGTTTTTCAAATTATTTAACACAGATATGTAATTTTATTTTTATTTATTTATTTTTGCAGTGTTAAGGATGCAACCCAGGGGCATTCCACCTCTGAGATATACCCCCAGCCTTATTTTTTATTCTTTATTTTGAAACAGAGTTTCACTGAGTTGCCAAGGACCTCACTAGGTAGTTGAGGCTGGCCACAACTGCTATCCTTCTATCTCAGCCTCCCAAATGCTGGGATTACAAGCATGCACCACCATACCCAGCTCAGATATGTAATTTTATATAATGTATATTGCTGACTGTTTCTGTGTGACTTTGCTCTTTTTACAGTATTTCTTCTCATTTGCCATGAAGGAGCCAACATCCACACTGCAGCTGCCTATGAAGAATCCCTTCTGACAAGGGTATTTCAAGAGGCCTCTACCCAATGGCCAATGAGAGGCTGGTTCCCTCAGCCATGCAGCTGCAAGAAAATGAATCCTACCCACACCAGGTGAGCCTAGAAAAGGATCCTGAGCTACAGAAGGGAACTCTGTCCTGCCAGCTCCTGTGTAAGCTTAATGGGATCCTGACCAACAGAAATGGTGAGAAAATATGTATATGTTATTTTTAGCTTCTAAGTTGATGCTAATTTGTTCAATGAGAAAACATGCACTTTCTTGCTTCTTTCTTTTCCTCCCCTCAGCCCACATCATCACCATCACCACTGCCACCCAGCTAGCACAGATGACAAAGTTTCTTTGATTAAAAAATTATAAATATGTATAAAATGCATATGCATTTATAGTGGAAGACTCTTACCTGTATTTCAAAATTGGGACATATAACATTATCAGCATCCTGCTGTTCTCACTCAACAACCCCTCATGGAATTCCCTCTAAATCCCCTAGTATGGTTCCAATGCAGTCTTTGTAATGTCTAAAAAATATTCCATGGTCTAAATATGCTATAGTGGATATTCTCATTGTTTCTAGTTCTTTGCCACTATTATTAATGTTATAACCAATGTTCCTTGTGTGTTCTACATTGGTGCTGTTATTTCAACTGGTTAGATTTCTAATAGTGGGATGCTAAATCAAAGTGTGTAATGTATTTGTTTCTTCTACTATACACTTCTAGATTTCTTTCTAAAACAGTCATAGTAATTTACATTTTTGTTTGTTATGTCCTGAAAGTACCCTTGCCTGTCCATAATGCTTCTGCAGAAAATAATGTTTTTCTTCTTTTTAGTTTTGGCCAGTCTGAAAGGCATACAGATGTTAGTTTGATTTGCATTTGCCTGCCTATAAGGAGTCTGATCTTTTTTGGATTAGCTCTTCTAATATTTGCCTATTTTATCCCTTGCCCAATTTTTTATTGGATTGTCTCCATGTCAGTTTGTTAAGGTCTCTTTGTGAATTATAGATATTAACCTTCAGTCTGTGTTCTGCATGCAAATATTTTTTTCCAAATCTATTGTTTATCCATTTCACATACAAAAAACTAAGGGCCCTCCTACCCACTTAGTTTGTTCATGTAGTCTTCTAGATTTTCATGTATATATGTGTTATTTGTTGTTACACTTAATTTTTACCCATCCAAAATTTGTGTATATGACATAAGGCAGTGCTACAGTTTTATTTACTTCCTGATGGATAGCCAATTGGGCTAACACCATATGTTGTTAAAAAAAAAAAAAAAACACCATTTCCCCACTGAGTTAAGATACTGCCTTGGCTGTATGTTAAACTGTCATCCATACCAGGATCTATTTTCAGATTCTGGACTTCTTTCCACTGCTCTGTTGATGCCAATACCACTTTCATTCGAATACAGTAAACTACAGCATGTTCATGGCTGGTAAGGCAAATTCTTCTCTATTTTTCTGTTTTTAAAACATCTCCACTTATCTCAGGCATTAATTATTTTCTAAAATATTTTAAAATACTTTGTCAGATTGAAAAATAGCTTCTTGGGAATTCTCACTCAAAATTAATTTCTCGAGCCGGGCGTGGTAGTGCACGCTTGTAATCCCAGCGCTTGGAAAGCTGAGACAGGAGGGTCACACAGGTTCAAATCCAGCCTCAGCTCCTTAGTGAGGCTTTCAGCAACTTAGTGAGACCCTGTTTCCAAATAAAGTATAAAATAGGTCTGGGAGTATAGCCCAGAGGTAGAAAAATCCCTGGTTTCCACCCCCCGTAGCACAAAAAAAATAAATAAATAAAAATAAGTTAATTTCTCCAGGTATAGTGGCACACTCTTGAGATTGAGATAGAAGGATTGTGGGCTTGAGGCCAGTCTTGGCCACTTAGCCAGACCCTGTTTCAGAACAATAAATAAAAAGGACTAAGGTCATAGTCCAGAGATAGGATGCCTCTGGGTTCAAATGCCAGTACCAAAAAGAAAAGGAAAAAGAAAAAAATAATTTCTTTTTTATATTAACATTAAAAGATTTATATTTTCATATTTTTCATTCTTTTCATTTCAAAATGTATTACAATGTCATACTGTTTCATGTTTTCTTCCTCATCTTCCTCATTTTTCTCTTCCTCTTCCTCCTCCTCCTCCTTATTATTATTATTATTATTATTATTATTATTATTATAATCATCATCATCATCCTTCTTTTGGTACCGGGGATTGAACCCAGGGGCACTTACCTCTAAGTTCTACCCCCAGCCCTTTTTATTTTTTTCTTTTGAAAAAGGGTCTTGCTGCCGGGCATGGTAATGCAAGCTTGTAATACCAGGGCCTAGGAGGCTGAGATATGAGGATCGCACAGGTTTGAAGCCAGATTCAGCTACTTAGTGAGGCTCTCAGCAACTTAATGAGACCCTGTTTCCAAATAAAATATAAAATAGGTCTGGAGGTATAGCCCAGAGGTAGAAAGCCTCTGGGTTCCACCCCCAGTACCAAAAAAAAAAAAAAATTTATTGCTAAGTTGCAGAAGCTGGTCTTGAAACTGTGATCTTTTTATTTCAGCCTCCCAAGTACTGAGATTACAGGTGTGTACTACCATGCTTAAATTCATGTTATGTTCTTAAGTACAAATTGAGTCTAATACCAATTCTATTATTGGGACTCTTACATCAAAAGAATCAGTAGAAAACAGACATCATAAGCTAAGTATATTTTTTTCTTTTCTCCTTTCCCATTTCCTTATTTCATATTTATATTTATTAATAAAAATTCAGGTCCTGTCCTAGAGCCATAGAAATAGATGCAATAAGATAGAGTTAGATATAGAAATAAGGAGATAAATTATTGGCTCACAAATACATGAATGTCACAAAGTCCAATGATCCATCTGCTGTCTACAAGCTGGTGACCCAGGGAAGCTAGTGGTGTAGTTTGAGGTTTTGAAAGCTGGAAAATCAGTGGTGTGGATTCCAGCTGCAAGCCTGAAAGCCAGAAAGCCAGGAGCACCAAGAGTCATAGAAGATAGATGTTCCAGCTCAGGCATCAGGCAGGAAGGTGAAGCCAACCTTTCTCTGCCTTTTTGTTGTGTTCGGGTTTCCAATGGATATTGTGATGGCAGCTCACATTGGAGAAGGCCCTCTGCTTGACTCAGTTTACCAATTTAAATGCAGATCTCTTCAGGAAACACCCCCTCACATGCCCAGAAATAATTTTTAACCAGCTACTTAGCATCACAGGACTCAGTCAAGAGGACCAATAAAATTAATCATCATGGGTTTATACAGCTGCAAAGCACTTGTACATGATGAGGTACCATGTATTTTGAGATTACTTTAACAGCCATTAACTTAGTTATCTGTATAATGAGGCAAAAAAAAAGCTTTGG
Source organism: Muscardinus avellanarius (assembly GCF_963383645.1). Lineage (NCBI taxonomy): Eukaryota > Metazoa > Chordata > Mammalia > Rodentia > Gliridae > Muscardinus > Muscardinus avellanarius. The sequence goes on along the minus strand of NC_137787.1, from coordinate 53,985,985 downwards.
TTACAGTTTACTTTTCTTCTTCTCTGGCAAAATTTCATTTGGAAATCTACATTTCTTTCAAGAATAAATCAGAGAATGGTCAAAATTTATAGAATTTTTCTGTTCTCCAAAACATAAATTTAACTCATGGTCTAACTGAAATAGCAACAATTTCCATTTGCTTTAAAAATTCCCATTAATGGGAGCATTATTTATCAAATAAATGGAATCAGATAAACTGATAATAAATTATAGTGGCTGTTTTTGTTTGTTCCTTTTCGTGCCAATTTTGAACAACCTTTGTTCTTTTCCAGACTTAAATATATAGAGAGTGAGAAAAGGTTGGGCAGGAGATTTATATAAAATTAATAATAATACACAAACACACAACACACACACACACACACACATAGAAGAAGGAAAGGAGAGAGGGAAAAAGATTTCTTCTAAACAAATGTGACATCACATTTAAAGTCAAACAAAATTGCACTGTACTTCTGTTAACTGTGCCACTACTGAAAATAAAATACTAAGTTGCCCATAGATTTCAGCCTTAAAGAAAGCTTTTCAGGAAAATTTTAACCTTAAATCGTAGAAAAAAATTATGAGTTCATTTTGAACTCAAACCATATAATTTGATAATGTGTAGATTCTGCTGTATCAACTTACATGAAGAGACTTCAGATCATGCTATATTACAAATAAAGATGGATCTCATATTGGCTTCATTTGCTTCAATCAAAACAAAATGAAATAAAATGCAGGATGCACAGACTTACTCAAATATAGTTAAGATTGAAGTATCAGGAGGAGCACAGGTCAGCCTGAAATGGGTAGAGAGCACATCATGAATGAGATTTTCAGTTGTTTGGGTCAACAATATGACATGATTTTATGCTCTGAACATCAAAAATAACTTTTCTGTGTAGTTAAAATGATTTTCTTCTCCAGTATTGAATTAGGAAGGGACACCCTGCCCCATTCTTCCCAAACTGCTGCTTGTGTTCTTCCTCCTGTTTCCTACTCACATTTTTCTCTATAATCCCAAGAGTCTCAGTCATCGACAACTGATCTGAAAACTCAGCCACCCTAAAACACAAATGGCAGTGTTCTATACAGTTATTTGCATTTGCAGCATTTGCATTTGTAATATTCCCTAATATAGGGATAGAAGACTTGTATCTATTTTTTTCTACAGAGGCATAAACCCAGGGACATTCTGCCTCTGAACTATACTCCCAGTTCTATTTTATTTTCATATTTTGAAACAGGGTCTCCCTAAGTTGCTGAACACCTCAGCAAGGTGCTGGTGCTGGCTGCGAGCCTACAAGTCTCCTGTCTCAGCCTCCCAAGTATTAGGATTACAGACACGCTTCACCATGCCCTGATCCAATGATAATGTTTTAAATGTGAAATCTTAGAGATATATTTTCTTAAAACAATCTCAATGAGAAACCAACCCTTTTAGATTTTTTAATGTTTGTTGTCTACTGTTTTACCATTGTCTTACTAGTGTAATGTCTAATCTGTCAGGATATTTCAGTGACCTTTTTAGTTGAGTCTTCCCAAAACCTTTAGTTTAGTTGTCAAAGAGACACCACCACTTTCTTTGCACTCTGGTCAGTATATGGAATACTAATTAAAATCATGCTCTCTAATTTAAAAATAAACTGTCATAAAAGAGTGTGGAGACAAAGTACGCAATGGTGCCTAGAGTCGGAAATTGTGTACAGAGCAAGCCCTGGCATTCCCATGCACCCATTCCATGCACTGAGATGCTTTGCAGAGGACATGGAACTGGAAAGCCTGATGGACGGAGGCAGGATGAGTCTTTACTAAGCACAGTGGGACCTCGTACGCTAACATAAGTCCAGGAGAGGTTGAGTCAGACTCAGGAAAATTCAGGTAACCTGGAGAGTTCTCTCGCATATCCTTCTTTGCAGAAGAAATCAAAAAGGGAAAATGCACCATGACCATTCCAAAGTGTCTACAATACAAAGATAATAAGTATTAGAGGAAATGAAAATACTTCCAAGAACAAGGCAGACTGAAGAGCACAGATGGTTGAAATAAACCAAGCAATAGTCTTGCTTTGCTGAGAGAGGTTTCATTTTGTAGCATGAAGCCGGTCCTATTAAAATTTTCTGAGACATTAAGAATTGCAGGTGTCACTGTTATTCACTGAATAATGTTACCCTTGCCTTGAAATATAAAACTTCATCTCATATAAGTAGCATTTTATGATACTCGGAGAGAAAAACAACTTTCTAACATAAAGTCTAAGAGAAATAAGTCTACAAGAATACTTGATTAAATGCAAATGAATTGTTTTAATAACAGAAGATATTACAGTGATCAAAATTCACAGCATATATGCATGATGATTCATCTTTAGTCAAACCTTAATTACTACATTCAGCCTAATGATTGGAAGCTGTTCCAGAAATATTGAAAACAGGTGCAAAAGAAAAGATAGTATAAAATGTCATTCCCTGTGAAAATTAATTGCTGTTGCAATTATTATATGTAATATCATGCAATTTATAGGACTGCAGCAGTATAGCCTGAGTTTTAAAATTATAGAATAATAAATAAATTTATTCCCTTCATTATAAAATCTGTCCTCATATTCTGATTGTGGCAAAAAGGGAACATAACTTGGACATATAGCTACATTGTGAATTTTTTTTTAAAGATTGTAGTTAATGGAACCGAGGGGCATTCTACCTCCAAAATACACCCCCAACCCTATTTTTTAATTTTTAAATTTTGAAACAGGGTCTCTCTGAGTTGCAAAAAGCCTCACTAAGTAGCTGAGGCTGGCCACAAACCACAATCCTCCTGTCTCAGCTTCCCAAATTCTTGGATTACAAGCATGTGCCACCACACCTGACTTGTAGAAAAAAATTAATTACTGCTAAGTTTTTTTTCTTCTCCTTTAGAATTTTTTGTGATGCTTTTGTTTGTTGTTTTGTTTTGTATGTGTTTGTTTTGACGGTACTGAGGATTGAACCTAGAACCTCGAGCATGCTAGGCAAGTGCTACCACTGAGCTACACCTTAGCCCTCAATGTTGTTTTAGTTCAATTTATTCAATATGTAACATAACTTATACAGTCCAAAAACTATATGGTTCAAAAAAATATAGTGAAGGCTGGGCATGGTGGCGCACGCTTGTAATCCCCGCGCTTGAGAAGCGGAGACAGGAGGATCGCACAGGTTCGACGCCAGCTGCGCTGGCTTAAGAGACCCTGTTTCCAAATAAAAAAAGTATAAAAAATAGGTCTGGGAGTTTAGCCTGGAGGTAGAAGGGTTTCCAGGAACCCCAGTACCATTAACATATATATATAGTGAAGATTTCTTCCAGGACCCTATTTGCCCAGTTTCAAACCATCCCTTTCCAAGGAACAACTGATAATTATGTATCAGAGAGAAAGAGCGTGTATTATGTATGTATGTATGTATGTATGTATGTATGTATGTATGTATGTATTCTTTGTTGAAAGTGAGATTAACTCTACCTCTGATGTGGCATTGTTTTTTAACTTCCTTGTTTTACTAAATTTTTCCAGTTGTAGTTTCAACAATTCATTTTAGCTTGCAATCTTTTCCCTACATCTTTTATTTCTGTTTTTTTTTTTACTTTCCTTTAAAGAAGTGATTGCCTTATTAAGCTTTTGCTTTAAAATTCATGTCCAAATGTTTCATTTCTGTTTTCATCTGCTTTGCATTAATCTTCTACAGAGTAGTTTTTGTGCCAATAAGTCTTAGTGATCCTTTCTTCCTTTAATATCTTAGTCTTTTACATTAATGTGGTACCAGTTTATTTTCAATCACTCACCATTGAAGGTGTTGAATTCTGCTCAACTAACAAGTTTCACAGAGTTCCTGTGAAGGGCAAGGTTGAGGAGCCAGGGCAGTTTCTCAGACTATCTGGATCTCAAACCCTGAGAGCACTGCTCTTCTCTGCTATCACAGAGACAAACTGCTTCCTTCAAATAGGTTCTGTCTAGATTATCCTTCGTGAGTCTCCACCTCTTATGATAAACTGAACCAAAGTGGATTGAGAAGAGCTTCTGCCACCAGCCTGGTTCATCCCAACACCAACATCTTTTATTGTCTAAACTTGCATTTTAATCATATCCAGATAATTTTTATTCATGCAGTGTAATTACACATTATAGTTAGGTTCAATGTGATAAAAAAAAAAATACATGTACACAGCACTTGGTATGATTCCCTCCAGATCCTAACCCGCTCCCCAACCCTTTCCCCTACATGTTGGTGAGATTCGTAGTGATATATTAATAGTTGACATACATTACTTGAAGTCTTTCATCAAGTTATTTTATTTTTCCCTTCCTACCTTCCTCCCCAAATCCTCTTCCACTGTTCTACTGGTCTCTCTCTTCATTTATCTGAAGTCCTTTTTATTACCTATTTTCTCTCTAGCTTCCTTATGAGAGAAAACATATCTTCACAAAGCTAGAAAAAATAGTCCTAAAATTCATTTCAGAGAACAAAAGAGTGAGAATAGCCAAAGCCAGGCCATAAAAACATGACAGACGCATCACAATACCTGATTTTAATTATGTTACAGAGCTATAGTTAACAAAAACAGCATGGTACTGGCACAACAACAGGCATATAGACCAATGGAATAGAAGATAAAGAAACAAATTCTCACACTTATAGTCAGTTGAGTGTTGACAAAGAAGCCAAAAGTACATGCTGGAGAAAAGACAGCCTTGTCAACGAATGGTGATGGAAAAATTGGTTATCCATACACAAAAGAATGGCATGACCAGAGTCAACTCAAAATGGATGAAAAACCTGGAAATGAGACCAGAAATTCTTCAGTTGCTAAAAGAGGGCCTAGGACCAACTCCCCAACATACAGGTACCAGTAGAGACTTTCTCAGTAAGACCACCAAAGCTCAGGAAATAAAAATTAGAACTAAAAAATGGGATAGCATTGAATTAGAAAGCTTCTTTACAAAAAAAAAAAAAGAGAGAGAGAGAAACATTCAAGAGTTTAAAGAGAGAGCCTAGCCAGGCGTAGTCATGCACGCTTGTAATCCCAGCATTTGGGAAGCTGACACCAGAGGATTGCAGTTCACGGACAGCCTCAGCTACTTAGTGAGGTCCTCCATAACTTAGTGAGACCCTGTTTCAAAATAAAGAATAAAAAGTAGGGCAGATAGTTTAGCTTGGATGTAGAATGCCCCTCAGTTCCATCCCGACCCACAAAAATAAATAAATAAATAAATAAATAAATAGACTAAATCAGGTGTGATGGCGCACATTTGTAATCTCAGTACTTGCGAGGCTGAGACAGAAGGATGGCAGTTCGTGGACAGCCTCAGCTACTAATTGAGGCCCTCCACTACTTAGTGAGACCCTGTTTCAAAATAAAGAATAAGAAATCAGGCTGGGAATGTAACTTAGAGGTAAAGTGCCCCTGAGTTCAATCTCCAGCTCCACAGAGAGAGAGAGAGAGAGAGAGAGAGAGAGAGAGAGAGAGAGAGAGAGAGAGAGAGAGACTACAGAATGGGAGAGAAGATCTTTGCCAACTACTTCTTTGATATAGGATTTAATATCCAGAATAAACAAAGAACTTAAAAGATTTAACACCAAAAACCAAATAACCCAATAAAAAGTGAGCAATTGAACTGAACAGACACTTCTCAAAGGAAGAAACAAATGGCATATATATATATATATATATATATATATATATATATATTTGTTGTTGTTTGTTTGTTTGTTTGTTTGTTTTTGGTGGTACTGGGGTTCCTGGAAGCCCTTCTACCTCTGGGCTACACTCCCAGACCTAATTTTTATACTTTTTTTAATTTGGAAACAGGGTCTCTTAAGCCAGAGCAGCTGGCTTCGAAACTGCGGGATCCTCTTGTCTCCACCTCCCAAGCGCGGGGATTACAAGCTTGCGCCACCACGCCCGGCAATATATTTTTTAAAAGTTCAACATCATTGGCAATCAGGGAAATGCAAATCAAAGTGACACTGCGAAGTGCAAGAACTTCATTGTATTTGTTTCCTTCATAGATCTGCTGCTCAACCTGTTCAATCGATTTTGCAGCTTTAATGTAATTTATAGTCTGCCGATGGTAACTATCTTTGATATTCAACATAAATAAAGTCAACTGAGTTTTTGAGGGATTTTTCTTCAATTCTCTCTTTTACTGTGGATAATCTCCAGAAGAAAAAGTGCATAATTTTGTTCATGTGAAATATCAGAGTGGCTAGTTTATAAAAATGCTAAATATGAAGATTAGGATCTTAGTGTGAGTCTGATTTTTTTTCCAAAGGTGCATAACCTCACTTCCATTATGAGTGAATACTGAGAACATACAAACCGAGAGAGGTTCTACAAAAGAATTGGTCAATACTCATCCAAAATGTTAAGGTTAGAAAATAACAGAGACTTTCACAGACTAGAAGAGACAAAGAAGTAAAAACTAAATGCAGTGTGGAATTCTGCAGAAATTCTGAAAGAGAAAAAGAACATTAATGGGAAAATAATTGAAATTGTAATGGAATCTCCTAGTTATGTTAATAACATTATACTAATATTAATTTCTAGCTCTTGATAATTATATTGTGGGTATAAAAGATATTAAAATTAGAGGAGCAGGATAAGGAATATAAAGGTATTTTTACAATTTTATATGAACTCTAAAAATAGTTTATGCTAAAAAATTAAAATTAAATATCAGACATAAGGATTATTTTTCTCTTTCCACCTGAATGTCACACAAAGAGAAACTATTTTCAGGGGAGGAAAAAAGCTGGGTATGGTGGCCGATGCCTATAATCTCAGTACTTAAGAGGTTGAGATAGGAGGATAACAGGTTTGAGAAAAGCCTGAGGAACATAGCAAGACCCTGTATGAAAACAAAAAAATAAAAAAGAGGAGGCTAGGGATGTAGCCCAAAGGTAGGATACTCATGAGTTCAATCCCCAGTACGAGAGAGAGAGAGAGAGAGAGAGAGAGAGAACACATCAGATATACTTAGTACATACAAAAAAACTTTTACCCAAATCAGCTAAAGTTGGCACCAAATTGCACCGGAGAAAGTACAGCAGAGGCAGTAAGGAGAGAAGAGAAAGCAGGCCAGGCTCTTGCTTCCTCCAGTAGGTGAAGTGCTCACACTAAGGGATTCCAGTCAGGAAAACACAAGATAGAAACAGAAACCACTCCGTGAAGTTAAATATAACATAGTTATAACAAATATCTTCAGAATTGCAGTGGTGAGAGCAGAAAATGCCAGCAAAAACACTTGTAAGATACCTCCTTCCTTCCAATAGCAGTCAGAAAAATCCAACTCGACATTTTGAGGGTCCTGACATAGCCCTGATACAAAATCAGTATGATAAACAGTAGAAAAGAATAGCAAAACTTACCAGATGAGGGGCATGCGTTAAAAATTTTGACTAAACTTTTTACCAGGACTTAATAAAGCATGAACAAAAAATATTAACAAAAAACTCTGAAAAATATGAACTCAAAGAAGAGATGGTGAGAAAACCCAGGCAATGAGATTGACAAAACAGAAGATGGAGTCATGGCCCAAAAGCACTCAGGAAAGAAAGTAAAGATACAAAACAAACCCATCATAGAAAGAAAAAAAGAGGAAAAAAAAAAAACATTGAAAAGAAGGGCAAAGTCCTGTGGAAAAAATCTGTACAAGATATTTAGGTTCAAAAGAATAGTAAGTAACATGAAATTAAGGTAAATTTTTTATAATTTAGAAAGAAAATGTTAGATGTAAAAGGCAAAAGAGATTATGGCATACATATAAGCGGAGGCCTGAATCAACTAAATGAAATAGAACAAATATAGATATAATTCATAAAATATTTTTGAAAAATGTATATTGGAACAACATGTCAAAAAAGACATTTTATTCACAGAAAATTAAACCAGAATGCTCAACAAATAGTCTATCCTAACTCAGGGGCATTAAAAGAATAAAAGAAAAAGAAATATTTCTTAAGTCCAGCAAAAAGTTTAAATAAATTCTCAGGGATTTGGAAATAGGTTGGACTCATATATCTCTAGAATGTTCTGTAATACTAGGAGACATTAGAACAATACTTACAAGGCTCACAAGAAAACAAGTGTGAGCTAAGGATTTTATGTTCTGCCAAGCTGACATGCGAATGTGAAGATTTCACACAACTAGCTTTGAAAATGCAGTAACTCAGTGAAGGTTAGTTCCATAGGTCTTCTTGATGAAAGTACTGAAGGATAAACTTTTCCCAAACAAGGCCAGGAAAACTATAGCGAAGAGCCTGGAAATAAACACTGAAATATATTTACCTGTAGAAATAAAACTGAATACAAGTGGGAATAAGTGTGACTGATTAGGATGCTGAGAAAATGAAGCAAAAAAAGGATATAAAGGAAAAAAGTAGAAAGTAAATAAAAATGCTGATTATCTTGTTGGTAATAGTTGGGTGTTAAAATAGTTATGGCTGACAAATCAATTAATAGAAACTTTTTCAAATTTAACAATATTATTGTAAGTACTAAGGTCATTTTGTTTACTATTATCAGGTAGTAGATGAAAAAGGAGGGTTCATGGAGGGAGATGAAGCATATTAATTTAATTATGTCTCTTAGTAGGGTTAATACAGTAGGACTAAGGGTCCAATACACAATAATGTTCATAAAAGCAACCACCAGGGGTTGTTTTACACAATTTTCAAATATTTATAAAAATGAGAGAAATTTAAATTCTCTCTATATATATTTTCTTGTGTATGCAATCATAGTGTTTATAACAAGCTCAAAAGATGGTTGTGTATGTAGGAGGAAGGGGTGTGAGGAGGAGAGGTATTGAGCACAAGAGCAAAAGGATGGACAGACCTTTCATTCTTTTTTTTTTTACATGTTTTTAGTAATATCTACTTTAAAATTAAATAAAATCATATAATGGAAAATATACATCCAACCATTAAAAATTAGACCATTTTTATTTATTGCTATAGCTAACCTATTCCTTGTCATTTATAACTAATATAAAACATGAATGTTAGCTACTTTTTCCAAAACTTTGGGCATTTTAACATTTTCTCCCAAGAAAGAAGGTATAAATTGAAAATGTTTAACTAAGGGCAATGACTAATTCAAATGAGTTTATTGAGCCTATTCATTTCATATTTTTTTAAATTAATAATCATGATAAATGAGAAGATACTGAATTTATAATTAGCAACTTAATATACTTGTATGTTCTCAGAAAACCATTAGACCCCTTTCACATTCTCATACCATGTATTAATTTTACAACTCTGAATAATGACTAGAGACCTCTGCAAAGTTTTGCTGCGGTAAGAAAACAATTTTGCTGCATTTGTAACTATTTTGTTGTTACTCCCCATAGGCCTGCTAATCATTTGAGATTTTTAGGGCTTCAGTATAGCTGCTATTCAAGACATATGAGACAAGATATGTCTTCAAGTTGACATTTTAAGCAATTTTCAGTTGTCAAAAGATGTATCCAAGAAAGAATACTGCATACTTCCCTAACTTACTGTGGCATAACTTCTAAGATTATGCGAACTCTATCATTTGAAGTCACTATAGGAACTACCTCTTTTTCTTAAACAATGGCGTTTAATCTACTAAAATAGGAACAAAGATCTGTTTGAAAAAACTTTTCATGACAATAGGCTTTATGGGACAAATTTACAAGGTTATTTTTAAAACAATATCAAACACTTCAGCAGGGCCGACAGATGGTATGGAATCCTGCAAATTAAATTATTTTTAGATTTAAAAAAAAGGTTCTTGCTTCACTAAATTATAAGTTATATAATATAATGGGAAGAATTTGGAACTTAACAGTATGCATCCTGTATAAAGCAGAACACTTTTAGAATCAAGGGACAGAAAAAGTGAGGGAATGGGAAAGGACATTTCTTGCTGAATCCAGGAATTTAAACACTGTCTTAAGGATGCTGTGTCCTTACTTCCTTGACCTTAATTCAGATCAGACAGGATTTTTGTCAATGTGGCAGGAAAATGGCTATAAGTATGCCTAAACCACACGGACCATGGAAATCACAGATCTGGAGACAGATCTTTGAGTCCCCGGCCTGTCTCTGAAGGAGTCACTGGGGTCAGCCGGGCACCGCAGGCTCTAGTAGATCAGGCCTGAAGTATGCTATGGAGGATTGGGAAATTTAAATATGCAGCCAGACCTAGCCAATGGTTATCAAAAAAGAAAAGAAATAGCGCTCTTTCTTTTCTTTCTTTCTCTTTTTTTATTTTATTTTTCTTCCATACTGGGGATTGAACCTATAGGCATTCAACCCCCAAGCTACACTCCAGCCCTATTTTATTTTTTATTTTGAAACAAGGTCTCACTAAGTTGCTGATACTGTCCTCAAACCTGTGATCCTCCTGTCTCAGACTCCCTAGTACTAGGATTACAGATATACACCACACACCCAGCTAAGAGATGATTCTTTAAGAAAGAGATGCTAAAGAAATTTATCAATATATCTTTCTTTTCACTTAGAACTAATGTTAAGGGACCTAACCTAGTAGAATTAGCTTTTGAAGTTCTGAAAGGGTTTCTCAGAAGCCTTTAGTAATCACACCTTAGAACCTTGAGTTATTTTAAGGATATCATCTGCCTTCAGCCCTGGGACTTGAGATTTCAAGTGGCACTTTTGATTCTTCAGTGACATCCATTTTCTTGGCTCAGGAAATGCCTTCCACTTCTGTAGGCAGAAAACAAGTAACAGAAGTTAGTACCCTCAAACCCAGAGTCAGAGAAAGGTGCCTGCCCAAGCATGGAAGATCAGAAAGGTGCAGGAGGGATGGATGCTCATCATTCCTCTTGGCCTAAGCCTCTTTTGAGACCATGTGCCTGTCCTCTGCAGCCCTACAGGCCAGACGGTCTTGACCTTTGCTTTACACAAAGGCCAACGGCTCCTGGGTCCCAGGCCTCAGGGACCACGGTCCTCCTCAGGGCCTGACTGTTTGCTCTGCCCACTACATCATCCCACTTCACATGCTTTCTTCCATTGCAGTAAACCAAGCACATTCATATATTTGTAACTCCTGGTTGATCTGGGTATAATTCTCATTTTGTAGAGATTAAAAACTGGTACCCAAACCAGGCATGCTGGTACATGCCTGTAATCCCAGTACTTGGGAGGCCAAGATAAGATCACAGGTTCAAGATTAGCTTTACCAACTTAATGAGACCCTCTGCAACCTAACCAGACCCTTTTTTTTTTTAACTAAAAAATAAAAAGGGCTAAGGTTGTAGCTCAGAGGTAGATGCTCCTGGGTTCAATTCCCAGCATCATGAAAAACAAAAAAAAAAAAAAAAAAAAAAAAACTCACAGAGTACTCAGAGAGTTTGATTGCCTAGAATTAACCCAAGTAAGTATTCGACCAGGCCTTCTGCTCCTTAGCCAACTTCCAGGTCCTCGCAGGGTCTGACTCATCTTGCCTCTTGGCTCTGTGTGCTACTCTGTGTTACCTATCTTTTCTGAACTTGCTTTCTCATCTCAGCTTTCTCCCTAATCTTGCATAACTTTCTCCCAGTAGTTTTGCTTTACAAAAAAACAGTACTATTTTTGCAGGAGATGTTTGAGTATTTATTTATTTATTTATTTATTTATTTATTTATAGTGGTACTGAGGGTTGCACCCAGGGTGTACCCCAGCCCTATTTTATTTTTTATTTTGAAGCAGGGTCTCATTAGGTTGTTGAGGGTCTTGCTATGTCACTGAGGTTGTCCTCAAACCTGATATCCTTTTGTCTCAGCCTCTCAAGTACCAGATTATAGGTATGTGCTACCATGCCCAGCTCTTTGGGTTATAATTTTTTTTCGGGTCTGGGGGTGGAACCCAGAGGCATTTGACGTCTGAGCTACTCCCCCTGCCCAATTTTCTATTCTTTATTTTAAAACAGGGTTTCATTGAGTTGCAGAGGGCCTCACTAAGTAGCTGAGGCTGTCTGCAAACCGCGATCCTCCGGTCTCAGTCTCCCAAATGCTGGGATTACAAGTGTGCGCCACCACGCCCGGCCTTGGGTTATTTTTTTTTTTTAAAGAAGTAATTAAATGCATGTAGAGATGGAAAAGGAGAGACATGAAAGAAACAGTCCTCACACCAGGTCCATCAGCAATCCTCCTTCTCACAGAGAGAAAGAACAGGTTCGAAACTGGCAAAACAGGGACAGTGTTACCCTTTAACAAGACGCTGCAGGGAGAGGAAACCAGAGACTGTATCTAATTTTTAAATGAAAGAGTCTGCATGTAGGACACTTGTTTCAGCGATTTCAGATTTCAAAATGTGCCTGGAAACATGATACAGGTATAGTAATATATTTGCAATACATCTTGGCTGCTTATGTTGATGTTTCTTAGGTCAGCCTAGGAATTCAGCAAATTCCCATTGACTTAGAAAGCCTAAATTCTGCCAGGCATGGTGGCGCACGCTTGTAATCCCCGCGCTTGGGAGGCTGAGACAGGAGGGAAAAAAAAAAAAAAAAAAAGCCAGCCTCAGCTACCTAGTGAGGCTTTCAGCAACTTAGTGAGACCCTGTTTCCAAATAAAATAGAAAGTAGGTCTGGGAGTATAGCCCAGAGGTAGAAAGCCTCTGGGTTCCACCCCAGTACCACCAAAAAATTTTAAAAAAAGAAATTCTAAATTCTCTGTTTAGTTCATGACAAATTATAAATAAGTGCTGATGACTGATTTGTTAAAATTTTTCACCTCTTTTTTTAACTTCTTAGAAGCTGTATTTTCCCTCAAATAAGTTGATGCTCTTCAGAAGCCCAATGGTCACATTTAATTTGTAAGTTAGATATACCTTCTCTAATCAGTAAATATGCACATGTGTGCACGTGTGCTCACACAAACAGAGAGGAGAGAGAGAGAGAGAGAGAGAGAGAGAGAGAGAGAGAGAGAGAGAAGAGAGATTGTCAGAAGCTTAAATACCCAAGGACTCACCAATTACCAAAAATCCAGATAAATGTGAATTTTATTCCTAATATTTAACATTCAGAGGAATAAGGCTGCCTGGGTATGCCTATAAAACATTTTATTTGTGGGGTGTGGTGGTACATGCTTGTAATCTCAGGATTTGGGAGGCTGATATTGGAGGATTATAGTTCACAAACAGCCTCTGTACTTAGTGAGGCCCTTTGCAACTTAGTGAGACCCTGTTACAAAATAAAGAATAAAATAATAGGGCTGGAGGTACAGCTCAGAAGCAGAATGCCCCCTAGGTTCCATCCCCAGTACCACAAATTTTTTTTTTTATTCATCAAAAATCTTTACTGGTGTGAGGACTAGTTTCTTTCACTGCTCCTGGCTGCCCCAGCTCAGCTTGAGGAACTTGGCATGGCCCTGCTCCTGGTTAGCAGAGCAAGAGGGTGAGCGCGGCCAGTGACTGCCCCAGAAGCAATGGTTGAGCAGCTTCTGGGCCACGTCCATGCGTGTCAGGAGCATGCAGCAGCAGCAGTAGCTCTCCCGGCCCAGTGTCCAGGGTGTCCTCCTGTGAACTCAGCTCCGTGAAACAACTCACTGGAATGATCAGGGCTGAAGTTATGAAACCATGGAGACTGGGGATGATAGTTAACTAGACCTAATGGATCAAAAACTAATTTAGTTCAAACATTTCTTAGATTGGAAGTCAAATGCAGTGTTCTTGCTAGGATTTTGTGGGAGGCACCTGAACTGAAGCCAACAGAACCAATCAGAGCAGAGTTTACCACAGTAACTAAGGCCTGGTTGGTTGTAGGAAACCTGTGGACAAGTAATTAAGCTATGAATAACTAACTAGTTAAGCTGTAACCAACTGGCTGGTTGCTTAAGTAACATGAAGTCTATTAGGTTGTTTTCCATACCGCACTCCTATATTTCTGTAAATGCTGTCAGATCCCAGATCCTTGTTATTGGTTGGAGGTTTCAGAACCTGCTCTGGGTCTGGGAGCTGCTGGATTCATGACTTGGTTTTTGTTTTGCTCAAATTCTACTAAATTTAATTTGTCTGAGAAAAAAATTTCTTTTGACAATTATGGTGCAGTTGGCAGGATCCAAAGTAGAACTCCAATGACTCCTGGGAACTGGTAACCAGAGACAGGTACCACCCAACTTATCCTGGTCACTGCTTATACTACATCTGGGGCCCAGGTTGTTTCTGGGGACAGTGAATAAGTTCTCACTCAGATTCCAAAGTTCCATGAGTGTTTTTTTAAAAGCAATGAGTTTTGTTTGAGCTAACTTTTCTGACCAGATTGATTTGAGAAGTCCTGACATAGCCAGGCATGGTGGCACAGGCTTGCAATCCCCGCGTTTGGGAGGCAGAGACAGGAGGATCGCCTAGGTTTGAAGCCAGCCTCGCTGGCTTAAGAGACCCTGTTTCCAAATAAAATATAAAAAAATAGGTCTGGGAGTGTAGCCTGGAGGTAGAAGGGCTCCATCCCCAGTACCACCAAAAAAAAAAAAAAAAAAAAGAAAAGTCATGGCATAAACAGGACTGGGCCTTTTAGGAAAATCCAAGGTGTCTGACTAGATCAGAGAAAAACTGAACTGGATTCTGTAGGTGGGTCAGGTTACTAGAAGACAGGAAATTGTGAGTTCATCTAAATCCAGGGAGTCTAGAACTGCCCTTTTTGGAATTGCAGCTCAGGTCTGAGCTGTGAGCGTGCATCCCCATGGGGTGGGACCACTGGTTGGCTATGCTGTGAGAGGGCACGGGACCTTTCTGGAGTTTGTGGATTGGGTCTAGGGTCTGGAACTCCTCCAGCCAATTTCACATGTAAGAATTCCTAGAACCTGTGTTTCTTTTAGAGAAATGCGTGAAACTTGCCAGAAGTCATTTGGAATTAGTGGCCACAGGGAGGAAGTTTTAATTTGGATAAAATTAGTATTTGTGGGATACAGTAGAAAAGGATCAAAAATCCCATAAAAAGAGTGAGCTGTGTTTTTTTAATTAGTACAGAGGGGCCTTTAGAAGACTAGGGAGGGAGCTGTTAAAGGAAGGTGAGCCCTTACATCCTAGGGATCTGCTCTTTAACCACCTTTAGACCTTGCTTAGAATACTAGGTTTAGAATAATAATGAAAGGTATCTTAGTGCACTTGGAAGATGCTTTGTCTGCTTTAGTTACTAATGGGCCATGCCTAGAACTAATTTTTTGAGAAGAACACAGACACCACTGAGAAGCAACATAGTCTTAGTAATTTGGGGACCTATCTACATAGGAAGTCTACACAGATGGAGAAACTCTTCATTTACAAGTGTCCCCCACCCCTACCTCTGCACCTGGAACATAGGAAATTAAATCACTGGAAGCTTTTAGGATGAAGAAGGCAAAGATTAAGGTCTACATAACAAGCTTCATCTTCAACCATTTTGTCTTAAGTAAGTGTTTTGTTTAGGCCTTGCTTCTTCTCAGCAGATGATGGGACTACATAGGTTTGAAATCTGATTTTTAAGGAATAATGTAACCAACCAATTAGGACAATGATCAGGGATGTCAGTCAAGAAAAAAATCTCTTTGATTCACTCCTCATGCTCAACTAAGTCAAATAGTCACAAGGTGAAGCATATCCTGAGTCAAGGGTTTTAAGGAAGTGGACCAAACCCTTAGAAGAGTGGAAGATGGTTTGTAACAGTTCTGCTTGGGTGTGGCTAAAGGTCTCCTGCAATGACAGTTAATATTTGGAAAATTGACCACAGGTGATTCACTTTGGAGCTTTGTCTTATTAAGTTAAATGAAACTTGGAAAGCCTTTCATTTTACTGTCTTTCATATGCCTTTGACTTAAAGTAATCAACATATTTAGGCAGTATGTATTGGGGTGGTATTTCCTGAACTAAAAAATATAAAATGGTGCTCATCTCTAAACTTCTGGCATAAAACAATTCAAAAGTGCTTGCATTCTAAGATTTACTAGAATGATAGTAAACTAAGGGTAATTTTTAATAATTAATAATAAATTAAGGTTACTGAAAGTTACTTTTAAATACTAATATATGGCCATTAAAACTAGAAATAATAACTCTGTAAGCAAGGAAGTTAACACATGTTTTTGGTGGGTAAATTTATAAGGTATGAGAGGTGTTTTTTAAAGAAGAAAAACATAATTTATGGCCTAAAGTCACTATTTTGAAATGAGAGAAAAGGATAGGGCACTTAACTGAAAGGATATAGAAGAGTTGTAGAAAATTTGTGAGAGATGAATCTTATAAAATAACTTTTATGTGATCCAGCCAGCTAAAATTAGAATTAAAGGTTTTTCTAGGAATTGGGTATTCATTTAGCAGTGTAGCTACACAAAATTAGAATTTGGTTCCCTATGTTAAAACAACAGGGTCCTTTTGGAGAACTGATGTACCCTTAAGTGAAAGAGCTTCCATCAGTCTTCTACTTAAGCAAACAGTCTTCTCTGTTGTAGAACTGGGGTCACTCCTCTTGCTATGTGGCTTTTTGAGTTTGCTTTCCAAGTCTGCTATTTTGGTTAGATAAATAACTGTTTTGCACTGATTTGTGATCCTATTTGGTCAAAAATTTTGAACCTTTTGATATTGTTGACAGACTTCTAAAAATAAGCCCTAAATAGGTTTTTTGACTTCTTACTTTGGGACATTCTAGGAGGTCCCTGGAATGTCTAAAAAGATATAAACTTATTAGGCCTTTCTGTTACATTGAATCCTGTGGGAATGACTGTTTAATAATAAGAGATGATGGTGTATCTTCTTTGACTTGTGTTTATATGGTAAGTTATAGCTATGTGTTTCAAAAATTGAAATTCATTGATCTGATAGTCTTGATATAATGTCTGCCAATTCAATTAAAATGTTGCATACAATGAAATAAATACATATTCTTGTCAATTGCATTATTGGTTTAAAAATTATTGGTACATTGTAATCATATATATGTAGATATAGGTATAGATATAGATATATAGTGAGATTCAAAGTGATATATATTCATATATGCATACAACATCCCTCAGTGCGTTTTCCTCCCCATGCCACCCTCCTCTCCCCTTCCTCCCTTTCTGCACATGTTAGTGAGATTGCTAGTGATACAGTGATATATACACAGAGCATTATTTGGTCTGTTTCCTTCCCCAAGCTTCCTTTTACCCCTTCCCTCCTCCCTCTTCCCATCCTCTTCCACTGATATATTGGTCTCTCTCATTTTCTTAAGGCCTCTTTTCTTTCCTATTTTCTCCTTAGATTCCATATATGAAACAAAACACACAGTCCATGATTTTTCTGAATCTGGCTAATCTCATTTAGCATAATGTTTTCTAGTTCCATTCGTTTTTCTGCAAATCACATCATTTTGTTCTTTTTTTAATGACTAAGTAAAAATCCATATTCATACATCATAATGGTATAAAGAAAATACTTTTGTAGACATACATGCACACATCGCCCAGTTAGCCACTACCCAATGCCCACCCCGTTCCCTCCCCATCCCTCCTTCCCATGCTTCGCTCAGTGGTTGACATCTAGTTTTATAGTAATTTATCCAATATTAACGATGATAATCTCAAATAACAGTTTCATTTGTCTGATAACAAGCTTTTGATGACTTAGAGATAACATTTCAATATTCTTTTTGCTTTCTTTCTTACCAGAGAATATTTTTTCTTTTTTTTTTTTAGGTGAAACTATCATACATTTATTTATTTATTTATTTATTTATTTATTTTTAAGAAAAAATCTATCCTGATATGGAATATGGACTCTAGGTACCCAAAATAATCTCAAAGAAGAACAAAGCTAGAAGATGTATATTTTCTGATTTCAAACCATATAAAGCTACAATAATTGAAACAGTGTAGTACTGTTCTAAAGGCAGATATATAAACCATTGGAGTTAAGTAAAAGCCTAGAGATAAATTCTTCCATATATTGTCAAGTTATTTTTGACAAGGTTTCCACGAACATTTGTTGGAAAAAATACTAATCTTTTAATTAATATTGTTGAAAAATAATAATTACATGAAAAAGAATAAACTTGGACCCTTACTTAACACCATATACAAATATTAACTTAAAATAGATAAAAGACCTAAATATAAATCTTAAGACTATAAACTTTTAGAAGAAAATCTGGGTCATAAAACCTCATAACACTGAAATTGGCAGTGATTTCTTGGATATGATTTCAATGGCACAGGCAACAAACTCCCAAAAAAATAAAAAAAATATTGTATATCCAAAGACAATGTAAAGAGTTAAAAGTTACTGATAGAATGGGATAAAATATTTCCAAATGCTTTATCTGAAGGTATATTAATATTCCAACTAGACATCCTAAAAATTAGCAACAATCAAAGCAAACAATACAATTTAGAGATAGGTAAAAGACTAGCATAAATAATGAATCTCCACAGGTAACCAGTCTTAGTTGTCTGTTGGATGGAAAATCTTGTTTCTCTGGTCTGGTGTGTATTACCTATTTCTTCTTTGTAGTTAATCTCTTTGAGTATTTTCTCTAGCGCTGGTTTTGAAGACATAAATTCCTTCAGTTTCTCTTTGTCATGGAAGCTTCTTATTTTCCCATCTAATTTGATAGAAAGTTTTGCTGGGTAGGAAATTTTTGGCTGGAAGTTGTTTTCTTTCAGAGTTTGGAATATGTTACTCCAAGCCCTTCTGGCTCTCATGACTTGGTTGGGAAAGTCTGGAGTGATTCTAATTGGTTTGCCTCTGAATGTCACTTGGCCCTTTGTTTTTGTTGCCTTTAAGATTCTCTGCTTGGCTTCCACATTGGTCATTTTGACAATTATGTGGTGTGGGAATCCTCTTCTCCGATCCTGTCTAAAGGGAGTTCTATAAGTTTCCTGGACCTGTGTATCAACCTCTTGCTCTATGTTTAGAAAATTTTCTGCTATTACTTCCTTGAAGGGATTGTTGATCTCTTTAGTTTCACCTTCTTTTCCCTCCTCTATTCCAATTATTCTTAGGTTAGCTCTCTTAAGATGGGCCCATATTTCTTCAATGTCAGATTCCTGCTGTCAGATTTTTTTTTCTAAATTAGAAACTATGCGTTCATTTTTTGAATGATCATCTTCTAAGAGCGAGATTCTATTCTCCATGTGGTTTAATCGGTTGTTTGTACTTTGAATTGAGGCCTTTACTTCATTAATTGCATCCTTTATCTCTTCTTGGCTCTCTCTGAATTCTTTTCAAAACACCTCTATTATTTCTACAGTTATTTTCCTGATTTAATCTTCTAGAAATCTCGGGATTTCTGTTTTATCAGGTTCTGATGTTGTGGGGTTGTGGGCATTCATTGCTCCAGTGTTATTCCTCTTTCCCATGATTTAGGAAGTTTGTGCCTTCTCTGGGTTCTTCCCTTGGGTCACTACGACTTCACTTAAGGTGCTCTGGATCTCGAGTCTGTGGTATCTCAGTCCCCACTACTCCTTTACTGGGTTGTATCGCAGAGTCTCAGACCCAGAAAGTCAATTGAGGCTGCTTTAGACCATGGGGGGTGCCAGGTTGGGCTTTCTATGATGTGATATCTCTGCCACCACCACTTCCCCACTGGGTCAAGTCCCTGGGAGGACAGTACTGGGATTTCTCCTCTAGGGGCCACAATTTGACTCACTGTCGTTGAGTGCACAGATGGAGCTGTAGCAGACTCGGTGAATTTGCTGCTGCTGCTGCTGGTGACAATATGGCGCCGCTGCCACACCCTCAGCCATGAGGCTGGCATATTTCTTCTCTGTTTTTGAGCTCCGCTCTGAGTCCCTGCAGGGTGTGCTGAGCCCAGCCCCTGGGAGTTTTAGATGCTCCCTGCGCTGAGAAATTTGCCGAATTCCTCCCGGCTGATCCACAGCAGCTCACCTCTGCTCGCTGTCCACCGCTCCTCTCTGGAGCCTGGTGGGCTGTTGAGTGCATTGGTCTGGTGCCGTCTAGTGAGGTCGCCACTGCCGCTGGCAGTAAGGTGCTGCTGCCATGTCCTCGGGCATGAGGCCAGCTTATCTCCTCTCTGGTTCTGAGCTCCGTTATGAGTTCCCCTCCTCTTTGGAGCCTGGTGCTGCAAGGGAAAATGGCGCCTACCACTTCGTACCGCGGCTCCAGCTGCAGCACTGCGGTCTGGTTTCTTTCTGGTGTCTCATTTTTCCAGCCCTCTTTTTTTCTGTCCCTTGTAATTACATTTTTGTTTCTCTGCTGATGGTGTTTTCTGGCTATGAAAGGCATTGATTTTGTGGTAATAGAGATTGGTTGTTAACGGGGCTCGTAAGCCCCGCTTTTCTCCATCGCCATCTTCCTGGAAGTCCCCATTTCTATTCTTTTGAATAACCTCCAAACTGATCTACATGGTGATTGTACTAATTTGCAATCCCATTAAGAGTGTATAAAAGTTTGTATCCTATATCCTTACCATTATTAATCATTTATATTCTTGATAATTATCTAATATCATTGTAGTTTCCATTTGGATTTTCCTAATAGTTGCATTATTATTGCAGTGAATTCTTATCAGATCTTTAATCCTGACCATTTGAAATCTCATCATTTAGGATGGTTGTTTTCCCTGGCCTGATGTGTATCATTTTTTTTGATGCATTATAGCCATTCATCTTAATGGATTACAAGATGGTAGAGGCATAGATTTACATACCACTCATTTAGCCCTTCTCCAATTCCCTCACCCCTCACTCTTTCTCATGTTTAGCTAGTGATTTACTTTGATATGTTTATGAATATACATCATGTACATTAAGGAATTTCCCCCTTACCCTTCCCATCCCCTCAGTTCAGTTGTCTTATTTGCTCATCTATGGTTTCTCCTTCTTTGTCTAGAGTTCCCCTTGTAACCCTTTTTCTATCTTCCAAATTTTAGGAAGAGCATCTGATTTTTACTTTTTGTGCTGACTAATCTCACTTAGCATAATGTTCTCCAGTTCCATCTATTTCCCAATAAATCGCATAATTATGTTCTATTTATGGCTGAGTAAAACTATTGTGTCCATATCCCATAGTTTGGTAATCCATTCATTTGTCAATGGACATCTTGGCTGGTTCCATAATTTGGCAATTATAAATTGTATAGCTATGAACATGAATATGCGTGCATTAGTCTGGTAGTTTGGTTTCTATTCTTTTGGGTAGATACCCAGAAGTGGTATTGCTGTATTACATGGTAGGTTCATTCCCATTCTTCTGAGGATCCTCCATACTATTTTCTACTATTTTCCAATTGAAAATTGGTTGCACTACTTTTCAGTTCAACCAACAATATATTAAGAGTTCCCACTTCTCCACATACTCACCAGCATTTCTTGTTGTTTGAAACTGTTTTGAATGATTATCATTTGAAATGAAGTTCACTGAAATCTCAGGGTAGTTTTTATTTACATCTCTCTGATTGCCAATGATGTTGGATATTTTTTCATACACTTATTGGCTATTTAATTTTTGTCTTTTGTTAAATGTCTGTTTATTTCATTTGCCATTTTTTGATTGTGTTATTTCTTTTCTTAGCAGTGAGTTTCTTGAGTTCTCTATATAGTCTACATATTAGTCCTCTATCAGGTATTGTGATTCCTCCTGCATGGTTCCTGTTTCTGAGAACTACTTTGGATATTCTGAGTTCTTTGTTGTTCCAAATGAATTTAAGGACTAATTTTTCTATGTCTGTGAGGAATGACCTTGTTAATTTAATGGGTTTTCTGGATTTCTTTTTCAGTGGGTTTATGGTTGGCATACAGGAAAGCTTCTGATTTTTTAAAATTGATTGTATATCCAGATACACTTTGTTCATCAGTTCTATAAGCTTTTTGGTTGAGCTTGTTGGATCTTCTAAGTATGACATCATGTCATTTGCAAATATGGGTAGTTTTAGTTCTTTTTTTTTTCTATTTGTACTCTTTTGATTTTTTCTCTTACCTTATTGCTCTGGCTAGAGTCTCAAATAGTATATTGAAAAGAAGTGATGATAATAGACATTCTTGTCTTTTTCTTGTTTTTAGGGAAAATTCCTGCAGTTGGTAGGCCTATTGTATATTACCTTTATGACGCCGAGGTATGTTCTTTCTATTCTGATTTTCTGCAGTGCTTTTAGCATGAATGGGTGTTGGATTTTATCAAATGCTTTTTCAGCATCTACTGAAAGATCATGCAATTTTTGGTTTTGGTTCTGTTTATGTGATGAATTACCTGGACTGTTTTTATATACTGAACCAGCCTAATATCCCTGCAATGAACCTTGTTTGATCATGGTATATGATTTTCTTGATGTGGTTTTGAATGCCTGTTGCTGAGGAGGCAAGATGGTGGCAGCCGCGGTCGCAAAGGTGATCGTGGCCACTGATCAGAACATGCATTCCTCGGAGAAGCCCTGGACACCAGAGTTCGGATTAAAATCTGATTGGGACAACTTAAGGAGACATTTTCAGCCGTGACTTCTGATCTAGAATCCAGGAGAGAGAGTGGATAGTGGTGGAATTAGAAGCAAGACAACAAGGAGGTGCCTGCCACACAAGAAAAGTGATTTTGGTAAAGAACATCCCAGAAGAGATTAGGGAAAAGCCGCACGTGCAGGGAACTCTTAACATCATACCTTGTAAGAAAAGTGACCCAGTTGTAGTGGAAGGAGCTGAGCAGTCCTGGGCAGGAGGCCGAGCACATCTCGAGAGGCCCGGCGCCAGGTGGGAGGCTGAGCCCGTGTTCCAGGAGACCCAGCGCCAGGCAGAAGGCCGAGCCCACGAACCGAAAAGTCCGGCACAGGGCAGGAAGCCAAACCCGCAAACCAGGAGGCCCGGTGCCAGGTGGGAGGCCGAATCCGCAAACCAGAAGGCCGGGCGCTGGGTGGGAGGCCAAGTCCGTGTCCCAGGAGACCCGGCATCAGGTGGGAGGCCGAGCCCGCATCCTGGGAGGCCCAGAGTCGGGCGGGAGGCCAAGCTGCATGTCTGAAGGAACTCGGTGCCACTGTTCTGTGCCGGGGCTGTGGTGCGCTCAGAACAGCAGATCATGCTCTACACAGTGAGGCTGTGGGCCTCTGCTCCTGGAAGGGAGATAAAATTCATTGCTGCCAAGTGCTTGATCCCACAACCTCTTCAAACCACACATACTATCTTCTAGAAGGAGGAGGAGGAGGAGGAGGAGGAGGAGGAGGAGGAGGAGGAGGAGAAGAAGAAGAAGAAGAAGAAGAAGAAGAAGAAGAAGAAGAAGAAGAAGAAGAAGAAGAAGAAGAAGTAGAAGAAGAAGAAGAAGATGATAATGATGATATTGGAGAGGGGTCAACATGGCCGCAGGAACCTGGGACAACATGCTGTGCTCTGAAGAGAACCAAGATGGTGGTGGCAGTGGCAGCAGTGGTCAGATTTTGGTAGAAGCAGAGATTCAATCCATTCCACCACATAATTTTAAAGAAATATCCTCAAAGGTATACTGCTACTGCCGCACATGCTCAGGAATTCTGAAAAACAATCCATGTGGGAAAGGTGTTCCAGAGAGAACCGAGATAGCAGTGGCAGCAGCGGCGGTGACCAGAATTTGGAGGGGCAGACAGATCCAGTCCAGTCCACCGTGAACTTTTGAGGAAATCTCGCTAAAAGTAGACTGCTCCTCCCACACATGATTGGGAATTCTGGACAACATGCTAAGTAGTAAAAGGGTTTGGGGGGTTTCAGAGGGAGCCCCACATGGCCTGGATGGGCCGTCACACTGCGGGTTCTGGGAGTCATCAGCCCTCATGGCCACCATGCTCCTCTGTGTAAAGTGGAAGACCAGGGTACATGTGGAGCAGCAGAGCCTGCTCTCCGGAGTGAAACTGTGGACCTTGGCCTTTGGAGGGAGGACAAAATTCATTGCCACTGGATATTTGGGGTCCCAGCTTTCGTGAAAGATATGTACTGCTCTCTCATATTAAAAAAAAAAAAATTTGAAGAACGCCAGGCATGGTGGCATACACTTGCAATTCCCGCACTTGGGAGGTTCGAGGTTCAAGGCCAGCCTTGCTGGCTTGAGAGACCCTGTTTCCAAACAAATTATATATATATATATATATATATATATATATACTGGGTCTCTGGGAGTAGAGCCCAGAGGTAGAAGGGTTTCCAGGAACTCTAGTACCACCAAACAAAAAAAAAAGGAAGAATAAAAGGGAACATCTATAGACAACCTGCTCATAGTGGCAGAGAACAGATCCCGATTCACAGCAAGACAGTACGGCCGGTGCCAGGGCCTCTGAGGCCAGGATAGGAGCCTGCCGGATGGCTAGGCCAGTGTTGGGACCAGTGAGGCCAGGATCGGAGCCTGCCATGAGGCAAGGCTGGTGCTGGGGACTCCGAAGCCAGGATTGGAGCCTGCCAAGGGATTAGGCCAGTGCCAGTGCCAGTGAGGCTGGGATCAGAGCCTGTTGTGAGGCAAGGCCAGTGCTGGGGCTTACAAGGCCGGGATTGGAGCCTGCCAGAGGGTTAGGCCGGTGCCGGAGCCAGCAAGGCCGAGATTGGAGCCTGCCAAGGGGTGAGGCCAGTGTCAGGGTTAGTGAGGCTGGGATTGGAGCCTGCCGTGAGGCAATGCCAGGGTTGGGGCCTCTGAGGCTGGAATTGGAGCCTACTGAGGGGTTAGGCTGGTGCTGGAACCAGCGAAGCCAGAATTGGAGCCTGCTGTGAGGCAAGGCCAGTGCTGGGGCCTCCGAGGCCAGGATCAGAGCCTGCCAAGGGGTGAGGCCGGGGTCGGGGCCAACAAGGTTGGGATTGGAGCCCACCATGAGGCAAGGCCAGTGCTGGGGCTTCCAAGGCCAGGATTGGAGCCTGCTGAGGGGTTAGGCTGGTGCCAGGGCCAGCGAGGCTGGAATCGGAGCCTGCTGTGAGGCAATGCCAGTGCTAGGGCCTCTGAGGCCAGGATCAGAGCCTGCCAAGGGGTGAGGCCGGTCCCGGGGCCAACGAGGCTGAGATCAGAGCCCGCCATGAGGCAAGGCTGTTACTGGGGCTTCCGAGGCTGGGATCGGAGCCTGCCGAGGGTTTAGGCTGGTGCTGGGGCCAGCGAGGCTGGGATGGGAGCCTGTTGTGAGGCAAGTCAGGTGCTTGGGCCTCTAAGGCGGGGATTGGAGCCTACCAAGGGGTTAGGCCTGTGCAGGGGCCAGCAAGGCTGGGATTGGAGCCTGCCATGAGGCAAGGCCGGTGCTGGCATCAGCAAGACCGGGATCAGAGTCTGCCGGGTGACCAGTCCAGTGCCGGGGCCGTCAAGAGTGGGATCGGAACTTGCAATGCGGCATACACAGAGAAATATCACAGAAAATAAAAAACCAGATGCTTTCCGTAGTATGCAAAACTAGGAAGAAATAGGTAATAGGACGAGATCTATTTGAAGAAAGGGCCCTATAGAGGAGCAATTAAGGTGACCAATCAGAGGGGATGGGATGGGGGAGGATGGAACCTCTTTAAAACTCATGATGTACAAATGTATCAAAGTTAATCACCAATCAAGCATGGGATCGAGGGAGGGGGAGGAAATGGGAGGGGGATTGGATAAAGGCTAATTGGATGATATGTGCTTATATATCCTCACAAGTCTTGTATTCCATTGTGATGTATGGCTACAATGCACCAATATATATGTATATATATATATATATATATATATAATAAGGTAATAATTATAACTTCTGAGTGCTTATTTTATGATTTACCAAGTAAGTTTACATGGTATGGAGTTGGGTATTAAACCATGAGTTTCAAGCACCAATTTTGCTGCAATTACTGAGGCTGTGACCTTCAGCAGTGATTCAGTCTCTTAGACTCATTTTCACATTCCTGAGTGGGAAGAATGAGACTCAACTTTGAAGAATTGTGGTGATGATTATCTGTGACAAGGAGGTGACATAAAAGGTCAGAGTGGTGAGTGTATGGTTACCTCCCTTCCTAATTCACTTAGGACCAAAAGACCAATGAAATTCACAAAAATATCGGAACATAAGTGGATTCTGGACTAAGAAAAATAATATTTACACATGTGAAAGATAAATAATAGTATTAAATTGTCTCAATTTAGAAAAATAAAGTCATTTGAAATGGCATAAATCATTTCCTGCTTCTTTAAGCACACTATGTATTCTATCGTTTTGCAATTGCTTTCTGTTATGAGTTTTTGTGTTACTGTAAATATTTACTTTTGCCTGATGAAATATTATTTCTTAGGGGTTTTTAAAATAAAATTGTCACTTATTAAAAACCATCGCTGATAATCTATTTCTTATTCATCTGTACAAAACCATGTAAGCATGGCTGACATTTCTTATTCAAAACACATCAATAATGTTGGAGGCCAGGGTACACTTATCTTTTTATGTCAAGTTGAAGTCAACTTTTATACTATTTGGAATATTAATAAAGAGCTTGTCAAATAGTCAAATAATGGTGGAATAATATTTATCAAAATCATTATGCTCAGGAAAAGAACAGATAAAATCTAGGGCATCTGAAGTAAATGAAAAGTTCGTTTTTTTTCAGATTACCTTATTTAAGTCTTGAATTCTTAATGAAGAGGAAAAAGAGTATGCTAAAAATTAGTATGCAAATACAACATAATAAAAAATGTTAAAGAGCCAGGTGTGGTGGCACATGCTTGTAATTCCTGTACTTGAAAAGCTAAGAAGGGAGAATCACAGGTTCGCAGCCAACCTTGGCTACTTAATGAGACCCTGTTTCAAAATAAAGAATACCAGTACTTGGGAGGCTGAGATAGGAGGATCTCAAGTTCACTGTCAGCTTTAGCTACTTAGGCCCTCTGCAACTTAGTGAGACACTTTTTCCAAAAAAAAAAAAAAAATAAAGAATAAAAAATAGGACTGGGGGTATATCTCAGGGGTAGAATGCCTCTGAGTTTAATCCCCAGTAGCAAAAATAAACAAAAAAAGAAAGAATAAAAAGTAGGGCTTGGAGTATAGCTCAGAGGTAGAATGTGTCTGGGTTTAGTCCCCAATACCACATACATACAAAAAAGTGTTGAGAAAAGGTAAAGAAGTTAATGTTTTACCAGATTCTTATTTGGTAGTTAAGAGAAGTCATGTTTTAAATTTTTTCTCCCTAACAAGATAAATTATTATTCGTGTTAAATGTCATCTGTAGAACTTGCCTAAAGTAAGTTTTCTTTTTCTAAATATGCTGAATTAGTGATTCATATCTTCTAAATTGGGGAGAAAATGTCATGTTTTCTTTGAAATAACTTCTGATAAGCTCTATGGAAATATAAAAGAAAAATAAGTGTACAGTGGGGGGAAATACTTTTGCTGCTCTGCTGCATAGTTAAGCTGATATGAATGTAGGTTAGATATGTCATGAATAATTACAATAAGAATCAAGCAAATTCCCTTTATAAGCATGATTTCTGAGTCAGTGAAACATAAATGTACTCCACTGACACTATATTTGAACAAGTTATGTATTAAGCAGAAGGAAAAGTTGATTGGCTAAAAATTTATGATATTTCTTTAAAACACTGACAGTTCCTACATAGATTTTTTTCAATATAAAAAGAAAATTTATACATCAGGCTTTCTGGGAATAAACTTGGTTCTCATGCAGATCTACATGAAGAAATATATATATTCTGCCCATGTTGAGAGGTGGCCAGTTTTTATTATAGGTTAATGCTGAAGGAAAAGATTGTCACTCTGACTTTATACATTAGATTTCAGAGCCTTGGGTTTTTTAAGTTGAACTCACCTCCAGAATTGACAGAATTAGAATTGGAAGCCTTTCAATCAGAGGATCAGCCCCTTAGTCTCAGCAAACCTCCCAGAGCGATTCTACTCCATGAGGCCATTTCTCTGGGCTGCATGAGTTCAGCGTAGTCCTCCCATGGCTCTGTGAGGGTGACACTCCACACACAAGAAAACATGACAAGACAGAGTACCTAATAAATGGATTCACTTTTAAGATCAGAATTTACTTCTGGTCTTTTTCCCATAGAACATGGAGAGCTTAGATTATATCCTTTCCAGAATATCCTAGCCCTCAATACAAATAACCATCACATAATTTGTTATTTTTCCTATAGGATCTTTATGTATGTGCTTCAATTTTATAATGTGCCAAAGATCTCATGGAATTATCTGAAGGGTTACTGAGATAATTTTGTAGCTCCTGTAGGGTTGAAATGGGATCACTTAGAAGACATGTCACCTTCTTCTGAGCACATTAGAAAGAATTTAAGTCCAATGCCATCTGCTTCCAAATCCCTTTAATTACTGGGCAGCTTTTAAAAATACTGTATGGTAACAATTAATTCATTATAAATGTGAAAATTTTCAGAATTTGGTTGTTTCAATTTAGGATGAGGAATATTTGTAGAGCTCTTTGACTTTCCAAACCCAAATTATATTGTACTGGGCTAGGGAACTATTAAAATGAGTGTCATTGACAACAGAATTGAGGCAAAGGAAGAGGAAAAACAAGGATGCCTGTGTTGCTCAGCTTTCCCTCACTATAACAAAATACCTGAGAAAAACAACTTGAGAGGAAAGATTCCTTTTGGCTCATAGTTTCAGAGGTTTTCACTCACAGTCACCAGCTTCTATTTGATTTGTTCAGGGTCTGTGGTGAGGCAGAGCATTTTGGTTGGGAGTGTATGATGGTGGAGCAAAGCTGCTCTCCTCAGGGTGGCCAGGAAACAGAAAAAGAGAATATGACAGATGGGGCCAGCTGGAGACAAGACATACTCTCCGAAGAAATGCACCCAGTGACCTACTTCTGTTAGGACTCTCCTCAAAAGTTTCCACCACTTCCCAATAGCACCAGCATGAGCCTTTGGGCCCAAATTTATAACATTGGTCCCAGATCTAAATCCACAACATTACCCAAATTTGTGCACTTAGGAAAAAAAAGTACAAGAAAAAGAAACACACATGAACAATTTAATTTCATATCCTTCTGAAAGGCTGCTCTACGAATTTGATTTCCACATTTTCTTGAAGATAAAATCTGCCTAAAACTATTACTTTAAAAACTATCAAGTCTCAGCTCAGACCAACTGAACTACAGTGTGTCCAGAGAAGAAACCTGATATTCTGGCAATTTGTGCATATAAAAAGTGCGCTGTGTGATTCTGGTCAAATAAGTATGGGATGTGCTGTTTTAAGAGTGTTTGTTGAGTTCCAATGTATTAGCTATGACATTCTGAGCCCTGGTACAGTGAGCCTCATTCCTAATAAGATAGCTCAATTAGAATTGGAATAGCAATTGTATTGTAATGAATATGGCAAACATTGGAGCCACACAATGTGGACAGAAGCTTAAGAAGTAAGTCCAGACAACACAGTTAAAGCCTATTTTTAATTGCAATTGGTTTAAACAATTAAAACACCCTGATATCAATATAAAGAGGTAAGGGCATGGCAGGGGATAAGAGGGAATTTCTCTAATGCACACATGATATACTTTAACAAACATATCAGTGTCAATCACTAAGACAAACATGAGAAGGAGGGAAGAGGAGGGAATGGGGCAGGAATTGGGTAAAGGGCTAATTGGATGATGTGTGCATGTATGTCTTCACCATCTTATATCCCATTAAGATGTACGACTCCAAGGCAACTATAAAATTTTTTTAAGAAAAAAAAGAGGTGAGGACAAATCCTAACTCTTTAGTCACATCTACCAATGCAATTGAAAAGAGGACATCCAATTTCTAGATGGTTATTATCAGAGCTGGTATAAGTACATGCAACCGTGTGTTTTTTAAATGCTAATTTTTAAGTCTTTAAGTTTTTTAGTGTTTTTAAGGAATTATCAACACCAGGTAGAGTATGATGCCTGTGTTGGTTGCAAGAATCCAAAAGATGTGTCCTTATAGTGAGGAAGCACTGCAATGGGAATATGAAATGGGAGTTTTTTTTTTAATGTGGGCAAGTGGCAGCAGATACCATGGATCTTCTACTGGCTTGGAGTTCACTTGAGCCTATAGACCCCACATAGATAAAAATAGGATTCACATTAGCTGAGGAGATGGATAGTCAAGAAGTTACCAAGACAAGATTCAGACATGGGGGGGATAAAGTTGGTACCCAATTCCTGGGAATGGGGTGTATAATGTACACTGAAAGTGAAGTCAGAGCAGAAAAAAAACAGCAGTGAGCTATCCCTAAGACCTCCATTCCCCTTGGCCAGGTCTGGGAGGGTTGAGCCTACAAAAAGAATTAAATGTCAGCTATTAAGAGAGAAGAGATGCAGGAAGCAAAGAAGATTTTAGACAGGAGGTCGGTAAGTTAACTAATAAGATAATGCTTAATCATGAAACAATGTTCAAGAGTGACATCTGCTGCCAGCAGAAGATCCTAGATCTATCCAGAGGTTTTAGATATGGATAGCTCTAGTACCAGGCAGATAAGGAAATGTATAAAACAGCTAGGTATAAGACAATGGAAAAATATGATGTTGGTTAGAATTAGGGATACAGTAGCTAAAATGCAAATTTAGATCTTTAAAGTTCTAACAGGTAAAATTGGTCTCTGGGACCAATTAAGTCCCAGGTGACCAGGTACTAGTTTCCACCTAGACTCTGAATGGCCTGGGGAAGAGGGCACAGATATAAATATGTAATACATTCATTAGTAATGAATTCTTTCTTTAGATTTTTTCAGGCTCAGCCTTAAACAACATTCAATTTGAAGCAGTTTGATAATAACCCCCCCCAAAAAAAATCCCAATAGTCTAACTTCAGATCAATAGTAACAACAGTACTTATGATAACAATAAGGCAAAGTAATCACATACAATGATTTAAGTAATGTGGGGAAACCAATTACACCTATATATTTTATAATTTTAACTTTTTAGATATAGGTACACTCTTCTGAGAATGTAATTGTATCCTAGGCATTAAAGAACTTAAACCATAGCTGGGTGTGGTGGTGCACGCTTGTAATCCCAGTACTTGGGAGGCTGAGACAGGAGGATCACACAGGTTCAAAGCCAGCCTCGGCTACTTAGTGAGATCCTGTTTCAAAATAAAATATAAAATAGGTCAGGGTGTAACCTGGAGGTAAGAGGCCCCTGGGTCCCATCCCAAGGATCCAAAACAAAAGAACTTAAACCATTCCAATGGAAAATATTTTAACATAGAACAAAAAAATCCTGCTGATCCATATTGCTATTTAAATCTTGTGTAAGAATCCCAACCCTATTAGAAGTAGTATTGATGAGTTTTAAATACCTACATTCATGCAGCATTTAAGAATTTCCCTGCCTCCTAAGACACAATGGGAGTAGAGTGCCCTCTAGAGTCTTATTTGTATTTCTAATGTCAAATTAGAGAGGAAATCTCATTTTGAACATTTCTGACTGCACTCATTGAAATTCAGAAGTGGCAAATTTAAATATTACTACTACAAATATATGTGTCACTAAAATTTTTATATAATTTTCCTCAAGAGAAACATTTTCCAGTGTCACTTATCTACATGATCAGAACAACAAAAAATTCAAAGATTTTCATTTAAAATGTGTTGATTATTTCGGTCTTACTCTGCCCTACAAATTTATTCAAATTTAATTTTAGTATGACTCTTTGATCATTTATGTCCATATTTTTATATTATATATTCATTTCAGTCTAAATTCTTAAAAGGAGACCACTCTTTGTTAATCTACCATTTGAGGTTTCTATCTAAATCTAAGATAATGCATGAGGGCAACTAAAATATGCTTTTACAAACAGGTGTATATATACTGATTAAAGGCATAGTTAGATATCTCTTTGTACTGTTCAAGGCACATAGATTAACAATAGGCTATCATGATAGACATAATAGGAACAGGCTTAGAAATAACACGTAAAATCCGAAGCTGCAAACTTGAAGAAACAAAAATGCATAGTGCAAAACAGGAGCACTTATTCTTCACAGTTTAACACTATATATGAGCCACACATGGTTGCACACACTTATAATCCCAGTACTTGTGAGGCTGAGACAGGAGAATCACAGGTTCAAGGATAGCCTCAGGAAATAGTGAGACTTCCATTAACCTAGCAAGACCCTGTTTCAAAATGAAAATAAAATAGAGCTGGGGATATAGCTCAGAGGTAGAATCCCCCTAGGTTCAATCCTTAGTGCCACAAAAAAGCTATCAGCTATCTTACCCTATTAAGCTATCTTACCCTATTCAGCTATCTTACCCTATTGAAATGCATATTTTATACCTGTTAAATTTTTATTTTATTTTATTTTATTTTTTGCGGGTCTGGGGATGGAACCCAGGGGCATTCGACCTCTGAGCTACACCCCTGCCCTATATTTTATTCTTTATTTTGAAACCGGGTCTCACTGAGTTGCAGAGGGCCTAAGTAGCTGAGACTGTGTCCATGAGCCGCGATCCTCTAGTCTCAGCCTCCCAAATGCTGGGATTAAGCATGCAGCACCACGCCCGGCTTCTGTTAAATAATTTTAATTTAAAACTATAATAAGCCAGGCATGGTGGTGCACGCTTGTAATCCCAGCATTTGGGAGGCTGAGACCTGGAGGATCACGGTTCGCAGACAGCCTCAGCTACTTAGTGAGGCCCTCTGCAACTCAGTGAGACCCGGTTTCAAAATAAAGAATAAAAAATAGGGCAGGGGGTGTAGCTTGTACGTCAAATGCCCCTGGGTTCCATCCCCAGACTTGAAAAAAAAAAAAAAAACCTATAGTAAAAACTACAGCTGTGTACTATTTATCATTAAGGTCAAGGTTCCAATTTCCTTATATCTAAAATGGGTATTACTTTTTTTGTTTATAAGTTGCTTTTATTTTGTAGATGAAAAGACAGGCACATATTGGAGAAAGAAAGGAGATAGGGGAGGGTCTGCTTAATAGTATGAGGACCTCTGCAAATGGAACTGGGTCTTTTTAATAAGCCTGAAACCTAGACATAAAGTATATACAAGTAGAAATATCCCATGTTGAGACTCGATTTCCCATTGCCACACAAGCTTAATAATGCAAAAATACACTGCGTCTCTCTTCACAACAGATGGAATAATATATTGACAGCACCAACAAGAAAGTGACTTGCTATGTATGCTCTAATGAAGAAAGTATGATCGCCTTATTTGATTTTCTCATTAACCTTTTCTCAAAGAATTATGTAATATTATATTACTTGCCAATAAAGTATTTTAAATAATTGTCTATACTGTATTGTGAGATCATAAGATGCTTTGGTCTCTGGTACTAGTTATGTAGCTTTGAATACCTTGAGAAAAAGATGAATGTGTGCATTTATGTCTACAAAAGTTTTTACCACATTATGATGTATAAATACAATGCACCAATAAAAAATTTTTTAAAAGACATAAACTAGTAAAGATAATTGCCAAAACTGTCATTACTAAAGCTGCAACATATTCAATATGAAGGAATGAGTTAAAATACAAATTTTATCCTTATTGAATGGTAAACACCTAATTTTAGGGTGGAAGAACAATTTTTTGTTGTTTTTGTTTTTGTTTTGTTTTGTTTTACTTTTTTGGTGCATTGTAATCATATATCACATTGGAATACAAGACTTGAGAGGATATACAAGCACACATCATCCAATTTGCCCTCATCCAGCCCCCATCCCATTCCCTCCCCCTCCCTCGATCGCATGCTTGTTTGGTGATTAACTTTGATACATTTGTTTATGTACCTCCTGCGTTTTAAAGAGGCTCCATCCTCCCCTATTCTATACCCTCTGATTGGTCACCTTAGTTGCTTCACTATAGGGCCCTTTCTAGAGCTCGACCTCTTCCTGTTGCCCCTTTCCTCCTAGTTATTGCTGCTTAGGGGAAGCATCTGATTTTTATTTTCTGCGATATTTCTCTGTGCATGCCGCGTTGCAAGTACCAACCCCACTCTTGACGGCCCCAGTAGTGGCCTGTCTACCCGGTGGACTGATCCAGACCTCACTGGCTCAAGCAGGGACCTTGCCTCATGGGAGGCCCCAATTCTGGTCTTGCTGGCCCCGACACCAGCCTAACCCCTCAGCTGGCTCCGATCCTGGCCTGGGAGGCCCCAGTAGCGGCCTTGCCTCACGGCAGGCTCTGATGCCGGCCATTGGCCCCGGCATTGGCCTAACCCCTCAGCAGGCTCCGATACCGGCCTCAGAGGCCCCAGCACTGGCCTTGCCTCACGGCAGGCTCTGATGCCGGCCATTGGCCCCGGCACTGGCCTAACCCCTTGGCAGGCTCTTATCCTGGCCTCGAAGGCCCCAGCACTGGCCTTGCCTCACAGAGGCTCCGATGCTGGCCTCTCTGGCCCCAGCACCAGCCTAACGCCTTGGCAGGCTCCAATCCCGGCCTCGGAGGCTCCAGCACTGGCCTTGCCTCACTGCAGGCTCCAATCCCAGCTTTGCTGTGTCCGTCGTTGGCCTCACCCCTCGGCAGGCTCCAATCCGAGCACCCTCTTTGCCCAACCAATTGTCCCACATTCTCGAGGGTGCATGGTGGTAGCATTCTGCCTCTGGGGTTATTATTTCAAGGGTTGTAGGTGTAATACATAAGATCTCTGCCTCCCCTGAGTACTGGCCACTGCCATTGCCACTGCCTCTACCATTTCAAATATTTCCCAAGATCTTTTCCCACTCTGAATGTTGTCCAGTGTTCCTAAGCATGCATGATGGTAGCATTTGACATTTGGTGTAATTTCTCCAAAAAAATAAGGTTGGTAGGATCCGGTTTCTGCTTCTCCTGAATACAAGTTTCCACTGCCATTGCAGAGACCGCTTTCAACACCACCTTTCTCCTTGGTCTCCGCTAAACTCTCTCTTTATAGGTGATGTCCAAGATTCTTAACAACATAGTAAAACAGCAGTCCTCCTTCACGGGGAATTTTTCCATAAGTTCCAGTGCATTTGGATAAGTTTTGTCTGCATCTCCAGTATCCTGGCATCCGCCACGGCCTTCTTAACACCTCTCCAATATTTTTCTTTTTTCTTTTTCTTTTCCTTTTCCTTTTTTTTTTCCAATAAGAGTAGACAGTATGTGTGGTTTGAAGAGGTAGTGGGATCAGGCACTCAGTAGCACTGTGACCCGGCCTGGTTTCCCCATGGGTCCAGCGTGCTCCACACTACTCCGCCTGGGGCCCAGAGTCCTGTGACCCAGGCCCTGGCTGTTCTGGGGTTCTGGCATGCCCCACCTGACCCCTGCCCGGGATCCAGGGTCTTACTGGGCCCGGTTTCTCCGGGGGTTTACGCACAGTCCGGCCCCTGGGTATTACATGTATTACATTGACAGCTACACTTACTGGATAATTGATATATCAAATGTGAAATTTATAAAAAGTTCTTCAGACTTCAAATAACTATGCATTTAAGGGGTTCTGAGTTGGGCACATTGACTAACACCTGTACTTGGGAGGCTGAGACAGGATGATAGCAGTTTAAGACCAGCCTCAGGAACTTAGCAAGACTCTTTCTAAATAAAAAATTAGGACTAGGGGTGTGCTTAGAGGTAGAATACCTCTGGATTCAACCTCCAGTATCCCCCCCAAAAAAAGATATTCTGTCTTACATATAATATTGACAG
Source organism: Muscardinus avellanarius (assembly GCF_963383645.1). Taxonomy (NCBI): domain Eukaryota; kingdom Metazoa; phylum Chordata; class Mammalia; order Rodentia; family Gliridae; genus Muscardinus; species Muscardinus avellanarius. The sequence goes on along the minus strand of NC_137787.1, from coordinate 53,950,487 downwards.
GTTTAAAATAGCATGTTAGAAGCCGGTCTTAACAAGTTAGCAAGATTCTCAGCAACTTAGTGAGGCCATCTTTCCAAATAAAAAATAAAAATACAGCTCGGATATAGCTTGGAGGTAGAATGCCCTTGGATTTAGTCCCCGGTAACATAAAAAAGGAAGGGGAAAAAAGGAAAGAAAGGAGGCCATCCTTGAATAAAAAAAATACTAAGCGTTCTCCTTGGGCTGCTCTTGAAGCTGCTTTGCCAGTGTTTCTTCTTGCACTTGTTCCTCAAATATAAATGTTTTAAATATTCTTTGAGACTTTTTCTTGTTATCTAATTCCTCAAATATGAATGTTCTATATTCTTTGGGACTTTTTTGTTACCTAATTGTGCTCAAAATTATCTCTAGGGATTTTCTTTCCACTGTCTTCAATGCCTCTACAGTCTGGAGACGCTTAAATTTACTTCTCCAGACGTACTTGCTAAAATATGCTTCCATATTCCAATTCTTTATGCTCAACTCTTTCATCCACAGCACCCGTGGGGCCTTGGGGCTGAAATCATGGGCCTTCAACACAGATTAGAGGCACAATATCTATACGAAATGAGTCAAAACATACATGGAGCTATTTCCCAACCACAGGTGAACATGAAGGTATGACTGAGAGGAGGTGAGACTGGGCACCAAAGCCATCTTGATACAGTCCACCTCTGGTATCATCATACAGATCCACTCGTGTCCTGCATGAAACAGGACCCATTACCAAGATGTCCCAGATGACTTGTAGGCACAAGCTGCGGATGCTACAACTGATAACCCAGACCACAGTTCATCTTGATCATTTCTCTATCGCCCTCATTTCTCTTTCCTGTCTACCACATTACTTGCCTAATGAAATGTCCCAGACTTTTGACCTGAATGTGAGCTCTTGATTGTTTTGTGCTAAGGTCACTATAATTGCTAGTCCATTCATATCACCAAACATGGAGACACTAGTGTAGCTTCCTAGTTCTACTGTGTAAAAGCAATGGATCTTCACAATCATCAGGCTTCTTTCCCCTCTAAGTATACCAACTCCTTTCTTGTGCTGCTGGTCTGCTGTCATGAGGAGCTGGTGATAAGAGAAGAGTCACTTTGGACTCTTTTAAAGTTTTCATAATTTCAGGTTCAGCAGACACTTACTGAGATGCTGAGTGAAAATATTCTCCAATATAGCAGAACTAATTTGTCAAGGGAAAAAAAAGTGAGTTCCACAGGTAGTCTTCATTGAGGAATGGTGAAAGGAACCAATTTTTTCCCATGTCTTACATCTTCAATGCTTGTATTTTAGTCATTTGGAACATTTCATTCTACGTCACCAGTGATTTGGGGGCAGTTCATAGTCATTAGGAATCAGATGCAGTGCTAAGTGGGCCTCTTTTGATTAAAATAAGATACATTGAACGTAAAATGCTGCTTTGACAAAATTATGGGATGACTTGGTGGTAGCCAGTTTTTTTTTTTATTGGTGCACTGTATTCATACATCATAGTGGGATACAAGCTTTTGTAGACATACATGCACACATCACCCAGTCAGCCCCCACCCAATCCCCACCCCATTCTCTCCCCATCCCTCCTTCCCATGCTTAAATAGATTAAATATTATCAGATGAATAAAATAAATTAAATAAATGAGAGGCAGTAGAAAAAAAGAAAGGACCATGGAAAGGAAGGGAGGAAGGGAAAAGGAGGCACTAGAAAAGGAAAATTACCAAAATATGTTACACATGTACAAACATATAACAATGACTCCTACTATTTATAATGCACAATTAAAAAGAAACACTATTTCATTCCTTAGATCTTTCATTCCTGATGACAATACGATCAATTGCTGCTGACCCTGCTAATCGAAAAAGTAGTTTTATTATCTTTATAGTAATCAGAATCTACTGCCCTTTATAGCTATTCTTTGTCATTATGAGGCTTTTTTCCATTTTAATATGTGTAGTTTATGTTATTCATTTCATGGCCATGTGGCTTTCCAAAGTATGAATATAACACAGTCTTACATATCTTTCCGTTGATGGATATTTAGATTGTATTCAAATAATGCTCATAGATGACTCCTTGGGCATATTTGAAATAAAATTATCTTGTAGAATTGCAAAGTTAGGTTGTGTGTGGTGGCACACACTTTCAATCCCAGGACTGGGGAGGCCAAGATGGGAGGATCTCAGGTTCACAGCCAACCTCGGCAACTTAGTGAGGCCCTCTGCAACTTAGTGAGACCTTGTTTCAAAACTAAAAAATAAGCTAGGCGTGACTTGCAATCCCCATGCTTGGAAGGCAGAAACAGGAGGATCACACAGGTTTGAAGCCAGCCACGCTGGCTTAAGAGACCCTGTTTCCAAATTAAAAAAATATAAAATTAGGTCTGGGAGTGTAGCCCAGAGATAGAAGGGTTTTCAGGAACCCCAGTACCACACACACACACACACACACACACACACACACAAAAGGCTGGGGGCATAGCTCAGAGGTAGAATACCTCCAGTATCCACTCCCCTGCCAAAAGGCATAGTCAGATGACCTGTTTCTATTTAACTTTCAGACAAAGCCAAATTGCTCTCTAAAGTACTTGCATCAAAACAACACAAATCTATTATTTGATGTTTTTGTCTAATATTTAATTTTTTTCTTGAGGTCTTGGTATGTTGCCCAGGTTGGGCTCAAACTTGTGATCCTCCAGCCTCTTCCTCTTAAGTAGCTAAGATTATTAGGCATCCACCAACATGCCCAGCTAATTTTTATTCATCTGATAATATAAAAAAGCTCATTGTAGCTTTCATTAGTGTTTCTCTCATTACTAGTGAAGTAATTCTTTCAGATATTTTTCTAATTCTGTTGGGCTATTTTTCTTATGAATTTCCCTTATATATTTGGGATACTGATTCTTTGCCATTTTAAAGAGTTACAAATAGCTGGGCGTGGTGGCGCATGCTTGTAATCCCAGCATTTGGGAAACTGAGACAGGACGATCGCACAGGTTTGAAGCAAGCTTCAGCTACTTAGTGAGGCTCTCAGCAACTTAGTGAGACCCTGTTTCCAAATAAAATATAAATAGGTCTGGGAGTATAGCTCGGAGGTAGAAAGCCTCTGGGTTCCATCCCCAGAAACACACACACACACACACACACACACACACACACACACACACATATATAAAGAGTTATGTAAGTTTTCCCATTGATGTCTAGTCTTTTCACCTTTTAAAATGGGGACTTTTAATACTTAGAAGCCTTAAAATTTAATGAATTATTTATTTTATGGTATCTTAGAGGGATCTTGTTTTAAAAAGTTTTATGTTTACTTGAGATGTCTTACATTTTATAATATGGTTTCCCAATGCATACCTATGACTTGGTTCTTTATTCTATTTACTTCTGAGGTCATACTACATTATGTAAAATCATGTAAAAAGTCATGCTATCAGGTAGGGTAAGGCTTCCCCACCCTACTATAAATTTTGTAAATTTGGTTTTCAAAATGGATTTGGCCTTTTGTGGCCCTTTGATTTTTCATATAAATTTTAGAGTCAGCTGATCAAATTAATGACATGGTCTTCAATTAGAACAACTTTTAGTACTATATAAAAAGTATAATGACAGGGAGTATCTTTTAATATAAAAAAGATATATATGGGGTGTGTGTGTGTGTGTGTGTGTGTGTGTGTGTGTGTGTATGTATGTGTGTGCTGGAATTGAACCCAGAGAAATTCTACCTTCAAACTATACCCCTAGTCCTTTTTAAAAAAAATTTGAAACAGGGTCTTGATAAGTTGCTAAGTGTCTCAATAAGTTCTGAGGTGACCTCAAATGTGAAACTCTCCGGTTTCAGCTTCCAAGTACTGGGATTATAGGTGTGCACCACCACAAAATGTTTAATTGAGATGTTTCTAAAAAGCTACCATCAACTATGGTCTCTTTTTGTAATCAATGTTGGAAAAGCTGCTTTTCATGCCAGCACCTAATCTAATATCTGGTACACAGCAGGTGCTAACTAAATACTTATTGATTTAAATATTATTTTTCTAGTATCTGAATGTACATCAGGCAAGAGCATTTCTTTTTTTTATATTTTTAGTTTTTTTAATTGGTGCACTGTATTCATACATCATAGTGGGATACAAACTTTTGTAGACATACATGCACACATTGCCCAGTCAGCCCCCACCCGCTCCCCACCCCATTCTCTCCCCATCCCTCCTTCCCATGCTTGGCTTAGTGGTTGACATCTAGTATTATAGCAATTTATCCAAAATTAAAAATGATAATTTCACATAACAGTTTCATTTGTCTGATACCAAGCTTTTGAAGACTTAAAGATAACATTTCAATATTTCTTTTTGCTTTCTTTCTTACCAGAGAATATTTTTTTCTATTTTTTTTAGGTGAAACTATCATATATTTATATATTTATTTTTTAGAAAAAAAATCTATCCTAATATGGAATATGGACTCTAGATACCCAAAACGATCTTGAAAAAGAACAAAGCTAGAAGATATATATTTTCTGATTTCAAACCATATAAAGCTACAATAATTGAAACAGTGTAGTACTGTTCTAAAGGCAGATATATAAACCATTGGAGTTAAATAAAAGCCTAGAGCTAAATTCTTCCCTATATTGTCAAGTTATTTTTGACAAGGTTTCCATGAACATTAGGTGGTGGAAATAATAATCTTTTAACTAAATATTGTTGAAAAATACTACTTACATGGAAAAGAATAAAATTGGACCCTTACCTAATCCCATATACAAATATTAACTCAAAATAGATAAAAGACATAAATATAAATCTTAAGACTATAAACTTTTAGGAGAAAATCTGGGTCATAAACCTCACAACATTGAAATTGGCAGTGATTTCTTGGATATGATTTCAATGGCACAGGCAACAGAAGAGTATACAAACTCCCTAAAAAATAAAAAAATATTGTGTATCCAAAGACAATGTAAACAGAGTTAAAAGTTACTAATAGAATGGGATAAAATATTTCCAAATGCTATATCTGAAGGTATATTAATATTCCAACTAGAAATCCTAAAAATTAACAACAATAAAGGCAAACAATACAATTTAGAGATAAGTAAAAGACTAGCATAAATAATGAATCTCCACAGATAACCAGTCTTAGTTGTCTGTTGGATGGAAAATCTTGTTTCTCTGGTTCTGGTGTGTGTTACCTATTTCTTCTTTGTAGTTAATCTCTTTGAGTATTTTCTCTAATGCTGGTTTTGAAGACATAAATTCCTTCAGTTTCTGTTTGTCATGGAAGCTTCTTATTTTCCCATCTAATTTGATAGAAAGTTTTGCTGGGTAGGAAATTTTTGGCTGGAAGTTGTTTTCTTTCAGAGTTTGGAATATGTTACTCCAAGCCCTTCTGGCTCTCATGACTTAGTTTGGGAAGTCTGGAGTGATTCTTATTGGTTTGCCTCTGAATGTCACTTGGCCCTTTGTTTTTGTTGCCTTTAAGATTCTCTGCTTGGCTTCCACATTGGTCATTTTGACAATTATGTGGCGTGCGGATCCTCTTCTCCGATCCTGTCTAAATGGAGTTCTATAAGTTTCCTGGATCTGTGTATCAATCTCTTGCTCTGTGTTTGGAAAATTTTCTGCTATTACTTCCTTGAAGAGATTGTTGATCCCTTTGGTTTCACTTTCTTTTCCCTCCTCTATTCCAATTATTCTTAGGTTAGCTCTCTTAAAATGGACCCATATTTCTTCAATGTCAGATTCCTGCTGTTGGATATTTTTTTCTAGATTAGAAACTATGCGTTCATTTTTTGAATGATCATCTTCTAAGAGCGAGATTCTGTTCTCCATGTGGTCTAATCGGTTGTTTGTGCTTTGAATTGAGGCCTTTACTTCATTAATTGCATCCTTTATCTCTTTTTGGCTCTCTCTGAGTTCTTTTTGAAGCACCTCTATTATTTCTACAATTATTTTCCTGATTTGATCTTCTAGAAATCTCTGATTTTCTGTTTTATCGGGTTCTGATGTTGTGGGGTTGTGAGCATTCATTGCTACAGTGTTATTCCTCTTTCCCATGATTTCAGAAGTTTGTGCCTTCTCTGGGCTCTTCCCTTGGGTCACTATGACTTCACTTAAGGTGCTCTGGATCTCGAGTCTGTGGTATCTCAGACCCCACTACTCCTTTACTGGGTTGTATCACAGAGTCTCCAACCCAGGGAGTCAATAGAGGCTGCTTTAAACTATGGGGGGTGCCAGGTTGCACGTTCTCCTATGGTGTGATATCTCTGCCACCGCCACTCCCCCACTGAGTCAAGTCCCAGGGAGTACAGTACTGGGATTTCTCCTCTGTGGCCCGCAATTTGACTCACTGTTCTTGAGTTCGCAGATGTAGCTGTACTGGACTCAGTGAATTCACTGCTGCTGCCACCGGTGGCAATATGGCGGCGCTGCTACGCCCTTGGCCGTGAGACTGGCTTATTTCTTCTTGGTTTTGAGTTCCACTCTGAGTCCCTGCAGCGTGTGATGAGCTCAGCCACTGGGAGCTTTAGATGCTCACTGCGCTGAAAAATCCCGCCTGGCTGTTCCGCAGCGGCTCACCTCAGCTTGCTGTAGCCATCCTGTGAATTCGCCCACTGCCGCCGGCAGTATGGCGCTGCTGCCACGTCCTCGGGCGTGAGGGTGTATCTCCTCTGTGGCTTTGAGCTCTGTTCTCAGTCCGCTTTCTCTCTGGAGCCTGGTGATTTTTTTGTTTCTCTGGTGATGGTGTTTTCTGGCTATGATAGGCGCTGATTTTGTGGTAATGGAGATTGGTTATTAGCGGGGCTCTTAAGCCCCGCTTTTCTCAGTCGCCATCTTCCCGGAAGTCCGGTGGTTGCCAGTTTTGAGTGGGCCCATACTTAGAGGATTCTGCAGCAGGTTCTGGCCTAAATATATGTTAGTGAGTCTAATTCCCCATATCATAAAAAAAAAATCAAAAGTAAAATTGTAACCTAAAATAAATCAAAGGAATTCACGCTACCCTCTGGGTCTTTAAGGATGTGGGATTGTTTCCAACACATTTCCTTTCATCTGTTTGACCTACAGAACAAATCACCTGGATTGTGATAGAGGATGACAGGACTACCATGAATTTAAACAAGTGATGGACTAACTACAGCCATGTCTGGAGTTTTCTTTTTACTAGAATCAATCAGCATAGCCTTTGGTACTTGGTATTGATCTAACAAATGCACTGTTTTCAATACCTATCAATCAAAAGTTTCAAAATAAATTCACTTTTATGTTAGATGGACAGAGTATTACTATGTTAGATGGGCAGAGTATTATTGCTTCAGAATAATATTAACACTCTTGTTATATAAAAACAGAGTCCAGAGGGGCTTTCATTTTCTTAACATTTCACAGGGTTTTACACTGGTCCACTACATGATGCTGTTATGCTACCTGGATCTGATGTGGCCAAAGAAGAAAATACCCTGGTTGTCTCTGTAAGACTCATTTGTGCCAAATGGTGGGAAGGAAGTCTCAGGTGAATCCTGTCGGGAATCCAGCCCAACAGCTGGCGGGGCTTGGAGAGATGATGAGTACCGACAACTCCAACACAAACCCACGAGCCAGGAGTCAAGTCAAGCAAGATCTCATTTATTTCTCTCCAAGCAGACCTATATATAGCACCAAGCCATGAGGGGAATTTCCATGAGAAATAGCCTAGCCTATCTAGGATAAAGATCACTAGCATGTAGTTTACAGCCAATCCCAGGCCGGTACATGAGCCATTCGTGTGTGCAGAAAGCTCCTTTAAAGGTAGAAAGGGAAAAACCGCTCAGTCTCCCCACCCATAATGAATGGGGAAACATGCCTTCGTAGCTTCCTCCAGGCGCCATCTTTGCCCCTTTTCTGCTGAATCACTTTACTTAAAGTTTTGCCTTAGGCCGTAGGCTGCTCAGGCCAAGGAAGGCTGCATCTCCTTAGGCGCTGTATGGACACACCCCATCAAATCCAATCATGCAAAAGGTGCATATAAACCCCCATAAAAAAAAAGTTGTGGCACAGATTTCTAAGGTTTTAGAGCAAGATCCTGTCTTCCACAAAAGACAAATGCTAGCAGCAGTTACTACAGGTGCATCACTGAACCCTAGTAAAGACCAAACACCTGCCAATCAGTTGCCCACAAAAAATTTGGAAGTTGTTGGGTTGCAAAGCTGTGAGATTTGGATGAACACAGTGACCATTTACTTTTAAAATGGTGCACTTAGCCGGGTGTGGTGGTGCACGCTTGTAATCCCCGCACTTGGGAGGTACAATTACTATGAGCACAAGGTACAATATTTTTTTGAGAAAATATCCTGGAATGTCCAAACTGATGGAATCTCTAAAAAAACACTAAAAATAAAGCAGCTCCCTGAAATTTTATTGGATTTTTCTCCTATCACTTGGCACAAATGGGTCTTACAGAGGCAACCAGGGTATTTTCTTCTTCCTGCACATCAGATTCAGTTAGCATAATAGCATCACATAGTGGACCAGTGTAATAATCTGTGAAATGTTAAGATAATTAAAGCCCCTGTAGGCTGTGTTTTTATAGAACAGGAGTGTTAATAATACCCTGGAGTCTCACAAGTATATTCCTATTGCTTTAGTGCATCAGGGCTCTCTGAAGAAACAGAGGCAGGGATGAGTTCTCCAGCTTCACATAATAAATCCAATCTAACCACCTCCTGGAGCTTCTAAATCCATCCCAGATATTCTATCAAAAAAGTTCTGGCTTCCCCACCAACCTTCAAAGAGCCTCGCTAACATATCATTCTAATAGGCTCTAGATGTCCTTGCCAAGACATTAAATCTTGAATCATTGAGGTTATAAACTCAAGTCAATAATTTTCTACTTACTAGCCTTATATTCTTGTACTATGCCTCAGGCCAGTGTCTTCAAGATGTACATGCAAGCATCTTATCCAGACCCTGCAATTCTTTGAAAAGTAAACTGTTCCCTCAAACTTTACCCCCTTAAGTTCTGCACAGAGTTGATTCTCATTTCTAGCCTCCAAGCAATGAGGGGAGGGAGGAGCACAGTTTGTGGAACACGTGTCACTTTGCAAAGCGTTTGCCTGCATTGTGGTCATTTATGCAGAAAGCTTTCATCCCCAGGCAAGGAGAAGCTGCTCTCCTCTAGCTCCTGGGTGGGAGTCACTTCTGCCAACACAGGAGATGAAAGGGTGCATATCACCCCGGTACATCACCAGATGTATGTCCTCACCCTAGTTCTTGAGTTTCCACTCTAATTTAGAAATGAGCATGGAGGTGCTCATACCTCTCCTTTGTCTCTTGACTACCCTCATGTTTAAGTTACTGTTCCATCTTCTGGTTGCAGGAGATAAGAATCTCTTTAAACACTGCTGAGAAAGCCTGCTGGTTCTCACAGTGTCCCCAGTTGCTGCTTGGCTGATCTAAGCCTGTGGTCCTCCTTCTTCAAGGTTTCCAATGCTCTTAACAAAAGCCAGACAATTATACATTCACCATTTTCCTCACATCATTTAATCACTAGAGCTATGCACTATTTCATCTGAGACCTTCTGCAAGTCCAGCCACTACAGGTAAAATTCTCAGCCATCATGATCCACATTAGCCCAGGAAATATGATTGCTTCACTCAACACCAACACATCAGTTTTTTTCTTGTTTTGTTTGTTTGATTTGGAACTTGACATTGAACCCACAGGATTTCTATCTCTGAGATACACACCCAGCCGTGTGTGTGTGTGTGTGTGTGTGTGTGTGTGTGTGTGTGTTCTTTTCTTTTCTTTTCTTTTCTTTTTTTTTGTGGGTCTGAAGATGGAACCCAGGGGCATTCAACCTCCAAGCTACACCCCCTGCCCTATTTTTTATTCTTTATTTTGTAACCAGATCTCACTGAGTTGCAGAGGGCCTCACTAAGTAGCTGAGTCTGTCCACGAACCGAGATTCTCCGGTCTCAGCCTCCTGAACGCTGGGATTACAAGTGTGTGCCACCACACCTGGCTGTGTTTTATTTTCTTAACAGAGACTAAGTTGCTGAGGTCTCACTGAGTTGCTGAGGCTGGCTTCAAACCTGAGATTCTCCTGTCTCTGTCTCTGAAAGACTAGGATTACAGGGTTGTGCCACCATGCCCAATTTTAGTTTTCTTCTAAAAAACCTGAGACTCAAAAGGTACAGGTCTAGAAATGATAGTAACAATCTTCATTATAAATAAATTTAAGTGGTTTGGCTCTCTTACTTTTGTCCGTTATCTTTGACACATTAGTTACCTCTAATGTGCATTCTATAATAATTTTACTTCAAAATTTTTATAATGGAATTGAATTGGGAAAAAAAAACATAAGAAAACCATCACGTATTCATACTGGATACAGTGCAGTGTGTATTAGAGGTGTAAATTAGCAGCTAAGATTCTTATCTTCTCTGTGCCCTGGGATGAAATTTTAAGAGGTTTTTTTTTTTTTTTTTTTCAGTATTAGGGATGAAACTCAGGGCATTCTACCTCTGAGCTACACCTCCAGCCCTATTTTTTATTCTTTATTTTGAAACAGGGTCTCCATTGAGTTGCAACCACAATCCTCCTGTCTCAGCCTCCCAAATGCTGGGATTACAAGCTTACTCCACCACTCCTGGCTAAGATTTTAAGTTCTACAGAAAATAAAAATTAATTAAGTTTTTTTTTTTTTGGTGGTACTGGGGTTCCTGGAAGCCCTTCTACCTCTGGGCTACACTCCCAGATCTAATATATATATATATAATTTTTTTTGAAACAGGGTCTGTTAAGCCAGTGCAGCTGGCTTTGAACCTGCGCGATCCTCCTGTCTCCTCCTCCCAAGCATGGGGATTACAAGTGTGCACCACCATGCCCAGCAAAAATTAATTAATATTTTAAATATCCTTTTTCTTAGTCATAAGTAACTTCACCTAAAACATAAAAAGCCTATTAGCACAAATTCAAATAATCTTTAAACTGTATGAGGCATACCAAATATGTGTTCCTCCATCTTTCCTAAATTCAATATTTTCATGTTACAAATTTTTTTGGTGGTGCTAGGGATGGAACCCAGGAACTTTCTACCTTCGGGCTACACTCCCAGACCTATTTTCTATTTTCTTTTAATTTGGAAACAGGATCTCACTAAGTTGCAGAGGATCTCACTAAGTAGATGAGGCTGGCCATGAACCTGTTATCCTTCTGTCTCAGCCTCCCAAGTACTGGGATTACAAGCGTGCGCCACCACGCCTGGCTCCAATATTTTCATCTTATTAAAGAAAAAACTTCAATAGTAGTAAAATATATACTAGTATTATGCAATTTGATTTTTTTTAATTTTTTACACAATAAATTCGAAAAATACCTATGGAAATATAGCATTACTAGATTTAATATCTGATGATCTTGATTAATTATCATTTTCTTTTATTTACATGCTTTATTCTTTTTTCTCTTTTTTTGTGTGTGATACTGGGGTTCCTGGAAGCCCTTCCACCTCCTGGCTACACTCCCAGACCTATTTTTATATTTTTGAAACAGAGTCTCTTACACCAGCACATCTGGCTTCGAACCTGCACGATCCTCCTGTCTCCGCCTCCCAAGTACGGGGATTACAAGTGTACACCACCACGCCTGGCTACATGTTTTATTCTTTACAATGAAAATATATTCTGTGAACTTATAAAAAAGAAACTAAGCCGGGCATGATACCTTATGCTTGTAATCCCAGCACGTGGAAGGCTGAGACAGGAGGATTGCACAGGTTCGAAGCCAACCTCAGCTACTTAGGCTCTCTAGCAACTTAGTAAAACCTTGTTTCCAAATAAAGTATAAAAATAGGTCTAGTAGTATAGCCTGGAGGTAGAAAAGCCCCTGGGTTCTACCTCCAGTACCACCAAAAAAAAAGAAACTATATTACATTAAAATTTTACAACCACATTTAGAATGCCCAACAGTTCACTGAGCCAGATAATGTGGTGGACACACATTAAAATGTGTAACATCCACCAAACATTTCAGCTTAGCCCTCATATTTAATACTATTACAAATATAAACCTCCAGTGAAGACAGTATCAGCTCTAACAACAAAGATATTACAGATCAAAATTACATAAGAAACATTCACCAAAACTCAACATAAGCCTGAAATGGAAGGACTGGTTCCGTACCGCTATCTCTCCTCCCCTTTCCACACTCTTCATGATCCCACTTCCATTTTTATCACCATCTATCAAATGTTCTTAAACTGTAGAGCCTCTATGACATCAGAAAAACTCTCATGCATTGATGACTTCAGGATAATATGTTACTCTAGGAATATTTACATTATAAAATACTAGTGATAAAAATAGTGAAATTTCAGTTGTCAATAGGAAACATGATTTTTGCTTCTAATGTTCCTAAAATTCGTCATGTGGGCAGCTCCAGGTAGCTAAAACCGTTTCTAAGTTTAGCTGCCCTTTATAAGAGGAGATCATCAGTAATAATGCAGTGTGATGGCTCCTTTTTCAGACAGAGGTTATTTAAGGAGTGACTTTGGAAGCATGATTCATGACTTCTGAGCCTGTGTTTTTGCATCTGTAAGAAGGGGTCAAGGTCTACCCTGCCAGGCCTTTGTGAGAACAGTGATGAGACCTTTCTACCTTTCCTCTTGTGTTAGTTTCCTAGGAGTGCCATAATGAAGTACAGTGTGGCTTTAAACAACAGTACCTTATTCACTCACATTTTTTGGAGACTAGAAGTTCAAAGTCAAGATACCAGAAAAGGTGGTTCTGGAGGCTGTAGAGGAATCCGTCCCATGCTTCTCTCCTAGATTCTGGGGTCACTGACAATCCTTGGCATTCCCTGCGATTGCATCACTCTGACCTGCCTCTGCCTTCACATGGCCTTTTCCCTGTGTGCATCTGTGTCTTCACATGGCCTCCTCCACAGGACCTTCGCCATCAGAAACAGTGCCTACCCTAAGTGTATTTTGATTATCCAGGGTAACCTGATTATATCCTCAAAGATGCAGTTTCCAAGAAAGGCCACATTCACAGCTTCCACAGGTCTGGACTTCACCATATGCTTTTGAGGGCTGCAATTCAACCCCCAACACCTCCTGATTATATAACAACAGATGTGTCTTCTGTATCATGATGAAGAGACTAACCCAGTAAAGATAATGGCAATAATGGCACTCTACTAACAAGCTCAGCAAGTACAGAGTAGAGGCAGCTTGGTAAATGATGAAGGTGTGTCATCTTGTTCTGAATACAGCAAGAGTATACAAAGAGTGGCACTATCTCTCCTTCAGTTCTGTGTCAGTCTAGGGGCAGTGCTCCTTTGGAAATAGAATGCCCAGAAGTTTTTTCCATATGTACACAAATGAGTTTTAGTGCCATACCCACTCATTCTTAAATTCTGTTATATTTTCAAACACTACAAAATATCTTTCCCATTTTAGAGAGAAACTATACCTCATCAAGTTATTACTGCAAGCCACCAAACTCCTGAATGAGACTAGAACACAGGATGAGGAACCTCACCTCTCTTTTTCTAAGAAACGGGGCTGTAACCAAGCTATGAATCTAACGCATTCTTTTGACCTATTTGATCCCATGTGTCTATAATACCTACTCAAAATAATTTAATACAAAAGGTCAACTAGTATCTTCTAGTTCATACCATCTCTGCTCATCTTTATAAAGGCCTATCTATTTTTTAAGGACTACTTAACAAAAGCTGGCCACACCTTCATTAACACCTTCATAAAATGAAATAGAATGTACTCATGAATCTCCAACCCTCATGAATATTTACTCTCTGGACCTAATTGTCAGGCTTTTGTTTAAAAAAATCATTGACTCCAGAGAGTGAAATGTGTTTAAGAAATAATGCAAGTTTGGATGGCAGTGAAACCCTTGAATAAATCTGCTGAATGGCTTGTTTTCCATGTGCTCTTTCTTATAAATAAGAAGATATAAAACCTCATAACAATACAAGAACACAAAGCAGACAAGAAACAAATGCCAATGTTTAAATGATAGAACATAATATAAAAGAAAGTTAATTCAAAAAAATTGCACATAAATCCATAGGAAAAGGACAGATTCATCATTCAGAAGCAATTTAGAGTTGCATAAAATAAGACTGTACCTCTCCAATTCTATAAAACTCTGTATTATTTTGTGCAAATATGAGATAAATTTATAACACCTTTCTACTTTTATGATAGTGAAGCAGCTAAATGCAAGGCTCTATATTTGAAGTAAAAAAAAATCTGCATTGAATTCCCAGTTCTACTCCACTGGACCTCTACAATTTGGGGAGTCACCAACATAGGCTGCCTTTCCTCACCCAGAATACTGCTGCTAAGAATAATGACATGTATGTGGCATCTTGCAAACTGTAAAAGGCTACTGAAATGCAGGTATTCCTAATAAAGAGCACATCTCCCAAAGGTTTTTTAAAAATGAAAACAACAATTTCCAGTCACTTTTGGATTCTTAATGCCTTCATAACTTTTAAACTATTGTTTAAACTAAGAAAAATAAGTTATACCAGGACCTACTGTTGTATAACAGCAAGGTAGTAGTGAACCTTTGAGATAAATTACCAAATACATCATGGGCATGGCTCTACGCATGTAAACCCATGTGGCTTTGGGCGTAGCTGGAACCCAGAAATTCTTGGATTAAAATCCTTAAATTAGCTGGGTGTGGTGGTGCACGCTTGTAATCCCCACACTTGGGAGGCGGAGACAGGAGGATCACGCTGGTTCGGAGCTAGCCTTGCTGGCTTAAGAGACCCTGTTTCCAAATAAATAAAAAAACATAAAAAATAGGTCTGGGAGTGTAGCCCGGAGGTAGAAGGGCTTCCAGGAACCCCAGTACCACCAAAAAAAAAAAAAAAACCACAACAACAAAAACAAAAAAATAAAAAATAATCCTTAAATTATCTAGCTTTTAAAGTATATGTGAAAAAAGTGGTTCCCAGGCATTTTCTAAGAAATGGGGCTTTAACCAAGCTATGAATCTAATGCATATAATGTTTTAGAGCACATGCAAAAACCTGGAAAAGAAAAAGGCTCATTATCACCTTCATAAAATGATGCCAGGAAACAAAAAAGAAAATGCTTCTGGGAGAGAAAGTGACACTTAACCTACCCACAGCCAGCGATGATAGCCACAGAATCTTAAGGTGACCCCAGTGTCTCTCATCCTTGTATAATATTCTCCCCTTGTGCGTGGGAAGAACCTGTAGATGTGATACTTTACTCCAGTGGTTGTACATTTTGTGGCAAAAAAAAAAATTCTCCAAGGTAATCAAAGTCCCAAGTCAGTGGACTCTAAGTAACTCAGGTGGCCCTGACCTCATCAGGGGACCCATTGAGGGAGAGGATTTTTCTGGTTAGCTCAGGAGAGAGAAAGAAATAATCATGTTGTGAACTTTCTAGACAGAGGGGTGCACTTTAATTGCTTAGAACAGTGCCCAGAATAGTTGCCAAGGAAATAACGACCTCGGTCCCAGATCTGCCAGGAATTGAGTTCTGCCAACAACCTACATGAATCTGGAAGTGGACCTCATACCCAGATGAGAACAGCAGCACTGCTGGTATGGTAAATGCAGCCCTGTAAACTAGAGCAGAGACTCTGCCTACCCTGAGCCCAGACTCCTGACCCATGGAGACTCTGGGGTAACAAAGAGGGATTTTTAAGCTGCTCACTTTTTTATAGTTTGTTGTGCTGCAATAGAAAATGAATACAGCCACAGACCTGCAGACCTGACTTCCCTCTTCTGATGCTTGGTGCTAGATCATGAAGGCAGGCACCAAAACAGCTTCTGAATGGCATGCTTAACATTTCAGTGTTTATGCCTAGTGGGTTGATATTAACAGAGTTTAAAAACAGCAATTTTGTCATAAATCAATTCTCCTCAGTTGGAGGGTAATTCTTTCATGCTTATGACAGAGATTAAAAAGATTCCTAAATATTCAAGTCAACATCTCCCCTGAGTAATTGAAGATGTTACACCGGATTGCAAGCTTTAATCACTTTGCATTTAGGCATGTAACTTCTGAGATTTTTATGCCTGACAGAAATGCTCTTGCCTACTTCCGGGAAGATGGCGACCGAGAAAAGCGGGGCTTAAGAGCCCCGCTAACAACCAATCTCCATTACCACAAAATCAGCGCCTTTTATAGCCAGAAAATACCATCACCAGAGAAACAAAAAAATCACCAGGCTCCAGAGAGAAAGCCGACTGAGAACAGAGCTCAGAGCCACAGAGGAGATACACCGGCCTCACGCCCGAGGATGCGGCAGCAGCGCCATACTGCCAGCGGCAGCAGCGAATTCAACAGACGGCTACAGCAAGCTGAGGTGAGCCGCTGCGGAACAGCCAGGCGGGATCTTTGGGCACAGGGAGCATCTAAAGCTCCCAGTGGCTGAGCTCAGCACACTCTGCAGGGACTCAGAGGGGAACTCAAAACCAGAGAAGAAAAAATACGCCAGCCTCACGGCCGAGGGTGTAACAGCGCGCCATATTGCCACCGGTGGCAGCAGCAGTGATTCACCGAGTCCAGTACAGCTACATCTGCGTACTCAAGAACAGTGAGTCAAATTGTGGGCCACAGAGGAGAAATCCCAGTACTGTACTCCCTGGGACTTGACCCAGTGGGGGAGTGGCGGTCGCAGAGATATCACACCATAGGAGAACGTGCAACCTGGCACCCCCCATAGTTTAAAGCAGCCTCTATCGACTCCCTGGGTCGGAGACTCTGTGATACAACCCAGTAAAGGAGTAGTGGGGTCTGAGATACCACAGACTCGAGATCCAGAGCACCTTAAAGGAAGTCATAGTGACCCAAGGGAAGAGCCCAGAGAAGGCACAAACTTCCGAAATCATGGGAAAGAGGAATAACACGGTAGCAATGAATGCCCACAACCCCTAAACGTCAGAACCCGATAAAACAGAAAATCAGAGATTTCTAGAAGAGCAAATCAGGAAAATAACTGTAGAAATAATAGAGGTGCTTCAAAAAGAATTCAGAGAGAGCCAAAAAGAGATAAAGGATGCAATTAATGAAGTAAAGGCCTCAATTCAAAGCATGAATAACCGATTAGACCACATGGAGAACAGAATCTCGCTCTTAGAAGATGATCATTCCAAAAATGAACGCATAGTTTCTAATCTAGAAAAAAAATATCCAACAGCAGGAATCTGACATTGAAGAAATATGGGTCCATTTTAAGAGAGCTAACCTAAGAATAATTGGAATAGAGGAGGGAAAAGAAAGTGAAACCAAAGGGATCAACAATCTCTTCAAGGAAATAATAGCAGAAAATTTTCCAAATATAGAGCAAGAGGTTGATACACAGGTCCAGGAAACTTATAGAACTCCCTTTAGACAGGAACGGAGAAGAGGATCCCCACGCCACATAATTGTCAAAATGACCAATGTGGAAGCCAAGCAGAGAATCTTAAAGGCAACAAAAACAAAGGGCCAAGTGACATTCAGAGGCAAACCAATTAGAATCACTCCAGACTTCCCAAACCAAGTCATGAGAGCCAGAAGGGCTTGGAGTAACATATTCCAAACTCTGAAAAAAAACAACTTCTAGCCAAAAATTTCCTACCCAGCAAAACTTTCTATCAAATTAGATGGGAAAATAAGAAGTTTCCATGACAAACAGAAACTGAAGGAATTTATGTCTTCAAAACCAGCGCTAGAGAAAATACTCAAAGATATTAACTACAAAGAAGAAATAGGTAACACACACCAGAACCAGAGAAACAAGATTTTCCATCCAACAGACAACTAAGACTGGTTATCTGTGGAGATTCATTATTTATGCTAGTCTTTTACCTATCTCTAAATTATATTGTTTGCCTTTATTGTTGTTAATTTTTAGGATTTCTAGTTGGAATATTAATATAACTTCAGATATAGCATTTGGAAATATTTTATCCCATTCTATTAGTAACTTTTAACTCTGTTTACATTGTCTTTGGATACACAATATTTTTTTTATTTTTTAGGGAGTTTGTATACTCTTCTGTTGCCTGTGCCATTGAAATCATATCCAAGAAATCACTGCCAATTTCAATGTTGTGAGGTTTTATGACCCAGATTTTCTCCTAAAAGTTTATAGTCTTAAGATTTATATTTAGGTCTTTTATCAATTTTGAGTTAATATTTGTATATGGGATTAGGTAAAGGTCCAATTTTATTCTTTTCCATGTATTCTTTTCCATATTCCATATTAGGATAGATTTTTTTTCTGAAAAATAAATATATAAATATATGATAGTTTCACCTAAAAAAAATAGAAAAAAATATTCTCTGGTAAGAAAGAAAGCAAAAAGAAATATTGAAATGTTATCTTTAAGTCATCAAAAGCTTGGTATCAGACAAATGAAACTGTTATGTGAAATTATCATTTTTAATTTTGGATAAATTGCTATAATACTAGATGTCAACCACTAAGCCAAGCATGGGAAGGAGGGATGGGGAGAGAATGGGGTGGGGAGCGGGTGGGGGCTGACTGGACGATGTGTGCATGTATGTCTACAAAAGTTTGTATCCCACTATGATGTATGAATACAGTGCACCAATTAAAAAAAACTAAAAATATAAAAAAAAGAAATGCTCTTGCCTGATGTACATTCAGATACTAGAAAAATAATATTTAAATCAATAAGTATTTAGTTAGCACCTGCTGTGTACCAGATATTAGATTAGGTGCTGGCATGAAAAGCAGCTTTTCCAACATTGATTACAAAAAGAGACCATAGTTGATGGTAGCTTTTTAGAAACATCTCAATTAAACATTTTGTGGTGGTGCACACCTATAATCCCAGTACTTGGAAGCTGAAACCGGAGAGTTTCACATTTGAGGTCACCTCAGAACTTATTGAGACACTTAGCAACTTATCAAGACCCTGTTTCAAATTTTTTTTAAAAAGGACTAGAGGTATAGCTTAAAGGTAGAATTTCTCTGGGTTCAATTCCAGCACACACACACACACACACACACACACACACACACACACACCATATATATCTTTTTTATATTAAAAGATACTCCCTGTCATTATACTTTTTATATAGTACTAAAAGTTGTCCTAATTGAAGACCATGTCATTAATTTGATCAGCTGACTCTAAAATTTATATGAAAAATCAAAGGGCCACAAAAGGCCAAATCCATTTTGAAAACCAAATTTACAAAATTTATAGTAGGGTGGGGAAGCCTTACCCTACCTGATAGCATGACTTTTTACATGATTTTACATAATGTAGTATGACCTCAGAAGTAAATAGAATAAAGAACCAAGTCATAGGTATGCATTGGGAAACCATATTATAAAATATAAGACATCTCAAGTAAACATAAAACTTTTTAAAACAAGATCCCTCTAAGATACCATAAAATAAATAATTCATTAAATTTTAAGGCTTCTAAGTATTAAAAGTCCCCATTTTAAAGGGTGAAAAGACTAGACATCAATGGGAAAACTTACATAACTCTTTATATATATGTGTGTGTGTGTGTGTGTGTGTGTGTGTGTGTGTGTGTGTGTTTCTGGGGATGGAACCCAGAGGCTTTCTACCTCCGAGCTATACTCCCAGACCTATTTATATTTTATTTGGAAACAGGGTCTCACTAAGTTGCTGAGAGCCTCACTAAGTAGCTGAAGCTTGCTTCAAACCTGTGCGATCGTCCTGTCTCAGTTTCCCAAATGCTGGGATTACAAGCATGCGCCACCACGCCCAGCTATTTGTAACTCTTTAAAATGGCAAAGGATCAGTATCCCAAATATATAAGGGAAATTCATAAGAAAAATAGCCCAACAGAATTAGAAAAATATCTGAAAGAATTACTTCACTAGTAATGAGAGAAACGCTAATGAAAGCTACAATGAGCTTTTTTATATTATCAGATGAATAAAAATTAGCTGGGCATGTTGGTGGATATCTATAATCTTAGCTACTTAAGAGGAAGAGGCTGGAGGATCACAAGTTTGAGCCCAACCTGGGCAACATACCAAGACCTCAAGAAAAAAATTAAATATTAGACAAAAACATCAAATAATAGATGTGTGTTGTTTTGATGCAAGTACTTTAGAGAACAATTTGGCTTTGTCTGAAAGTTAAATAGAAACAGGTCATCTGACTATGCCTTTTGGCAGGGGAGTGGATACTGGAGGTATTCTACCTCTGAGCTATGCCCCCAGCCTGTGTGTGTGTGTGTGTGTGTGTGTGTGTGTGTGTGTGTGTGTGGTACTGGGGTTCCTGAAAACCCTTCTATCTCTGGGCTACACTCCCAGACCTAATTTTATATTTTTTTTATTTGGAAACAGGGTCTCTTAAGCCAGCGTGGCTGGCTTCAAACCTGTGTGATCCTCCTGTTTCTGCCTTCCAAGCATGGGGATTGCAAGTCACGCCTAGCTTATTTTTTAGTTTTGAAACAAGGTCTCACTAAGTTGCAGAGGGCCTCACTAAGTTGCCGAGGTTGGCTGTGAACCTGAGATCCTCCCATCTTGGCCTCCCCAGTCCTGGGATTGAAAGTGTGTGCCACCACACACAACCTAACTTTGCAATTCTACAAGATAATTTTATTTCAAATATGCCCAAGGAGTCATCTATGAGCATTATTTGAATACAATCTAAATATCCATCAACGGAAAGATATGTAAGACTGTGTTATATTCATACTTTGGAAAGCCACATGGCCATGAAATGAATAACATAAACTACACATATTAAAATGGAAAAAAGCCTCATAATGACAAAGAATAGCTATAAAGGGCAGTAGATTCTGATTACTATAAAGATAATAAAACTACTTTTTCGATTAGCAGGGTCAGCAGGAATTGATCGTATTGTCATCAGGAATGAAAGATCTAAGGAATGAAATAGTGTTTCTTTTTTCTTTTCTTTTTTTTTTTTTTTTTTTTTGGTGGTACTGGAGTTCCTGGAAGCCCTTCTACCTCCGGGCTACACTCCCAGACCTATTTTATATTTTTGAAACAGGGTTTCTTAAGCCAGTGCGGCTGGCTTCAAACCAGCGCGATCCTCCTGTAATCCCCAAGCGCGGGGATTACAAGCGTGCGCCACCACGCCCAGCATAATAGTGTTTCTTTTTAATTGTGCATTATAAATAGTAGGAGTCATTGTTATATGTTTGTACATGTGTAACATATTTTGGTCATTTTCCTTTTCTAGTGCCTCCTTTTCCCTTCCTCCCTCCCTTTCCATGGTCCTTTCCTTTTTTCTACTGCCTCTCATCTATTTTCATAAAATTTCCCTCCCCTTTTCTCCTCCTTTTTTCTCTTTAACATCCACACATGAGAAAAAAACATACAAGGTTTGACTTTCTGAGTCTGGCTTATTTCAGTTAGCATAATGCCCTCAAGCTCCATCCTGCAAATGACATAATTTTATTTTTCTTTATGATTGAATACAACTCCATTGTGTGCATATATATGTACATATATATACATATATATTATATTTTCTTTACCCATTCATCTGTTGATGGACAGCTAGGCTGGTTCCAATAGCAGTTAGGCTTCTATTGTAAATTGCACTGCTGTAAACATGGTAATGCATGTATTACCATAGTATGCTGCCTTTAATTCTTATGCATAAATACCGAATAATGGTATGGTTGGGATATATAGTAGTTCTATTTCTAGTCTTTTGAGAAACCTTCATAAAACATGTTCTTGACAAACTTTAGCCAACTCAAACTTCTGGGAATTATTAAAGATGGTAGAATAGAGGGAGAAAATGTATCTCAGGTACTTTGAGACTTAGAACTCAACCAGCAGGAAGACTGCTTCTTAGCAAGGAAAGAAAAGCAGCCAGAACTCCACAGAAGAAAGCTGAAACACGGTAGAACTGGAGGTGGCAAAGAGCAGAGGACTGAAAGGAGCTCCATGTGCCTCACCTGGTAGGTGAAGAGCAAAGACAGTGCCATTATGGTGAGCCCACACTTGATGGCGTGCATCAAGACCAAGAGCTAACAAACTGTCCCAGCAGCAGCCCCCACCCCCGCATGG
The DNA here is from genome assembly GCF_963383645.1 of Muscardinus avellanarius. Taxonomy (NCBI): domain Eukaryota; kingdom Metazoa; phylum Chordata; class Mammalia; order Rodentia; family Gliridae; genus Muscardinus; species Muscardinus avellanarius. The sequence continues at coordinate 53,928,424 of NC_137787.1, read as the reverse complement.
TCACAGGGACTTGTGTGACAATAAACAGATTTCAGAGTCTGTGAGTTTGCAAATCACCTCCACTTTCTTTACCCAGGTCAAAGTGGTCCCCCATATGCTCACTGGGAGAGAGGGGGACATGAAAATTCTGTCTAGAATTGGGCATAGCACTAACCTCGGTATTTGGGAGACTAAGACAGGAGATCTCAGGTTCGCAGCCAGCCTCAGCACTCAGCAACTTAGTGAGGCCCTGCCCAACTTAATAAGACTCTGTTTTAAAATAAAAGAATAGGGCTGGGGGTATGGCTCCAGGGTAGACTTTACCTGGGTCCCATCCCTAATACGAGAGAGAGAGAGAGAGAGAGAGAGAGAGAGAGAGAGAGAGAGAGAAGAAGAAGAAGAAGAAGAAGGAGAAGGAGAAGGAGAAGGAGAAGGAGAAGGAGAAGGAGAAGGAGAAGGAGAAGGAGAAGGAGAAGGAGAAGGAGAAGGAGAAGGAGAAGGAGAGGAGGAGGAGGAGGAGGAGGAGGAGGAGGAGGAGGAGGAGGAGGAGAGAGGAGAGGAGAGGAGAGGAGAGGAGAGGAGAGGAGAGGAGAGGAGAGGAGAGGAGAGGAGAGGAGAGGAGAGGAGAGGAGAAGAGAGGGAGGGAGGGAATATCTTGCATAAGGAAAGGAATAGTTTATCTTCATTTAATCTAAAATGGATACAATGAGGACTGTGGAGCACTAGAACCTTAGCAACTTAGCAAGACACTCAGCAACTTAAGAGTGACCATGTTTCAAAACAACAATTAAAAAGGTCTGAGGATATAACTCAGAGGTAGAATGCCCTTGGGTTCAATCTTCAGTTTAAAAAAAAAGTCTGTAATGTCAGATGATCTCTGTCGACAGTGTTCATAATTAAACTCTGGTGCCTCTGAGCCTCTGAGTCCCTGGTGCCTCGCATTTGTCACCATCATGATGTGCCTGCTCTGATCTTATCCCTAGACTTTTACTTGTTCAGCATCTTCTCACCACACTGCGGTCCCCAACTCTCTCAGCGCTCAGGAACAACAGTTATTTGAGTTAATCAGAGGCATCTCATGCCATGCTTACTCACTCCTCTGTGGTCTTGGACCACTACCTTTTAGCCATGCTACCCAAAGAAGCCACCCAGGCAATTTCCACTTCCTCTTTAACCCATTTGGCACTCTCTTTTCCCTATGGCTGAAGTCCAGGGGGTTGGAAAACATTCCATCCTCTTCATTTAATCAAAAAAGCAAGGATGACAGAATCAAAACACTGCTGCTTCATAATACCCAAAGAATTAGCAGATCGAGGTGTAAGACAGTGGCAGGTATATCCGATTGTTGACAAATGTGAAGAACAAGGACTCAGAGGGGACTTCCCCATCAGTCAGAACTCAAGGTAGTATAAACACACATCTGCAAGACTGGACCAGACCAATTAACCTCACTTCAGTGAAAGCCAGTGTGAACAAAGGCAAGACCCTGCCTAACAGAAAGATGCCATGGGAAGTGAGGGACACACACACACACTCCTAGACACTATGGACATGGATGTAAAGGCCTTTGATAAGGTGAGAAGCAGCCTTTTAGGAAGTTTGAACCTTTAAGTAACTAAATATTTCCCCCAAATAGGCTATTCTAGACTGAAGAGACTAGATAATTTTTAATAGGGTGAGATTATATATACTGATCCTCCACCCACCCCAGATTCCCTATTAACAGGATTGCAAAGAAATCCTTGTTTTTCTTAAAACAAAAAGATTTGCATATCTTGGCCCATTGTATTAAGTGTACCATTAAAGTATTGATAATTATTGTTTTGACAGAGTCTGAAACTGTTCTCAGATTTTTAAAGCCAAATCACTTTTTGATAAGTATCACAACTAAATATAATTTTTTTTATTTTTTATAGTTTTCATGTACAAAAATATTTGGAGGTTTGTTTTGTTTCCTGTTTTCAATCTCTTCTCTGAATTTACCTTATATGGAGATTTTGCCCTTAAAACAACTTTCACTAGATTGTATTTTTTCCTAGTAAGCATATTATTACATATTTGTCATTGGCTAAAGATTTTGAGTGAATGAACTTTCTCACTGCTGTATTTTCTTCATAAATTTTGTCTACAAATCCTTATATTTATATTGTTTCCACAGCTCTCAACTCTATTACAGGCTTTTTATATATTTCTCCCTTGTCTCTTTTTAATCTACTTCTTCTACCACAATGAAATTAGTCTTCCTAAAAGAGCCATTTTATATGTAGTTCTTCTATTTAAAAATAGATTTCCAAGGTCTTTTTTTCATTTCTTCCCACCCAAACTATTTAACTATATAACAATAAATCATTTTTCTCAATCCTAGTTGTCCATTAAACTCACCTGGGAAGCTTTAAACACAAACAGATTGCTGAGTTCTATAACAGTACAGATAAATCAGCATCTCTCTGAGTAGCGCCTAGCTACCAATATATTTTTAAAACTCCCCAAGTGACTCTAATGTGTAATCAAGGTTGAGGATCATTGATCTAGAACTAGATCAAACCAAAGTGGGAATGGATTGTCTTTGGCTAACTGTGCATTGCCTTCACTGGGGGCACTTACTAATGTTTCTGGACTTCAATTCTCCTGATTAGATCTCTGGTAGAGAATGTTGAGAATTTCTGTTTTTAACAAACTACCAAGGCATTTTTATTTAGCCAAAGTGTTTCTGTTTTGTTACTAGCATTTAGAAACCAATAACCTAGCAGTGTTTCTCAATTTTTAATCTGCATTAGGAATCACCTGGGACATCCCATTGCAGTACAGCTTCTAATCCTCTGAAAAAGCCTGTGATTTGGTGTTTCTGACACGTTCACAGTTGATGGCTATGCTGCTAGTAGGTGGGTCACACTCATGAACAGCCAACATCCAACTTGTACAGACCCATCTTCTCAACAGGTACAGTTCATTACACGTCCTTATTAGCATTGTTTGCTGCCTTGCTCTGGTTGTTGTAACTTTCTAGAATACTCTTCTTTTTTAGTAAACCCACACAACACAACCCCTCCCTTACTCAAGCTTCTTCTTACTTCTTCCTGCCGAATTCTCCTCTAAATTTCTGGAACATTTATTGCCCATACTAATCATCTCATATGCCTGATAGCATACATACTAATCATTTAAACATTTTGCATTTTTTTGAATCCCTAACTATCTTCAGAGACAATGTTTAAGATATGGTATGTATTTTGAAAATACTAGCACATTTGGTTGATGATTATTATAAGGTCATTGTTATATATTGACTGATAAAATATACATTAGAACTGTTATAAGTTTATTCTTTTTATATAAACACATTTCAGGGGGACTTGACAAGACAGTGACAGAGGGATATAGCACATCTCAGTCACTGTAAATAAAACTCAAAATTTAACCACCTTGAAGGCAACTCCTTAACAAAAAAAAAAGCAGTGAAAAGTTGAACAAAGCCATGAAAAATTGAACTGTGGCAGAACAAATCCAGAATAGGGGATAGCAAGATACCCTATGCATGCTTTACCTGGGGAATGCCAGTGGCCAGCCATGCCATTTTGACCTGTCTTCTCCATACCTGGACTGCTAAGTACTGCAGCCTCTAGAGACCCCCTAGCAGAAAAGCCAACAACTAATGTAAAGTAAGCAGCTACAGATCTTCAAAATCAGATATAGAGAGCACCTTGTTCCAGGTTCGACAGAGATCTGACATCCCGAATGACTGGCCAGTGGGCACAGCCCACCTCTCCCTCCAAAGACCCAGAGCAGAGTTTCTGTGGCAAGCAATAGACTCATGGGATCTGAGACTTCACAGTCCACCCTTATGGAAGCTGTGTTGGAGACTGCAGCTGAACACAGAAGAGGCAGGGGAGAGGCCCATAGTGCCCAATGCACAGCACCCACACAGGTTCTCCAGAGATCACCCTGTAATTACACTGGACACCCACCACTACTGTAGGAAGAGAAGGAAGCACAGGCCCAGGTCCTGTGGAAAGCACAGAACCCCACACTTACACAGGGTTTATTCCCATTGACACCTGCCACTTGCATAGACAGAAAGAGGCATAGGGATAGGCTCTGAGGAGAGCTCGGAGACTCAAGTATGCAGTGAGAAAGGCACCAGAGGTGCACAGCACCTGTACTGAGAGAGAAACACCAGCTTAGGGTCACAATCACAGCAGAAAACCCAAAAGTGGGGCTGCAAACTGACATCACTACTATAGGTTACTGAGAAAATGAGAATGCTCGGAACATCCTCGAGAACCTACTATAGTGAGTAAATATTAAACAGCTGAAAGTATTCATGCAGACTCAGGAAGATTGCAGAGGCCAAGTCTACTTTGTATGTTTATATGTGTAGGGTTTTTTCATTGTTTTGTTGATTGTTTTGTTGTTTTCTGTGTTTGTTTTCTCTCTTCCTCATTCTTTTTACATGCCTCCTCCCTTCTCTCTACTCTCTTTCCTCCAACCTTTTTTTCCTTTATCTTATACTAAATCCATTTCATATCACTTTACCTAAATACTCTACATTGACTACTATAATCCTCCTATATATATTTATTAACTTTCATCTCTACCACATATTACCTTACTACACTCAAACTCTTACTCTACTCAGTCATATCCTCTACTTCATCCTATTCCTGCACCCATCACTCTGGCTCCTCCCTCATCCAACCTTCACCATTAAATACAACACAACTTTTCATTGTATAAACAAGCTGACATATCTAAATTCCTACTACTGAGATTGGACCAGAGAGGTGAACAACCAGAAAGGATTGCCAGACACTGAAGATACACTAACCACAGCTGACAAAAGGAAATGCCCAACAGTCAATTACATATAACAAGGTAAAATACAGGACACTGAGCCTTAATACCTGTAACCCATCAAGGCCACTGTTGCAGTAGGCAGATGGAATCCCAGAATAACTGGAACCCAGTATTGGCAGTTTACATGTTGAACAAAAATGGGGTTATAGGCTGTTCAGGGTTAGTATCAAAGGGTGATAAATACACAACAGAGAACAGAGAATTACCATGTAGAAGAAGCTATTCAATTGCAAGGCATACCTGGTGGTAAATATATACCTCCATAATAAGATACTATTAAGAAAGACAAAATAGACATAAGAACCTGAAAACTAAGAGAAATATATCATAAGCAAAAAATATGTAGACCTAAGAAACTAGAAATCAAAAAAGAAAGAAAAGCAAAAAAAGAGCTTGCATAACCCCTCAATAACAGAACTCATCAATACAGAATTGCAGAAATTGCCAAAAAATAATTCAGAACTTTAATAGTAGAAATATTGCAGGACATCCAAAAATGATTCAGAGATATTCTTTTAAAAATAAAGGAACAAATAAACAAAGAATCTGACACCCTGAACAAAAATCAAAAAGAAGCCTTGAAAGAAGCAAAGGATTCAGTCATGAAGTGAAGACATCAATTCAAACGATAAACAGCATACTAGACCACATGGAAAATAGAATCTCACTGTTAGAAGATGACAACTCCAAAAATGAATGCATAGTATACAATTTAGAAAAATAATTTGACAGCATAAATTAGATATTGAAAAGATTTGGGCCATCTTATTTTTTTTTTTTTTTTTTTTTGGTGGGTCTGGGGATGAAAGCCAGGAGCATTTGACCTCCGAGCTACACCTCCTGCCCTATTTTGTATTTTTATTTTGAAACAGGGTCTCATTTATTTATTTATTTATTTTGGTGGTACAAGGGGTGGAACCCAGAGGCTTTCTACCTCCGGGCTATACTCCCAGACCTATTTTATACTTTATTTGGAAACAGGGTCTCACTAAGTTGCTGAGAGCTTCGCTAAGTAGCTGAGGCTGGCTTTGAACATGTGCAATCCTCCTGTCTCCGCCTCCCAAGTGCAGGGATCACAAGCATGTGCCACCACACCTGGCTTGAAACAGGGTCTCACTAAGTTTCAGAAGGCCTCACAAAGTAGCTGAGGATGTCTGCAAACCGTGATGCTCTGATCTCAGACTCCAAAATGCTGGGATTACAAGCTTGTACCACTACACCGGGCTAATGGGCCAATTTTAAATCCATGGTAATAAAAACAGCATTATAGTGACACAAAAATAGACACATAGACCAATAAAGCAGAATAGAACATTCAAATCCACACACTTAACAATGAATTGATTTTTTACAATGGGGCCAAAAACATACACTGGAAAAACAAATAGATAGCCTCTTCAACAAACAGTATGGCAAAACTGATTAACAATATGCAGAAAAATGGAAATAAATCCCACTTTCTCACTCTACACAAGAGTCCATTCAATAGGGATCAAAGACTTGGAAATCATACCAGAGATCTTGCAGCTCCTTGAAGAGAGTGTAGATCCAATACTAAAACACACGATGTACTTAAACATATCGAAGTCAATCACTAAGCTAAGCAAGGAAGGAGGGAAGGGGAGGTAATGGGGTGGGAATTGGTAGGGGTTAAATCAGTGATGTGTACATGTATGTCTACACACAAGTTTTTTACCCCAATATGATGTATGAATATAATGCACCAATAAAAAATTTTAAAAAAGAAAATAGGTGCAATTTCACAGAAATAAAATTGAATTTTCATTAAAATGAAAATGTATTTACAAGGAAAAAAATTAAAAAGAAAAATAAAAAAGAAAAGAGGAGAGAGGAGGACAAGCTATTCCCTTCAGTTCTGTGACTTTTGACATGTCCTGATTTAATGGAAGGAAACTTCACATGGAAACACATAAAATAACTGTAGCCAAGAAAAGACATGTCCTTTGATTGGAGCCAAATTCAAAAAGTGTTGGGGGGAGGGGCAGGTGAAGGAACAAATTAGGGGAACCAGGGCAGACAGTGGCTGATAGGGCAGGGTAAGAGCCAAAGGGGAGCTTAAAAAACATTCCTCAAGGATGTCAGATGGGGAGGGCCAGCCCAAGGAACATCAGAGTTCCTTTCATCTGCATTGCTGTGACTCCCAGGTCCTCTTGGATATATCATTTGAGACACATGAGAGTCCTATCTCCCTTAAGGCTCTAATCTCAGAGCTAAAATTCAGTGTCTACCCTGGTACATCCAGTCTCTCTTCCTCCATCTTAGAATTATTTCCCACCAGGCATAGTGGCGCACGCTTGTAATCCCCGCACTTGGGAGGCGGAGACAAAAGGATCATCTAGGTTTGAAGCCAGCCTCACTGGTTTAAGAGACCCTGTTTCCAAATAAAAAATATAAAAATAGGTCTGGGAGTGTAGCCCGGAGGTAGAAGGGTTCCATCCCCAGTACCACCGGGGGAAAAAAATATATTTCCTAGGTTTGGGCTCATAAAAGGAAAAAGCCATTTCATCCCTCTGATCTCCCTGGAAAAGCCTCCCCCAAACTGAGTGAAATACATTACAATAAAAACATCAGAATACACCAGAGAGAAAAAGTAAAATACTGCTCTTACTACTAGTTCCCACAAGCCTCTCTACTAGCCTCTGGAGCAGAGTGTCTGTCACTTCATACCAAATAGCAAAAACAGGGTAAGGGCAGGTAAAAAAAGACATATCTGAGCTGGGTTTAAATAAGCCAGGTGTGGTGGTGCACGCTTGTAATCCCAGTACTTGGGAGGCTGAGACAGGAGGATCGCAGGTTCACTACTTAGTAAGGCCCTCTGAAACTTAGTGAGACCTGTTTCAAGTTTTAAAAATGTAAAATACAGCCGGGCATGGTGGCACACACTTGTAATCCCCCCACACACACTTGGGAGGCTGAGACAGGAGGATAGCGCAGGTTCGAAGCCAACCTCGACTGGTTTAAGAGACCCTGTTTCCAAATAAAATATAAAATAGGTCTGGGAGTGTAGCCCAGAGGTAGAAGGCCCCTGGGTTCCATCCCCAATACCACCAAAAAAAAAAAAAAAAAGTAAAATAGGGATGGGGTGTGCCTCAGAGGTAGAATGTCCCTAGGTTTAATCCCTAGTACCATGAAGGAAGGGAAGGAGGGAAAAGAAACCCAGGTGTGAATCGGGGCCCCCCCACTCCTGAGTCAAAGGCAAAGCTTAGTGAGTTTCAGGTGAGCACAGAGTACAGGGTGGGCCAGGTGGCCTGCAGAATGTTCTCCAGAGGCTCCACCTCCAGGTGAAATCTCCACCCACCTCCAAACCCATTTCCACAGGCTGGTCACATCACTGTCCTCTTCTCACTCTCTCTAAGATGGTGGGAGGATGCCCTCCACTCCACCAGCCAGCTCCTGCAACTGCTATGGGTCTAGCCCCCTGGCCATAGCTAATGGCCCAGGTAGATTCCTGACCAGAGCCAGCCCACTGGTTCCCTCTCCTGGGAATCTGAAACTGGAGCCAGCCAGGTGTTGGTTGTCTTCTTTCCGAATGTTGACTCAGGATATGACACAGGTGAGGCTGAGGGGACCACATTTGACCCTACCCACATAAGGAGACACTGAAAGACAGCTCTGGGAACAGGAGGAAAGCAAGCCCAGGAGGTGGTGTCCTGACACTTGCAATAGAACCCCCCACTACCCCTGTTGGGCTGAGGCCTCCTCTAACTTTCCATCGACCAGCTTTGACCTAGACAGACATGAGCACCTCTTGCCTCCCTCCTTCTAGAATGGCTTCCCAGTACCAGCTGCCATCAGAAACAACACTTCCTAGAGAAAGTTCCTCCATCAGAACTGCCAGCCATCACTTTGACCCACTTTGAGAATAAAACATGAAACCACCTGCCCTACAGCCATCTCCTGCTCAAAGAGATGCCCACCCAGCCTTCTGCGTGGCTTCACCTTTTGGAAGCGAAGAAGCTCTGGAGACAGCCTTCCCTTCCCTGCTCCAGTGTCTGTGTTATGAAGGCTTGGAAGTTTAGAGAAGAAAGATGGGTTTTCTCTCCTTTTAAAATATAATAAAAGTCAGGCTTTTGTTGGTTTTATAAACCAACAAAAGAAGAAAAGGCCGTCTTTTCTCCAGCATGTTTGGCCCCTTTGTCAAAGATCAATTGACTATAGGTGTGTGGATTTGTTTCTGTATTTTCTATTCTGTTCCACTGTTCAGTATGCCTGTTGTTTTGCCAATACCATCCTAGTTCTACTACTATTGCTCTTTAGTATAATTTGAAGTCAGGGATTGTGAAGTCTCCTGCCTGGTTCTTATTACTGAGGGTCGCTTTGGCTATTCTGGGTCTTTTCTAGACCTGGAGAATATTATGTTAAGTGAGATCAGCCAAGCACAGAAAGAGAAGAGACATATGTTTTCTCTAATATGCCCAAACTAGGGAGTATTAGGAATACCAGAGGTACTCCAGATAATGGATTTGGGAAAACCTCAGCAAAGCTAGAATGGAAGGGTAGGAGAGGAAGAAGGCTGAGGTTGATTACTGGAGTAGCTACATCTGAATATGTACATTTTCAAAATTCATCTTTAAATACATTAATACCAAAGTCATTTTCCAATTACCGGCACATTAATACCAAAGCTATTTACATTAATACCAAAGTTATTTTTAAATACATTTTGAAGCCATTTCCCAATAGTGGTACAAAAACAACAACCAGTAAAATGATATGATGGCAGGCATACCCTAGTAATAAAAATATTAAATGGTAGGAAAATAAAAAATACAAAAACTTCTAAAAAATTATTAAAGCTCATCTGAAAAACACAAGAATAGGCTCTAGCAAATAGAAAGTATTTTCTGGAGATAGTTCATGAAGAGGATGGCTCAGTGTTATAAAGATGTCATTTGTCTGTTACATTATGCATTAATGTGATTTCATTGAAGGCATGATTACTTTCTCCTAGAGCTGATGAAATTGATTCTGAAGTCCATATGGAAAATTTAGCAAGGAAAAATAGGAGAGGAAACTCCAATTTGTAGCAATTGTGGTTAGAGGGAAGTGAGAAAAGGAAGAGCTCACAACACCAAATATTATCAAGCCTCAAAAATTAAGATAACATGGCATTCACACATGAGCAGTCAGACCATGAAACAAAATAAAATGTCCAGAAATAGAAACAGCACACATACAAATTTAATCTAAAATAAAAGTAATGCCAGGTGTGATGACACACACTTGTAATCCCAGCATTTAGGAGGCTGAGACAGGATTGTGGTTCATAGACAGCCTCAGCTACTTAGTCAGGCCCTTTGCAACTCAGTGAGACCCTGTTTCAAAATAAAGAATTACTTTAAAAAGAAAGGGGGTAGGGGGATAGTTCAGAGGTAGAATGCCCCTGGGTTCAATCCCAGGGGCATTTGAATTTGTGGCAATCACGAGTGTCTCTTCTATTTTTGTAATCCTTGTTCATAATATGAGCCCCTTTATGCCTTTTGCTTGAGATCACATATTCTTCCATTTCTTTCAAAACTTAAATTATTTAAAGACTTTTACCCTATATTTATAGTTTTTCTCTTGCATATACTACTTGGTATTTTTGAACCAGGACACAGACATGTTTGCCGTGTCAAATAAATAATGTTTTTTAACAGAAATTTTTGTAAATGTGTGATAGAATAGCAAACAGAATTTGTAGGATAAGACAGATGGTAACCTGAGATAGTTACATGTTTGAAGTGTATACATGTGAGATAGTACACATTTGAAGTGTGTGTGTGTGTGTGTGTGTGTGTGTGTGTGTGTGTGTGATGTATATTCCTACAATAGTATGGCTCATTCCTGGGTAGGTATAGTTTTCTGTATTTGTCTAGTCTTTCTCATAAATGAAACTGCATAACTAAATGTAAAATTAGTGTTATGTTCAAACTGTTGCCTAGTATAGCAATCTCATTACAACAACTTGTGTATACCAAACAAAAATTGTAGCAGAACTGACTGTAGTTCCTAAATATGGAAGAGGATAAAATTGGGTCTGCAAGAATATACTCAAAATGGATTGAATTTTATATTTTATTTGGAAACGGGGTCTCACTAAGTTGCTGAGAGCCTCACTAAGTAGCTGAGGCTGGCTTTGAACCTGCGTGATCCTCCTGTCTCAGCCTCCCAAGCCTGGGGATTACAAGCCTGCGACACCACGCCAGTGGAAATGGATTGAATTTTAAATGTAACAAATGAAACTATATAAGTCCTAGAAGGTGATGAGTATAAATCTAAAAGAATTTCTATATATTCTAGGAATGGAAAGTTTTATAATCCAGACCCCAAATCCAGAAATAATCCAAAAAAATTTTAATTGTGATAAAAACTGCAAAGTCACTGAAAAAGTAACAAATGAGTAGAAAAGCTTACCACTCCCCACCAGCAAAATGCTTATCTACTCTTTAGGTAAAGGCCTGCATATCTCAAGAAGTGTGACAAGGCTAGTAGGGAATGGGGGGTGATACATGCCCAGAATCCCAGTATTCTGAAACTGACAGGAGGATCACAGGTTTGAAACCAACCCCAGAAACTTAGCAAGGCCCTTTGCAACTTAGTGAGACCCTGTTTCAAAAAATAAATAAGAAGGGCTTGGTGTGTCTGTCACTCAGAGATAAGATGCCCCTGGGTTCAATCACTGGTACTACAAAAAAAAAAAAATGTGACTCCACCATCTGTTGGCAAAACTTGGAGGAAAGAAATTGCTGGTGGGAGTACAAAATGGTCCACAGATGATCATTTCACAATAGTGTAAAAAGTTATAAGTGTAAACGATATGCCAAACTATTTCTACAACTCCATTCAAAAAATAAACAAAAATTCTAAGAAAATTTACTTGAATACAGTATTCATATATATAAATATATTAAGTATTCATATATAAAATATAATATATATTGTTTTTCTAGACACTACAGATTATTAATTAAATACATGAGAAAAATGAGGTACATAATAGATAATTAAGCTAGACATTTCTCATAAGGAAAAAAATATCACTAGTTTACTTTTTGACCTGCTTATTGGGGCAAGACTTCAAATTACTGTTTAATAAAATGGTTGATTTGAGCAAGTTCTGTAGATTGAAACCACAAACCCACAAAGCCTGTGCAAGATGCCAGGTGTAGTGGTGCATGCTTGTAATCCCAGCATTTGGGAGGCTGAAACAGGAAGATCCAGGTTCAGGGTCAGCCTCAGCTATTTAGTGAGGCCCTCTGCAACTCAGTGAGACCCTGTTTCAAAATAAAGAATAAAAAAAATAATGCTGGGGATGTAGCTCAAAGGTACAATGCCCCTGGGTTTCATTCCCACACACACAAAAAAAACTTGTGTAAGTAATCACTTTAAAGACAGATGTTTCTGAAGAAGGGCCCAGAAGACATTGGAATGTAAAACATGTAATTTCACTAAACACATAATTGTTAAAACTACGATTTTTTAAATGGCATATTAGAGAGGATATGTCTGTTACTGATATGTATTTTTTCAGAGACATAACAGTAAATTTGCAAAACCTTGACTATAAAGACAAATACTTGCATAATATTAATGCATAATTATATCCTAGGTAAATAAAATAATCTTCATTGATTATTGTTCTTCAACAGAAAGAACATTTTCTATTTCTAAATCTCACTGAAGTTTTTAGTAAATTTGTTAACAAAATATTTGTATGATTTGTATAGCATGCTGATGTAATACTTACCTCATATTTTGATAATTGAAAAATATAGTAGAATTGACTATTCTTTCCTTTAATTATTCCAGTAAAAAAAAAATTGACCTTGGAGTCATGTCAAACTGGACATGGTATTATAATACTTGGGGCACCTTTTAAAAGTGATTTAACATTTCTAGAAATCAGTCTCCTCCTCTTTAAAAATGTGAACACTAGTTCTTGCCACTATTAAAATACCTGTTAAGAGATGAGAACACAGGAGACACTCTTAAATGTGCCTTTATTACCTGCTTGTTTCTGAATTGAGCCTTTCCTCTTCCCATTGGCCTCTGTGATTAGAGCTCAGACATTCAGGGCTCACCATAAGCCCAAGTGTTAGGTCAAAAAAATTGATCTCCTGAAGTACTTTGCTTAATTGGTGATGCATTTTCCTCTCCATCTTATGTATCCAATATATTTTCCCTCTTTCCACTTCTCTTACAAAGTCTCCTCTGTTAATTGGCATCTGGAACTGAGTATATCATTTCTGCTAAGATAATTTGCGTTATAATAAGATACCAAAATGATTTCATTAGTCATTAGAGCAATCTTAATCATCATATATCATATAATGATTCTGTATCACATAATGAGCATGATTTGAAACAATCTGAACTTGATTGGAATGGCCTCAGCAATCCACTTTTCTAAAGATTAGAAAACATTTTCTACTCTCTTCCTTCCCTTTCTCTCTAATAGGCAAGTTTATGGATTGGGAAATTTGCTTCAAAGTTACCTCAAAAATGGGGAGATATACCTTCCAATTATGTACAGCAGTGCCAAAAATGAAAAAAAATCTATTAACATAATTATATTATTTTCTTTAATCATCTAAGATGATGACTTATATTAATTAATTTCTAAGAGGAAAACTATCTTTCTTTTTTTAGTTTTTCATTGGTGCATTGTAGTCATACATCTCAATGGAATACAAGGTGGTGGAGACATACATGCACATATCACCCAATTAGCCCTTACCCAACTACCACCCCATTTCATCCCCCTCCTTCTTTCTCATTCTTGGCTTAGTGATTGACTTTGATATGTTTGTTAAAGTATCATGTACATTAGAGAATTTCCCTCTTCCCCCCTTTCCATCCCCTCTGGTCACCTTATTTGCTCATCTATAGAATCTCCTTCTTCCTCTAGAGTTCCTCCTATGACCCATTTCTCCCTAGCTTTCACATATTAGGGAAAGCATCTTAATTCTTATTTTTTGTGACTGACTAATCTCACTTAGCATAATGTTCCTCAGTTCCATCTATTTCCCTGTAAATATTGTAATTGTGTTTTTCTTTATGGCTGAGTAAAATTCCATTGTGTACATATCCCACAGTTTTTTCATTCATTCATCTGTTGATGGACATCTCAGCTGGTTCCATAGTTTGGCAATGGTGAATTGTGCAGCTATGAACATAGATATATATGCATTCGTTGGGTAGTTTGGTTTTCTTTCTTTTGGGTAGATACCCAGAAGTGATATTGCTGGGTCATATGATAGGTTAATTCCCATTCTTCTGAGGATCCTCCATACAGTTTTCCAAAGTGATTGTACTAATTTTCAATCCTACCAACAATGTTGTAGAGTTCCCACTTCTCCACATGCTCTCCAACATTTGTTGTTGTTTGTGTTTTGTTAACTTTTTCGAGAAACCAACTTTTGATTTTGTTGACTTTCTGTATTTTTTATTCTCTACTTCGTTAAATTCTGCTTTGATTTTGATAATTTCCTGCCTTTTAATGGATTTGGGGTTAGATTGTTCCCAGTTTTCAAGGGCTTTGAGGTGTGTTCTTAGGTTATTTATTTGATGATTTTCTGTTTTTCTTATGTGAGAACTCAGTGCTATGAATCTTCCTCTTAATACTGCCTTCAAAGTGTCCCAGAGGTTTTGATATGTTGTGTTTCTATTTTCATTTGTTTCTTGAAATTTTTTAATTTTTTAATTTCATATCTTACTTCTTTTATAACCCATTCTTCATTCAGCAGTGTGGTGTTCAGTCTCCACATGTTTATGTGATTTCTCTGGGTCTTCTTATAGTTAATTTCTAGTTTCATTCCATTATGGTCTGAAAAGACACAGAGAAGTATGTCATATTTTTTTTAATTTGCTAGTGCTCACAGAATGTGATCTATTTTGGAGAATGTTCAGTGAGCAGCTGAGAAAAATGTGAACTCTGCTGTAATTGGGTGGAATATTCTATATATGTCTAACAGATCCATTTGATTACTGGTGTTCTTTAGGTCTTGAGGCATCTTTACTGACCTTTTGTCTAGAATATTGGTCTAATGGTGTGATGGGGTGTTGAAACCTCCCAGTATTATTGTATTGGGATTTATGTGTGACTTAATGTCACAAAGAATTTTGTTTTATAAAAGTAGCTGTATCTATGTTTGGGGCATAAATGTTGACTATCATTACTTCCTCTTCCTAGATTATTCCTTTTACCAGTAAAAAATTACCTCCTTGTCTTTTTTAATAAGCTTAGGCTTGAAGTCTAACATGTCTGAAATGATAATTGGTACTCCTGTTTGTCTTCAAATTCCATTGGCATGGATTACCTTGCTCCAGCTCTTTACCTTAAGTTTTTTACTATCTTTACTTTTAAGGTGTGTTTCTTGCAGGCAACAGATAGATGAATTCTTGTTTTTAATCCATTTTCCCACTTTATGTATTTTTATTGGGAGTTGAGGCCATTTACGTTCAGTGTGATTATTGAGAGATGATTTTTAATTTCTAACGTTGAGATTTAACTTCTGTTTGAAATTATGTTTGTTGTTATTTGCTTAGTTGTTTGCTGGATGGAAATTCTTGTTTCTTTGGTTCTGGTGTGTATTACTGGTTTTTTTTGTTTTTTTGTTGTTGTTTTTTTTTGGCGGGTCTGGGGATGGAACCCAGGGGCATTTGACCTCCGAGTTACACCCCCTGTCCTATTTTTATTCTTTATTTTGAAACCAGGTCTCACTGAGTTGCAAAGAGCCTCACTAAGTAGCTGAGGCTGTCCAAGAACCACAATCCTCCGGTCTCAGCCTCCCAAATGCTGAGATTACAAGTGTGCGCCATCATGCCCGGCTTGGTATGTATTACTTATTTCTTCTGTGCAGTTAATCTCTGAGTATTTTCTCTAATGTTGGTTTGGAAAACAGAAATTTATTCAGCTTCTGTTTGTTGTGGAAGATTTTAATTTCCCTATCTAATTTAAGAGATAGTTTTGCTGGGTAGGAAATTTTTGTCTGCAAGTTATTTTCTTTCAGAGTTTGGAATATGCTACTCCAGGCCTATCTGGCTTTCATGACTTGGTTTGGGAAGTCTGGAGTGATTCTAATTGGTTTGCCTCTGAATGTCACTTGGTCTTTTGTTTTTGTTGACATTAAGATTCTCCCCTTGGGTTCTATATTGGTCAGTATGACTATTATGTGGCATGGTTAACCTTTTCTCTGATCTTGTCTAAAGGGGTTCTATAAGTTTCCTGTACCTGTGTATCAACTTCTTGCTCTATGTTTGAAAATTTTCTGATATTACTTCTTTGAAAAGATTGTTGATCCCTTTGATTTCACCTTCTTTTTCCTCTATGCCAATTATTCTTAGGTTAGCTCTTTTAAAATGGGCCCATATTTCTTTAATGTCCAATTTATGCTGTTGAAATTTTTTTCTAGGTTATATACTATGCATTCATTTTTGGAGTGATCATTTTCTAAGAGTGAGATTCTATTCTCCATGTGGTCTAATCAATTGTTTATAGTTTGAATTGATGCCTTCACTTCAGTTATTGCATCCTTTCTTTCTTTCAGACTCTAAGTTCTTTTTGGAAGTTCTGTATAATTTCTACAGTTACATTCCTGATTTGACCTTCTGAAGATCCCTCCAATTCTGTGTTGTCAGTTTCTGTTATTGTGGTGTTGCAGGAGCTCATTGCTTCCTTGTTCTTCCTCTTTCTCATAATTTCAGAAGTTTGTATCTGTTGCTTTCAATATATTTCGCTCAGTCTCTAGGTGTCAGCTGGTATATCTAGGGCAAGTTGTATCATCTTCAACAGTGAAGGTTGAGTGAGGAGGAGAACTGAAGTTGTAAATGGAAGAATAGAGTAAAGCCTCAGATACAAGCAAATAGAATGAGAGTATGAGTTTTTTAAGGTAGAGATTAGAGATTAGATATAGTGAAAATGTAGTAGTATTCTGTATCCAATGTAGAGTTTCTATTATAGTAATGTGATGTGGATTTAATACAAGACAAAAAAGAGAAGAATAGAGAAAAAATAGAAAAGGTATAGAAGAGAGTAAGTATGTACAAGGGGAAAAGCTTGGGAAAGTGTTTCGGAAGAGGGTAAAAAAAAAAAAACAGACATACATACTCATACAAAAAAAAGAACAAAAAACCAACAACCCCAACAACAAATTAATGCAACTCTACAAATAAATTACTATTCAGCAGACAGGGCCTCTGCAGTATCTCTCTGTGCAGATACCAAGTGCTACTGGCATCTTTCCTGCTGTAAGCCTGGTTCTCTGAGTCTTTCTCAGTCTATGCAAGTGGTCTGTATTGATGGGGCTAAATCTATTGTTAAGTGCAGGTCACCCTCCACACTTTTCACAGATTTGGAGTCTTGGTCTCTCCCAGCCTTCATAGGTGGCAGATGCTTCTGAGGCCAAACTCAATGTCT
This sequence comes from Muscardinus avellanarius, assembly GCF_963383645.1. Classification (NCBI taxonomy): domain Eukaryota; kingdom Metazoa; phylum Chordata; class Mammalia; order Rodentia; family Gliridae; genus Muscardinus; species Muscardinus avellanarius. The sequence goes on along the minus strand of NC_137787.1, from coordinate 53,911,170 downwards.
CTGTTCTTCAGAGCTAGGGCTGGTCTGGTCTGACTTCTCCCCATTCACCAGGATTGGGTGGTCTGTGGTGATCCCAGACATCCTCCTAGTTGGGTCTAGTGTTAAAGCATAGATCTCTCCCCACACTTTCCACTGATCAGAGCCTGCGTCTGTGTGAGCCTCTGCTATGTCCAACAGCAAATTCTATCTCCACCTTCTGTGAGTTGAACCACAAAGTCTCAGACCAAGGAAGTTTATCGTAGCTGTTCTAGTACCAGGGGGCACTGTGCTGGGCATTCTCCCATGGGAACCACAACTTCACTTATGGTGCTATTGAGCACAGCTCTGAATCTCTGGAGGGTGTGGTAAGCTCAGCTGCCACTGCTGCAAGTTGTAGACCCCAACCCCTCCTTTGCTGGGTTGAACTGCATAGTCTCAGACCCAGGGAGTTTATCACAGATGCATGAGTCCTTGGGGGTGCTGCACTGGGCATTCTCCTGAGGAGACCACAGCTTCACTTACAGTTTTGGTGGCGCTGGTCTGGTTCTCTGGAGGGTGTGGTGAACTTGGCCACCACTGCTGCAAGTTGTAGCCAGTGTTTGTACAGGAGGAACTGATGACTTATAATTCTGATGATCTGCAGGTACTTACTTCAGGTCCTTTGAATGTTTTCCTGATCATCCCTGCAGTCAAGTGTAGTAAGGCAAGATGACACCACGAGGCAGGCAGGTTTCTTTTCTGGTGTTGAGCTCTGCTCTAGATCCCTGGAGGGCATGGTAAGCTCAGCTGCCACTGCTGAAGCTTTTTGCTGGTGTTTTGCAGGAAGAACTGATGGTTTACAACCCCAATGGTCTGCAGATGCTTGCTTCAGATTCTTGATTTTTGTTTTTGTCTCTGGAGTTGGGTGCTGTGAGGCAAGATGGCGCTGCTGTGGCACCCACCACTGCAAGGAACACAGGTTTCTTTTCTGTTCTCTGGTTGGTCTTCTAATATTTTTTCCCTGTCCCTTATATCTATCATTTTAATTCCTCTGCTGATAGTATCTTCTGACTTTATGGAATGCTATTTTTTGTGTGTGTGGTACTGGGGTTCCTGGAAGCCCTTCTACCTCCAGGCTACACTCCCAGACCTATTTTATATTTTTGAAACAGGGTCTCTTACGCCAGCACGCTGGCTTCAAAAATGCGCTATCCTCCTGTCTCCACCTCACAAGTGCGGGGATTACAAATATGCGCCACCACGCCTGGTTTATAGAGTGCTATTTTGAAGCAATGGAGATTGGGTGTCAGTAGGACTGGTATGTGCTGCTTCCTTCAGTCGACATCTTCCTGGAAGTCCTCCATAAACTATCTTTCAAACTTGAAAATGAAAGTACTACTCATTTGTAGTTTATTATTCTCATAACAAATTGCTAAATTTAATTTGCTAATATTCCATGTGTAATATCTATATTCATGCATTTTTGTTTGAATTATTCTTGCTAGTATTAAGTATTATATTTGAAAAATTAATTATAGTCCATTTCAAACCCCTACTTATTGTCTGAAATAGTAAATCTAGAGGAATTACATGTTATTTGAAAGTTAAATTGATTTCAAGCATTAAATAATCTAGGCCTGGTGAGTTTTTATGGGTATCTAAAGATTTTTGTTACTTTTTACACAGAAATAAATATAAACATGCCAAGACATCCTGCTGCCTCGGCATCTATGTGTTGAGACCCCCACTCCACATAGTTAAATCGGCAAGAATGCCCCGAGAAGGAGGTGTCATCTCTGGCCAAAGTACCCCCCACTTTTACTATTATCCTTTTAACTCTCTACATGAATTGCTCCGGTGATGTGAAATTAGGACTATAAAAAGAAACTGAGTCCGTGGAAATAAACTCTCTAATAATTTGTCTAAACGTCCTTGGCTTTGCTCAATAGTAATGAAAAAACTGGCCAGAACTCATATGCTGTGATAAGCATTCCAGCTGCAGCAATCACAAAGGGTCTCCGACCCTCACTCCTATCACTAGGTTAAGCTGTTAACTCCGGTAACCGGTAGCTCAGTTTAAGGAAACTTTGCTTACCCTTGAGATCCTGCCTAGAGACAGAGAAGATAAAATTTTGTGTGTGACTTCGAAGCAATTTAGTTGATGAACAACTTAGTTGCCCAAATACAATAGAGCCAAGGAAAAAGATTGTTGACTTTTACGCCCAGTGTAAATATTCCTGAAGAAAAAAGGCATTTTTGCATGAAGAAGAGCTTATCATAAGAAAGTCACAACTGGGAAAGAAAGGAATTAGAAGGTTAAGAGCAGGTTGCAGAGGGCTTGTGACAGGGAAATGGATTATTAAAGATGGTTAGACTTTTAATAGGCTCGTTGTCTAAAGAAGAGTGTTCAGCAGTTAAGGAAATACATCTGACAGTTAAAACCAAGAACTTTGTGGTGTTGTTTGTGGTATTTTGTCTACCAAACTGTGTTGTGAGTTTGCTTAAGCTTTCAGATTTAGAAGGTAAAATGCCAACACCTGGAGAAACTCTATCACATCCACCTGAATCACCACATCTCCCCACACTTGCTATATGGAACTGAGCACAAAAGATGGAAAGTTCCAGGAAAGTTAAAGAAGATTCCCCGAGAAGCCTCCAAGCCTTGGGTGTGCCTGTTTTCTTCTGAAAGATTGCCCTTTGGAACTGCTTGACTGCAAGATCTGTGAGAGAGCCGGAGTTAATCCCTTGAAAGCCAAAAGCCAGCTGAAAACCGGACTAGTTTTTTTACCTCTGTTTACGTGTCATTCACTATTGTTTCACAGTGATTACATTCACTTCCTTTCCTCTTACTATTAACTTTACTGGTGAAGGGTATAAATTTCTTGGAGTTTTTGTAATAAAGTGTCATTGGCTCAAGAAGCCTTTGTCCATCTCAGGTTCTTTCCAAAGCGTCGTACCTAAAAACTTAAGGAATTCATAGAGGGGAAAGAATCGCTGCAGATAAGTTTCTGCAGAACTCCACCTGCCTTTTGCCCCATCTTTCTGAGGATTTGACCGGGAGCTGACAATAACGACCCAACTGAGATTAGTTGGCAACATAAACATGTCTCTCTTCTTGGTTCACTTTAAGTAATTTGTATTTTACTGTGATATCTGTGGTTATATTTTACTTAATTAAAAATTACCTAATTTTTGATCTTTTTATAAATCTACTTCTATATTTATTGTCTTAATTATTTTTAATAATTTGAGGCTTTGTAACAATTCACTAGACTCCTATGAAGCTTTCTATAAATTTTAAACACATAAAAAATCAGTAAAGAGTATAGTTCACTCCTATGTATTTATCATGCAACTTCAACCATTCATTTTTGTCATTTTTATTCATTTAATGTCTCTTCTCTTTTATTAATTTAACTTCAATTTTCTCCCCATATATTATTTTGTCAAATCATAGGTACTATATAAATTTCACCATAAATATTTATCAGTAGAGAAGGAATCTATTCAAACAGAAGCACAAAAATATTATCATAACTAAAAATTAATAGGAATTTCTTAGTAATATCAAATATCCAGTGTTAAAGTTACAGTTATCCTCATAGATGTCATATTTATAAATAGATTCCTTGCTTTGTACTTGATGTGCCTAAAAAACTTTTAATGCTCTCTTAAATAAATAGGCTAGGTTCCTCTTTCATCTTTTTTTTTTTTTTTTTTTTTTTTTTTTTGCAGTACTGGGGATGGAAACCAGGGGCATTGTACCTCCAAGATAGATCCCCAGATCTATTTTTTTTTTTAGTCTTTTTCTTTTTTTTTTTTAAGCAGAGTCTCACTGAGTTGCAAAGTGTCGGTCGCAGTGACGACTCTTACACGATCTTCCTCAAGCAGTTTTATTACCCCAGCTTCTTGTACAGTTCCCGTAGATCTTCTCTCCCTCTCCCCAGAAATCCTCCCCTTATATAGAGCCCAACAGCCAATCAGCAGACCGTTCACGTGTACAACTCATGGGCACAGCCAGTCCATTGGCTGTTGCCCTATGGCATGCGGTGTTCCCGTGTATCTCATGCTCTTGTCGTCACTTCCTGAAAGTTGTTTACCACCTAAGCGCTCTGGGGAATTTCCGCTCAGCGCCATCTTAGCTCTTGGACTTACTGGCTGATGGGCGGGGCCCGTCACAGTTCCCCCTTTTTTGTTTTTTCAGACAGGAGAGGACAGAGGACTCAACCCCTGTATGTTTGGAAGGGGCTTCTAGGCCCACCACCTTTTGCCAGGGACGGGACAAGAATCAGTGGCAACCCGTATGCAGTTGAGCATGCCCTCCTCGGGATGCACCCTCCCGGGGTCCCGAGTGCAGTCCTGGCTGGCATCCTGTCATTAAGACTTTCCCATCGCCACAAGCCATATTTGAGGGGATTGTCCCAACTCCATGGCTGCAAATGCCTGAGCTATGAGCACTTGATCTGTAGTGCGCTGACGGATTAGTTTTCTAAGACAGTAGAGACATAAGATACACAGTAAGACCAGACAGAGACCAAGAGCACCCAGTCCAGCCCACTCTTTTAAATGACGAGCTGCTTGTTGGATCCAGGACATCAAGGTGCGGGCCATCACCGGGTCAACTCGAGTAGTATTGGTTTTGATGATCTCCAACCGCAACTGTTTTGTCAAATTGTCAAATTTCGATGACCAGTTATCTGTAAGATATGCAGAAAGCTCGCGAGAAAGATTAGCGGCAATAGACGCGTTATCATAGGGAATTCCGGTTAGACACAGAGCCGTGGAATGCCACTCACAGCCAAGCTGTGCCAACCGCCATAGCACATCAATTTGTTCTTGTATTAAATCAACTCTTTGATTTAATATCATTATAAACAAGTAGTATTGGAACAAGACAAGGTATCATTTTGCAATGTACCATTAGACATAAGAAACAGGAAAGGTGAAACAAGACACACTAGAGTGGGACCAAATGTAATATTTAGGCCTGAGCGATTAAAGGAAGCGTGATCCTCAAACATCTCAGAGGTGTTCCATATTATTTTAGTATGGCCCAGGGAACCACCATTAATCATGACAAGGGGAGCTAAATCCGTGCAACTGCCATTTATCCCACAAAGAAGCCACAGATCAAATGGGTTAGAATGAAAGGCCATGGTCGGGCTCTGATAAGTAAAATTATAACCTGCAAAAGTAGAATTTGCTCCTGTGCCAATTTTAGGGGAAAAGGTAAAAAGATTAGTAGTCCACTGTGTAAGCCTAGATTGGCATCCAGTTCAGGGTGGAGAGATTGTTTTGTCAAAACGAGAGCCTTGGCAGCGAGGGGCCCAATATGGCTGCCTTGACGGTCTAAGACGGGTAGAATTTATTTTGTTAGAAAAATTAATGGGCCAAAAGTCTTCTATTCAAAAGGAGGTAGAATTAGCTATACCATTGGTAACATTCGGTCTAGATAGCCAAGCAGCAGTTTAATTATACAAGCTAATGCAAGGAGGGGGACCAACATCAAGCAGGGAATGATTATGAATCAAGGAAAAGCGATCAAGAGAGCGCTTAGGTGGTGAATAAGCGGGGGAAAACTTGAGCAGAATGACTCAAAGGCAATGGAAAAGGAAAAGCAGTCAGAAGCCCCCATTGTGGATCACTTCCTATCCTTGGAATCCACAGTATCATGGTCCCCAGAAGAATCAGTCGATGGCTCATCATCCTTTTGTTTCACCAGACGAGTCAGCCGCTCCGGAACCCAGACAGGATCGGCACCGTCCTGTGGAAACACACAAACAGAGCCTCTGGCCCATGTGAGCACTGGGTCAGGTCCCCTCCATTGCCCTGTGAGGGCATCCTTCCAACGCACGAAACCCTGGCTCGTACCCGAGGGGGCAAAATGACTATCGGCAGCAGTCTTGCCATTGACATCTAATTGCAAAAAATTCAAAGTAAAAAGGGCTAAGGATAGGCGCTGCTTCGGTTTCATATTGGTTCCAATTCCCTCTTTTTGTTTTATCAAGCATTCTTTAAGAGTACGATGGGCGCGTTCCACAATACCCTGTCCCTGAGGGTTGTACGGAAGGCCATGCTTTAGAGTTATTCCCATCTGTGAACAAAAGGATGTGAATTTTTGGGAAGTATAAGCCGGGCCATTATCAGTTTTTATTTCTTTAGGCATATTCCATGCTGCCCAGGCCTCAAGGCAATGATTGACAACGTCATGTGCCTTTTCCCCGGCATGAGCAGACGCATGAATAATTCCAGAGACGGTATCTATGGAAACATGGATATATTTCAATTTTCCAAATTCAGATATGTGAGTTACATCCATTTGCCAGAGATGTAGAGGGAGCAAGCCTCGTGGGCAAATGCCCACATGTGGGGGGTGTAAAAAAGGGGCACAGGCATTACAGGTTTTTACAATTTCCCGAGCCTGATGTCGAGGGATTTTAAATCGCTGTTGTAATGTTTTAGAATTTACATGATATTGACGGTGAAATGCCTGTGCCTGTTGCATTTGAGTAAGAGAAAAAATCATATGTATCTTGGTGAGTTTATCTACTAGATCATTTCCATATGTAATAGGGCCAGGTAATCCAGTATGTGCCCTAACGTGCTGGATAAAGAATGGTGTCTTTCTTAAATGTATATAAATCTGGATTTGGCTAGCCATAGAATGAATAGGAGTATGTAAAGAGAGTTGACCCGCGCATTCAAGCGATCTAACCAGATTAACCACATATTGTAAATCTGATAATAAATTGAAAGGAGAAGAAACTCTCTTAAAAATTTCTAAAACAATATTTAATTCAACCAGTTGTGGAGAGGTATGTGAATATTGGATGACAACGGGATTGCTTCCCTCTATTAGGTAGGCCCCCACACCAGTTTTGGATCCATCAGTAAAAATGTTAATTGCATTAGCCACAGGTTTGTTTTTAGTGACCAATGGGAAAATGAGAGGATGTTCCAGAACAAAATGTAACAATGGATCTTTAGGAAGATGATTGTCTATTTCACCACTGAAAGAGCACATAAGTATAGCCCAATCATCAATAGTGGCTACCAGCGTTTGTACTTGCAGAGCAGTGTACGGTACCACCAACTTATCAGGCGTTCTGCCAAAATGTTGGATGCACTGCTGAATGGCTCTAAGGGCAAGGCTTGCTACACTGGTGGGATAATATTCAACTACCTTTTGAGGGGAGACTTTGGGGTGAATCCAAAGAAGGGGTCCTTGTTGCCAAAGAACACTAGTAGGCTGTTTTTCAGTGGCCAGGATACAAGCCCATAATGGCTGTCCAGGGGTCACGCGACGGAGAGACGCTTTCGTAAGTGCTTGTTCTACTAATTGTAACGCATTGCGGGCCTCATCGGTAAGGACGCGAGGAGAATCTAATTGAGGATTGCCTACGAGTAGATTATATAAAGGTTTCAAGGCATGGTTAGGAATTTGTAAAAAAGGGTCGAACCCAATTAATGTCTCCCAACAGTTTTTGGAAATCATTGAGGGTCTTTAATTGATCAGTGCGGATGATTAATTTTTGAGGCAGGACTGCATGGGGGAGAACAATGTTGCCAAGAAAGTGTATATTTTCTCCTCTTTGTATCTTTTCTGAGGCGATGAATAATTGATGAGTTTCCAAAATCTTTACAAGGTGACAATAAGCCTCCTCAAGTATGGAGGGATTTTTTGTGGTCAACAAAATGTCATCCATATAATGAATACACCGAATTTCTGGAAATTTGGTTTTTAGGGGCTCAAGAGCACTATTTACATATAATTGACAGAGGGTAGGGCTATTGGCCATTCCTTGTGGGAGGACCACCCATTCATATCTACTGTCAATTTCCTCTTGATTAATAGAGGGAACAGTAAAAGCAAAACGAGGAGTATCCGCAGGATTTAAAGGGATGGAGAAAAAACAATCTTTTATGTCTATGCTGATAAGTGGCCACTCCTTCGGGATAGCAGAGAGGAGTGGAAGCCCTCGTTGAACTGGCCCCATAATCTGCATTTGGCTATTTATGGCTCGGAGGTCGTGTAATAACCTCCATTTTCCAGATTTTTTCTTTATCACAAAAATCGGGGTATTCCAAGGAGAGGTGGATGGCCGGATATGGCCTAACTGTAATTGTTCTTGTACTAATTTCCTTGTTGCTTCAAGCTTTTCACGGGAGAGAGGCCACTGAGGAACCCATACTGGATCTCCCGTCTTCCAGGTAATGGGAATTGCCTCCTCAGTGGCTACTGCACAAAACCCAGTCCCCCGCGATCACTCTTTTCTTTAGTAGGAATTGGGCTTTTACGTCCCTGGAGGTGTTTTCCCAGCCCGTAGGAAGGGTGGTAGCCCTGGCGAAGGAGAATATTATGGGCTTGGGGGAAATAAGATGTATTTTGTAAGGAATATCCCATGTTCACTAATAAATCTCTTCCCCAGAGGGAAACTGGCAGCTCCAGCACATAGGGTTCAAACTGCCCCTTATGTCCCTCCTGATCTTTCCAATGTAGAGCCCTAGCACTGAGGTCAGGGGTTTTAGCATAACCCAAACCTCTAAGTTCTCCGGCAGCCTTTTGAGTGGGCCATGAAGATGACCAGTCTTTACGGGCGATGACACTTTTATCTGCCCCAGTATCTAAAAGTCCTAGGATTTGCTTGCCTTCCACATCCAAGGTTATCAAGGGACGAGTTCCCATATCAAAGGCAAGAGATATTAACTCATTTCCTGAAGAACCGAACCCACCACTACCGCGTCGTCCCTTTGCTGAAGGAAACATACCATGTAGACTGGGAAGCAAAAGTAACTGTGCCACTCTATCCCCAGGGGAAATGGCAACGATACCCCGGGGCGCTGAAACCATCACTTTGATAATTCCAGTATAATCCTCATCTATAACCCCCGGATGGACTACAAGTCCTTTCATGGTAGAGGAAGACCTTCCAAAAAGTAAGCCAACAGAGTTAGGTGGCAAAGGACCTTGAAAATCTGTTTCAATAATTTGAACTCCCATTTGTGGCGTTAATACCAGCCTGGAGGTGGCACAGAGGTCCAATCCTGCCGAACCTGGAGTGGCTCGCAGGACTGTCCCGGAGGCTGTAGATTGGGCCACTGAGGTGGCTGTGTCTCCATGGCCCCATACACCTGAGGGTTCCCATATTTTTGTGGGCCCTGGGAACGGGGGCCCGCCCTCCCGTTTTTTGTCTGAGTATTTGATGATTGCTTTCCATTATAGGGCAAGGGGTTGCCATCGATATCTTTAACCGAACGGCACTCAGAGGTAGGATGCCTTCCTTTTCTACATCGACGACAATACTCAGGAGGAGAAGGATAAGATTGGGATGCCCTACGCTTAGGACAATCTCGTTTTAAGTGTCCTGTCACTCCACAGGAAAAACAATTGCCATTTTTGGTACTATTTTTACTTTGTTGTCCGGAGGCCTGTATAATGGCTGCAGCAAGTCCTGAATTGGTTAAGGGTCCTCCGAGTTCCCTGCACACCTTCATCCACACCTCTAGGCCTTTATGTTTGTAAGGGGTAATGGCCTGTCTGCATTCTTTAGTGCATTGCTCATAGACCAATTGTTTAATGAGCGGCATGGCCGCGTCAGGATCCCCAAAAATTCTTCCCGCAGCCTCTACTAGACGGGCAACGAAGTCTGAAAAGGGTTCAGTCAATCCTTGGGTAATCTTTGTAAGGTTACCAGATACCTCTCCTTTGTTAGGGAGGGCCTTCCAGGCCTGGGTAGCGAGTCTGTTAATTTGTTCATATACCTGTTGTGGATACCCAAGCTGTTGATTAGCAAATCGTCCTTGGCCCATCAGCATGTCTATATCCCAGGCTGGATTTCCTGCTGCTCGATTACGTGCAGCTTGTTCAGTGGCATATTCTATATAATAAGCTTTCCAATCCAAGTATTGGCCAGGATTTAAGGTGGCCCTAACTAAATTTTGCCAGTCTCTTGGGGTCATGGCATAGCGATGTAAACTCTCTATTATTGCTATAGTGAAAGCAGCTGATGACCCATATTTGCGAACTGACTCTGCGAGATGCTTAACTGTTTTAAAGTCCAAAGGCTCATGATAACGATTTCCCCCCTCCTGCGGCTGGAAAACTGGGAAAGCTTGATTTGCTAGAAAAATTCCCGCATCTCTCCACATCTGACTACTAAAAGAGACACCTTTTCCTGCTCCGGGCGCAGAAGGGTTATACGGAGGAGGCGAAATTTCCTCTTTACTCAGTTCAAAAGCTTTCATTTGTTTGCAAATGGCCTCTAGTTCCTCCTCAGAGTCATCCTCCCCCTCTGACTCTGAATCCTCCTCACTGGCCACTTTAGAGGAAGTTGAACGTTCCTCTTTTACACCGTCTAAAGCTGCCTGGCCCTCCTGCACAAATTTTCTAAAGCGCCTTTCTTCCAAACAGGCACGAATCAGCCGACAAAGCGGCCGAGTCCCTCCTGTGACAATACCTTGTTCTTCGGCGCGTTCTACGTCTCTTCCCAATTTATCCCAGCTTGCTAAAGAAAGATTCCCTGATACTGTAAACCATGGCGCTACCCTATCTATTTGTTCGAGAAAATCTTGTATTGTCTTGTCCCTAAGCTTTAGGCCTCTACTTTTCAACAAAGCTTTCAATGCTTTATGCAATGGGTGAGATGGACTATTTCCCATCTTGTCGAATCAGGACCAGCCCGATTCTCTAACTTGCTTACACTGAAAAATATCCTCCTTAATGGAGCCCCCTGTTGATCGAGGAAAATAACCCTCCGTAAACGGAGCCTCCTCCTCCCTTTTCGGAGTCAAAGGAGTACTTACCAGCCAGCTGCCCTGGACTGCCGAGGTTCTGATCAAAGCGAAGGTCCCCGTACGGGCCACCACTTGTCGGTCGCAGTGACGACTCTTACACGATCTTCCTCAAGCAGTTTTATTACCCCAGCTTCTTGTACAGTTCCCGTAGATCTTCTCTCCCTCTCCCCAGAAATCCTCCCCTTATATAGAGCCCAACAGCCAATCAGCAGACCGTTCACGTGTACAACTCATGGGCACAGCCAGTCCATTGGCTGTTGCCCTATGGCATGCGGTGTTCCCGTGTATCTCATGCTCTTGTCGTCACTTCCTGAAAGTTGTTTACCACCTAAGCGCTCTGGGGAATTTCCGCTCAGCGCCATCTTAGCTCTTGGACTTACTGGCTGATGGGCGGGGCCCGTCACAGCAAAGGACCTCACTAAGTAGCTGAGGTTATCTACAAACTGCCATCCTCTGGTCTCTACCTCCCAAAAGCTGGGATTACAAGCATGCACCACCATGCCTGGCTTCATCATTTTTTTTCTTCTTGCCATTTATTTACTAAGAAAAGCAGATTTTCCCATAAGGATGGCCATTGTTTTATTTTATTAATTGTATTTCAGTGATGTACTTTAATGTCTTCCTTCTTCCATCTTCTGATGGAATTGATAGTTGAGTCTGAAGCTGATGAGATTTAACAGTCTATAGCTAGAGTTGTATTTTTCTATCAAGAGGCATGTGATATCTGGTTGCCTCTTTTTTGGGTGATGTTAGCAGCTATTGATGATCAATGCCTAGTTTTATTGTTGATCTTCTAATGAATGAGCTTTTGGGAGTGGGATGGGAGCTGGGGAAAGCTCACCAAGTGTCATGTGCATATATGTCACCATCGCTATGAACTACATTATGATGTGAGACTATAATGCACCAATAAAAATACTAATAATATAAAAATAAATTTGATAAGGGAGCTGCCTCCCCACATGGCTGCTAAGTTAGATCCCAATTCTAGCCCTTGACTTTTGTTAGAAACACAGGATTTAGGGCAAGCACCAGCTTTTTTCCCCTGGCCTGTGGTTGCCAGAAAGTCAGCCCTGATATCTTGGCATATTCCTCTCCTCTTTGACTATAATTTCTTTCTCTTTTGATTTTCAGAGATAAAAGTGAAAAATAAAAGACCTCAGTTCTTATTCCCAGAGAATTTTGCACTATATCAAGTAACAATAACGAAAAATAATTTAATATAAAAAATACACATTTATGTATTGTTCTGTTCCTATCTGAGACATTACTGCTTCAGCTCTCTTTCAAAGTTCCTCTTTAGGGGAAAAAAAATAAAATCTATATCATGCAATTGCCATTTAAGTCACCTGTTCCTGGCCCAAGGGCTCAGCAAAGATTTTTCGTTGTGTTTTAGCCTTTTGTGTCTGGCTTCTTTCACTTACATTATTTTTTCACTTACATTATTTTTTGGAAGTTCATTCCTCAGAACTTTATTCTTTTATATGGTCAAATAATATCCCCTTGTACTTGCAATGTATCAAAGAATGAAATTACAGGGTCATATGGTGACTGTAGAACCTCTTGAGAAACAGCCAGACTGGCTTTCAAAGCAGCTGTATCATTTTACATTCCCACTAACAATGGATTAGAGCTCTGGTTTATTTATATCCTTGCCAGCACTTACCTATCTCTTCATACTCTAGCTATCCTGGTGTATAAAGGGGTATTGAATATTCATCTGCATTTTTCTCATGAGTAATAATGTTGGTCATCATTTCAATCACTTGTAGGCCATTTGTATATCTTCTTTGAAATATTTTTACATTGGTCATTTTTAAATTGGGTTATTGTTTCATTTTAGAGATATAAAACTTTTATAGATTCTGGAGACTAGCCCTTTATTAGATATATTTTTCAAATATTTTCTCCCATTCTGTGTGTTGTCTGTTTACTTTCTTGAGATATCCTTTTAAACTCAAAATAATTTAACTTCCTTCTTTGATCCTATCTTAACAGGGTTCTGTGTGACTCCTGTATGTGTATGTCCAAGTCTCTTTCCATGTTGGAAAATTCTCTGAAATTATTTCTCTGAAGAGATTATGAATACCCTTGGTCTGACTTCTATCTCTTCTTCAATGCCTTTTATTCATAAGTTAGGATAGGGGAGGAAGAAGGCTGAGGCTGATTAATGAAGAGGCTACATTTGAATATGTGTATGAGTATGAACATAGCATGGTTAACCTGGACACTCATTGTTGTGGGGGGGACTGGAGGAGGGGAGGGTACCAAGTACTGTGTGAATATATGCCATTGTCAATATGATACACATTATGATGTGAAACTATAATGTACCAATAAAATAATTTAACTTTCTTTTGTCTAATTTGTCTATTTTTTTTCTCTGGTTGTTTCTAACTTTGATATTTTTTTTATATAAAAAAAAATCTAAGACACTATTGCCTAATCCAATCCTGGGAAGATTTCTTTAGAAAACTTATATTTTCTTCTAAGATAAATACATAAGTGAATATCCCAAGTTAATTTTTGTCTATGGTGTAAGTTGAGATCCAGTTTCATTTCTTTACATGTGTATAGCCAGCTGTCCCAGTACCATTTGTTAAAAGATTTTGCACTGAATTGTTTTGGCACCTATGCCAAAAATCAATGGACCATAAATGTATAGGTTTATTTCTGGGCTCTCAATTCTATTCCATTGGTAACTTTATGCCAGTACCACACAGTATTTTTTATACAATAGACATAGATGAATGTTATACATGCAGTAGGTTTGCATTGTTCTTTAAAAAAAAAAAAAACTGAGTTTTGAGAATCTACCATTTGTACCTTGAGCTGTAAGCAAACCTGCTCTTTGCGAAATGGCCCAGGTAGTCAGGGCCTTGCAATTTTGACACACCCAGAAAACACATAGGAACATTAAGAGCAGTATTTCCTGACAGAAAAAAAAAAAGGGCTCTTATTTAAAGCTAGATTGGACAGATATGACTGTGTTAAAAAAACAAATATTTGCCAGGTGTGGTGGCTCATGCTTGTAGTCCCACTATTTAGGAGCTTGAGACAGAAGAATTGCAGATTTGAGGACAGCCTCAGCAACTTAGATCCTTAGCTATTTAATGAGAATTTGTTGGAAACAAAAAATAAAATAGGGCTGGGTATGTAGCTCAGAGGTAGACTACCCCTAGATTCAATTCCAGTACCATAAAAATAAATATATATTTTTTTAATTACAGAAAGTACATGTAATGGTTTAGATTTAGAATATCCCCTTAGCCTTCATGGAAACAAGGTAGCAATGTTGGAAGTAGGACCTGATTGCTAAGGAAGGGGTGCCAGGCGGTGTGGCCTTGGGGATTATATTGGGTTCCCTCCTCCCTTTGCTAGCTCTCTGCTTCTGGCCTCCATGATGTGAAAGTGGAGGCAAGTGCTCTTCCTTTCTCTGCTTCTTGCTGTCTTGCTTGAACTCCACAGACCTGGCCTGACATGAACTGAAAAATCTCCTTTAAATTTCCGAAAACACTATGAGCAAATAAATATGTCTGCCTCTAAATTGTGTTGTTAGTCATTTTGGATTATAGCAGTGAGAATAGTGATTGAGACAGTACAGATATCATTGAATAATGCAGCATGTTCATAAACTGAAAAAAATGAGAGAGAAGAAAGTTTAGATATTCAGGAAAAAGAAGAGTGAATGACGGAAGAAGACACCTGAGAAAAATGAGTTAGAAAACCCAGAACTCCAGTGATTAATAAATGGAAACCTGATTTTACATAAAAAGATAAGCAAAAACTTTTTAAAGAAAATTTTCAATAAATTATACAAGTGATTAAGGGATTACTGGTGTTTATTTTTATTTGCCATTTTATTTTGGAAAATAGCAAATTTATAATCTAAGAAGTGATCACAATTATGGCTAATTTTTTTAGTTAGTAAAAGAACTGAAGTTATAAAATTTGTAGCTATAACTGATAAAGTATTTTTAGTTCTTTCTTTGAAAGATATCATTTGAATTTTTATTTCTCTTTTTTTTTTCTCGGTAGGGGAGATGGAACCCATGGACATTGTACCTCCAAGCTACACCTTCAGCCCTATTTTTTAGGCTTTTTACTTTTGAAACAGAATCTCACTGAGTTGCGGAGGCCCTTGCTAAGTAGCTGAGGCTGTCCGCAAACCACAATTCTCCGGTCTCCACATCCCAAATGCTGGAATTACAAGCGTGCACCACTATACCTGGCTTCCTTATTTTATTTTAAAAACAAGCATGGGTAGCCAGCATCTAAGGAGCTTGGTCATCACCACTTTATCCTTACAAGTGAAAATCTGAACAAACTGAAATATCAATCATTCTTACTTCCTAAGAAAAGTGAGGCCACAGGGAAAACTGCTGTCTTCAAAATTGGGTAGACAGGCACATACACAGTCACAACTTACCAAACCAAAGGTCACAGTATAAACCTCCATGAGAACCAGTGTCAGTGTAGGAAAACTTAAATTACAATTGCTGGTTGGTAGAGATTCAGTGAAGGTAAGTCTGTGGGAATTAAAATTCATTAAAGTTAATTTTTTTCTGCTTTGCAGAATATGCTATCAAGTGATTTAAAAGACAAGCAAGAACTGGGAGAAAATATTTGCAAAATATAAAAAGAATAGTTCTCCAAAATCTATAAAGAATTCTTAAAACCAGTATAGTGGTACATGCCTATAATCCTAGTATTTGAGAGTTGCAGGTTCTAGGCCAACCTCAGTAACTTATCAAGGTAAGAAATATAAAACAGCAAATAGTGATACATCAAGAGAATGATATTTACATCAGTAGTATTTATATTAGAAGAGGAATATCTGAAATAATTTTGAAAACTAGAAATGACCACAAGTATCTGGTTAAATTATATAAATTTATTATATATAAATACTAGAGATATATAAGTGAAAAATATATAAATATATAAAAATATATAAATACTTGGTATTATTAAACATGCTTATATAGATTATCACATGGGGGTATTTGCATTATGATATTAAAAAGAGCAGAATACTTTTTCAATATTTTTATAGATTTGCAAGAACTCAATGATTGACAGAAAATTACTACTAGAAATGATATTGGGGTGATGGCTATGAATACTTTTTTTCTTTTTCTTCTTTTCTTCTTCTTGCTTCTTCTGATCATGGAAAACATTTTTAAAGCCCATCACAAAGGCAAAGAGGAAAATCTGCCTGGCCATGAATCCCTTGAGGCTGTCCTTAATGTTCATTTCATGCTTGCTGATTTTATCTCTAAATATATTCAGGTGGGAGCATAGAAGAACACATTGTATTTGGCCCTGAAACCTCTAGTTCCCAATAACTATAGACACTGGGTAATACTTGTCAATTAACAGGAGGATCAGGCAGTAACATATTTGTTATTCTCTTTCTTTTTTTCTTCTTCTTCTTTTTACTTTTTTAATGTGTGTGTGATACTTAGACTTGGAACCAAGAGTGCTCTACCTCCACATTAGTCCACCCACAGCATTTTTTGTGTGTGTGTGGTATTGGGGTTCCTGGAAACCCTTCTACCTCTGGGTTACACTCCCAGACCTATTTTTATACATTTTTAATTTGGAAACAGGGTCTCTTAAGCCAGCACGGCTGGCTCTGAACCTGCGAAATCCTCCGGTCTCTGACTCCCAAACGCGAGGATTACAAGCATGAGCCACCATGCCCGGCCACCCCCAGCTTCTTTTTTTTTTTTTTTTTTTTTTTTTGAAACAGGCTCTTCCTGGGTCATTGAGAGTCTTGCTAACTTTCTGAGGCTGTCCTGGAACAGTGATTCTCCTGTCTAAGCCTCCCAAGTACTCCCAAGATTACAGGTGTGTGCCATCATACCTGGCCATATTTGTTATTCTTAAATGTTGAGAACTGCATTTGTATCCCTGACATAGTCCTTCATTAGTTAATAACAAATGATAACTGGATCACTGTTTGACTCAAATCTCTTCTGAACAGAATGGAGGGGAAAAGGAATAAGTGGTGATAATCAGGCCCAACCCTCACCCTAAAGGTAACCAGAATGGGAATAGTCTTTATCAGAGAAACCAAGGATTCTAGGACAAACACTGTGCTGCTAAGTGACTGTCTCCTCTCTAGAGGCAATTCACTCTCATCTGATCCCAGTAAAGAAGTGGGTATGAGTAGTTGATTGTTTTGAATTCACAAGGTGTCACATTTTGGCAAATACAACAAGTTTTAGAACTGAATTTTTTTCTTTTTTGATTTCTGAAAATGTACCAATTCACTGAAGGGATAGTAAATCACTAGTGATTGATACAAATAATATAGTTTACAAGAAACCAATTGAAAATTAAGAATGTGAATGTATTATTTTTCCACTGTAGGATATTTTCTATCTGGCTTAATTCCTTTTAAAAGTAAAATATAGGCGATTACTTACATAGATAGAATTTGGGGTAACAGTTGCAAGTGCTTGTATATTTTCTTTAACCTAAAATAGCATGATGAAATAACCATCTCTGCTATAAGAATATTTTCATAGAAAGAAAAAGTCTATTTTCTTATTACTATTAGATAAGTACTTATTAAGGACCAGGATCCTTAAAAACATAGTCTTTTAACATTATCAATACAATCCTATTAGATAAGCAAGAATGTGACTATTTACATAAGAAGAAAATGGGTTAACTGGTTTGTTAAGGGTTAAATGGCATATTTGAAATTGAAACCCACATCTGTCAAATCCTCTTGGAATTCCTGCTCTCAACAATGTGGTTCATCCTATTGACAGAACCATTGGGAAGAACCTTTTTCTTCTGGAAAAAAAACAGCTAAGATCTATTCTTCAACCTTCCCTTCTCCATAAACAGATTCTCATAAAGAAACCGCTTCCTCCTCACCACTCTCATTTTATTCTTCTTCTTAAGGTTAACCCAAGCACATTCCATTTCTCAGAAATTAAAGCTAATTTTTATTTCTCAGAAATAAAAGCTTAGTCTTGGGTTGGCTGTGTTGTAAAGACACCTTACAGTCTCTAAAGTACAACAGACAGCAAGTTGCTTCTGGGAAATTTTTGCATTTCAAAGTAATTAATCCATGGACTGTATGTGAGTATTCTGTTTACTTCCTGGCCGTCTGTTTGTCATATTTTACTTCATCCTAAATGTTAGTGTTTATCTTTTAAATATGTGTCCAGAATGAGTGTACTAAATCCGTCCCAACCTAGTAACTCACTGTCACTCTCAGGATTCTAAGCAGCCTCCAAAAGCATGACAGAGAGATGTGCTCTCCAGAGTCTATAATCAAAGAACAGAGCTTTTGTTCTAGTGAACCTAATTGCCCCAGACAATGCTAACAAAGCCAATTCTATTCATTGTTTAGGTGATTCCTGCATCTTATGTTAACACTTATTTTAAAAATATAAATTTTAAAAATTATGGAGGACAACTAAATTTGGGGTTCTAGATTTCTCTTAAACCCATATAAAATTTAAATTTAATTTATGAGAAAAACTTTAGCATAGGTAATTGTCACGGGAAAACAGGGTAATTCCATGGGGTGTCCTGAGGAGTTCCCAGGCTTGGAGATGGGAAATTCACCTCAGTCAGGACCTTCAGGGTCCTTGGCCTCTGTGGCAAAAAGAATTTCAGCACATGCCAGTCAGACAAAAACAGAGGTTTTATTTAAGATAAGTAGTGATACACGTTCAAGAAGAACATGGGCTGCCTTGAGAGCCCTTAGGATCTCTGGGATCTTTTCCCTATAGGAGACCCAGAGAGGGGTTTGGCTAGGGGCACATGGCAGGAATGAGATAACATGGGTTGGCCATTCTTCTTTCCAGAATTCTCAGATTCTCTTCATTTCATTGGTGGGTGCTGGGTTTTGTCAAAAGGTGAGACTTTCTTTGGGATTTGTTTTTTCTTGGTCAGCATCTTAGAATTTTTAGGTGTGAAGTGAGGTCATTATGATTAAAAAGTATAAGCCTGCCTGGCCCATTGAGGAACCAAATAAAGGACAGGCCAGATGGGCTATTATTATTAAAAGTAATAATAAGGCCTACTGAAGACCTTTTCCTAAGAAAAGGACAGGCCAGATCTGCTATTAAAATTAAAACTTTGGCCCAATAAGGGCTTTTGTCTAAGAAAGAGTAGGCTCTGCAAGGTGAAGCTAAGGATTATGAAGTTTCTAGATTTTAAAGCTGTATTTTCCCTTTCCTTCCCAATCATTTTCTTTCTACCTAATATTTTATTTCTTCTATCCTATCTCATAATGACTAATTTATTTGTGAATATTTATTGGATGCACACATATTAAAAGCACTGTGCTGCTTTTGGTGAAGGATGCAGAGATAAATAACAGGTTCCCTGCTCTGGCTAGCTTGCATTCTAGTGAGAGAGAAGAAAAATGTACACAGAAGGTAGCATGCGATGTACCTCATAAAACATGGGCAATAGATAAATATGAGGAATCAGAGAAAAGAGAGACACATTGTCCTATTCTTCACAATTACAAAAGCTATGAAAAAAATACTTTTGCATATAAATATTAATATTAAAGCAGTTCATATTTTCTAGTTATTTAGAACTCTCTTAACTTATTATCATTTGCCATCTTAATAATTGTTTGTTCTGAGTCAATCTAAACCAGTAAGAAAATAGCTGGTGTTGCTTTTCCATTCTATCTGTGTGATTTGGTTAAATTTGTGTCTTTTCCTGCTGAAAATAAGATCAGTAAATTGGTGATGTCATGGGAAACACTTCTGTGGATTCTTAGCTTCCATGGCAAAAAGAATTTCAACAAGTGCCAGTCAGTGATAAAGGCAGAGGTTTTAATTCAAGTAAAGTAAAAATACACATATTCAGGGGAAACGCTGGCCATCTTGGAAGAATTAGAGACTTGAGACTGTGAGAGGCCCTTAGAATTCAAGGTGACTAGGGACACAGGACTGGTGACTGGATTGGGGGCCTGGACTTTCACCTCCCAGAAACCCTGGGTGGTGGCTGGGTGGTATCTGACCTCTAATAGATCCTTTGTTTACTGGGCAACTTAGGGTTCTTGGTGGGGAAAAGAGCCATTGTGATGAAGGATGTGGGCTCATCAAAACTTCTGCCTAAAACACACCCTAGAGAATTAAATGTTATGACCTTTCTAGATTTTAAAACTAAATTTTACTTTCCTTCCCAATTCATCTCCTTTCTACCTAATATTTAACTTCTTCTATCCTACCTCAATGACAGTTAAAATAGATTACTTTGGGACTGTGCAAATTATTCGCCATATTCCTTATGATCTTTCAGATAGAAAAATCAAAAAGTACTTTCTGAAAAACTATTATTTTTTTATTTGAAAATATACTTGTATTGGTGTATTATAATTGTACAACATAGTGAGGTTTAAAGTGATAGAAACATGTATACACACAGTACTTGGCACATTTGCAAGAAAATCATAAACTATTTTGAAGTGGCAAAATTTTTTAAAGTTCTCACTTTATAGTTCAAACTTCTGTTCTTTTAATTTGGAATAGTTAGAAACACCTATTTAATAACCATTATTTTTTAAAACTTCAGTTATAATGGCAAATAAAGATGAAAGTTAACAATATGAACTTCTTCAGGTACTCAGCTGATTGTCAAAGTAGAACTGAAAAAAAATGGATCCACATAGACTAATAAAATTGAAACCGAATTTCTTTTATAAAGGGGGTATGGAAAAACTATATTGTTACCATTTGGGGGAACTGTCTCTGAGGACCCTCCTTAGGCTCCCAGAAACAATTCCCATAAAACTACAGGTTCTTGCCCTGAGCTAAGGATAAATATGCAATAGCCTGAATAGTACTGAATAGTACTGAAGATTTCAATGAGCTTATTACAAAGATTATTACAAAGATAGAAATAAAGACTACAGTTACAGCCTCGTGCTACCCAGGGATAACATGAGGGGGTGCTTCAAACAAAATCACCGAAATACAAAAAACGGAACAGCCTTGTATAGATACGACATCCTCCATCTTGCTCTCTCCTACTTAAAGTCCATCCCCTTAATTTTCCCGCCGAACTCTTAGTTTATGCCCAGGTTTTTCCTTTCATGAAGTTCACCCAGGTTTCTCCTTTCACAAAGGTCGATCCCCTCCTTCCATCCTCTTAACTAGATATCAATTATTATCTAAACCTGTCTTTAGAATGAAGAAGTCCTAGCTCCACCTCTCCTATCGACTTGCTAATTACTTTCAGCAAGGATGATTTTTTACAATAGTTATCTCACTCCTAGCAGTAACCAAGTCCTGACTTGCCCTTGTCCTCTTACAACTCTGACCTTCATCTTCTGTGACCCTATTTTTGAAATATACTTATTAATAATCAGAGCTTCTTTCCTAAATCTTCCTAGGCCATTCCCAATACTGGTACATATATCAAAAGGTATATTTTATTTACATTTAAAATTCTAGTTGGGGTTTATTTCTAATAACTTGTGTGTGTGTGTGTGTGTGTGTGTGTGTGTGTGTGTGTGTGGTACTGGGGGTGGAACCCTGGGGCGTTTCTACCTCTGGGCTATATGCCCAGACCTGTTTTATACTTTAT